>NC_064626.1:1286761495-1287386495 GCF_023864275.1 Schistocerca cancellata | reverse complement strand
GCACTTTCTAATTCTGACGTTTCTATATGTAAACAGTCACGACGATGTGACCAAGGACAATCATCATTTATGAACTTCAGTGTCATTTCTGTGCATTTTTCATGTAGCCAGATATTACTCTTAAGATGATGAAAACCGAAAATCAATTTTTTTCGGCTGTGGTCGCCTTAAGAGTGCTTAAAGGTTGCTGCAACACTGAAACAGTGTTAAGTGTTTATTATGCATACATGCATAGTCTGCTGAAGTATGGTAATGTGTTCTGGGGAAACACCTCTTTTGCAAAGCAATCTTTTAAGCTCCAAAAGAAAGCTGTAAGATTAATAAGTAATGTTGCTTACAGAACACCATGTAGAGGTATCTTTAAGGAATTAAAAATAATGACCTTACCATTTATATTTATATTTGAAAGCATCTGCTTCGTTAAAAACCATCAAGTTTCAGCTTTGAATAGTGAGATCCACAATTATCAAACAAGGAACAGGGATGACCATCATAAGGATGTGCACAGAAAATCAATATATCAGGACAGTGTTGTTTACAAACCAAAAATTCTGTACAGTGCAGTGCCAGATAGCATAAAAAATTAACCAAACATTAATACATTCAAAAAAGAACTAAAAAAATCTACTAATAAACAATAGCTTCTACAGCATTAACGAATACCTGAAATTTTACTCAACTCTGTAGGTCTGGTTCATAACTCTCTAAACAAAAATTCATAATTATCAACCATTACTAGATAAGACTGAACTTCTTTCATCCATGTGTGGATCTCATTATGCACCTAGCTTTTGTGCCATATGTTACTATGCCTAGTTAACTAAAGTATTGGTATTTAATGATTTTAGTAAAATCAGCCAAGGGGTTTTACTAGCTTTTATTCTGTCTGTGTGTACATATGTAATTTTATAATCTAATTAAGCAAAATAATGATTTTGTTATAAAGATGTGTTGATACCAATGACAAGATTTTACACATGATGTAAGTATGTAATATTTTATACTTTCTGTACTTAAACTAGTTCAACATCATGAATGTGATAATACAGGCACTAAATAAATCAATAAATAAAATAAATAGATGAATAAAAAGTAAAGAATTGCATGCTATCATTCGCAGGAAACCTTGTTTCGATATCTGGAATCATTTATGAGATTGTTATAACCACATGATTCCTGCTGCACTAGGATGTGAATGGGTGCGTCGCACTCAACCACCCCTTGGATATAAAACCAAATACTCAGGAAAAAAATGAGATATTCTTTTGTTCTTAGTTTTAAATAAAATTTTGATGTCATATCTAATTTAACTTTGTGCAATCTATTAGCTCAAATCAACCATATCCAAAGTTTATGCAATGCATTTTTAGCTCTGTGAATTCCTTATAATTTTGTGCAATGTCTTACGTAATTTGATGCAACGCAGTAAGTATGAAATATAGCAAAGGGAAAGTTAGTTCTTTGTTGAGTGAAGATGTCAGACTGTAAAATGAGCAAAAATCAATTTTCGTTACCTAATAGTTTTCAACAAACTGGATGATAAGTATTTCATATTAGTCAGAGTGCCATCTCTCAACAGAGGCACCAGCATTTGGCGAACAGTACAGTCATAAAAAAAAAGCAGCCTCAACGTGGAATGCAAAGAGCTCACTCATAGCACTGAAAGGGTTAATTATTCTAACTGACAATAGTGTTCCAAGCTAAGTAAAATCAGAGCTTCTGTTGTTAATGCTGTCTTTCACATAGCTGTCGGTTATTCCATAATCTATTCTACTAAGCTTGAATCCGTTACTCTCGTATCAGAGATTATCATATTTGTGATATTACATGAATTTAATGTATTATCAGCTTCATGTGAGTTGTGTTCCGAGAGTCTGCATCAATATTAAAGTCTCTGTTTATACTCAGGTCAGAATAATTATTCATAGCCTGTTCTTACACAGAGATCAACACCTACTTTGTTAAAGAGATAAATATTTTTATTTTACTATATTACTTACATTGCCACTTACAATTTCCTAAGCTGTTTTGAATTCTAAGAGTAAGTCTTGTTACAGTCTAATAATTTATTTTTAATATTAGTTTATGATAATTTTTAACTAACACAGAAATTTAAAATTATTAATTTGTTTGCAGATATATTAACGCTAAACAGGAAGAAGGAGGCAGGCTGAATCTATTGTATTCAACTCCAGCCTGTTACCTGAAAGCCTTAAATGATGCCAACATTACATGGACTGTTAAAGAGGATGACTTCTTTCCCTATGCAAGTGATGAGCACTCTTACTGGACGGGCTATTTTGTTTCTCGTACAACGAGCAAATACTTTGAAAGGCAGGCAAACAACTTTCTTCAGGTATTTATTCACATCAAAGTATTATGTAATTTCATTGTTAAAATTTCAAAAATGAGACTTCATTGAGTAATTACTGCAACAAGTAGGTAGTTCTGTTGCTGCTTGAAGATAAATTAGCCTTTAATTTACAGTCTGTAGCTTAGATAAGAAAGGACAGATCTGCAAGAAGTGCTGTAAAATAAAAATCAGCAAAGTGTTTATTTACCAGATGCCAGTCCATTTACTGGATGCACACAGTATCTTGGCCCCTCTGTGATTGGTGGAAATCATTCTGTTTGCCACCTTTGCTACAGAACTGTATTGTTAACCGTAGCCATTGTTGATTCATGTGCAGTGTTTTTCATGGTGGGTGATGATAGTTATTTACAAAAATGAGCAAAGACACTGGTCCTTTTAGAGCTGGACTAGCCATGGTGTGCCAAACTTCACGTGTGCAGACTGTGTGTGCTGCTCATTTCTTCCTGGTGGTACCCGGTACAGTGCGACATTCCACTTTGTATTGCGATGTGGCATTTTTTGGTCGACACAGCTGTCTTCATTTCAGCAGAATCATGGTATCAGCACTATTTTTTTGTCCTTCACTATTTGTCCATGATATGAAGGATGTTCACAGGTCCAGTACCTGTTTGCACACAAAGGGACAGTCTAGTGATCTATCGCCACAAGCCTGTAAAAATGAATGGGAATAACAGAAGAGACATGAGAATTCTCAACATATATTAACCACTCACATAAGTGACAAGTACACCAAATTTGCTATGAAATGACATGACAGTACTATGCCAAAGGAATTTAAAGATTTGTTTGTCAATGAAACTTTCTGTGTTGGTCCGTAAAGAATTATATGCCTTCAGTGCACCAAAAATAATTCAATAATAACGAAAATTTGCTTGGTTTTTGACCTGTGTTGTTGAGAAATGTGAAATATAAAACCAAGTCATACACAGTGTGGCAGCATTCCCAAGGTTCCATTGCAATTTAAATACGGCATGTTTGAAGTTTTCCCCTTCACATGCTGAGACAGCACAGTGTGTCAGTATGGGAAATGTGCCAGGGGGCATGAATAATATGGCACTTGTGTTGGGGCACAGCTCATGACCTGAATTCTTGGCCACCCCTGTTCTAGAGGCTTGCCATTAACTCCAAGTACTCCAACAAATTCTTGGCAAAAGAGGAGGATTATTGTTCAAAGGGGTAAGGGGAAAGTGATGCTGAATGTCATTCAGTACTGTGACAAGGACAAACAGGCAGAAAGCACTGCTCCACTCACTTAATAAAAATCTTAAAAGAGCAGCCATGTATACAGGGAAGACAGAGCACAGCCTGAAAAGGCTGAGGAATTTCGTAAGTACTCATCCTGGCAAATCACCTGCTACTCCTGCCAAGAAGATGTAAAATTTTTGGTAACATTTTTGGAAATCAGTGATCTATTAAGCTACATAAAATTAGTGAAACAGCAGTCTAGATCATAATGGTTATTTTATTTAAATGACTGGTTGTGGCCTAGTTTGTTCAGTTTGAGTAGTTTCAATGACTGTTGTCTACTGAATGTTCTATACATCATCAACTTCAGCTGACGGCGCTGTTCTGATGATGGCCTAAGACTTGGCCAAAACTGATAGTTTTAATAAAATAACCATCAAGGTCTAAACTGTATGTCTTCTGATTTTATTAAGAAAATGTAAATTTGAAATAGATTTCTTTGTTTTCTGCATGATGTCGTTCAAGTACAAAAATAATCCCATGAGATAACTGCATTTAAATCTCAAAATGAACATGGTAAATCATATTAATAAGTGAATGTAATCCATTATTCAAATTAATACTTCTATTTCTCTACTATAATTTTGTCTCTAACAATGTTCTTTATGTGAACATTATTCCAATATTTTTTTATTGTGAGAGGTGTGTAAAAGTGCAAATCAGTTTGGTCATAACACGCTTTACATAGCAAATACAGATCTGTTATGTTCAACAGTTCTTCAAGTTATCTCGGGTGTCTCCTTGCAGCATAATCTAAAGTGCATACACTATTACTGACAAATCATTTTTTTTTATAGCAGCATAGTTATATATTGTTTGTATGAAAAATGTAATTTCACCTCATTCTAATATATTTAGTGTAGAATGCTGTCCAACTTTCTAAGAATTATTTTTCTCTTATACTCTTAGGTGAAGGAATGGTGCAATTCTTTCAGTCAATGATTTCAATAACCAGGTAATTAGAGAAACAGTTGAGGAATTTTGTACTCTTAAGGAGATTGCATGTACTATATTGACTGGAAATGAAATGCTACCTCTTTCATGAAATTGTAGAAGTCTATGAGCCAGGTTTAAGAAGGTCCAAAGACAAGAGGCATCTTCTAATTGAAATGAGAAACATCAGAGAAGCTGGCACATAAATTGTCTACCTTGTTCATACCTGAGTAAACAATAACATGAGCTTTGGCAAATGGTGTCAGATTGCAGGGTTGGTGAGCACCACAGCAGTGTTGACAGATTGAGGGAAGTTTCTCATAAATGAGGAAAAAATAAGCAAAAATTTAGTGTCATGGTAAAATGGAAAAATTAGAAATAATTACAAAAAATTCGGCAATTTTAGAAATTACTAAAAAATGCAATGGTTCTCACTCAATATCTCCTGCTGTGGGAATAAGGGACTCCCCTGCTTATGGACTGTTTATCTTTCCATGTCCTGTGAGGAGGATGTTTAAAGAACCTCAGTATCGTATAAACCATCCCAAATGAATAGCTTTAGTGAATTCATTTCCACATGCAGTAGCATTATCTCAATCTCAGTGAAAGTGTAACTGTACAGTAAAAATTGGCTGTATTAATATTTCAGTATATAGTTCACACCCACTAAGCCTGTCAAATGAGTGACAAACATAGCACTCCTAAAAAGAAAAGAAAAGTTAGTGATGGTTTAATGCTAGAAAAAATCAATCAGAAAGTTTCAAGAAAGTTGAAATTTCAAGATCAGTGGCTATGTGGTCCTACTTTTGATGAGTGCTTAAGACAGCTGGCCAATAATGATTTTAAATGTAGATGTTGTAATGGTCGCCTAGTTGTAGATATTGCTAATTGCTATAATCGCACTATTTCACTCCCATTTACGGAGCTTGTTAGCACTTGATGTTAGGTTGGCGCCATTAAAATGCATTGTGTTGTGGTAATCGCTGCTACTTGCTGGATCGCTGCTGTCTCTCGATGCTGATGCTGGCTCTAAATCTGGTTGTCTAGGGTTAAAAACATGAGGTCCCGTGTTTTTTATGTGCTTTTGATGATAAAGAACGAGCGAAACCAACAAATATGTAAACTTCAAATATTTATTACTCTGGTGGCCATCTTAATTCCACTGTCCACCAAAGACCATGACACAACACCAAGTAGTATTTCCTTTACATGTTCTTTGCATTGTTTATCCACCTCAAACAATAAGACACAAACACACTTACCAAAGTGACATTCCGACTGCCTCTCGACCCTTCTTGCTGCTCGTATTTATAACATTGTCAAAGAACTACTAAAAAGAGATATAGTTTATAAGTCACATGTACATCTGTTATCATAATTTGTGCAGAAAAGTTATTAATTTGCATCGAGTGACATAATTTAACATGTTATTAAAATGACAGACAGATTTGTTGACTTGACAGAATAATTCTTTGCTACAAAAAGGCTGTTTTTTAGAAGTTTGTCAATTGACTTCTCTAATTTGCATAAATAAGTAAATAACATGAATTATTAAGAATTACATTGGTTTTCGTCTAAAATAGGATTGATTTCGTGAATACTGAGTGAAACCGCTCCTAGTGAACAAATAGGTTTCACTGGGTGATTTTTATGTAAGGAGATCTAAAATACCAAAGTTGGCCACTATTTTTCGTACTTCATATTAATTATTTAAGATGAACTTAGTGTTTTTACATGATGACATTTGCTGTATCAGTGATCAAGTGATATAAACTTTTGTGTGGGTCAGTTACTCAGTATAATTTAATGGGTTGACTGTTTATGCAGACATGTTATGCAATCATTGTTAACATACACAATAATTTTTCTATAATCATAAATACTTGTTAAACTGGTTGAATTTGGAGGGTATCGCATACTTCGGTACAGTAAAGCCTTTAATATGTTCTGTTACAATGTGCTGCTTGTAATGTAGACATACAGGGTTATTACAAATGATTGAAGCGATTTCACAGCTCTACAATAACTTTATTATTTGAGATATTTTCACAATGCTTTGCACACACATACTAAAACTCAAAAAAATTTTTTAGGCATTCACAAATGTTCGATATGTGCGCCTTTAGTGATTCGGCAGACATCAAGCCGATAATCAAGTTCCTTCCACACTCGGCGCAGCATGTCCCCATCAATGAGTTCGAAAGCATCGTTGATGCGAGCTCGCAGTTCTGGCATGTTTCTTGGTAGAGGTGGTTTAAACACTGGATCTTTCACATAACCCCACAGAAAGAAATTGCATGGGGTTAAGTCGGGAGAGCGTGGAGGCCATGACATGAATTGCTGATCATGATCTCCACCATGACCGATCCATCGGTTTTCCAATCCCCTGTTTAAGAAATGCCGAACATCATGATGGAAGTGCGGTGGAGCACCATCCTGTTGAAAGATGAAGTCAGTGCTGTCGGTCTCCAGTTGTGGCATGAGCCAATTTTCCAGCATTTTGAGATACACGTGTCGTGTAACGTTTTTTTCACAGAAGAAAAAGGGGCCGTAAACTTTAAACCGTGAGATTGCACAAAACACATTAACTTTTGGTGAATTGCGAATTTGCTGCACGAATGCGTGAGGATTCTCTACTGCCCAGTTTCACACATTGTGTCTGTTCACTTCACCATTAAGAAAAAATGTTGCTTCATCACTGAAAACAAGTTTCGCACTGAACGCATCCTCTTCCGTGAGCTGTTGTAACCGCGCCGAAAATTCAAAGCGTTTGACTTTGTCATCAGGCTGTCAGGGCTTGTAGCAATTGTAAACGGTAAGGCCTCTGCTTTAGCCTTTTCCGTAAGATTTTCCAAACCGTCGGCTGTGGTACATTTCGCTCCCTGCTTGCTTTATTCGTCGACTTCTGCGGGCTACGCGTGAAACTTGCCCGCACGCGTTCAACCGTTTCTTCGTTCACTGCAGGCCGACCTGTTGATTTCCCCTTACAGAGGCATCCAGAAGCTTTAAACTGCACATACCATTGCCGAATGGAGTTAGCAGTTGGTGGATCTTTGTTGGACTTCGTCCTGAAGTGTCGTTGCACTGTAATGACTGACTGATGTGAGTGCATTTCAAGCACGACATACGCTTTCTGGGCTCCTGTCGCCATTTTGTCTCACTGCGCTCTCGAGCGCTCTGGTGGCAGAAACCTGAAGTGCGGCTTCAGCCGAACAAAACTTTATGAGTTTTTCTACATATCTGTAGTGTGTCGTGACCATATGTTAATGAATGGAGCTACAGTGAATTTATGAAATCGCTTCAATCATTTGTAATAGCCCTGTATGTGGAAAAAATTATCTATACAAGCATGCTCAAAGTCAGAAATATCTCAAGTTAGTCAAAACTTTCATGGCCACACCATCCATAAGTGGATACATATCTAAAACACAAATAATTGAAAGTACAGGTAACAAATCAGCCAAAGAAGCAGAGATTAAATTTGCAACTGTTTGCAGAACATGAAGTTGCATTTGACATAGTGGAACATTTAATTCCCTTAGTGAAAGATGTATTTTCTTATTTTAAAAGTACCCACAACATTAAAATGAAAAGATAAAGTGCACCAACATCATAAAAGTAATTGCTGTCATAGTAGAAACAGAACGAATTGTGGACGATATCAAAACTATAAAATGAAATGTCGTGGGGCGAGGGCCTCCCAGCAGGTAGACCTGATTGCCTGGTGCAAGTCTTTTGAGGTGTTGCCACTACAGTGACTTGTGTGTCAATGAGGATAAAATGAGGATGATGAAGATGACACAAACACCCAGTCCCTGAGCAGAGAAAATATCCAACCCAGCCAGGAATCGAACCCAGGCCCCCTGGAATGACAAGCTGGTGCACTGTCCAGTCAGCTACAGTGGCGTACATTAAAACAATGCCCTTTACACTGTTAATGGATGAAAGTTTAGACATTAGCTCGTGGCTTAATTTTCACCGGAAAGTACTTCCAGCCTCTCCCACAGATTCTTTTTTAATACAATGGAACTAGTTGGCTCCGGTTGGCAGCCATCGATATCGAGTGTGTTATGTTCAGCAGCGTGTTGTGCCACAGGGTAGTCCACTTTGCTCTTGGCCACAGTTTGGTGGTGGTTATTCATTCTGGTGTATGGCTGGTTGTTAGTCATACCAATATAAAAAATTGCACAATGATTACAGCAGAGCTGGTATATGACATAGCTGCTTTTACAAGTGGTCTGGTCTCTGATGGGGCAGGCTAAGCCTGTGACAGAACTAGAATAGGAATTGCAGGGTGGGTGGGTTGGGCAGGTCTTGCACCTGTGTCTTCCACAGGAATGTGGTCCCTGTGGCAAGGAGTTGGGATTGGGAGTGGCATAAGCATGACTAGAATGTTGTGGAGGTTGGGTGGGCAATGGAACACCACTTTAGGATGGCTTGGAAGGATCTTGGGTAGGATGTCCCTCACATCAGCTCATGATGATAATTAAATCCCTGATGAAGGATTTGGTTCAGTTGTTCCAGCCTGGGATGGTATTTGGTGACAAAAAGCATTCCTTTGAAACTGGTTCTTTGGGGGTGGTGGAAAGATTTGGGGTGTATGTGGGGACACGGCACAGGAAATCGTTTTGCAGGCTAGGCCGAGGGGTAGTGCCCGTCAGCGAAGGCTTTTGCAAGACTCTCAGCATACTGAGCAGAGGAGTCCTTGTCACTGCATATCTACATGTATGTCTACATAGATACTCTGCAAGCCACCATTAGTGCATAGCGGAGGGTACCTTGTACCATTACTTGTCATTTCCTTTCCTGTTCCACTCACAAATATAGTGAGGGAAAAACATCTGTATGCCTTCATATGAGCCCTAATTTATTGTATCTTATCTTCATGGTCCAGAATAATTCAGCAGTCAGCTTCAAATGCCTGTTCTCTAAATCTTTTCAGTAGTGTTTCTTGAGAAGAATGTTGCCTTCCCTCCAGTGATTCCCATTTGAGTTCCTGAAGCATCTCCAAAAAACTTACATGTTGTTTGAACCTACCGGTAACAAAACTAGCAGCCCGCCTCTGAATTGATTTGATGTCTTTCTTCAATGTGACCTGGTACGGATCACAAACACTTGAGTAGCACTTAAGAATATGTCACACCAACATCCTATATGTGATCTCCTTTATGTGCTCGTTCCACCTCATATTGCTTTGCAACATTACACTCATATATTTAAATGACTTGACTGTGTAAAGCAGGACACTAATAATACTGTATCTGAACAGTATAGGTTTAATTTTCCTACACATCTACGTTAACTTACATTTTTCCACATTTAGGGTTAGCTGCCATTCAGCACACCAACTAGAAATTTTGTCTAAGTCATCTCGTATCTTCCTACAGTCATTCCATTTCGACACGTTACCACACACCAGCAAACAGTCATTCCATTTCGGCGTGTTACCACACACCAGCAAACAACTGCAGATTGCTGCCCAGCAGTCTACCAAATCATTTGTGTATGTAGAGAACAACAGCATTCCTATCTCAGTTCCCTGGGGCATACCTGACGATACCTTTGTTTCTGATGAACACTCACCATCAAGGACAACATAATGTTTTTTTTTTTTTTTTTTTTTTTTAATTTATTTAAGAAGTCTATGAGGCACTCAAATCTCTGTGAACTTATTCCATATGCTGATACCTTTGTTAACAGCATCAATGGGGCACTATGTCAGATGCTTTCTGGAAATCTGTAAATATGGGATCTGCTTATTGCCCTTCATCCACAGTTCTCAGTATATAATGACAAGTTGAGTTTCACATGAGCGATACTTTCTAACAACATACTGATTCTTGGACAGAGCTTCTTAGTCAAGAAAATTTATTTATATGTTCAAGGATTCTGCAGCAAATAGAAGTTAGGGATATTGTTCTGTAATTGTGGAGGTCCATTCTGTTATCCTTCTTATTTGCTGAAATCACCTGTGCTTTTTTCCTGTCACTTGGGACTTTGTGCTGGGCGAGAGATTCATGATAAATGCAAGCTAGGTAAGGGGACAGTGTTTCTTCCATGCTGCTCCTCAACACAGAGCATGATACTGCTTCAGTTATAGTTTCAGGGTACAAAACTCTATCTGGAGCATGTAGTTATGTAATCTGTCTGTTAAGACCCCTTTTCCTCAGAAATGGGTAGAGGTATCAATTTGAGGTCAAATACTAAGGTCTGTAGGCTCTTGACAATGTAAAAAATTTAAGATTCTAAGTCAGTATTGTCAAAAATACTGCTGTCTATTGAGAACCCTTTTTTCTCAGGAATGGGTAGAGGTACCAAGTTGAAATTTATGTCCAATACTAATGCCTTAGATCTCTCGATGGTGTAAAAAGTTTAAGTTCCTAAGCCAATACAGTCAAAAGTTAAGACTATTTGTGTCACATACCATGACGCTCACAAACTCACCCATCCAAATCCATTGATGAACTAGCTGTACATATAATTAAGTTTGTACAGATCTCTCGGAGAGAGATTGCTATGTCCAGCAATGGTGAGATTATTTGCTCACTTACCAATATTATTATATGATTCAATATTTTGTCATCACCAGCTGATTTCTATGACTGCATTTGTGTATAGTTTTCCTCAACTTATCTTCTGTGACTGCTTTCAAGAATTTTGTTCTCTTTGATTTTTTTCGATACCTCAGTAACCTTCTTTTATGGACTATTTCTTTCAATTTTAAGTCCTCTATATATTTATATGGTTATGATTGAGTAGGTTAGCTATTTCTGTACCATCTGCAACCATTGTGTTGTCTATTTTTATTGACCTGATATCTGTTTCTTTGTTTAATCCAACTCTTGCCTTTCTTCCATCAATAATTGCATTGCAGGCTGCCTTTGTCTTGTTTCTTGAGTTCATTATGGTAGCACAGTCTAAATGTTGTACCTTTTGATAATTTAACTTGTGTGAAAACTAACAGTAAGGAACCAGTTAATAATACAATTGATAAGCTATAGTGTTTAAAAATATTTCATCAGAATATAAGAAGTTTTTTGAATAAAAAAGAAGAGCTGCTGCTTTCTCTCCAAGAAACTGCTGACACAGGCAGAATTATTCCTAATGTACTCTGCTTAACTGAATTAATCAGCTACATTTAAATAGTTATAAAATTGGTTCTTCCTACTGTCGGAGCAACTTAAGACAAGGCGGAGTGGCAATTTACACACACAATACTATTAGGTCATAAGTTATAGTTGTATCTAAATACTGTATTGAACAGCACTTTGAATGTTGTGCAGCCAAATTAGATTATTTTATTAATCATTCAGCATTATTACATGCAATAGACTTCATCAGTTCACTTAACCTATTAATTTTACAAAATAAATTATTATCTAAAAACAAAGATGATGTGACTTACCAAATGAAAGTGCTGGCAGGTCGACTGACACACAAATGAACACAAACATACACACAAAATTCAAGCTTTCACAACAAACTGTTGCCTCATCAGGAAAGAGGGAAGGAGACGGAAAGACGCAAGGATGTGGGTTTTAAGGGAGAGGGTAAGGAGTCATTCCAGTCCCGGGAGCGGAAAGACTTACCTTAGGGGGAAAAAAGGACGGGTACACACTCGCACACACACACATATCCATCCACACATATACAGACACAAGCAGACATATTTAAAGACAAAGAGTTTGGGCAGAGATGTCAGTCGAGGCAGAAGTGCAGAGGCAAAGATGTTGTTGAATGACAGGTGAGGTATGAGTGGCGGCAACTTGAAATTAGCGGAGATTGAGGCCTGGTGGATAACGGGAAGAGAGGATATATTGAAGAGCAAGTTCCCATCTCCGGAGTTCGGATAGGTTGGTGTTAGTAGGAAGTATCCAGATAACCCGGACGGTGTAACACTGCGCCAAGATGTGCTGGTCGTGCACCAAGGCATGTTTAGCCACAGGGTGATCCTCATTACCAACAAACACTGTCTGCCTGTGTCCATTCATGCGAATGGACAGTTTGTTGCTGGCCATTCCCACATAGAAGCCTTCACAGTGTAGGCATGTCAAATGGTAAATCACATGGGTGCTTTCACACGTGGCTCTGCCTTTGATCGTGTACACCTACCGGGTTACAGGATTGGAGTAGTTGGTGGTGGGAGGGTGCATGGGACAGGTCTTACACCGGGGGGCAGTTACAAGGGTAGGAGCTAGAGGGTAGGGAAGGTGGTTTGGGGATTTCATAGGGATGAACCAAGAGGTTACGAAGGTTAGGTGGATGGTGGAAATACACTCTTGGTGGAGTGGGGAGGATTTCATGAAGGATGGATCTCATTTCAGGGCAGGATTTGAGGAAGTCATGAAATCCTCCCCACTCCACCAAGAGTGTATTTCCACCATCCACCTAACCTTCGTAACCTCTTAGTTCATCCCTATGAAATCCCCAAACCACCTTCCCTACCCTCTGGCTCCTACCCTTGTAACCGCCCCCGGTGTAAAACCTGTCCCATGCACCCTCCCACCACCACCTACTCCAGTCCTGTAACCCAGAAGGTGTACACAATCAAAGGCAGAGCCACGTGTGAAAGCACCCACGTGATCTACCAACTGACCTGCCTACACTGTGATGCATTCTATGTGGGAATGACCAGCAACAAACTGTCCATTCGCATGAATGGACACAGGCAGACAGTGTTTGTTGGTAATGAGGATCACCCTGTGGCTAAACATGCCTTGGTGCACGACCAGCACATCTTGGCGCAGTGTTACACCGTCCGGGTTATCTGGATACTTCCTACTAACACCAACCTATCCGAACTCTGGAGATGGGAACTTGCTCTTCAATATATCCTCTCTTCCCGTTATCCACCAGGCCTCAATCTCCGCTAATTTCAAGTTGCCGCCACTCATACCTCGCCTGTCATTCAACAACATCTTTGCCTCTGCACTTCTGCCTCGACTGACATCTCTGCCCAAACTCTTTGTCTTTAAATATGTCTGCTTGTGTCTGTATATGTGTGGATGGATATGTGTGTGTGTGCGAGTGTGTACCCATCCTTTTTTCCCCCCTAAGGTAAGTCTTTCCGCTCCCGGGACTGGAATGACTCCTTACCCTCTCCCTTAAAACCCACATCCTTTCGTCTTTCCCTCTCCTTCCCTCTTTCCTGATGAGGCAACAGTTTGTTGCGAAAGCTTGAATTTTGTGTGTATGTTTGTGTTCGTTTGTGTGTCTGTCGACCTGCCAGCACTTTCATTTGGTAAGTCACATCATCTTTGTTTTTAGATATATTTTTCCTTCGTGGAATGTTTCCTTCTATTATAAAAATAAATTTTTACATATTTAAGTTGATATTGGGCATTTCTAAAAATTCTTCTAATGAATAGAATGGATTAGTTAACAAGAAGTTATGAACATTGTCTTTAAATAATTTGTCAGGCTTGATTGACCCATTTTTTAGACAATTTGTTATATATTTTAATTGCCATATTCTTATGACTAATGTTAGTTTTAGCTAATGTATTTTGTGGCAACAGCAGAGAAGTACACATTCTTGTATAGTAGCCATGCCTTTCATTTGTTACACTTAAATTAGGTAGTTCAGCAAGTATGTAGTTAACACTGTCAAGAATATATAAATTAATTACTGTTAAAATTCTATATTTAATGAACAATGGTTTACAATGTGTTCTATTATCTACCTTAGCCATTACTCTGATTGCTTTCTTCTGGATCACCATAATTTCATTTATTTTTCTGCTGTTTCCCCAGAGTATTAACCCATACCTTAAAACAGATTGAAAAAAGGCAAACTACGCTGTCCTTACATACTCAAATGTCACACAACACATCAGTCTCTTCAACAAATATATAACTCTTGACAACCTAACCACTATGTGATCAACTTGAGAGTTCCATGTTAGACTGTTGTCGAGTACAATACCTAAAAACTTTGCCTTTTGTTTTTCTATTTTTGTAGTCTTTGATAGACTGAACCACATATTCTGGGTCTTTTCCTCATTTAATAGCAGACCATTGGCATTAAACCATGATGTTGCATTTTCTTTTGCCAATTTCATATCACTTACAAGGTTATCAAGTACATGGTTTACAGATAGAAAAGTTGTGTCATATGCATACATATATGTCTTTACATCTATATTTCCTGGTATGTCATTTATGCGTGCAAGGAAAAGAAGTAGTCCCAATTTAGATCCCTGTTGCACTCTGTGTTGAACCTCGAGTATGTTTGACAGATGACTTCCTGATCTCACCACCTGTTTCCTTTTATTGAGGTATGATTTGATGAGTTTTAAACTTTTATCATATATTCCATAGTACTCAAGTTTAGAGAGCAGAAGTGAGTGGTCAACACAGTCAAAAGCTTTGCTCAGATCACATAAGGTTACCTGTGAGTGCGCATGGTCCTCAAATGCTGCTAGAATGTCTCTGACTAATAGCTCTATGGCATGTATAGCTGACCTTCCTTTTCTGTAACCAAACTGTGATGCACTTAACATACTATTTAGTTCTAGGTACTCATACATCTGCTTATATATTGTGCCTTCAAAGACTTTTCCTAGTACTGGAATTAGTGAAATTGGTCTGTAGTTTGCAGGATCTGATTTGACATCCTTCTTAAAGACTGGAGTTACCTTGGATAGTTTGAGAGGATCAGGAAAAAACCCTTCTATGAGACACAGGTTTATAGAATATGTTAATGGTGCTGTAATGTAATGTATGATTTCTTTCAATAGATTGTTTGACATACTAAAAATATCTGTACTGTATGAATTTTTCATTTCTTTGACTATTTTAACAACTTCATGTTGGCATACCTCTTTGAAGTGTTTCAATGATGATCTGGCCCTATTATGATTTAGGTTTGCTCTCTTCAGATAATCTATACATGTTACATTGGCTTTACTGATCAGCTTTTTGATATCATCAGCACAGCTTACAAAATATTTATTGAATGTATCTGCTGGTATTGGGACTCTCTTGTCGAAGTTTCTGACTTCACCTTTAACAGTATTAATTACTGACCAGGCTGTTTTGCATTTGTTTTTACTATTTTTTATGAAATTTGTGTTGTATCTTTGTTTCGCCAATTGCAACTCTTTCTTATACAGTTTCTTAGTGATTTTTTCGAGATCCTTAATTTCATTAGAATTGTTTACTTTGGCAACGTGCTTCAACAGCAGTAGCTTATTTTTTAGATTCTCTAGTTCTTTGGTGTACCAAAATTTACCCTTTCTTGTTTTATGGTATTTCTTTTGAACAATATCGGCTTTTAAAATACCTGTTAAGTAATTGTGGAATGTTTCATAAACTGTTTGGGCACTGGAATCACAGTTTAGAAATAATTTGTCCCAGTTTGTTATGCTCAGCTGGTGTGTTAGTTTTATGAGATTGTGTTTTGTTAATATTAAGGTATTGGATATTGTTAACTTTTGTGCAGCCTTGCTCTCATCCCCTTTTATAAAATGTCTTAACTCTACTGTTAACATGGAGTGGTCTGAGAAAACAAATTCCTTTACCTTGGTGGAGTACATATCATGAGCACAGTTGACAAAAGCATTATCCAAGCACGCTTGTAGTCTTGCTGGTTCTGAATTTACATGATGGAAGTTGTGGTGCCTTAGCATATTCAGTAACTTATTTACACTGGGTTTGTTACATGTTACATCAAAACTTGAATTAAAGTCTCCCCCAATTACAGTTACATACTGTTTCCATTTCGTTATGTAGCAGAGTACACTGTCAAAATTATCTAAAAAAGTT
Source organism: Schistocerca cancellata (assembly GCF_023864275.1). NCBI lineage: Eukaryota > Metazoa > Arthropoda > Insecta > Orthoptera > Acrididae > Schistocerca > Schistocerca cancellata. The sequence continues at coordinate 1,287,370,177 of NC_064626.1, read as the reverse complement.
TTATCATCTGAGTCAGGGGAATGGTAGATACATACTATGATAAATACTAACAAAGAGATAGAGGGGCTGGCCAGTACTTACCTCAGCTCAGTACAGCCGATAGATACACATAAAACAAAACAAAACCGAAAATTTATGTTCCTAGCTTTCGGAACAAATGTTCCTTCATCAGGGAGGAGAGAGGGGAAAGAAAGGGAAGAAGGGAAGGAGATTCAGTTACTCACAACCCAGGTTATGAAGCAACAGGGAAAGGAAAATAGGGAGGGTAACAAGGATGGAGGCATGGTTGTCAGAGGGAAGCCAAAGATATTCTACTGTAAGTACTGTGCCAGCTTCAAACCAAAGAGGATGCATACAGAAGTAAAGAGGTATATAGTATAAAGATAAACACAACTATGCAGGATGAAAAGATGTGTGAATGGCTAAGAGGAAAGGGAAAGAGGAGAAGACTGAAGAGTAATGGGAGTGAGGTTGTTTAACGTAGGTTCAGTCCAGGGGGATGGCGGGATGAAAGGATGTGTTGGAGTGCAAGTTCCCATCTCCGCAGTTCAGAAGGACTGGTGTTGGGTGGGAGAAGCCAAATGGCACAAACGGTGTAGCAGGTTCCTAGGTCCCTAGAATTATGCTGGAGGGCATGCTCCGCTACTGGGTATTGGGCATCTCCTAGGCGGACAGTTCGTCTGTTTCCGTTCATGTGCTCAGCCAGTTTAGTTGTTGTCATGCCGATGTAAAAGGCTGTGCAGTGCAGGCATGTCAGTTGATAAATGACATGTGTAGTTTCACATGTGGCCCTGCCTTGAGTTGTCTACGTTTTACCAGTAGCGGGGCTGGAGTAAGTGGTTGTGGGGGGATGCATGGGGCAGGTTTTGCAGCGGGGTCGGTTTTAGGGGTAGGAACCGCTGGGTAGAGAAGGTAGTCTGGGAATATTGTAGGGTTTAACAAGGATGTTACGGAGGTTAGGGGGCTGACGAAAGGAAACTCTGGGTGGTGTGGGGAGAATTTTGTCAAGGGATGATCTCATTTCGGGGGTTGACTTGAGAAAATCATATCCCTGGCGGAGTAATTTGTTGATGTTTTCGAGGCCAGGATAATATTGGGTGACAAGGGGGTTGCTTCTGTGTGGTCTGGGGGTAGGAACATTGTTGTTGGACGGGGAGGAATGTATTGCTCGAGAGATCTGTTTGTGGACAAGGTCTGCAGGATAGTTGCGGGAGAGGAAAGCACTGGTCAGGTTATTGGTGTAATTGTTGAGGGATTCGTCACTGGAGCAGATACGTTTGCCATGAATACCTAGGCTGTAGGGAAGGGAGCGTTTGATGTGGAATGGATGGCAGCTATCAAAGTGAAGGTACTGTTGTTTGTTTGTGGGTTTGATATGGACAGAGGTGTGGATGTGAGCTTCAACAAGATGAAGGTCAACATCCAGGAAGGTGGCTTGGGTTTTGGAGAAGGACCAGGTGAAATTCAGATTCGAAAAGGAGTTGAGGTTATGGAGGAAATTAAGGAGTGTTTCTTCACCATGAGTCCAGACCACAAAGATGTCATCTATAAACCTATACCAGGCCAGGGGAAGCAGCTGTTGGGTCTTCAGGAAAGCCTCCTTATTCACAAAGTCGTCTGGCTTTCCACATGGTACACTCGCACTGTTAACTTCACTTTCACAATCTGTAGTCAAAACAGCTTGAAAGTAATTTTCATTCACTACATTTATGTTTCTTTCACCGTTTTCTGTATCTTGTATTATCTGTTTGCGTCTTTTGTACTTCACTTCCGTCCAATTCTCCGACATATTCGTACTTTCATGGCGCGAGTATTTCATGTTCCGTTCACTTTTTTCTTCTTTAAGTTTCTTGATATCTATCTTCAAGGAACTGATAATAAATTGTAAACTAGACACCCGTTCGCTGAGCTTTGTAATTTTATCCTTACAACTGTCACAATTTTTCTTTTGCACGGCAAAATTCACACTTTTTCTCAGAGATGCACAACAAATTTTTACACTAGCCACCATCTTATTTAATGAGCTTGAAAAATAGTTCCTGATCATAGTAACAGTTTACAGGGTACCTAAGACATTCAAAAATTTCTCTCTCAGCTAGAAACAGTTCTTACTAAACTTTATAGAAACAATACTCATCATATGTGGTGACTTTTAACATAAACTTACTCACAAAAAATAACAATCAGAAACTATTAACATCACTACTGCTAACCTTCAATCTGCTCCCCATGATCTCATTCCCAACAAGAGTATTTGGGCACAGCAAGACCCTGATTGATCATCTGTTCCTAGATCCCACAAATTACAATGAAGTGATGACATGGGCAGTAATAAATGGTCTGTCTGATCACGATGGTCAAATGGCAACCCTAAACCTTGCCAGCAGAGAAACAGCACATGGCCATTGTAACCAAGTTAAACATGCTAGAACAATAAATGCTGAATCTACTTGCTTGTTCAGAAATAATTTATGCCATGAACAATTAGAGGAAGTATACCAGGCTAACACAGTGAATGAGAAGTTCAACTTATTCCTGAACTTATTCCTTAAACATTTTGAAGTTTCTTTCCCCCAAAGACAGATTAAAATCAAACCAACCTGTAGTAAAAGGAAAGAGTGGCTAACTTGTGGCATAAAGATATCATGTAACAAAAAGAGAGATCTGTGTGTACAACAGAGGACTAGTACAGACCCCTCCGTAAAGTTACGTTACAAGAAATACTGTAAAATTCTAACAAGTGTAATCAAGAAGGCCAAACAGTTGCACTATGCACAAAAAATTAGCAACTCAAACAATAAAATAAAAACCATATGGCACATCATAAAAAGTGAGAAAAATAGGAACATAAAACCTGACAATAATAAACACAAAGTTGCAGCCTCAGAGTTCAACAATTTTTTTCTCACTATAGCTGAAAAAACAGTGAACCATAATAAACAGTCTCACACAGAAGCTATTGAACTACTTAACCACATGCAAATAACATATAAAGTAGCACTCCATTTCAGAAGTACAACCCATAAAGAAATTGAAAAAAACCATAATATGTTCCCAGGTAGATTAAAACATGCAGTAGTGATGCCAATCCACAAAAGTGGAGCAAGGGATGAAATATCCAACTATCGGCTAATCTCTCTGCTGCCAGTATTCTCAAAGGTATTTGAGAGAACAGTGTATGATAGGATTTATAGTCACACTAAACAAAATGGCTTACTGCCTCCTACACAGTTCAGCTTTCATAAGACAGAGCTATATTTAACGTAATGGATGGAATTTTAGGTGAACTAAATTACAAAAGGTATCCAATGGGGATATTTTGTGACCTTGCCAAGGCATTTGATTGTGTAGATCACAACACACTCTTAAAAAAGCTTCCCCATTATGGCATTAATGACAAATCTTTGACTTGGTTAGAATCATACTAACATAACAGGAAGCAAAGGGTTTCTTAAGGGGGACAGGTACAGCATTAAAATCAGACTGGGGAAATATAAAGTATGGAGTCCCACAAGGCTCTATTCTTGGCCACTAATTTTCTTGATCTACATTAATGATCTATCAATCACAATTAATAACAGAGCAAAAGTAGTAATGTTTGCTGATGATCCATTCTGTTCTCTCCTATGGCATAATCTTCTGGGGAAATGCTGCAGGTGTTGAAAAAGTCTTCAGAATACAAAAATGAGCAGTGAGGGTCCCTAATGGGGCATCTTACAGAGGTCTCTTCAAATCTTTCAGGATACTTACCATCACAGGTCCGTATATATACTCACTGATGTTATTTGTAGCCAACAACAGGGAATTGTTTCAGAAAAATTGTGACATCCACAACCATGACACAAGACAGGTGAAAAATTTTCACCAAGGCTCTGCAACTCTCACTAAAGTACATAGGGGAGTTACTGAGTCAGGTATGAAGGTCTTCAATATTTCCAGAATGAGATTTTCACTCTGCAGCAGAGTGTGCGCTGATATGAAACTTCCTGGCAGATTAAAACTGTGTGCCCGACCGAGAGGCAAAGGTCCCCGAGTTCGAGTCTCGGTGGGGCACACAGTTTTAATCTGCCAGGAAGTTTCGTCTTCAATATTCTCCCTATCAATATAAAAAAGGAAATAAATAATGTGCAGGTTTTCAATAGGAAACTAAAATTATTCATCATCAAACAAACTTTCTATAAAATGAGTGAATACTTAGAGTTATAAGGTATAAGAGTGGGGGAAACTTCCTAAGAAAAGCACTCCCTTAAAGATAAAATGTGATGCTGTTACTTGTAGTTTTACTGAAATTGTGGCAATAAAATGTAAATTTATCTGTGTCATTGCAAGAAAATGTGAACTCCCGTGTATCCCACCCTCTTGAGCATTCACTTAAACCTCTTCTTAAGGAATGCAGTTAAAATTTGTTTTAAATTCAATTGTAAATTAAACATCAAACAATGCACTGTTTCAGTGCCTATTGTTGTAAGTATATGTAAGGGCCTGATTTTTTTGGTCCCAAAACAGTCAGTCCATGGCTGAGCTTCAGACGAGAAACCTGTGTTGAACAACAACAATGCACCAACTTAACTTAGAAATAAGTGTTACACCAATAGGCCATGTGTTAAAGCAATGGCAGTGTCTGGTCAATTTATTTGAAAGACCGTGAAATGTGTGGTTAGGTTTTTACTGCTTGTAGATGTCCAACAGTAAACTATTGTAGCAATATGTTGATGTTTGCATGCAAACTATTAATGAGGCTTATCAAAAGTTAAACAATAGTGCACTGACCATACTACTGTGTATTATTGGCATGAGGGTGGGGGGGGGGGGGGGGTTGTGATCAATGAAAGTAAAGAACTTTGTGGAACGCAAATGTGCACCTGTCGGCTACATCATTTAAAGTAGTTGGTGTTTGACTCCCACCCCCTATTTTTCAGCCAGTATAGCAACACAGTACATTGACACCGAGGACCATCAACAAGGAAATAAAGCAGGTGAATGTCACACCCTCTCCTCTCGGTTTCTTATAGCGGTTACTACATTTGATTGCTGAGTTACTCTGTAGAGAAATTTTTGTAACCTATGAAGCCTCATCTGCTTATTACACATACTCTTTTATTTGAATAGCTGTTTTCTGAACATATTGTTTGGTTGACCTAATATGAGGGGCCTTATATTTCTCCACTAAATTGCACAGGTCGAGATATCTATACCCAAAATCATCACTGAGTTGAAAGAGCTTCTAATTGAAGCCTTTTGTCCCATTGCAAATCATAGGATTCTGGATAAAACATGGCCTTGATTACCATCTTTGGTACTTGTCTTCCCTGCTTCAGTCAGCTATTAAATGGAATCAAGAATGGCCTCAAACTACATGGCTTCACTGGTGTTAGAATGGGTCATGAATGGCTGCTGGTTGTACTTAGTGCATTCAACAGCAGCCACTGGACCCTTCTATGTCCTGAAATAGCTACCCCTCCCCCCTCCTCTCCCAGCAAGTAATCATATTGAGTCAACAGTGGTTTTCCTAATGTGATACCTATTTCCTTGAAGAGCTCAATCACTTCCTAGCACTGGAACATAAAATCATGAAGTTCTGCACCTGGCCAGATGAAATGACACCATCACAGTCTGTAGCTCACCTGTAGCTAAAGATAACACATCAGATAGCTCAAGAATCATGAGAGCCACAGTTATCATTACAGAACCCTGACAGCAGCTGCAGACCAGGGCAGCATCTGAAGCCGTTGGTAACTCAGCTTCGAACTGTTCACAGACAGCAGGTGACTCCCTTTGAGTCCACATACAACAAAAACGGTTCCTATCCAGCTTGTATTTTTAGTTAGAACTAACTAGGCGTGTGAGAGAATCAGAGAACTTGCTTTAAATAGTACAGTAAACAAAGTAAATTTTTTGTGAAACCGAAGTACTTCTACTGTTGTAAGTTGGGCTGCTGATTCTCTCTACCACAAAAGCTGGGCACTATTGAATCAGGTTTTCAACAGTTGCCATTGTTCAAATCTGTAGGTGCTGACAGTTATGACAGCAAGAAGTAACAGTATAAATTCTTACACATAAACTTATTTATTATATACACAGAAAGAAACAAGGAATTTCAGAATAAAGCACTAATGCTCAGAGACAAAAGTTATCAGTTGTTTGCTTGCACTCAGAAGCATGTAATAGAATTAATAAGTAAACTAACTCATTGTGCAAGTACTCAAATATTGCAGCTGTTGATACTGATGCTGTAGAAGTTACTTCGTGATTTGTACAATTACCTCATGAGTCACAGTAATAAAGACATGAAGGGAACTTAACAAATGTTTGCATTCTAAATGATGCATTCATATGTTATTAAAAGAAGTATAACTACACTATTTGTCAGTGTAGTTACCTTGCTTTTTTCTCGTATGCCAGTGTTGTTTATTCTGCTGTCATTAACTAGAAGAATTTATTGTATCCATTATAGGTCTGCAAGCAATTATATGCACTGGCAGATGTGGAAGAAGAATATGAAGAGCATTTGAGTAATCTGCGTGAAGCACTGGGAATCATGCAACATCATGATGCCATTACAGGCACAGCAAGACAGAATGTGTTTGAAGATTACAGTCGCCTCATACAAGAAGGATTTCAGCACTGTGGAAACATTACTGAAAGAGCTCTACGGTAATTTTATTTTTTATTTTTTCGTTTCCATATTTGAAATACAAATGAGCAAATAACTACCTTCTCTCTCAAAAGTAAATAAATAAATAAATGCCTCAGGTACCCACTGATGCTGTATTTAATTTACTTATAATCTGAAATGTAGAGCTTAGCCCTTAAACGAAGGGTCAGACCAACTTTATTTTGAATTAACTGCATTAACAGTTTGATTCTGTATAATTTAATGACTAACCACAGTGAGTATGGGTACCTTTGATTGGGGAGGGGGGTGCCAAAAGAAAATGGAAAGAGAGAGAGGGGGGGGGGGGGAGACTGTCTGTATGGCAAGTTTCTAAGAAGAATTTTGCTTGGAATACTGATTGGGCAGCAAAATTCAGTTTCCTATTCACCACTCAATATTTCTCGTACATTGTGATTGGTTGTGATTATGTATTCCTTTACCCATTTTTCACTTAGAATCTTCAAAAATGAAAATTGTGGTTCCTTAAATATCACAGGCTCTTTCTCAACTGAAGAAGTGAACTGAATTTATGCTTAACTAGGATTAAAATCACATTCAAGACAAGAATTACCTACAAGAAGAAGTGACATGAAACACAAGAAATCAGTTCATCACTGCAGTATTGATTCTATTGTAAGGTATAGATATATCTTTGGAATGCAAGTAATGTAAATAGAATATTATTACTATAAAAGTATTAAAAATGCATGTAAACTGTAGCGTAGGGATTCGTATTGGACACTGCTTAGTGATGTAAATATTTTAGCTTTCCTGTGTAGCTTACATTTGTCATATGTTTATTTTACAACTGACTGTGAGAAATAAAATGAAACCACATATTTCCACAGCACTGCAGACCATTTCTATATTTCAGTTGGTTTTAACAGAAAACCTAAAAATTGTTTAAAAATATGTGTAGCCTATGTCCATCTGAATGGTTATTAGAAGTTAATATATTAAAAAAAAAATCGTTCAAATGGCTCTGAGCACTATGGGACTTAAAATCTGTGGTCATCAGTCCCCTAGAACTTAGAACTACTTAAACCTAACTAACCTAAGGACATCACACACATCCATGCCCGAGGCAGGATTCGAACCTGCGACCATAGCAGCGCGCGGTTCCGGACTGAGCGCCTAGAACCGCTAGACCACTGTGGCCGGCAGTTAATATAAAAGTTTGAAGTAGATGAGTCAAGAACTTTTTGAGACCATTTTCATTCATATTCCATATCATCTATTACAGTTTAGAGTTCCATACCTTGAAAGCGAGAGAAGTACCAATAAGGAGCCAAAATTTGCATCCTGACAAAATTCTCAGGGATACCTGAGACTGGGATGTATATCAAATTCCCATACATTTTTTAGCAATTATGGAGTGTTGCCAGATTAACTTGTATTATTTATACTGACAAATGTTCTGTGTATTAAACCAACCATTTCTAAATGTATACTAGCCAAACACCAGGTGTTGCTCAGGTATGTATTTATTCCAATTTACTAGTAGTCCATACCCTTCAGCCCCCTCTCTCTGTTCCTCACATCCTATCTCATCTCTCTTTTCATCCTACCCCCTCTCTCTGTTGACCTTCTCTCCAGTATCACAGTCGGTCTCCTCCTCTGCCCTCTTTCTCTGTCCATTTCCACCTCCATCCTCTATCTCTGTCCATGGTCTCCTCCTCCCTCTCAGTTTCTCCTTTCCTTCACCCCCCCCCCCCCCCACAGGCACCACCCTCACTGTCCATCTCCTTCTCTTCTCTATCCATCACCACAAACTCCGTCTCTATGTCCATCTCCTCCCTGACCTCTCAGTGGTCGTCTCCTAATACACCTCTCTCTGTACATCTTCTCTTTCCCCTCACTCTGTAAATCTCCTCCTTCACCTCTCTTTGTCCAGACCCTCCTACATTCTCTGATAACCTCCTCCTCACCACTCTCCCAGTAATCTCCTCCTCCCTCTCACTCTCTCCATCCCTCTTCACCCCTCTCTCTGCTGATTTCATCTGCCAACCTCTTATCTGTCCATCTCTTCTCACAGCTCTCTGTTTGTCCACTTCCTTCTTCCATTTCCCCTGTCCACCTCCAATTCACACTTCTATCTGCACATATCCCCCTCACCCTTTAATTGTCCATCTCTTTCTTCCCCTGTCTCTGACCATCTTTTACTTGCCCTCTCTTCCCAGGGCTGGAGGAGGGGGAGGAAGTCGACAGAAATAGAATGAAGGATTACTCGGACAGATAGAGACGAGAGGATTAGATGGACAGAGAGAGGGGGAAGAGTAGATAGGCAGTGATGGCGAGAGGAGGAGTGTGTCAGGGAAATGGGTGAAGAGGAGAGAGACAGACAGAGGGGAGAGGAGGAGAGGGACAGACACCTCCTCCTTTCCCCTCTTACTGTATGTTACATCCTTCCCCCTATCTATGTCCATCTTCTCCCCAACCCCCTCTTTCGCCATCTCATGTTTCCCATTCTCTGTTTATCGTCTCCTCCCCCTTACTCTTTCCATCTTTTCCTCCCTCCCCATCTGTCACCTCCACCTCTCCCATCACTATGTCCATTTTCTCCTCCCTCTCTGTAACCATCTACTCTTCTCCCCCCTTTCTGCCTATCTTAACTCCCCCCTCCCCCCTCAGTCCATCCACTCCTCCTTGCCTTCTCTTTGTGCATCTCTTTTTCTCCCTCTGCCTGTATATCTCCCCCTTTATCTGACCCTCTCCTCCTCTATCTCCTCCTCCCACTGTCTCTGTCCAACTTGTCTAGTCCCCTCACTTTGTCCATCTCCTCCACATTTCTCTCTGTCTGTTGATTTTATCCATAGTGGATATGAGGTTGTCGTTGTAAAAACTTAAGTTAGAATGTCAGCTCAGTCACGTACTTAACCGTGTAAAAAACAGTAGGATCTATGCATTTTGATGGTCAAGTTTTCACAATCTGAATAACCGCAAAAGAATCTCTGTGTGGGACCAATTTAACACATAAACAAGAACAATAAAAGTAATAATAAAATAACACGGCTACTTCCCTGGCAGATTTTTCGTCTTACGATGTGTATCCAAATCACTGTCAACTGATAACATGGTTTAAAATGGAATTTCATATGTTGTCCAGGTTACTGGTGGCATCACAGTTATAGCTCTATGCTTTCACAGCCTGTCTATCTTCCTGAACACTGTGTCCCAACAGGCAAACATAGAACTAAACTGAGTGAGCATTTTCTGAACATAAATATGAAATCCAAAGAGAGTATTGAAGAAACGAAGTAGTATGACAGTGCAGGATAACCCAGAAATTTAAACTGCATCATGGACAGAATTAAAGAATTTTTGTCTACTTCCTTCTCTCCAATCTCCCTATCTTCACCTCCTCCGTCTCTCTGTCCTTAGAAAATCTTTCTCCCCCTCTCTCTGCCCCTCTTCCACCCCCTCCTCTGTCTGCCATCTTCTCTACCACCTCTCTCTTACAAAGCTCTCTCTCTCTTTCTCTTTCTCTCTCTCGACCTATCCCCTCTTCCCTCTTTCTCTGTCATCTTCCCCCTCACTAGATCCATCCCATTCCCCTTCCTTTTCATGTTCATCTCCTTCACATCCATTTCTCTCTCCATGTCGTCCTCCCCACTCTATCTATTAATGACCTCTTCTTCTTTCTCTCTCTACATTTCTTCCCCTAATTCTCTCTGCTCATCATCTTCCTGTCTCTCTCTCTCTTTTCAGATATGGAGGGGGAGGAGATAGACATATAGGGAGGGGGGGAGGATGATTAGATGGGCACGGAGAGAGGGGAGGATTAGATGGACAGAGTGGGGGGAGAGGGGGTGGAGGAGATTCTCAGAGGGAGGAGGGAAGAGGGTATGTGCATCTACATCTAGGTACATAGCTACTCTACAATTCATAACTAAGTGCCTGGCAGAGGGTTCATTAATGCTTGAGTGGGCACGACATTTTTTTATAATGAAAGTGTGTGCACTGCGTACTTTCTATATGTGTCAAGAGTAGCTGTCTTTATGTTACCAAGGTAAGCATGTATGAGCAGTATCACAGTTTAATCTTAGTATAATTAAACAGCAATAAAATAAACTTACATTGTATGAAATAAATCACTGCTTAGTTAAACAGTAATAAAATAAACTTTCATAATATGATTTTGTTGCCACATACAAGTGTTACCATACAGTAATGACCCACTTTAAATATTAAACAGCACAGGTGCATCAGATCCCAGGCAACTGCTTATTTTTTTGCCAATTATTTCATAGACAATTGTCTAACTGTGGGATTGTGCTACTAGCTCAGAATTTGGATCATTTTCTTACATGGATCCTAACCTTTCCCTCACATAGCTTGCTTTTTATCATATATTACTGCTGCTTTCTTGGACATATGGCAACACAACTTATCACAGTGTTAGCTCAAGCAATAATGATGGAATAGATACAGGCTCACAGATGTAAAGCAACAATGTAATGATACAAGACAATGTTATTTGTCATAGGCACACTTTATACATAGACAGTACACCATGCACCCACTCATGTTATGAAAATTGATGGTTAAGAGCTCCCTAAGAGTGTAATTTACCTGCTCAGTAACAGAGAAAAATACTTACAGAGACAGTGTAGCGGTTCCACGTACTTTATTTATTTCTTCGTTTGTTATCCTTGGTGCTGCGTTGCTACACTGGCTGAAAAATGGGGTTTGTAATTTGGACAATGACTACTGTAAATAATGTTGCCAACAGATTCTAGTGGCATTTCACAGTCTTGTACTTTCACTGTTCCCAACCCCTCATATACATACACTTTTGATAAGTCTCATTAATAGTTTTCAGATGAACACCCACATATTGCTACAATAGTTTACTATTGATCATCTACGAGCAGTAAAACCTAACCACAAAGTTCACCATTCTCGAAGAATAGAAAGGAACCTATGAAGCAGACACTGTCATTGTTTTTACACACGGCCTAATTGTTTAACACTTATTCCACAGTTAATTGGAAGCATTGTTATTGTTCTAACCAACACAGGTTTCTCGTCTGAAACTCAGCTATGGACTGACTATCTCGTGACCAAAAATCTGACCTTTATGTGTCATCACACTAATAGGTGCTGAAACTGCACATTGTTCAATGCTTAATTTCCAGAAATTAGAATTAAAACTTAACTCATTCAATTAACTGAATACACTGAAAATTGCGTCTTTTTAACAGTTTCTTCTACTGCAAGAGTTAGGCCGAATTATTTGTTTAAATCAAGAAATTAACAAATATCATTACACAAACAATACTTTCAACAAACTGTTAATTACTTAGGAATTAATTCAGGGCTAGTTTTTGAATTGAGCCAAATAGATACTTTATAAGATTACTAGTATTTCATCTTCCAAATGTTTGTAATTAGTACCCAGAATTTATATTTGTTTATTTGTCAACAATAGAATTTAAGTTAAGAAACAGTAACCGATTTCACCCTATAATAAAAGATACTAACTAGGCATAGTGGAAATAAATTAGAAAATCAATTACATACATAAAACTAAATACAAGATTAGATCTTGTGTTAAATTCTTTAAAACTGAGGGCCAGCCTTTCTCTTATATGAAAAAGCAGATTTTACTCATGTATGCTATTGGTAAATAGTTAAAAGTAACAAAATGAATTTAAGGAGGCAGATGGCAAAACAAGAGGGGAATTAAAATTATCCCAGCTTGCTTCATCACATCAGTAATATCTTAAGAGGTATTAACTTTTGTTATTGTGTCTCATATTGCACAACATATTTGAATACAAGTATAGTCACTGTTATTAATATTAATCGTGTGTGTGTGTGTGTGTGTGTGTGTGTGTGTTGGGGTTTATGGGCGCTCAACATCGAGGTCATCAGCGCCCTGACACACATTAAAAGGAACGAATTAATATTAATCATTAGATCATTTGCTCTATTAGGCAACAGAGTACATTTCGTCGGGCAATTAGAATGTCACAAGTTTGGGATCACTGATGGTGCCAGCAATCTGAAATAGAGAACAGTTCATATGAAGTGTTCGAAATGGTGCTAACTGTTAATGATCAGTTTCTGGGGCCTGGTAGCCAACATGCACCCTTACTACAGCTTGTCTGTTGGGTTGGGTATTGGGCATGGGGGGGGGGGGGGGGGAGAAAGGCTTATAAGATACTGATTTATGTAGGTTACCAATTAATAATAATATTGGAACATATGCAGTCCTGGCACCACTCTTCAATGTCAATATTGGCTCTTGAGCAAAAAAAGTTTGACGACCACTGCTCAAGTGGCACATGAATAGGTTGGCATTGGATGGTGTGATTGCTGTACCACAGATTTGTTTGTAGGTAATACCTCCACAGGAGAAATAGTTGTGAATGATGATATAGTTAGTCATGGTGACCAGGAAGGATGTTGTAGGGTTGAAGACAGTTGGGCATTGTGAGTGTTAGTTTAGAGAAAGATGTCATCAAGAATGATGAACAGTGCACTGTGTGGTTAAGAAACAGGCACTGCGCAGAGTCGGTGTAGGAAATAGCTCGTGTCTTTATTTCTGCTCTAGTGGGCCTACAAATTCGGCCTATTACCTGTAACCATACAGGTAATAGGGTGAATGTGTAGGTCCACTAGAGCAGAAATTTTCTTGGGTGGCGGCGAGGCACAGTAATCAGCCACAATGGGGAATCCTGAGATGTTGGGTTTATGGATTTTAGTAAGCATGTAAAAGATAGGATTGCATGAGAAGTTGTAAGAGTGAGGAGAGAGATAGTCACAGGGGAGAGGTTCTGGGATGGGGCCAAGAATTTTAGGGGGGACTGGAGATTCTGTTGGATTTCTGGAGTGGGGTCACTATGGCATGGTTTGTATGTGGTCAGGTCTAACTCCTGGTGGAGTACCTCCACCAGGTAATCCTTGTCGTTCATGACCCATTGGTTGAGCCTTTGTCAGCAAGTGGGTTTATAAGGTCAGAAACAGTTTTTAGATGGTGAATTGTAGTTCTTTCTGTCTATGTGAGGTTGATTTCCATGTTGAGAGATTCAGGGAATGATGGTGAGCCTAACTTTGAGATTAAGAAAGTCTGGGTAGTGATTTGGGAGCAGTGGGGATGGATCACAGTTGGATGTAGAATGAACTGAGTAGACCAGGGTTCAGTAGTGGTTTTCGCTTGGGACTCAGGATTCCCCATTGTGGCTGGTTACTGTGTCCGCCACAGAGACAATCTCTGTTCTAGTGGCAAAATAGTATTTCTGCTAAAGGTATCAGGAGAAGGAGAGAACATCTGTAACAAGTCCAGAATGAATGAATTTTGGAGTACGACAAAAGGTAAAGCCTTTGGAAATGACTGGAACTTTCATGGACCTAAGGCTTTTGGAGGAAAGGTTCATGAACCAGTACTGAACTCCACCTGACTCAGTTCACTTTTTCATTCATTTATGATCCACCCCCACTGCACTTAAATGACCCCTTATGAATATTCTTGAATTTCTTAAACTCTGCCTCATCATCATCCCCTAAACCTCTCAACAGGGAAACCAACCTCACAATTGGCAGGAACAACCACAATCCACCAGCTAAAATCTGATTCTGATCTGCCAACAAAGGCTCCGCCACTGTGGTTGCAAACCACAGTAATTATCAGGTGGAGGGGCTCTATCAACTGTTAGATTTGATCACCTACAAAACCTGCCATAGTGACCCCATTCCAGGAATCCAATAGGATCTTGAGTACCTCATTAAATCCTAAGGCCTCATCCCTGAGACTACCTCTTACCTCTCTCCCCATCCCTACCACTCCCAGCACTCCTACCGTCTACTTGCTCAGTAAAATACATAAACCCAACTACTCAATATGCCCCATTGTAGCTGGTTACTGTCCCCCCACACAGAGAATCTCTGCTCTAGTGGACCAACAACTTAAGCCTATTACCCATAACCTACCCACCTATATATAAGACACCACATCAAACCTACAATCTCTTCCCATGTTACCATGATCAACTATATCCTCACCCGCCGTTACTTCTCCTTTGGAAGCATCACCTACAAACAAATCCATGGTACAGCAATGGACATCAGCATGGCACCATCCTATGTCCACCTATTCATGGGCCATTGAGAGGAATCCTCCCCAACAACCCAGAAACCTCAAACTCCTCACCTAGTTCAGATTCACTGATGACATCTTTGTGATTTGATATGAGGATGAAGACACTCTATCCACATTTCTGCATAACCTCAACACTTTCTTCCCCAACTGCTTCACCTGGCCTCCTCTACCCAATAAGCCACCTCCCTTAATGTTGACCCTCACCTCAAGGATGGCTACAACAATTCATACTTCCACTTTGATAGCTGCCACCTATTTATATCAAGGACTCCCTTGCAGGCAGCCTAGCCATTTTAATGACAAGCTATACCTCTCCAAATATACCAAGGGTCTCACTCAGGTCTTCACTGACCATAATTACCCTCCCGCCCTTGTATAGAAACAAATGGTGCACTGTCTCTCCAGTCACCTACAGACTCCTACACACCTACTGTCTGGTTATAAAGGAGTACTCTCCTCATGACTCAAAACCATCCACAGCATTCTATGCCAGGGTTTTGAGTAGCTTTCATAATGCCATGAAATAAGGAATATCCTACCCACTATCCTTCCCACCACTCACACAATGGCATTCCACCACCCAAAAAATCTACATAATATCCTTGCACGTCCCTACTTCACATCTGCTCCCAACCCCTTGCCTCATGGCTTATGCCCTACAACAGACATAGATGCAGGACCTGTCCTAATACATCTTACCAACACTACCCAATCCAGTCAGGTCACAGTCATCTCCTATTCCACCAAATGCAGGGCTAGCTATAAAAGCAGCCACATGATCTACAAACTAAGCTGCTACCACTGTCCTGCTTTCAATGTGGATATTACGTCCAACAAGGTGTCTGTCTGGGTGAACAGTCACCAAAAACTATGGCCAAGAGACAGCAGGACCGTCCAGTTGCTGACATGCTGCCCAACACAGTGTGTTTCACTTCAGTGACTGCTTCACAGTCTGCACAATCTGAATACTTCCAACAACACCAGCTTTTCTGAATTGTGTAGGTGAGAACTCTTCCTGCAATATGTGCTATGTTCCTGTAACTCTTCCTGACCTCAACCTTCGCTAGTTCCTGTGGTTCGCCTACCTATCCCCTTCGCTGCATCCATATTAGTATTACACAGTCTTCTTTTCTGTCAATCCACCCACTAGTCTATTTCCCCTTCTCTGCCTCTTTGTTTGGTGTCCTGTCTCATTAAGAAAGTTGTGTTAATCCATGATATTGCTTCTTTAAAGCTGTTGTTTGTATGTACCTTTTCTGCAACATTCTGATGAATATTTGTGCAGATGTTCTGTTTCCTATATAACTGTGTCACTTCTCTTTTTCCAGCAAACTTTCAGCATCAGATCTGCCATTTGTATCTTGTTTGCTAAGAAATGTTAGCCAGTGTGAACCATCTGAAATTTCTGATACATTTATGGTTACTGTATACAACCCACTGAGTCATGAAGTCTCTTATTATGTCAGACTTCCAGTTCTTGGCAGTGCATATTCTGTGAGAGATGCTTCAGGTAAGCTATAATTTTTCATAGATATTAATAACACATTTAAGTAATTTTTCTCACATGTGAATTTGCACAGGGAATGAGCAGAAAGTGCAGTTGGTGCCCATACCAGATCCTGTTCAAAATTTGCCTGAGAGGAATAGTAATGCAACATTTGAGATTGTGTTTCTGGCAGACAATGTTCCACCTCTCGGCTTTCGCTCATACTATGTTGCAGTAGTTAACAGCACAGATGAAGAAATGTGGAGTGTGATGGAAAACTCAAATTCATCGATAGGAAATGATGTAAGTTAGTAAAAATATGGGGATCTATTTCTGATATCACATTGATAAACAGCCTTATGAAGTGGATGGATTGCTATTCATTACTTAAAGGAAGTGTTGAGTTTCAGACACGCACAATGAAATGACTGCTAAAAATTTTAGCTTTTGGACGAAAAAGTCATCCTTTTGAAACAGAAAACACTTACATGATCGCAGAAGCAGAGCCACTGTCTCCATCAGCTATGAGCCGCCTGTGACTACATCTCATGAGAGGAGCAATCTCGAGGGTGTGGTGAGCGCAATGAGAAGGCATGGGGTGGGGACAGCAAGGGGTGGCAGGTTGTGGGTGGAGGAAGATGTCGTGGTGCCTGTGAGAGTGTGTAGGGACATGATGGGGACAGGATAGTCCTGCTAGATGCAGAGTCAGAAGGCTCTGGAGGTAGCAGGTGCATGGGGGGATGAGCAGTAGAACTGGAAGAGGAGAAAAATAGAGAAGACGAAAGAGTAGTATGTATATTGGTGGAATATGAGGTGTTTGTGGTGCTGGAGAGGGAGCAAGGAGGAGGGATACCTTTCCCTAGTCTGTTTGATTTCAGGACTACACATGCCTTCGATTCTACCAACACATCTACTAGTATTTTTCTCCTTCTCTCCTCTCTACCTTTCCCATTCCCCTTCGCACCCCTGCCCCTCACCCCCAGCACAACCTCCCAACTCTCAGTGTGACATCTTTCCCCACCCCTACCCTCCCATCACTCCCTCTTCCCACCCCCATACTTCCTCCTTGCTCCCACATCCCACCCCAAATTGCTGCAATTTTCAGGCACAGTCACAGTCTGCAGTTGGGCCACAGAGGCCAGAGGCAATGGCCATGTCAGTGTGAGTTGTGGTTGTGTGAATGTGTGTGTGTTTTCTATTTCTGAGGAAGGATATTTTTGTCTGCAAACTTAAACGTTTAGCACTCTTTTCATTGTGTCTGTGTCCAACTCAATGCCTCTTCAATGTGGTGAACAGCAACCTATCCTCTCTATAATATTGTTGTTATTCCATTTTTACTTTCTGTTGTTTGATATGCAAACTGTCTTATTATATCTAATTTATCTCCACAGCATCTTCAAGCTCTGTTCAATAAAGACACTGGTTTACTGCAGTCAATCATGATTGAT
This sequence comes from Schistocerca cancellata, assembly GCF_023864275.1. Lineage (NCBI taxonomy): Eukaryota > Metazoa > Arthropoda > Insecta > Orthoptera > Acrididae > Schistocerca > Schistocerca cancellata. Next base: position 1,287,352,484 of record NC_064626.1, on the reverse strand, counting down.
GGTGAAGAGATGGCTTTACAACAGAACTTTCATTATTATGAGGGTTGGGTTGGAAACAATTCTGAGCCAGCACTAAGAGCCTCTGGGGCATACATATTCCGCCCAAATGGATCTTCAGTGGCAGTGTCATCTGCTGTTGACACAAAGATCTTCAAAGGTTAGTAGCAAAAGGACTTTGAAATTGGCGTATTTTGTTTTACCATAATTTACTTTATGTAATGGAAATTTCAGTGGGTTCCTTTATCATTATGATCATACAAGGATCCATATTCAGTTTCAGTTTTTTCCCATTCACTATTTCCTTTCCTTCCATTATTCTTTAATCTCTCAATACATCTCTTTCTTGTTTCCCCAGAGCACTTTATAATGTTTTTATTTTCAAGTTTAAAAAAAAAAAAAAACTTCAGATATTCAGTTTGTAGACAATTTTTTTCCCCTGGAGTATACTTGGAGATCTGTTTTGTTGCCCTGTTGTTATTCATTCTAAATGAATGACCAAAAAATATCACTCTTCTTTTCATTATGTTTATGGTTTTTCTGTATTTTGGTATTTAGTCATCACTGCTTCTTAATTCCCAGACTTCTGTATACCTTATTGAATCTAAAGTTTTCTCATACTCTCCTCTTTAATAATTCTAACTGGTTTAATTTATAAATTAGTGGTTGGTATTTACTTCTGTAGAGGCATTGCAGTTCCATCACCAACTAGTAATGCATTATTTTTTCGTTTCTCAATGAATGAAACATCAATCATGGATTAAGCTTAAGGACTGTTTCCACTAGCCGAGTGCTGCCAACAAGGCAGTACAAGGAATGATCCTTGATTGTAGGACATGTGGTTATATTGTCACCAACTCCTCCAGCCATTATTGCCAGTTGATTAAGCCTGATGATATCACTGCTTCTTTATTCAAGCAGCTACTCAACTGGCCTGACAGGGGCTGAATAAACACCATACCAGACCTCCCTATGACAGAAAAGAATCTGTGGCGTATCAGGCATCGAACCCAGGCTACTATATACTAACAAAGGGAAGGCTAAGACATAAGGATCACCGATTTACTTCAAATTTTGTACACCTTTAGTAGGCCATTAAAACAACATAATGTGCAAATAGTAAGGTGCACTTCTCTGGCAATTCTGAGAAAGCCACACGAGCAGTGTTATGAGTCTATTATGTACTGATGAAACTGTGCATAGGTGCTGCATAGTGGAGTTCACGGTGGTCAAGTGGTTAGCGTTTGAGCTCCATAAGACAAACTTGTTTGAGGTGATGGTTCAACTCTGGCTCAAACCTTAATTTTTTAGTATGAGTGTAAATTCTGTGATATTCAAAAAATTTGCACCTACACTATTTGTTCATGCTACATTGGCAACGTCTCATTGCTATGCAGTTTAACTGCCAAGTGCAGCCTGCCTCTGTGCCTGCAGCTCAAAGCGTTGAGGTGCAAAGTAGTTCTGGCTATCTTACCAGATTGTATGTATGAAGGATTTCACAGATCACAAAGGCATACATTTTCAGGAAAACTCTGTGTGTTTCTTCACTTACTTGTCAATAGTTATAAATATATTTTCACTAATAATTAAATTTAATTAAAAGTATTAAGTAGTCAAATAACATTAAATTCACTAAAACTTCATGTAAATACACATAGTTTTTAAAAAATTATTTTACTTCTCAAATGTCATATAAGTTAAATAAAATGACAAGCAATGAAAAAAAATATAGATTAAAAATTAAGTCTGAGTGGGAGTCATACTGTTCCGTATTGTACCCAGAACTGAGCAGTCTCCTGCTTTGGAGGTCAGTGGTTAGCTGCTACCAAGGATCATATGGTTCTGTAATGATTTTAGATGCAGATTTCTAGGCCTTAGCTATCAGGTGGAAAATTGTATGGCCTGCCTCAATAGGTTAGGTGTGCACTAGACTGAAATTTTTTTTTTTTTTTTTTTTTTTTCCCCCCCATGGGACCAAATTAAGGAGAAGTCTCCATGGTCATGGAACGAGTCAATACATGAAATTATAACACGATATTAGAAACAGATAAAATGAAATATAAAAAAAACATATTCAGGTGACAAGTCGTAAGTTTAAATGAAGACAATCAACAATGTAACACTGGAATTTGCTTAATTTTTTAGCTCTTCCAGGTGCTCCTCGACAGAATAGAAGGAGTGAGCCATGAGGAAACTCTTCAGTTTAGACTTAAAAGAGTTTGGGCTGCTGCTAAGATTTTTGAGTTCTTGTGGTAGCTTATTGAAAATGGATGCAGCAGAATACTGCACTCCTTTCTGCACAAGAGTCAAGGAAGTGCATTCTACATGCAGATTTGATTTCTGCCTGGTATTAACTGAGTGAAAGCTGCTAACTCTTGGGAATAGGCTAATATTGCTAACAACAAACGACATTAAAGAAAATATATACTGTGAGGGCAATGTCAGAATTCCCAGATTTTTGAATAGGGGTCGACAAGAGGTTCTCGAACTTACACCACATATAGCTCAAACAGCCCGTTTTTGAGCCAAAAATACCCTTTTTGAATCAGAAGAATTACCCCAAAAAATAATACCATACGACATAAGCGTATGAAAATATGCGAAGTAGACTACTTTTCGTGTTGAAGTGTCACTTATTTCAGATACTGTTCTAATGGTAAATAAAGCAGCATTTAGCTTCTGAACAAGATCCTGGACATGGGCTTTCCACAACAGCGTACTATCTATCCGTACGCCTAGGAACTTGAACTGTTCTGTCTCGCTTATAATGTGCCCATTCTGTCTGATCAAAATATCGGTTCTTGTTGAATTGTGAGTTAGAAACTGTAAAAACTGAGTCTTACTGTGATTTAGCATCAAATTATTTTCCACAAGCCACGAACTTATTTCATGAACTACATTATTTGTTACTGTTTCAATATTAAACATAAGATCCTTCACTATCAAGCTGGTGTCATCAGCAAACAGAAATATTTTTGAATCACCTGTAATACTAGAAGGCATATCATTTATATAAATAAGAAACAGCAGTGGCCCCAGCACCGACCCTTGGGGAACGCCCCACTTAACAGTGCCCCATTGGGACTGAACATCACTACCACTCTCAATATTTCAGAGAATTACCCTCTGCTTTCTGTTCTTAAAGTAAGAGGCGAACCAATTGTAAGCTACTCCCCTTACTCCATAATGGTCCAACATCTGCAGTAATATTTTGTGGTCAACACAGTCAAAAGCCTTCGTTAAATCAAAGAAAACACCTAGCGTTCGCAACCTTTTATTTAATCCATCAAAAACCTCACAGAGAAAAGAGAATATAGCATTTTCAGTTTTTAAACCATTTCTAAAACCAAACTGAACATTTGACAGCAAATTATGTGAATTTAAATGCTCCAGTAACCTTGTATATACAACCTTCTCGATAACTTTAGCAAACACCGATGGCATAGAAATAGGTCTAAAATTGTCAACGTTATCAATGTCTCCCTTTTTATAAAGTGGCTTCACTACCGAGTACTTTAATCGGTCAGGAAACCGACCACTCCTAAAGGAAAAATTACAGATATGGCTGAGAACTGGGCTAACATACACAGAACAATACGTCAGTATTCTGCTAGATACCCCGTCATATCCATGAGAGTTCTTGGTCTTTAGTGATTTAATTATTAACTCAATCTCCCTCTTGTCAGTATCATGGAGGAGCATTTCAGGTAACAGTCTCGGAACACTTTTTTCTAAGAGCGCTATATGATTCCCTGTTGGGACTAGGTTTCTATTTAGTTCACCTGCTATATTCAGAAAGTGATTACTAAATACTGTACATATATGAGACTTATCAGTAACACGGACATTCCCACTACGCACTGATTATATATCCTCGACCTGTCTCTGCAGACCAGCAACTTCCTTTACGACTGACCATATGGTTTTAATTTTATCCTGAGATTTAGCTATTCTATGTGCATACCACATACTTTTTGCCTTCCTAATAACATTTTTAAGCACCTTACAATACTGTTTGTAATGGGCTGCTGCATTTAGATTTTGACTGTTTCTAACGTTTTGATATAATTGCCACTTTGTTCTACAAGATATTCTTATCCCTCTAGTCAGCCACCCAGGCTGCCTGTTTGTGCTAGTACCCTGTTTTAAACGTTCTAACGGAAAGCAACTTTCAAAGAGCACGAGAAAAGTCTTGAGAAAAGCATTATATTTATCGTCTACTGTATCAGCGCTATAAACATCTTGCCACTCTTGTTCCTTGATAAGGTTTACAAAGGTCTCTACAGCAACTGGATCAGCTTTCCCGAACAGCTGATGACTATATTTAACATGTGTTGTAGCAAAAAAATCTTTTAAAGTTAAGATTTGCGCATCATGATCTGAAAGGCCATTCACCTTTTTGCTAACAGAATGCCCTTCTAGTAATGAGGAATGAACAAAAATGTTGTCTATGGTTGTTCTACTGTTCCCTTGCACTCTCATTGGAAAGAATACGGTTTGCATAAGATTATATGAATTAAAGAGGTCTACCAGCATTCTCTTCCTTGCACAATCACTTATACAATTAATATTGAAGTCACCACATATAACTAACTTTTTGTATTTCCTATAAAGTGAACCAAAAACCTCCTCTAGCTTTAGCAAAAATGTTGTGAAATCGGAGTCTGGGGATCTATAAATAACAACAGTTACAAGTTTTGCTCCGTTAAATTTAACCACACCTGCACAACATTCAAACACCTTTTCAGTGCAGTACTTTGAAACATCAATTGACTCAAATGCGATGCCGTTTTTCACATACATGGCTACTCCCCCACACCGCAAAGAGCTCCTCAAAAAGCAGCCAGCCAACCTGTATCCTGGTAAAGGAAACCTCTGAATTATCTCCTTATTTAAGAAGTGTTCAGATATACCAATAATTTCAGAGTCAACATCTATAAGCAGTTCACTAACTTTTGATTGTTAGTCTCACGGTTCAGTAACAGCTCCATACGTGTAAGTTGGATAACTTTCCACTTAACTAACTTAACCACATTCTGGTGATGACCAATTCCATTACGCATCACTACCTATTATTAATTGTTTATTAGCAAAAATATGATTATTAACAGAGTTCTAACCAATATGCTTCCTTCATATAAAAATTATTAAACCAAGATAGTTACCTCGTGTAAGAATAAAACAAAACTAAACAATGGAAATCCAGGTTGGAATGTCAACGATGTAGGAAAACATAGTTCACTACTTACCATAAAGACGACATGTCAGGTTGCAGACAGGCACACTTAAAAGATTCTTACACATAGGCTTTTGGCCACAGCCGTTACCAGAAAAAGAAAGAGAAATAGGCACCATACATTCACACAAGCAAGCACACCTCATGCACACATCAGTGCCAACTCTGGCATCTTGGACCAGTATAATATTTAGACAGTGGCATTAGGTGTGAAGTTTTACAAAAGATGTGACTAAAATTAATGTTAACTCAGACTTCTTAGCAGAGATGTTATCATGTTGAATGCTGGCTGCAGACTCATTTCCTCAAAGAAGTTCATAGAAGGCATAACACAGTCAGTGTCTTAACCATGGTTTTAACACATAGATGTTATGTGTTCATAGCTAATCCAGAACTGACTATGACATTGTCTGTTAGTCGCATACATAGACTGGTGTAGAAATAATTTATGTCAAATTTATTAGTGGTGTCACTCTATTGATTCAAACATTTATTTTGCTTAAGTGTGTATTACATATTTATAAAAAAAATTTAAGTTTGAGGGAATATTTGAATAATACACTATATACCTACAAGATGGGATTAACAAGTTTTGTGTAAAATTTTCAGGTTTATAATTTCTTTAATTTATTCAATTTCTGATAAGTGGTGTATTTGGATAACCAAATGAACTACGTGATTCAGAAAAATTAGAGCAACATAAGTATATTATGAAACTGGGAATTAAATAAGTGTAAGGATTCAAATAAAAAAGTATTTTTGGATGGGTAAAAATTTTACTTATAAATAAATTCTTAGTTAATGACTTTAAGAGAAAATAAATTGATGACTGGAAAGAGTGAAATTAGATCCATCCAATGAGCTAGATGTTCTTGTGAGTAAACAGTTATTACCCCACCACATTTTCATGATTACCTGGCAGTGGAACAAATTCAGTTATAAATATATCTTGAAAAGCAAAGTTTTATGGAAAACATCTATCATTAGTAGCTGGTAAAATATGTTTTGAATAATAAACTGTGTAAAAAAAGCCAACATAAAGAAGAACATTGCAATTTTATGTTCACAGGATATGTACATTATGTATGGTACCAGCTGTACCCAGCCACACAGTGCTGTGGCTTAGTCTGGTTAAATGGAAAATTGCTAAATATATATGGGAAGAGGAGATATGTCCTAATCTCCTTCTTCCCCCTCCCCCTGTCCCTGTCCAATTCCTCCTCCCCCTCTCTTTGTCCATTTCCTCCTTCCCCCCCCCTTTGTCCATCCCCACCTGCTCCCCCCTTGCTCTCTCAGTCACCTTCTCCTCCCTCTCATCTTCTCATTCCCTGGATCTCTACCTGCCCCCTCTCTCCTCTTCCCTCTGTCCATAACCCCTCCTGTCTTTCTTTGTCCATCTTCTTCTCCCTTTAACTCTCCATCTCCTCTTGCCTCCTCTCTCTGTTCATTATTTCCATCCCATTCTCTATGTCCATTTCCTCCCATCCATCAGCCCATCTCTTCTTCCCCTCCCATTGACCTTGAACCTTGTTTATTGTTATTGCAAATACTGTAGTCTGAATGTTTAGCAGAGTATTGTGTAAAATTTGAAGTGTATCGATCAAGAACTTTTCGTTATTTATTTCACACACACACACACACACACACACACATGCGTTTATTAGAGTAATGTGTGAAAATCTGAAGTAAATTGGTAACAAGAATATACCACATAATATTCTTATCTATTATATATATAAAAATATATAGCCTGTATTTTTCCAGCCATTTACAGTAACATATAAAAATTTTAAGTAATGTAATCAAGTACTGTGTATTAACCAAGTACTTTTTGAGATTTTTGGTAACAATGTTTCCCATGTATATATTACCTATACAGGGTGATTTTTTCCACCGTGCACAAACTCTAGGAATTCATCGATGAGAGGATACAAGACAAAAAGGTCTAATGAACTTATGGCTTGAAATGCATGGTTCCCATGCTAGAGACCATTATTTGAGTCATAAACATTGTTTGCAGAGACTGCGGTCTATACGCACTGTACCGTGCAGCCACAGTTACAGAATGTGTTGAAAATGGTTTCCATGTGTCTCAATGCATGAATGTTCTGTCCCTCACATTCATATCAGCCAGGCTGCATCTGAACAGTGTCAAAGGCAGCATGAATTTGCTGCTCCAGTGATTCCACATCTGGAATGGGCTCTGCATACATGATACTTTTAGATGGTCCAATAACCAGAAATCACACAGATTGAGGTTCAGTGAATGAGAAGGCCATGCAACTGGACTCCATTGTCTGATCCATTGACCAGGGAAGACACAACTGAGATGCATCTGGACGTTAATTGTGAGGTGGGCTAGAGCTTTATCATGTTTCACCCACATAATCCATTGAATCGTCAGTGGTACTTCTTCCAGCAAGGAGACAAAATCACCTGCAAGAAACACTGATAGTTCTAGTATGTTAGGCAATGTGGAAAGAAGACTGGTCCCAAAATATGGTTACCAATTACACCACCCCACCCATTTTGACTGCACCAATGCTGATGATTAACTGTCACCATACAATGGGAATACTGCATAATGTCCCACAGTTGTCTGTTATGAAAGTTGAAGATACCACTCCATGTAAACATGGCCTCATCTGTGAATGACACAAATCCTGGAATCATGGTTGCCTAGTGAAGAAACCAGTGACAGAACTGCTCCCGATGTGGAACGTCTGTCGCTCGTAAGCCCTGCACATGCTGTAAGTGATAGGCGTAGTAACAGTTGTCGTAGACAATGTTCCACATGGTCGTCTGGGTTACCCTGTAGTGGTGGGCCAACTGCCTTCCACAGTGATATTCACATTTTTTTGCAAGTCTGGTGTGCGAACATTTCGGGTATGTACTTCAGGATTTCCTTCTTCTTAAAATGACCCTGCCTCAGACAAGTGGCAAAACAATGTTGCGGATATTGAATGCTGTGGTTGTTGTTAGTGGGGATGGATCTCCTGATACAATCTTGCTGCCCACCACCTATTGCCATTTGACTTTCTGTAATTCACCATGTCAGCAAGCTCTCAATTTGAATATGAAATCATTGTGAACAACGCTGTATCACATCCACCGAAAGATGAATCAGCAAGAGAATTGAATCGGGCACAACATTACCAATTACTATTGCAGGATAGAGTGCTAAGGCATGACATATGAGAAACAGTACCACCCTCTAGGAGGAAGCAATGCATACTGTAACTATGGTACAGAGCGTATTAGACCTCAGCCTCTGCAACAAAGTATGATTGAATAAATAGTCTTTAGCATGGAAACCGTGCATTTCCAGACATAAGTTCATTACACCTGGAGTTTGTACACAGTGAAAAAAAATCATCCTGTATATCTATACATTACATATATTAAGAATATGTAGCCTATGTCCATCTGAATGTTCGTTAGAGTATCATGTAAAAAAATTTGAATTAAATCAGTCAAGAACTTTTTGAGATTTTTGGTAATAAGATTTCTGCTTTACAGTCTACAAATTTGTGTATATATTAGTTATGTTAAAAACATATATCTAAAAAGAAAGATGATGAGACTTACCAAACAAAAGCGCTGGCAGGTCGATAGACACACAAACAAACATAAACATTCACACAAAATTCGAGCTTTCGCAACCAACGGTTGCCTCGTAAGGAAAGAGGGAAGGAGAGGGAAAGACGAAAGGATTTGGGTTTTAAGAGAGAGGGTAAGGAGTCATTCCAATCCCGGGAGCGGAAAGACTTACCTTAGGGGGAAAAAAGGACAGGTATACACTCGCACACACACACATATCCATCCGCATATACACAGACACAAGCAGACATTTGTAAAGGCAAAGAGTTTGGGCAGAGATGTCTTTCAACAACATCTTTCAGAACTCTGGAGATGGGAACTTGCCCTTCAGCATATCCTCTCTTCTCGCTATCCGCCAGGCCTCAATCTCTGCTAATTTCTAATTTCAATTTGCTGCCGCTCATACCTCACCTGTCTTTCAACAACATCTTTCAGAACTCCGGAGATGGGAACTTGCCCTTCAGCATATCCTCTCTTCTCGCTATCCACCAGGCCTCAATCTCCACTAATATCTAATTTCAATTTGCCGCCGCTCATACCTCACCTGTCTTTCAACAACATCTTTGCCTCTGTACTTCCGCCTCGACTGACATCTCTGCCCAAACTCTTTGCCTTTACAAATGTCTGCTTGTGTCTGTGTATATGCGGATGGATATGTGTGTGTGTGTGCAAGTGTATACCTGTCCTTTCTTCCCCCTAAGGTAAGTCTTTCCACTCCCGGGATTGGAATGACTCCTTACCCTCTCCATTAAAACCCAAATCCTTTCGTCTTTCCCTCTCCTTTCCTCTTTCCTGATGAGGCAACCGTTGGTTGCGAAAGCTTGAATTTTGTGTGTATGTTTGTGTTTGTTTGTGTGTCTATCGACATGCCAGCGCTTTTGTTTGGTAAGTCTCATAATCTTCCTTTTTAGATATATTTTTCCCACGTGGAATGTTTCCCTCTATTATATTTATATTAAAAACAGATATATGAAAACACATACACATATATGAAGGTAACATTGTGTCAAAATTTCAAGTCAATTGACAGATTATACCTTTCAAATTCTGTGAACACAAACATACACAGGTTGAATTTTTATGTATAACAGTGGAAAGCAGAAGAAAGAGAAAAAAATAATATGCATTAGAAAGAGAAATAGTAAAGGGGTGTTGTTAACCATAAGAGCATCCATGGTAAGGTTGCAGAATTAATCTCACTCATTAAAAGCTAATAATGGCCATGCAGTAGTAGGGACTCAAAGCTCGTTGAAACAAGTAACGCATATCAGTGAAAGCTAAAATTCTGTCTGGAATATACACCAAAAGGATATGCTACACACCAGTGGTGGTGGTGTGTTAGCTGCCACAAAGAACTCAGTAATGTCTAGTGAGGTTGTTACATAAGCTATGCATCAAAAATGGGTCAAATATGGTAATAAGATGTAACAATATTATGAGAAGGAAAGTTGCCACTCATCAAATAGCGGAGATGTTGAATCACAGATAGGCACAAGAAGAAGATTTTCACACATAAAGCTTTCAGCCAATGGCCTTTGTCAACAATAGACACACATAAGCACACACACACACACACACACACACACACACACACACACACACACACACACTCATGCAAACGCAGCTGTTGTGTTTGTGTTTGTGTGAGTGCGTGTGTGCGTTTGTGTGTCTATTGTTGACAAAGGCCATTGGCCGAAAGCTTTATGTGTGAAAATCTTTTTGTTGTGCCCCTCTGCAACTCAACGTCTCTGCTATATGGTGAGTGGCAACTTTCCTTCTCATAATATTGTTACATTCCATCCTGGATTTTCCATTGTTTGATGGCAATAAGGTGCTTTTATAGAGCATCTGACTCAGTAACTGTAGTGGCTGAACACATCAGAGAGGTCATATTGAAATGAAATGAGACATTTGTAAGCCCCACTCAGATGACTGCATATTTTTTACTGGAGGGCACCACTAGATGACAAACTAAAGCAGTTTGCTGGTAACTGTCAAGAGACTAAGAGTGAGGGAATGGACTGGGGAGAGAGAAGAGGGTAGTGCATGATGGGAACTAGGATTGCATGAATTGTGATTTTACGTGTCATTTTCCATCATTTCAAATAATGTATGGCTATTTGTTTAATTTTTTTAAGAAATTGAAACTCAAATTAGCTTTCAAACACTATGTATCTTCATAAAATTTTTGGAAATAAAGCAATGACAAAGTTGAAAAAATAGAGTTTTATTATTGATGATTACGAAGCAGCGTTCCCCTTTTTGATGTTATAATTGTAACAAGGCAAAAATATGATTTTGATTGACTTAACAGTAGAAGTGACTTTATGTCAGATCGATTTTTCAGACACTATGTCTAAATAAACAAACTGAAAATTCCTAAATATATTGATGTGGGTTAGTCAGTTATCACCTATTTTGAGATTATGTGCAACAGCTTATTGTAAGTAAAACATCAGTTAATTATTTCATCAGTCTCAAAGGAAGCCATAGCACAGATAGAAGATATTTGCAGACTTCATGGTTTGCATGCAGTCAGTAATGAGTATTGTTTCTTGGACATGCTCTCAAGTAGTTGAGTGATGTAACTGAGTAATTTTCCATTGAGTTAGTGCGTAGCATTGATTTTATTAAATGAATTTTTGTTATACTTTGCCATGGCTCATTTTCTGTTAATAGGTTGAATGTGTATACGCCTCGTTTATTCTGATTGATGGCATCAGTTCTGCTGGGTCCCATTTTGAGATTTGAAGCAAATATTTCCAAAAAGTGAATTTTCATATGAGGTCGTTTTATGGTCAGTTGGTTATAGGGATATTGGCCAACTTTGGAGTGATGACAGTTTAAGTTTGGCTTGGTGTGTTGTGTAGTTCTTTTGAAGCATGTTATCAGAATCACCAGATGCCAAATAATCTGTTACAGTTTTAGCAGGTAGGGACATAACAACGAAACTTTGACAGTGTAAACTGATATCTAACTACTGAACCACCGAGCCACAAGGAGTGTGGTTATTGTAGAGTTCACCACAAGCATTTTGTTATCTTTTGTAATACTCATCTACAAGATTTAACCTTAATCAATTTTGTTGTTGAATGTATATCTCACTTCAGCGTATTTCATGATGTATAATCGGTTGAAATACAGTACAACAATTTTATTTGACAGTGCAAGTTAAAGAAAGAAAAAAGCAGAAAATATACAATCATTAAACACTGAAGCATGTACAAACTTACAGATATAATAAATGGAACACTCAATAGAAAGAGAACATATAAAATGGCCAATGTTATAAGATATTTTGGGAAAATCAGGATAAACTACTTCTATTTGCTAGAAAATGGAAACCTGGTGAGAATAAGATTTGAGAAAAACTTACGTCTGTTGTAGGTGAGCTCGTTGAAGAAGTCCATCAGACATTTACTGACTGGATAAGCCAAGTGACCAGAGTGTATAAAGATAAAAATTATATTGAACTTGAATGGTTGGTGGGTCCCATACCAGTTGAGTAAGTTTTTCGTGTCTTCTATCTAGCAACTTTATTAAATATTACTTCAGCAGGTTTTATAACATGATTTATTTGTCATTACTTTCATTTTCAGTGATGGTATTGGAAAAGAAGTGATCACTCGCATAGCAACAGACTTAGTGAACAATAACACATTTTATACTGACTCAAATGGTAGAGAAATGTTGAAAAGGGCAATCAACTTCAGACCTACATGGGACTTAGAGGTTTATGAACCAATTTCTGGAAATTACTATCCTATAACTTCAAAAATATTTATAGAGGATGTGTCTAGAGGACTAAAATTAGCTATTTTGAATGACAGAGCACAAGGAGGATCCAGCCTGAGAAATGGAGAAATTGAAATAATGGTATGTTTGTCAGATGTTCCTAGCAGTTAATGTGCTTTGTATTTTACATACTTTTGTTAATTATGCATCCTAGAGTTTCAGAAATTAATAAAATAGAACAGAATAGAAGTTTATTGTCATACAATTTCAAGCCATTGACTTAATGTACAGGAGGCTCGTCAAATACAAAAACTGGCTTACAATTTTCCTTATAATATCAGTAGTATAATATACAGTACTGAATAATTATGTAATTAAGCAATTAATAATTTTTCTTCAAAAGTAAAAAACTTTTAAAAATTAACAGTCGTAAGTACTTTCTCTCTCCTGATCAAAGTTTCAGGTTGTCATTTAGAAATTCTTCCACTGAATAGTAACATTTCTGAACTAGTTTCTAATGTTAGGTTTTTTTCAGTGTTTCTAAATTTCTGCTGAGCAATTCTCTTCCTTTCACTTTGTTATAAATTTTCATACCCTTATAATGTGGATTTTGAGCATAACTTAACTAATATAAACTTGGACTTAGCAATTCTTTAAAATGTTTATAAATATACAGAGCCTTAGAAAAAAAGTTGAATATATTTGTGGTAATACTCATCAAAGCAAGAAACCTGGTAATTTTTTAGGATTCCAGGAATTTTTAATTGTTTTAGTTTTCAGTTAAATTTTTGTAATTTCGACTGGTAAGAACCGATACTCTAACAAAGGATATTACTGTATTCTGCACTGCAAAATAATACTTCTACAATAAAACATAAATGAGAGATGAAAACAAAAATAATTTAAATTGCAAAGGAAATGCGCCATATACAAGTATGACACACAGTGCTCATACAAGTGTCTGCCAACAGCAAAATTTGTCAAAGGCCTTAGGAAGACTATGGAATGCTTCATAACAACAAATTGCCTCTGATGAGCGTGAAGTCACAACTGTTACGAGCGGGCTCATGCGCATGCGCAGGGGAGTCACGTTTGAGCAGTAGATTCTCCCGCTTCTGGCTACAGGAATGTGGCTATTGGCTGTGCTAGCAGTCGCAGCAAGCAGCTAGATGCAACCGGGAATAGGGGGCACCAAATTCATATTCTGGAGGGAAAAAAAACTTGGTTCACAAAGCGCCTAGCATCCAGCACACATTTATCTATCAATTATTTAGAAATGCTTCCCTGTTGGTTTTTGAACACATCTTAAGTTGATTTCTGAATAAATCATAAGTTGATTTTTGAAAGCATGCATAGTGTACACGATGTCTCTGTCAGGAGAATCCTCGTCACATCTAGAAATAAACTTTCTGCAGATGAAAGTGGTCGGGGCTATACGAGCAAAATGGAGTAAAGCCGAGCGGATGAATGCCAATTGCTGTCTGATTATGTGGTTGACTGGGTTTGCAAATGATCAGCATTGTTATAATTACTAGCAAATTCCATAGATTCAGACTACCAGAATGGAAATAAATGACTGACAGGAATAACAGGTGAGAAAGATTACGTAATATCTTCTCGGTGTACCCGAGAAAATGAAATTTTGACAGAAAATTTTTGGCCAGGTCGCTACACAAGTAAGGACCAGTTGTACAGCTTAAGTTCTATTCTACATCTACATCTACATCCATACTCCGCAAGCCACCTGACGGTGTGTGGCGGAGGGTACCTTGAGTTCCTCTATCGGTTCTCCCTTCTATTTCAGTCTCATATTGTTCGTGGAAAGAAGGATTGTCAGTATGCCTGTGTGTGGGCTCTAATCTCTCTGATTTTATCCTCATGGTCTCTTCACAAGATATACATAGGAGGGAGCAATATACTTCTTGACTCCTTGGTGAAGGTATGTTATCGAAACTTCAACAAAAGCCCGTACCGAGCTACTGAACGTCTCTCCTGCAGAGTCTTCCACTGGAGTTTATCTATCATCTCCGTAACACTTTCGTGATTACTAAATGATCCTGTAACGAAGCGCGCTGCTCTCCGTTGGATCTTCTCTATCTCTTCTATCAACCCTATCTGGTACAGATCCCACACTGCTGACCAGTATTCAAGAGTGGGTGAACAAGCGTACTGTAACCTACTTCCTTTGTTTTCGGATTGCATTTCCTTAGGATTTTTCCAACGAATCTCAGTCTGGCATCTGCTTTACCGACGATCAACTTTATATGATCATTCCATTTTAAATCATTCCTAATGCGTACTCCCAGATAATTTATGGAATTAACTGCTTCCAGTTACTGACCTGCGAAATTATAGCTAAATGATAAGGGATCTTTCTTTCTATGTATTCACAGCACATTACACTTGTCTACATTGAGATTCAATTGCCATTCCCTGCACCATGAGTCAATTTGCTGCAGATCCTCCAGCATTTCAGTAGAATTTTCCATTGTTACAACCTCTTGATACACCACAGCATCATCCGCAAAAAGCTTCAGTGAACTTCCGATCTCATCCACAAGGTCATTTATGAATATTGTGAATAGCAACGACACTCCCCTGTGGCACACCTGAAATCACTCTTACTTGTGGAAGTAATGCGGAAAATGTGTTTTACGAACAAGTAATACCGGAATAGACGCAATCAGATCAAGAAACCACACCAGTCGTGGGTATTATTTGTGTTAACAGCTTTTTCAGTATTAGATAACATTTCGATTTTTCATATAGTGAGTCATTTGATGAGCTTTTATGAGGTAATAGATTCCTTCACAGAAAGGAAAGAATGCCATATAAAGCTATAGCAAGATTAGACAGACAAAAATGCTAGGAGCTAAGGATTGAAGAAATGTGTACTTTGTTGCTTGTCTCTTTTCTTTATTGGTTTTATGTATACAATATTTAATTTTATGTCACACAAAACAGCCAGTTATTAGCTAATAGGCAATAAAGAGTGCTACTTTTCTGAAGATTTTTTGTTCTCACAATTACAAATAATCCCATCCGCTAGTAATTGCGAGATTTTTTTTTAAAGAGGTGCAGGCTGTCAAACCAGCCTACTTGGAGCAGGAGAGGCACCACAGGACATTTCAATTTCCACTGTCCTGAATATAGTTTGATGGCATCCATTACAAAATATACACGTTTCAATTCCACAGAACGAAATACGGTGACGTCGATAGAAGAATGCTGTGTGAAAATGTGTGGCACTGCACTTTGGCACACTTAATACCAAACAACATGTCTTACATTTCCTTGAAGATGTATGTCTTATGTTTCAGACTTTACAGAAAGATGTGCGCTACAAGATGAACATATTTTTGAAAATTCGATTTTTTTTTTTTAATATTGACTCGGTTCGCAAATATCGTAGATCCGGGGCTGATGCACAAAGCAGCCTGAGTTACAGTGGGTAGTCTCCATGTGACCCATGATTACATTTAGTGATTTTGCTGTTTCCCCTTCGTTTACTCTCAGGTCAAATGAAAACAAAACAGATATCTGTGGCCGGGAGTTATCAAGCGAATTAAAATACATTCACATAATTATGGAAGGCTAAAATATGTCATTAGTTTCAGATTTTATTTTATTTCTTCCTTTCTTACTGTCAAGCATTACCGTATTTACTTGAATCTAAGCCGCACTTTTTTTCCGGTTTTTGTAATCCAAAAAACCGGCTGCGGCTTAGAATCGAGTGCAAAGCAAGCGGAAGTTCTGAAAAATGTTGGTAGGTGCCGCCACAACTAACTTCTGCCGTCGAATATATGTAGCACTACACAAGCATGCTTTGTGGGCACAAAGATAAATACTGGCGCCAAAACCTTTTTTTTTTTCTCCGTCCCGAGTTTCGACCACTGCATTTTCATACATTGTCCAACGAAGTAAATACAAATTCTGTATTGTTCATCTTCGAATGTAGCAGAATTTCAATGTACTACGAAAATCCGACTGGCAAGACTGTTAGGGATGTTTGTCAATATGGCCAACTCTACGTTCCGAGTTTTTTCCTACCCGTGAGGAGAGATGGTTGCTAATAGGAACCTGATGAAATGTGAATCACATGCAGTATTCTCTTCACCATAAGAATAATACGAAAATAAACATTTTGCCATGTATTCTTTCATGTTTGCTGCTCTCATTTAAATCCTGTCTGCCTAATAAACTACGAAACTAGAGTGAAACAACAGCAAACGCGGAAGAATATACGTATCGTGTCATGTTTATATTCGTATTATTCTTATGCCTAATAGTGATATAGTCAGAAATGAAGCACGGCAACTGACTAGATTTTAAATGTAAGATGACTAATTTCTGTGCAGAATTTGATGTACTAAAGAAGCGGCCTCAAAGATTTTCAAATGGAGAAAAATTTGCGCCATTGTTTCGCTAATGAGACGATTCCTCTTCTTCTTCTTCTTCTTCTTCTTCTTCTTCTTCTTCTTTTTTTTTTTTTTTTTTTTTTTTTTAAAAAAAAAACAAGTGGCAGTAGCGCGCACAAAAGCAAGTCAGGCTGCGAGCGGCGACAGGCCGTACACACGCACTATCAGAATGCGAAAAACAATGCATGACACAGTACAGTAATGCATTTTCAGCTTAGAGTGACGTAAACACCTATAACAAAGAAAACGGCACTTATCAGATCAAAGCAAAATAAGCAATCGATTCAAACCAGACGAAGCACGTGAAAAAGGAAGGGTACCTGTATAAATACGGACGGAGCGCCTGACGCATAGCAATGGCTACCTGGTAAAGCTGAACTGCTAAGCTTACGACTCGAACCAAACTACTGTAGCTGTATCGTCTTTCATTCGACCTAAATTGTGTCTCATATTACAATGGACCAACTTTGTTTCGATTTGGAGGTGCGGCCTAAAACTTTTCTCTCCCCTTGAATTTCGAGTCTCAAATTTCAGGTGTGGCTTAGATTCGGGAAATATTTTTTTCCTTTATTTCGAGTCTCATTTTTCAGGTGCGGCTTAGATTCGAGTGCGGCTTAGATTCGAGTAAATACGGTAGTCTCCTTGCAGAAGAATGAAGTTATTTTTGTCTGTTTGCTAAGGAAATTTGACTATTATTAACCTTCTCCAGTGAGGCAGTCAGTGTATTTGAAACCAAATGTATTTGAAATGAAATATTAACTTCCACAGTACTGGCTAGTTTCAACTGTTCGCTGCATTTCGAGTGCACATTTTCATCTTCCAGCACGTATGGAGTTATGCCATAATAAAGAACCAAACATGATATAATACAGTTCTGGTGCTCCAAGAAAATTTACATCCCAAAAACCACACTGAAAAGCTTAATATCAGGTCGAGGTCTACTTGATTTGGAATGTGGACATACGAATGTGCACTTAAGTATGCACTTTAAATGTGCACATTTTAGTTATGGTGCACGAAGTTCCGATGCTTTTGGAGTATCATCTGATGTCTTGTTTCTTTTATGACATAATGTATGATCTTTCAATGTTTTACAAGTACTTACATACAGTCTTCCTGTGTCTTGGTAGCCGCACAAGCGCTGTGACGCCTCTTATCTGTGCTCTCTGGCAACTGCTGAAACGAACTTATTTCTAACGGGTCACGGGAAAATATTGCGAATCGTGGTTTGAAAAGCATCACTTTCAAAGTAAATATCCTTTTATATAAGTTGAACTATGTGCAAGAATGTACCATGAATATCTTAAATCACAGAGCGTTTGACTCTCCTTTAAAAATCAGCTTTTTGATGACTAGCCATTTAGAAGAATTTCGAACCCTGAAGATCAGACATATGTCATTATTAAAAATTTTACTGGCACATTTGTGTGATATATCTTAAAGCATAACATGCGCAAAAAGGATCAACATTGTATGTGAAAGCTTAGCTTCTCTTGCAGCTTATTACCCTTAGAGATCAATATTATATGTGAAAACTTTGCTTTTCTTGTAGCAACACTAGGTATATTAATTTAAACTATTAACTTTACCTGTTTGTGTGTTCATGCTACTTATCAGTGATGTTGCTGTTGGCTGACTACATCATGTGTCC
Organism: Schistocerca cancellata; assembly: GCF_023864275.1. Lineage (NCBI taxonomy): Eukaryota > Metazoa > Arthropoda > Insecta > Orthoptera > Acrididae > Schistocerca > Schistocerca cancellata. The sequence goes on along the minus strand of NC_064626.1, from coordinate 1,287,333,847 downwards.
CATGCTCTGAATATCCGCTGTCATCGGCTGCCGAGATCACAGGACATGAGCTATGACTGGCTTACAGAAATGCATCACAATCTCAATTTCAATGATTCGGAAAGGAACATGTGGTGTATGGCAGAATTTCAATGTATACATTTGTAATACGAAAATACACAATGTACATTTTGCTGCACATAAAAGATATTTCCAAAATGCGTCTTTTTCTCTGACTTTCATTTTCTAAAGTGCCGGTAAACTCTATGCCCGTGTATAAAACCTTAACCATTCAAAGGATTGTTGGTGTAATGGTTCAGGGATTCTGAACTGGAGCAAATTCATTTGCCACGAAGACCTAGGCTGTAGGGAAGGGACCGTTTGATGTGGAACGGGTGGCAGCTGTCATAATGGAGGTACTGTTGCTTGTTGGTGGGTTTGATGTGGACGGACGTGTGAAGCTGGCCATTGGACAGGTGGAGGTCAACGTCAAGGAAAGTGGCATGGGATTTGGAGTAGGACCAGGTGAATCTGATGGAACCAAAGGAGTTGAGGTTGGAGAGGAAATTCTGGAGTTCTTCTTCACTGTGAGTCCAGATCATGAAGATGTCATCAATAAATCTGTACCAAACTTTGGGTTGGCAGGCCTGGGTAACCAAGAAGGCTTCCTCTAAGCGACCCATGAATAGGTTGGGGTATGAGGGGGCCATCCTGGTACCCATGGCTGTTCCCTTTAATTGTTGGTATGTCTGGCCTTCAAAAGTGAAGAAGTTGTGGGTCAGGATGAAGCTGGCTAAGGTAATGAGGAAAGAGGTTTTAGGTAGGGTGGCAGGTGATTGGCGTGAAAGGAAGTGCTCCATCGCAGCGAGGCCCTGAACGTGCAGAATATTTGTGTATAAGGAAGTGGCATCAGTGGTTACAAGGATGGTTTCCGGGGGTAACAGATTGGGTAAGGATTCCAGGTGTTCGAGAAAGTGGTTGGTGTCTTTGATGAAGGATGGGAGACTGCATGTAATGGGTTGAAGGTGTTGATCTACGTAGGCAGAGATACGTTCTGTGGGGGCTTGGTAACCAGCTACAATGGGGCAGCTGGGATGATTGGGTTTGTGAATTTTAAGAAGTAGGTAGAAGGTAGGGGTGCGGGGTGTCGGTGGGGTCAGGAGGTTGATGGAGTCAGGTGAAAGGTTTTGTAGGGGGCCTAAGGTTCTGAGGATTCCTTGAAGCTCCGCCTGGACATCAGGAATGGGATTACCCTGGCAAACTTTGTATGTGGTGTTGTCTGAAAGCTGACGCAGTCCCTCAGCCACATACTCCCGACGATCAAGTACCACGGTCGTGGAACCCTTGTCCGCCGGAAGAATGATGATGGACTGGTCAGCCTTCAGATCATGGATAGCCTGGGCTTCAGCAGTGGTGATGTTGGGAGTAGGATTAAGGTTTTTTGAAGAAGGAATGAGAGGCAAGGCTGGAAGTCAGAAATTCCTGGAAGGTTTGGAGAGGGTGATTTTGAGGAAGAGGAGGTGGGTCCCGCTGTGACGGAGGACGGAACTGTTCCAGGCAGGGTTCAATTTGGATAGTGTCTTGGGGATTTGGATCATTAGGAGTAGGATTAGGATCATTTTTCTTCGTGGCAAAGTGATGTTTCCAGCAGAGAGTATGAGTGTAGGACAGTAAATCTTTGACAAGGGCTGTTTGGTTGAATCTGGGAGTGGGGCTGAAGGTGATGCCTTTGGATAGGACAGAGGTTTCGGATTGGGGGAGAGGTTTGGAGGAAAGGTTAACTACTGAATTAGGGTGTTGTGGACTCCTTACCCTCTCCCTTAAAACCCACATCCTTTCATCTTTCCCTCTCCTTCCTTCTTTCCTGATGAAGCAACCGTTGCTTGCGAAAGCTTGAATTTTGTATGTTTGTGTTTGTTTGTGTGTCTATCGACCTGCCAGCACTTTCGTTTGGTAAGTCACATCATCTTTGTTTTATATATATAAACAAAGATGATGAGACTTACCAAACAAAAGCGCTGGCAGGTCGATAGACACGCAAACAAAAACATACACACAAAATTCAAGCTTTCGCAACAAACGGTTCCTTCGTCAGGAAAGAGGGAAGGAGAGGGAAAGAAGAAAGGATGTGGGTTTTAAGGGAGAGGGTAAGGAGTTATTCCAATCCCGGGAGTGGAAAGACTTACCTTAGGGGGAAAAAAGGACAGGTATACACTCGCACACACACACACACATATCCATCCGCATATACACAGACACAAGCAGACATTTGTAAAGGCTATTTCGTTGTGGAGGTGTTGTAAGGGTGACATGGTATTAGAAGGTGGAAAGTGTAACATGTGGCTGAAATGAAAATGAAAATAAATATAAAAATATATGGGGAGAGATAAAGGTGAACTAGAAAGCAAATGGAGATCTGGCGTGAAAAAAGGCGAAAAAGTGTTGGTTAGAGCTGGGCTATGTTGATCCTGTGGTGAAATGGTGCAGGTAGACAACGATGTGCATAAAGGTTAGGTGTTTGTGTTGCCGCCAAAACACGTTAAAGGGTGGAGAAATTCGGGAAAATTTCGAAAAAACTACGTGAAGATGTATTAAAAGGAGTGGTTTGGTGGTGGCAGATTATGGAAATGAGGCTAACAATTGTCTGATGAAGAAATAATGACGTTAAAACCTGTGGGAAGCGGCTAAAAATGATCGGTGATGTGAGAAAAACGGAAATGGAAATAAAGCAAAAGTTATTAGAACTAGCCGAAAAGGTTGTTTAATAGGTGAAAGGAACTGTTTGTGAATTAGAAACGGTGGATTTTATAGCAGCGGTAGTGTTGAAAGCAGAAAAAAAAATTTTTTTGGTTGTGGTTTGGAAGTGGGTTACATATTATTACGTATTATGCATTATTGAGTATATATCGGCGGGATAAAATAGTATAGTAGATTACGGTAAAAAGGAGAAGGTGAATACAAAGTGAAACTACTGGCAAAAACAGAAGGAGGAAATAAGACGACAGAAAATACTTCGAAATGTAACAGTGACAATAACAAACGTAATTGTTGGGTTCAAATTAATGATATGAATATAATAGAGGAAAACAAATGTCTGCTTTTGTCTTGTGTATATGCGGATGGATATGTGTGTGTGTGCGAGTGTATACCTGTCCTTTTTCCCCCTAAGGTAAGTCTTTCCGCTCCCGGGATTGGAATGACTCCTTACCCTCTCCCTTAAAACCCACATCCTTTCGTCTTTCCCTCTCCTTCCCTCTTTCCTGACGAAGCAACCGTTTGTTGCGAAAGCTTGAATTTTGTGTGTATGTTTGTGTTTGTTTGTGTGTCTATCGACCTGCCAGCATTTTTGTTTGGTAAGTCTCATCATCTTTGTTTTTAGATATATTTTTCCCACGTGGAATGGACCAGAGCCACTTCCTCATCTCCTCAAACCCAGAACCTCCCACAGAAGAACCCCAAAAGTGCCCCACTTGTGACAGGATACTTTCCAGGACTGGATCAGACTCTGAATGTGGCTCTCCAGCAGGCATACAACTTCCTAAAACCGTGCCCTGAAATGAGATCCATCCTTCATGAAATCCTCCCCACTCCACCAAGAGTGTATTTCCACCATCCACCTAACCTTCGTAACCTCTTGGTTCATCCCTATGAAATCCCCAAACCACCTTCCCTACCCTCTAGCTCCTACCCTTGTAACTGCCCCCCGGTGTAAGACCTGTCCCATGCACCCTCCCACCACCAACTACTCCAATCCTGTAACCCGGTAGGTGTACACGATCAAAGGCAGAGCCACGTGTGAAAGCACCCATGTGATTTACCATTTGACATGCCTACACTGTGAAGGCTTCTATGTGGGAATGGCCAGCAACAAACTGTCCATTCGCATGAATGGACACAGGCAGACAGTGTTTGTTGGTAATGAGGATCACCCTGTGGCGAAACATGCCTTGGTGCACGGCCAACACATCTTGGCACAGTGTTACACTGTCTGGGTTATCTGGATACTTCCCACTGACACCAACCTGTCAGAACTCCGGAGATGGGAACTTGCCCTTCAGTATATTCTCTCTTCCCGTTACCCACCAGGCCTCAATCTCCACTAATTTCAAGTTGCCGCCGCTTGTACTTCACCTGTCATTCAACAACATCTTTGCCTCTGTACTTCCACCTCAACTGACATCTCTGCCCAAACTCTTTGCCTTTACAAATGTCTGCTTGTGTCTGTGTATGTACGGATGGATATGTGTGTGTGTGCGAGTGTATACCTGTCCTTTTTTCCCCCTAATGTAAGTCTTTCCACTCCCGGGATTGGAATGACTCCTTACCCTCTCCCTTAAAACCCACATCCTTTCGTCTTTCCCTCTCCTTCCCTCTTTCCTGATGAAGCAACTGTTTGTTGTGAAAGCTTGAATTTTGTGTGTATGTTTGTGTTCGTTTGTGTGTCTGTCGACCTGCCAGCACTTTCATTTGGTAAGTCACATCATCTTTGTTTTTAGGTATATTTTTCCTTCATGGATTGTTTCCTTCTATATATATATATATATATATATATATATATATATATATATATATATATATATATAAACAAAGATGCGTCGATACACACACAAACAAACACAAACATACACACAAAATTCTAGCTTTCGCAACCAACGGTTGCCTCGTAAGGAAAGAGGGAAGGAGAGGGAAAGATATGGGGGGATGGATATGTGTGTGTGTGCGAGTGTACACCCATCCTTTTTTCCCCCTAAGGTAAGTCTTTCCGCTCCCGGGATTGGAATGACTCCTTACCCTCTCCCTTAAAACCCAAATCCTTTCGTCTTTCTCTCTCCTTCCCTCTTTCCTTACGAGGCAACCGTTGGTTGCGAAAGCTAGAATTTTGTGTGTATGTTTGTGTTTGTTTGTGTGTGTATCGACGTGCCAGCGCTTTCATTTGGTAAGTCAAACCATCTTTGTTTTTAGATATATTTTTCCCACGTGGAATGTTTCCTTCTAAGATATATATATATATATATATATATATATATATATATATATATATATATATACACACACACACACACACACACACACACACACATTGGCATGTTGATTGTCACACATCCAAACACACACACAAAATTCAAGCTTTCGCAACCAAAGGTTGCTTCGTCAGGAAAGAGGGAAGGAGAGGGAAAGACGAAAGGATGTGGGTTTTAAGGGAGAGGGTAAGGAGGCATTCCAATCCCGGGAGCAGAAAGACTTACCTTAGGGGAAAAAAAGGACAGGTATACACTCGCACACACACACATATCCATCTGCACATATACAGACACAAGCGGACATTTGTAAAGGCAAAATCTGCCCAAACTCTTTCCGCTCCCTGGATTGGAATGACTCCTTACCCTCTCCCTTAAAACCCACATCCTTTTGTCTTTCCCTCTCCTACCCTCTTTTTTGACGAAGCAACCGTTGGTTGCGAAAGCTTGAAATTTTGTGTGTGTGTTTGTGTGTTTTTTATTGTGTCTATCTACCAGTGCTTTCCCGTTTGGTAAGTCATGGAATCTTTGTCTTTAAACCATTAGTTGTTTGTGTTTGTGTGTTTGCACTACTTAAGTGGAGTTGCTGCTTGGTGACTAAATCACGTGTCTTATGCTCTGAATATCTGCTGTTGGCTTAAAAAAAGGTCATCACAATTTCAATTTTAATGCTTCAGAAACTAACATGCTGTGTTTGATGGAAATTGAATTTATACTTTCTTTATGCAAAAATATGCAGTGCACACATTGCTGCAGATCAAAGATCTGATGGGGCATTTTCAGTGAAGTGACTGAATGCTTGTAGAGGCAGTGCGTCCCATTCTTTTTAACTCCCCCCCCCCTCCCCCTACACACACACACAGAGTCATTGTGGTAGCTTGACTGCTACCAGCAGTTGTTTCCACTCATTTTATGTGATTTTTTACAACCAACCTCCACAATGCTGGACGATCCCTGTCCGTGAGTACCAGAGGTCTACCTGGTTTTGATTTGGCTATGCTTGTTCCTTCACATTTCCACTTTGTGGTCACAGCTGAGACTGGTAGCTTTAGAAGGGTTAAACTGTACCTCAAGGATTTTGTTACTCAGGTGGCACTCAGTGACCAGTCCACATTCAAAATCACACAGCTCTCATTACCATCACATTCTGCTGTTACTGCCTCTGTGCTGACAACACAATACTCCCTCCATTCCACATCCATGAGGATCTCCTCAGCATGGATCTATGGAACGAAAAACTAATCTAATCTTCTTTTATCTTGGCAAGTCAATTTCTAGGGACAGCTAGTGGTCAGTTCTGCATTACACAATGTTGTCGAGATACTTTTTATCAGATAGTGTACTATAGTATCTGTAGAAGGAACATAGTATATCAGGGACCAATGACCTTAGCAGTCTGATCCCTTTAATCCCACAAACCAACCAATCAACATATTATATCTATCTTGTTGTGACAGTACATGTGTATTCTTGTTCTATGGCCTGTTCTGTATCCTTGCATATTTTCACCATGGCTCTGTGAACCAAGAACAATATATAATCAAATCCAACTTATATCAACAATGCACAGACACTACCAGATCATGTCTTCAATGCATGTCAGCATGTACAGCAGAAACTATGTCAACTTCAAAGAGTAGTATGTGTTTCTGCATCTTCATTTATTTAACTTGTTTTTGTTATTTCTGTGAGTACTACCGCCTCTGAAAGTACTCAACATATTTTTAACACCCTGTACATTAGATATCAAAGTGAGTGTAATGAAAACTGAGGCATGTACACAAAAGATATGGCTTTCACTTTCATCATATAAAATTATCTGAAAATGAAAATTATAGTGGACCAAAAAGCAATGTTATTAAAGCAACTCTCATTTGTAACACAGGTACATCGTCGTCTGTTGTATGATGATGGGAAAGGCGTTGGTGAAGCACTTGAAGATGAAGCATTTGGTAAGGGCCGAATTGCAAGAGGGAAGCATTATTTGGTTGTAGGCCCAATTGAAGGATCTGGAAACATGAGCCTTGCAGCCCAAGAGAGACTGCTGGCACAAGAGAAGTTGCTGAGCCCATGGGTTTTTGTTACTCCACTAAGCATGTCATTTGATGAATGGACATCTTACACTACAGAGGTAACAACAGTACACATAGTAGCTGCAGGTTGACTTTCATATCTTTTGTAGGTCTATTATCCATACAGTTTTGCAAGAGTGATGTGACAAATATGCACTCATGAAGATTAAGATAAATATGGTAACTAATCCTGATTATACATAGTGTTTATTCTAATAATTGTAACTAATGTTTGGCATTGATACCTAGAACCAAAACAAAATATTCCTGTGAAAGTAAATCTTTCTTTGCAGTGGTAGTGAGATGTAGGCAATTACACAAAATGTCATTCCGTGAAAGAATATACGAGAGTTGAATCAAAAGTAATGCCTCTGCCTTCATTAATTGGGTTTATATGGGAATATTTTAATAAGTCAAATACAGAAATAATCTTTAGAATGTGACCTTTAATTACCAATATTCACTTTTCCACATAATTGGATACATTTTTGCCAACGATGAACAAGTTTTCCATAGCAGTCACAGAAGAAGTTGACACACTGTTTCGGCAACCACAGTCTCACAGTTCTCCGGGTCAAAATGCTGTACCCAGGTTTTGTCTAATGTCACAATTGAATGGAGAAAGATGTCACCTTGATTCTCGTAATACAAGAGGAGTTCATGGCAAATTTCAAACTAAGTTTTCCGCACCGCGGATATAACCAGCATCCAAAGAATGTAGGCAAATAAAGTCCATGTCCTGGATGCAGCATGATGGGAGATCTTTCACCGGGTTGCGGATCACGTCAACAAGATTTTTATGATCAGAACAGATGGTGAAAGTGCATCCTTTGATGTCGCTCCTGAAAGGTTTGACTGCCTCATAAACCATGAGGAGCTTGCGGTCAAAGGCCGACCATTTACACTGACTCCTCATAAGCTTTTTTGAGAAGAAAGACAGTGGCTGCATTGAGTCTGCAGTGTGCTGTTGGAGGACAGCACCTACTGCCGACTCACTAGCGTCGGTAGTGATAGAAATCCATGTCTTGGGGGTCGGGGTGCGGGGAAGTGATAGCCTGCGCGATGGCTGATTTCAGATTGTTGAAAGCATCCGGCATGGGCCTAGTCCAGTGCAGTTTATGCTTTCCATTTGTATCTTTACCGGAGAGGGCGTCAGTTAGTGCCCACTGGATGGAGACAGTATATGTTGCTGATAAAAGTTCACCACCCCTAGGAAAGGCACAGTTGTGTGTAATCATCGGGGAGAGGCAGAGCGAGGATGTACACGATTCGTGAGTCAGTAGGGCAGGGGCCATCGCCCGAGATCGTACGGCCAAGGAAGGTAACAGTTGTGGAACAGAGCTGCGATTTGTCACCATTAATAACCACGCCGTTGGCCACAAGAGCTGCACGAAATGCATCAAAGTGAAATTTGCGTTCCTCCATAGATGAGGAAAAGATGTCATCTGAATAGGCAAAAGCGAAAGTAAGTGGTAGCAAAATCGAATCAATGAAACATTGCCACGTCTGTGCAGCATTTTTTAAGCCATATGTCATGAAGCAGTATTTGAAAAGGCCAAAAAGCATAATGATTGCCATTTTCGTGCATCGGAATTTGGTGATGTGCCTTCACATAGTCCAATGCAGAAAAGAACTTTGAGCCCTGCAGGAACTGCAACAAAACCTGTATATGAGGATTAAGGGACCTGTAGTCACCGCACATGCGGAGTGAACCATCTTTCTTAGACACCAGGTGAATGGGGGAGGACCAGTTGCTGTCAGAAGGTCGGAGAACACCAAAAGCCAGTAAATCCTGAACTATCTCTTTCGCTAGCAACAGTTTGGTAGCATTACGATGTCAAGCTTTGTGACGTATGGGCGGGCCATCCGTAGTGAGAATTCGGTGGCAGGTGCCATTGCCGATTGCTGAGACCCGCGAAGGGAGGCACGCGTGATGGGGTGAGAGGGGGGAGGGGGTACGAGAGGCGGCGGTTGACTGACCTCGGAGTGCCAGGATGGCGTATACCGAGCTTCGGCAGTAGGCGGCGGCTGAGCCAGCGACACAATAGCCCTGGAAAGTGAGTGATTCCGCAAAGTGGGGACATGGACGTCTGAGCCAGACCGCAGTGATGTGGGTGCTGCCTAGGTGGGAGACGATGACAGTGGGTGTGGCGCGATGGCCACACAATGTGAAGAATCCCCGCGAAGCAGGGGCAGGTGCGTCCTGTAGGTCCAACTGCGTCCGCACAGAACTGACAGCAGGAAAGGCGCAGCTCAACACGGGAGCGGGGCAGAGCGAAGACACTGTAGGAGAGGGAGGCTGCGTAGACGAGAACGGCTCTGCAGAGAGGCAGCATAAGGTAACCTGTGCAAGAGCCAGTTCAGCAGAGGCAGTAGCAATGCACGAGCATAACTCCGTGTTACGAGTGGGTAGCCCATCGATCTGCTTGCAGATGTCCGATAAATGAGAGAGGTGAGCCGTAATATCTTCGAGCAGAGAAGCACGTGTGGAAAGTGTGGCCGTGGATGCAGAGAGCGAGGGTGTGCCGTACCCGTTAGAGCACGAAACAGTAGAACCAGATTTCCAGTGGAGCGTAGCAGCTTGTAGGTCCGGATAAAGCTCTTAATTGTGTAGAAAGTCCAACCCGATCTCAGATTCGTCCACATCGACAACGTGGAAGGTCCGAAGAAATGTCGCACCCGGGGACAGGTGGAGCGACATCTTGATGGAGCCGAGAACTGCGATATGAGAGTATTCACAGTGATCAGTGCACGATTAGCAGGAGAAAGCGTGTTGCTCACATGCTTAGCCGGGATATTGCTGACTTTTGTGCCGGCATCGACGAGAAAGCGTGTGCCGCCGACAAGTCCGTGACATAGAGGCGCCGTGCCATCGGTGCAAGCAGTGCGACGTCTGAAGGTAGGTGCCGTCGATGATCACGGCAGGACGTGGCACCTAATGTGCGTGCCAAGTGTAATGGAACTGACAAATAGACGTCATTTTATTTTATTATACACTAAAGTCGTGTTAAAAAAAAGCTTTTGCTTAAGATAATACTAAGTTAGGTGTTGCGATCAATAATCGATATTGGAATTGTATGTCCTTTGTAGCTTATGACTGTGATCTTTGGTCTACAACAGTTTTTCGGGCACTTGAGTGTTGGCTGCGGTTGAGTGTAGTTGTGTATCTAGTTGTGACAATAAAAGTGTGTTTTTGATACAAAGAAACCGTGGAATACTGCGTCATGATTTCGATAGTCCAGTGATAATTAAAAAACCCGCACCTTTTTCTTGGACCCAGAGCAGCAAAGGAATCATCGCCTAGACAACGAGAAGCCACACGGACAATGCAGACTCAGCAACATCAACAAAGGAGACATCATGGCCAACTCTACTAAAGTATTATACAGCCATTAGCCACACCGTAACGGTGTCCTTATGGAGATAACTTTTCCTGCACAGTAGAGTGGGTTCGTGACAACTGGGGGCTCTTTGCCGGGATTAAGACATTTATATGTACTGGATTGACAAAATCTGTTTTGTGGAAGTCTAATGACCACGTGGTACGAAGAAGTGCTATACATGGAAGTAAAGGGAAATGAAACGAAACAGTAAAGTGGACTAACCACACGAGTGAGGACCCAGACTGAAAATATAAGTACATTTGTTTAGTGCTGTTTATTCCTTTCATTATTTTGTGTGTGAAATTTCACGAAAATGACCATTGTGAAAGAGGAAAGTGGTGCTGAATCCGAGCAGGATTGTGAAAATTTGTTAGTCTTTGGGGTCGTAGACATGCCGATAAAAACGGAAGATGAGTCAGTCAAAGAAGCGGATCAAAGTCTTAATTCATCAGAACGTGAGACGTCAGACATTAAATCACTGTTACAAATGATGGGACAATCGTTAGCTTTAAATCAAACAGTTGCAGCCCACTTACGAGCTAATGAAGAACAATTGCAAAACATGAATCAGAAGGTCGTGGACGGTTTTCGGGTTATAAATCAGAAAGTGTCATGTCTAGAGGTAGCTATGAACAAAAAATTTGATAATGTCTTACTTTGGGGTAATAAACTTCACAACGATATATCAAAGATAGACAAGAAACTTAGCAAGGCAGAAACAAAGATTTTGGCAGTAGAATCCAAAGTGGGAGAAGTAAAATCTAGCCTGAGTAACAAAATTCAGTCTGTAAAAAATGAACTGGTCACAGACAGAGAGAAAAATGCAAAGTTTTTTGTTAATTTTAATGGTCAAATAGATACAGTTTGTGTAAATGTTAAAGCTATGGCAGTAGATCTTGAAAGTAGAGTAGACTCGAAACTAAATGTTGTGAATGATAAAGTGGAAACAGTCAGTAACACAGCAAAACTCCACGAGATTGAAACTAAGACAGATGTTAGTGAATTAAAAAGTACAGTATCAGAGTTAAACCAAAAGTTTGAAATATTTAGCAATGATGTAGCTAACAAAAAATTTACTATGAACACATGTACCTTATTATCCGATATTCCAGTTAAAAACTTTTCTAATGAGTGTAGTTTGCATCCTGTTGACGTTCTGCAGAGTTGTAGAGACAATTTTTTGCCCAATATGAGTGAAAGTTTCAAAATTAAGTTTGTTAAAAAATTTTTGGAGGGGGAATCTTTGTCATGGGCCAATCAAAATTTTTCTATGGACATGTCTTATGCAGAATTTGAAATTGAGTTCTTAAAACGGTTCTGGTCTAAAACTGAACAAGCCAGGATAAAGAGCGAGTTCCTGAATGGGCCAAATTATAGAGAAACACAGGGGACCATGAAACAGTTTTGTAAGAATCAACTGAAGAAACTTGTACATTTGAGTAAACCCTTTGATGAGCTCACACAGATAGTTACAAAAGTTGAAAAAGACTATTTCTTAAACATGGGGAAACCAAAAGCAATCTTGTCGTATAACGGTTCTCAGTTTTTGTCTAAAGTTTGGAAAGCCTTTGTTGATAAATCAGGAATCAAACATGTTCAAATATCTGTATATAATCTGTCATCAAACCCAGCTGAGAGGTATATGCGCGAGATTGGTTGTTTATGTCGTACATATTGCAGTCCTCCTACATGGTATGACCATGTACAAGACTTTGAAGATGTTGTGAATAGCTTGCAGCACACTTCCACAGGATTTTCACCTCATGAAATTATGTTTCATCTAAAACCAGACAACATTATCACTGAACTTGTAGAATTTCCACCATGCACAATGATGACTATGCACGAACATGAAGCCATAGTCAAAGAAACCATAATAAAACGGGGAAAATAGGAAAAGATGACATGATGGCAAGATCAAAGCAATGAAGTTTAAAGTAGGAGATTATGTTTTAGTAAAATCACATGAGAAATCAAAAATTCTAACTTCTGAAATAAAGAAATTCTTTGATATATACATGGGTCCATTCGAGATTGTAGAGCATCCACACCCAAATGCATACCGGTTGGTATATCCTAAATCCAGGAAAGTTCTCGAATTAAGGAATATTGTTTCATTGAAATTGTATAAACAAAAGGGGAAAGACTATTCTGAGAAAGTTAAAAGGTGACTCAACAAAAGTTTTTAACTGGAAATTATGAAATTTTATCTATAAAAATTGTCTGATTTTGATACAGTTTTGTGCCCTTGAAAATGTTTATTATTTGTTTAATATGTATTCACTGTATGAAGTGTTTGCAATGAATTTTCTGTGTAATATGCTAGCCATGTTAGTTTTTGATATTTCTGTATGTTTGTACAACTTGATCGAAGTTTGATAATTTGTGTAATTTTAGTTTAACTCTCACACCACACTTGGTGAGACATCATTTAAAATGCAAGCCACTAATCATCACTAAATCTGTCTTGCAACAATTAAGTTTGTTAAATTTTTTACTCTTAAAGGCAGAGTCCTAATTACTACACACTTAAGTGCTTGAAATGTCCAACTCTACAAGGAGACAATCATTTTCAGTAAACCACATGAATTACTGTATATTTCTCTCTCAACCACTGCAAATGCATAATATTTTTTAATTTTGTTAGATACATACCATTCCAAAACTTTCATCCATGATTCTACCTTTGCACTTTTACTGTGAATATGAACCCTTGTAACAAGCTGCCTGTAACTTTACTTTTGAAAACAATTTAATGTTTTTATCCTTGGAGTAATGTCTTTGCGATAAGATATTTTACACCCAATATGTTAATGAATTTGTATTACATGTTTATTGAATTTATTAGTATTTAAAGAATCTTTTTTTGGACCAGTTCATATCTGTGTAGTATTACTCAGACAGATACTGTAAACTTCTCCCACTAGTTAAACATTACCAGAAGGGTAACTATTTATCCTAACCATGTGCTTACATATAAAAATTATGTAACCAAAAGGTGATCTCTGTATGTGATTGTTAGATAACATGGCATTATAGTCAATGAAGCGATACAAACAGCTAAGCTTTGGAAACAGATGCACTGCAGGACAAGCAGAAATCAGACCTTTTAACGGAAGTTACCTATGCGCAGATGGACAATGTGGGACAGACTGTGAGTAGTGTGAAAAGTGGGCACCAAAAGAAATTAAAACAAGCCTGCAGTTAAAAGTTACAGTCTTTCAATGGTTTCATGTGAAGTGCTACAACATTATGGACTCTTCTAAGTGAAAATTGTGAATCTTCTTTCGTATTTCATTTACTCTAAGGTTAAAAATTGTGTGTTTTCCTTTACTGAGTATAGCAATTTCAGTGTTAGCATAATTCAAAGGAAACAGTCTGATTAAAAATTTTAATTTATTTAAAATCATATTCTTGGCAGTTCCATTATTCTGGTGTCAGAATTTTGTTCACATTTTCATACTTACAAAATTCTTGGGGGGCTATTGTAATGGAACTGACAAATAGATGTAATTTTTTTATTATACACTAAAGTTGTGTTAAAAAAAAGCTTTTGCTTAAGATAATACTAAGTTAGGTGTTGCGATCAATAATCGATATTGGAATTGTATGTCCTTTGTAGCTTATGACCGTGATCTTTGGTCTACAGCGGTTTTTCGGGCACTTGAGTGTTGGCCGCGGTTGAGTGTAGTTGTGTATCTAGTTGTGACAATAAAAGTGTGTTTTTGATACAAAGAAACCATGGAATACTGCGTCATGATTTTGATAGTCCAGTGATAATTAAAAAACCCGCACCTTTTTCTTGGACCCAGAGCAGCAAAGGAATCATCGCCTAGACAACGAGAAGCCACATGGACAACGCAGACTCAGCAACATCAACAAAGGAGACATCATGGCCAACTCTACTAAAGTACTATACAGCCATTAGCCACACCGTAACGGTGTCCTTATGGAGATAACTTTTCCTGCACAGTAGAGTGGGTTCGTGACACAAGTGATTTGGGTATGCACGAGGCTCGCAGCCATTGTAAGCGGCGTCCCCATAGGTTGCACGGTACCAGCAAGTGGCTAAACATGGAGGCGAGGCACTGTGGGAAGAGCGGGGGACACAGCTGGCTGCAATGATGCTCGGGCTGCTGCCCAGGTGAGGTTGGCTGCTGTCGGGAGAACGCAGGTAGTAGCTCTTGTAGGCCGCCAGGAGGCAGCTCCCGGCAGGCCGCTGACCTCTACCGAGAGCGCGTGAAACCGGCAGAGCAGGGGTGCCAACAGAAGGCGAAATTGTCATTGACAGGCAGTGTTGGGTGACGAATGATTGCATAGGCCCGATCAGCCGTGCGTAGGTGGACCTCGAGTGGCCCAGCGTATGATACCAGGTGAAGCTGTAGGTCTGACGGTAGCTTGATCATCCACAGAGCCCACAGTGTGGTGTCGGGTAGTGCCCGGTCACCAATCGATGTACGACGGCGCCACCAGAGCTATGAAGGCGAGCTGTCGTCGAGATGCCCGTCACGGGAGGCTAGAAAGGCATTCAATAAGCAAAGTTTTCACCGTCGCATACTTCAGCGAGGCAGGCGGCGAGAGGAGCAGATCACTGATTAGGTCAGGGTGGTTGTGGAGGTGGCTTACGAGGCAGATGAAATATGCGTCATTGTCCGAGATCCCGTGGATATCACAGTAGATGGTCCACTAGGGGGAACCGAGTCTTGGGGTTGTCCTTTTGCAATGCAGGCAGGTTAGGAAATCTGCTGGGTAACACCTGTTTGTGTAGCACAGGCAGGCACAGGTCCGTGTCGGCGGTCGAGGGAGCCCCGGATGCCGGGAGTGGAGTAGCAGTGGGTGATGCGTCGCCCGAGGTCTGTGTGGGGAGGCGGCCACAAGCAGCACGTGATGAGGCGTAGACTGGCACAACTGGTGGCACAATGTGTCCCAACTGCAGGCCCGAAGGCAGACGTGGCGCGGTCGTAACAGCCTGTGCCGAGTGAACGACAGGCGGAAGGCAGTCGTGAAACAGCCAGGGAGGGGGGGGGGGGGGGGGGGCTGATCCTGAAACTGGTGTGGAAGAAATGGCCGGTGCCTTTACAGGAGTGGGTGGAAAGCAATCTCGATGTGACCGGAGTGATGGTCACAGCAACCGGCACAGCTGAGGCGACCGTTGTCACAGAGATGGCTTGCGGGAGGGGAGGGGGCTCGGTGCAATGATGTCAAGCAAGTAAAAATGTGCGACCCCACGTATATGAACTTTCGGAGTACAATTCTTGAACTGCATCTGCACATCAAACCAGCCAGAAGATGACTGCTTATCTGAAGGGTGAAGCACAATGTCCTTCACATGATTATCATTCAACATGTCGGTGAGCAGCGTGCACTGTCCGAGCAGCAGGCCCTGCTGCATAGTAGCATTTGACGGTGGCCATGTCGGCCCAACAATGCTTAAGTGGGCGCTGTCATGGCCGGAGCCAGAAAATTGTTCACTTTTAACCAACTGTACATTAGGAACACTGTTAAAAGCACAAGCACAATTCCCAGGGTGCAATGCACTTGCATGAAATGACACTAGTAAATCCATATTTTTGAAGGCAATATGGGCCAACACAGAGTGCATTACTAGTGAAAGTAAGCACAAAATAATTCCCGAGCATACGACGTTGAAGACGGGGTCACCACTGTGGATATTATGTGGTGAAGAACCATAATAACACAGTTTTAGAGTCAAAATGAACATTTATTTCGGCACTGGACAGAGCGAATACAGAAGTGGATGTCGAACATGGCATGAGAGAACAAAGACAGCAAGCAAAAAGCCAAAGAGAATAATCAGAGAAGTGTCACTTCACGTCAGAGGATGCCACATGTTTATGTATTTACTTTTAGTTTCTAATACCAGATCTTTGTAATAATCATGATAGTTCTTAAAGTATACCTTTACTCTGTTATTATTGCTATTCTTTAGCATTGCACATTGGAAAAGTTGTGGAAGTAGGTACAATGGTTTAAATGAATACAATGAATATGCTAAGATTCTACATCTAAAGATAAGCACCTTAATGATCAGCTTGATATCGCTACACGTAAACACACAGTCACTCCAATTCAAAAGTTCGCAACGAACTGAAGGTCCTCACACTGCCCGTCGCAAACCTCAAAGGTGGCTGTTGAAATACGGCATCCCGGCTACAGTCCCCAGTTGAAATATGTTTTCCGGCTGAGACACAGTTGAAAATATGCTCACTATTTTTTATTTACTTAAATTTGCCATATTTCGTGACAGTACCTTTTCCGTTAGACATTTACACGGCGATATTAGTCTTGGCTTCAGTTGTCTAAGTATGATTCCACAATGCATCTTTGTCGGTTGCAGAATTGACATGGTTCAACATGTTTCTCTCATTTTGGTGTTTCAAATACAGTTTCTTCAAATGTAGTTTCTTCTTTTTAGTTTTGTGTGTATGTTTGTGTTTATTTGTGTGTCTATCGACCTGCCAGCGCTTTTGTTGGGTAAGTCTCATCATCTTTCTTTTTAAATATACAAATAATATATGTAATGATATACCATATGAGTCTGATAAATATAGGTTTGGGGAAATTGAAAGTGATTTATTACATGAGGATACAGGTTCTGAGAAAAGTGATCAATTTTGCAGTCCTTATATAAAAGTTCAAATTGGGTCATGGATTGGTAAATGTTTAATTGATACAGGAAGTGAGATCTCGGGAATATCTGAAAGGTTAAGCAAGAAATTGAAAGTGGGGAAAGATTATGTTGAAATGCCAGTTGTTGGGGTAAAGATAAAAGGTGCTACTGGGAAGAGCAGTAAATTGGTAAAAAGCCAGGCTTTAGTGACATTTTTAATTGAAGGCAAGTTGTTCACACATGGATGTTTTGTAATTCAGGAATTTAATGAGGATTTTCTTTTGGGTATGAATTGGATAGTAAAAGTAAATGCAGCATTTGATTGGGTTGGAAGAAAACTTTTGATAGAAACTAGTGAAAGGGAATACATTCAGACAAATTTTGTGAACACACTTGGTGATCAGAGTAATGGAAATTGTGACAGTATCAATTTACTAAAAGAAAACAGATTGGAGAATATTGAAACTCATAGATTTGATACTGATGAAGTTGAATTTGGGAATTTAGTAATTTAGAAAATTTCAGAAACACAAAATTTATCTGGGGAGCAAAAACAACAGTTAGAAAATCTGCTGTGGGAATACAGTGATGTTTTCAGTGACATACCTGGTAGGGTAAAGGGTTATCAGTGTGAGCTTCAGGTAAAACCTCATGAACCATTTTTCATAAAACCATACAGTATTGCAATATCAAAAAGACCTGCTGTTGAGAAAGAGCTGAAAAAGATGGAAGGATGTAATATAATAGAAAGGAGTATCAGTGCATATAATAATCCTCTAGTAGTAGTTTCGAAAAAAGATGGTGGAGTGAAACTATATAAACAGGAATCATAATTTCAAAATTTAAATAACCTATTATCATCTAAAACAAAAGTCCTCCACTGGAATACGCTTGTTAGAACAAAACTGCCTGTACAACCAAGTGTGTATATTTGCGTGTATAAATTAATAATTTGAAGTCACATATTAATTGAAACTGATGAAAAAACACTGTTGTAACAGAGAATGAGAGAAAGATTTATTTTTTACTTTTTTACAAAAAAGGTCTCCATAGTAGGCATTTCTGAATTTTTCTAATTTTTGGAAGCTAAGTCTTCCCTGTGGGTGAAGGCATGCATGTGAGGACATGCATGCAAAGGTATAAGTTTCAAAAGCAATTTTAGATAAAGCCTCATGATATATGAGCAGTTTATTGTTGTTTATACTGATGTTGTGGGGAGCAAAAGTACTCTTCACAAGAATGTGACTTGTAGTAATATTGTAGTAGAGAGGAAAGTGTACATAAATAATTGCAGAAAATTTAGATAATACTGATGTATCTTTAGCTGTACTAAAAGAAGAAAATCATAAGAAAAAAAATACAAAAAAACACGAGTAAAAAAAAATTAAAAAGAAAATCATAAGCAAAAAAATATACAAAAACAAAAAAAACCATGACTAATAAAAAAAAATATAAAAAAATTAAAAAAATCAGAAGTTAAAAAAAATAATATATATAAAAGGCAGATATAGAGAAAAACACATTACACTATATATGTCCAGTATCATTTTTACTGTACAATATGTAAGCATAAAATAAGTTAACATTAATATTTAAAAAAAAATTTGAATCTTATTCTAGTTAATGAGTTTTACCTTTCTATTATTTTCAATCTGTATGCTGTATGTTAGAATATTTCTCATGTAAGTTTTATACCATGTATATTTGTCATGTCAAATAATTTCTTTACTTGAATTTTTTGTGTATGGGATTGATGAGGAAGTATCATTGCAAAAACAGCCAGTAACAAGCCCACAGATTCAAAGAGTCCAAATTTGGAAGAGGTTATCAGACTGCATCATTAATGTACTAATTGTGTAATACAGATCCATTACTGAGTGTGGTCGGGATTTTGTTGTATATGTCCATAACAACAAAAGCCCTGGGGAGCAGTTGTAATGGATCTGGGAGATGTTATTTTTTTTTACTTTGCCGATACCAAATTGTGAATGTTTTCTTATATTTTTGTCAGGATTTATTATAATTTGTCTTATTATATGTTAATTTACTTCTGTTTTTGAGAGTAAAAGTATATTGATTACTATTAGAAAATGTATCGAAGAATAGCAAAGAGACTGATTACAAGTGGAAACTTGTGAATTGTGTAAAATATCTTTGACGTTGGAGTCGTCTTTGACTATAGTCAGTCGGCAGTTAACTCTAGGTGTGTGTTGACGGAAGAACAATGTGAAGGTCACCGTCATAAATAATTTTGAATTATGTTACTATTATTTTTGTATTAACTAAAAAGAAGAAACTACATTTGAAGAAACTGTATTTGAAACACCAAAATGAGAGAAACATGTTGAACCATGTCAATTCTGCAACCGACAAAGATGCATTGTGGAATCATACTTAGACAACTGAAGCCAAGACTAATATCGCCGTGTAAATGTCTAACGGAAAAGGTACTGTCACGAAATA
The DNA here is from genome assembly GCF_023864275.1 of Schistocerca cancellata. Classification (NCBI taxonomy): domain Eukaryota; kingdom Metazoa; phylum Arthropoda; class Insecta; order Orthoptera; family Acrididae; genus Schistocerca; species Schistocerca cancellata. Next base: position 1,287,314,301 of record NC_064626.1, on the reverse strand, counting down.
TGGCAAATTTAAGTAAATAAAAAATAGTGAGCATATTTTCAACTGTGTCTCAGCCGGAAAACATATTTCAACTGGGGACTGTAGCCGGGATGCCGTATTTCAACAGCCACCTTTGAGGTTTGCGACGGGCAGTGTGAGGACCTTCAGTTCGTTGCGAACTTTTGAATTGGAGTGACTGTGTGTTTACGTGTAGCGATATCAAGCTGATCATTAAGGTGCTTATCTTTAGATGTAGAATCTTAGCATATTCATTGTATTCATTTAAACCATTGTACCTACTTCCACAACTTTTCCAATGTGCAATGCTAAAGAATAGCAATAATAACAGAGTAAAGGTATACTTTAAGAACTATCATGATTATTACAAAGATCTGGTATTAGAAACTAAAAGTAAATACATAAACATGTGGCATCCTCTGACGTGAAGTGACACTTCTCTGATTATTCTCTTTGGCTTTTTGCTTGCTGTCTTTGTTCTCTCATGCCATGTTCGACATCCACTTCTGTATTCGCTCTGTCCAGTGCCGAAATAAATGTTCATTTTGACTCTAAAACTGTGTTATTATGGTTCTTCACCACATAATATCCACAGTGGTGACCGCGGAAAGACTTTCCGCTCCCGGGATTGGAATGACTCCTTACCCTCTCCCTTAAAACCCATATCCTTTTGTCTTTCCTTCTCCTTCCCTCTTTCCTGACGAGGCAACCGTTTGTTGCGAAAGCTAGAGTTTTGTGTGTATGTTTGTGTTTATTTGTGTGTCTATCAACCTGCCAGCGCTTTTGTTGGGTAAGTCTCATCATCTTTCTTTTTAAATATATTTTTCCCACGTGGAATGTTTCCCTCTATTATATTCATATATTATTTGTCATAGTTATAAAATTTGCACAAGACACAAAATTGTCATGAGTACTCTCTATTATCTCAAATAGCCAAGAATTTTCATCCAAATCACATTGTATACTATTGAAGTACTTATCCTTCAGCTTTTCAAAAATAAAATATCTCATCTTTTTCCACCACTCAGGACATACAGTTTCACATACATTAATAAGCATCTTTCTAAAGTTCTTGTCAAAAGAAATAGTTTCACTGTTCAGCCATATATTCATAAGAAATGTGTGTGTATCATTAGTATCTGTAAAAGTTTCACTTAGGTTAGAAGTTATACATGTGTCATCGTTATTTGTGTAGTCAGATTCTTTACCAACAACATCAAAATTCACACTTTCACATACATCCAGCTTGTGAGCTTTATTCATCCTGGTAACATCCCTGGGAATTTCTATAATATTCTCACTATTTAATCCATTTTCAACCATGTGTATACCCAACTCCCTATTTAAACTAATGAAATACCTTTCCTCAACATCATCATCAATACCATTACCATCATAATAAAATTTATCATCAACATTATTATCATTACACATATTCAGGTCATACACATTCAAATTATCCCCCAAAATATTATTTCTCCTTTCTAAAGTTACCAGATCCCTTTCACCAATATTTTCATTCTCACAGCATGCATTCTCTCCTTCATACTCACACGTCTCTGAACTACTACAAATTACATCATCTGACAAAGTGTTGTTCTTTTCTGCCCAAGTGTAAAACTCTGTTAAATTAAATGAATCACAATTACTTTTATATACTGTATGTTCTTGTGTACTGAAAATTTTATCTTTATCAATATCATCATTATTTTCCTCTTGAAATTTCTTCAATAAGTAACAACTAATAACCTCATGTGATAGCTTAGGTTTGGAACTGTCATGTTTGGGTTTATGATAGTCACATCCATTGGTCCTTTCATTATGCTCACCTTCTGCCTCAACCATGCGGACCTTCAAGGGGGCGTCTACTCGTTTTTTGTTTCCTGAATTACAACTGGTTCCTGTTTGAACTGCTGATTGTGGTTCTGCCAATGTCTCTGATAAACATTTCTGTTCCCATTTCTATGCCAAACATTACCTGACTGTTGGTAGTTTCTGTTGTACTGATCTCTATCAAAATTTCTGTGATTTTGATCCCTAAAGTGTTCTCTATTTTGTTGATTATTAACGCGAAAATGTTGTTTTTGTTTTGGATAAAAATTATGGTCCTTCTTTTCAAAATTGTTATATCCCCCTGAATTTTGACTGACACCATGATAATTGTTTTGTTCCCTTTTTTGAAAGTTGTCATTTCCCCAATTTTGACCATTACCTTTCTGGGTAAACCCACTGTGTGTTCGTGTTGTTACCCTATCCAACTTATCAATATAATTGAGAAACTGCTCTACATTACTATCAGGACAATGAACTAAACTCAACTGCATTGCTGATGGCAATCTTCTCTTTAAGGTATCAGTTTTGATCAAGTCATCCAAAGGTTTTGTTAAATGAATAAGTTTTTGAAGTTCACTTTTGCAAAATTGTTTCATGCTCCCATCTGATTCTCTATAGTTTCGCCCATTCAAAAATTCACTTTTGATTCTAGTTTGTTTAAGATCATCCCAAAATTTTTCCAGAAATTTTGATTCAAATTCTGAAAAGGTCATCCCCACAGTTACAATCTGGTTTGCCCAAGTCAAAGCTTCCCCTTCCAAGAATTTTTTCACAAATTTAATTTTCATATCATCTGGTGAGTGAGGTAAAAAACAATCCTTACAATACTGCATAAAATCAATGGGATGTAAGGGTCCATCTACCGAAAAGTACTTCACTGGAATATTAGATACAAGATTGCATGTGTTGACATTGTAATTTTTGCTTTGAAATTCAATGTCAAAATTTTCAATTTTTTCGCTAAGTTCTTTGACAGATTTTTTGTTTTCTAAATCATTGCATTCTACTTTTTCTTCTAGAGTAACCAAACGATTGTCAGTTTTTTGTTCTACATTTTTTACTAAAACTTTTGTATTCTCATCCAAATTTTTAATTTCCCCTTTTATCTCATTAAAATCAATTAAATTTATTTCCCTATCTGCCAGTAACTCATTTTTTACAGTATTAGTTTCACCGCTCAATTTAGCATCAATTTCATTTACTTTTGCTTCCACAGATTCAATTTTTTCCTCAGCATTGCCAACTCTGTTCGAAAGATCACCCACTTGGGTATTGACTGCTTGGACTTGCAACAAAATGTTATCAATTTTTTCATCCCAGTAAGTCTTATTGTCGTCAAGTGTTTGTCTAATTTCTTTCGTGAAATTTACAAGAAAACTTTTTAAATCAAACTTATCGGTTCCTTCTCTTTCATTTGACCTGCCCTGATGTTCGAAGTCTATTAAATTACTACTTTCTACTTTAGGCACAATACTCTCGAAAATCTCATAAGTCATTGTGAAGAACAAAAATTTATACACAACAATACAAAACAAGATAAAAATATTGTTTTAACAAAATACGAGGGTTTCGTGACTTATCTGGAACACTCTTCTACTGTTGCAAAACCACGTTTTCCATCCATGTGATTGTTGACCAAAATTCTTGAAGTATTTTCTTCTGTCGAAAATTATATTTTTTGCCGAAACATTTCTTCTCCAAAACTTTTACTTGCCGATGAACACAAATACTGTAACACACATTCTGAAGAAACTGGTATTAACACACAAAAATTTTCTTCCTCGTAGCACTGTTGAAGATCTCGTGAACACAATATCCCGGCTGACACCCACAATTGTAATACGGCATCCCGGCTACAGTCCCCAGTTGAAATATGTTTTCCGGCTGAGACACAGTTGAAAATACGCTCACTATTTTTTATTTCGTGACAGTACCTTTTCCGTTAGACGTTTACACGGTGATATTAGTCTTGGCTTCAGTTGTCTAAGTATGATTCCACAATGCATCTTTGTCGGTTGCAGAATTGACGTGGTTCAACATGTTTCTCTCATTTTGTTGTTTCAAATACAGTTTCTTCAAATGTAGTTTCTTCTTTTTAGTTAATACAAAAATAATAGTAACATAATTCAAAATTATTTATGACGGCAACCTTCACATTGTTCTTCCGTCAACACACACCTAGAGTTAACTGCCAACTGACTATAGTCAAAGACGACTCCAACGTCATAGATATTTTACACAATTCACAAGTTTCCACTTGTAATCAGTCTCTTTGCTATTCTCCGATACATTTTCTAATACACTCCAGGAAATGGAAAAAAGAACACATTGACACCGGTGTGTCAGACCCACCATACTTGCTCCGGACACTGCGAGAGGGCTGTACAAGCAATGATCACACGCACGGCACAGCGGACACACCAGGAACCGCGGTGTTGGCCGTCGAATAGCGCTAGCTGCGCAGCATTTGTGCACCGCCGCCGTAAGTGTCAGCCAGTTTTCTGTGGCATACGGAGCTCCATCGCAGTCTTTAACACTGGGAGCATGCCGCGACAGCGTGGACGTGAACCGTATGTGCAGTTGACGGACTTTGAGCGAGGGCGTATAGTGGGCATGCGGGAGGCCGGGTGGACGTACCGCCGAATTGCTCAACACGTGGGGCGTGAGGTCTCCACAGTACATCGATGTTGTCGCCAGTGGTCGGCGGAAGGTGCACGTGCCCGTCGACCTGGGACCGGACCGCAACGACGCACGGATGCACGCCAAGACCGTAGGATCCTACGCAGTGCCGTAGGGGACCGCACCGCCACTTCCAAGCAAATTAGGGACACTGATGCTCCTGGGGTATCAGCGAGGACCATTCGCAACCGACTCCATGAAACTGGGCTACGGTCCCGCACACCGTTAGGCCGTCTTCCGCTCATGCCCCAACATCGTGCAGCCCGCCTCCAGTGGTGTCGCGACAGGCATGAATGGAGGGACGAATGGAGACGTGTCGTCTTCAGCGATGAGAGTCGCTTCTGCCTTGGTGCCAATGATGGTCGTATGTGTGTTTGGCGCCGTGCAGGTGAGCGCCACAATCAGGACTGCATACGACCGAGGCACACAGGGCCAACACCCGGCATCATGGTGTGGGGAGCGATCTCCTACACTGGCCGTACACCACTGGTGATCGTCGAGGGGACACTGAATAGTGCACGGTACATCCAAATCGTCATCGAACCGATCGTTCTACCATTCCTAGACCGGCAAGGGAACTTGCTGTTCCAACAGGACAATGCACGTCCGCATGTATCCCGTGCCACCCAACGTGCTCTAGAAGGTGTAAGTCAACTACCCTGGCCAGCAAGATCTCCGGATCTGTCCCCCATTGAGCATGTTTGGGACTGGATGAAGCGTCGTCTCACGCGGTCTGCACGTCCAGCACGAACGCTGGTCCAACTGAGGCGCCAGGTGGAAATGGCGTGGCAAGCCGTTCCACAGGACTACATCCAGCATCTCTACGATCGTCTCCATGGGAGAATAGCAGCCTGCATTGCTGCGAAAGGTGGATATACACTGTACTAGTGCCGACATTGTGCATGCTCTGTTGCCTGTGTCTATGTGCCTGTGGTTCTGTCAGTGTGATCATGTGATGTATCTGACCCCAGGAATGTGTCAATAAAGTTTCCCCTTCCTGGGACAATGAATTCACGGTGTTCTTATTTCAATTTCCAGGAGTGTAGTAATCAATATACTTTTACTCTCAAAAACAGAGTAAATTAACATATAATAAGACAAATTATAATAAATCCTGACAAAAATATAAGAAAACATTCACAATTTGGTATCGGCAAAACAGTAAAAAAAAAATAACATCTCCCAGATCCATTACACTGTCCAAAGATAGATCACTCGGCCAATTGCAGGCCACCACAGAGCCCCCCTCCCCCCCTCTTGTGGCAGCATTATGCAGGGGGGAGGGGGGGAGGGAGTAGGTATGATGGCTGAAATGAATACGCTAAGATTCCATGTGTAGAGATAAGCACTTTAATGATCAGCTTGATATCGCTACACATAAACACACAATCACTCCAATTCAAAAGTTTGCAATGAACTGAAGGTCCGTGCACTATCTGTCGTGAACCTCAAAGATGGCAGTCCACAGATAGGTCACTTGGCCAATTGCATTCCACCATGAAGGTTAAGTTTTCTTCTTGCTGTTTCCACTTCATGATTTATCCAGTTACATTTTTATATCTTTTTGCAGTTATTTACTGCAAAGGTAATTTCTGGGCATGTGTCATTGAAGCAATAATAAAAATATAATGTAGATTCACTGAAAGTGTCACAAAATTTTGATCCTCTTGAGATCTTTAACATTGCCATCATATTATTTCTTTTTGCTTGCTGACATGAATTTTAGCTTCTGTCAGTATCTGTGCAGTCTGGTGGTCAAAAAAATATGAATATTAGTTCACAGAAAAGCTACATAAGACATAAATTATTCACAAGAAAACATTTTGATCGCTCATGTAATCAAAGATGCAAAGATCTGTACCAATTATCCTGCAATCCACAGTGAAGTGCATAGACTAGGGTATTTTTGATTGTACTGACTATTAAGGTTTCTTCCTATTCCATTTGCATATGCAGTACAGGAGGAATCACAGCTTGTCTACATATCTCTTACAAAAGTTATACCCAGGTCACTGTAGCATATTTTTTTATTTCTCACTTAATACTGTTTCTTGAAACTTTAAATAGACCCTCTGGGAATAGATGATGTCTGTCCTCCAATGTCCCCAGGGCAGGTTTTTCGGCATTTGTGTGATGCTATCCCATGAGTCAAACACCTCTGATCATTCGTGCTGCATTCTGCCAAAGACCAGTAAGTGCTCATTGTGTCATTGACTCCACAAGACACTGGAAGTGTTGGGAAGCCATCGAGCTGCATGTCGACTCAGCCACCTCTGGCAATGCTTGGATATTAGTTGGAGCCGGGTCCTAGGGACAGAGATGTCCATTAATAGGTCAGGTGTTCCAGAGGACAACACAAGTACACTCCTGTCCGTGAAATACTGCTCAGCTCATTTGGATATCTTTTGTGAACAAGGGTCATCCATTTTGTAGGTGAAGCTACAGATTAGATTAGATTAGATTAGATTAGATTAGATTAATCCTAGTTCCTTGGATCATGAATACGATATTTCGTAATGATGTGGAACGAGTCGAATTTTCCAATACATGACATAATTAGGTTAATTTAACAACATACTTAAGTTAATATGACAACTTTATTCTTTTGTGTGTTTTTTTTATTTTCTTTATTTTTTATTTTTATTTTTATTTTTTTTATTTTTTTTATTTTTTAATATTTTTTTTTCCTAATTTATATCTAAAAATTCCTCTATGGAGTAGAAGGAGTTGTCATTCAGAAATTCTTTTAATTTCTTCTTAAATACTTGTTGGTTATCTGTCAGACTTTTGATACTATTTGGTAAGTGACCGAAGACTTTAGTGCCAGTATAATTCACCCCTTTCTGTGCCAAAGTTAGATTTAATCTTGAATAGTGAAGATCGTCCTTTCTCCTAGTATTGTAGTTATGCACACTGCTATTACTTTTGAATTGGGTTTGGTTGTTAATCACAAATTTCATAAGAGAGTATATATACTGAGAAGCTACTGTGAATATCCCTAGATCCTTAAATAAATGTCTGCAGGATGATCTTGGGTGGACTCCAGCTATTATTCTGATTACACGCTTTTGTGCAATAAATACTTTATTCCTCAGTGATGAATTACCCCAAAATATGATGCCATATGAAAGCAATGAGTGAAAATAGGCGTAGTAAGCTAATTTACTAAGATGTTTATCACCAAAATTTGCAATGACCCTTATTGCATAAGTAGCTGAACTCAAACGTTTCAGCAGATCATCAATGTGTTTCTTCCAGTTTAATCTCTCATCAATGGACATACCTAAAAATTTGGAATATTCTACCTTAGCTATATGCTTCTGATTAAGGTCTATATTTATTAATGGCGTCATACCATTCACTGTACGGAACTGTATGTACTGTGTCTTATCAAAATTCAGTGAGAGTCCGTTTACAAGGAACCACTTAGTAATTTTCTGAAAGACAGTATTGACAATTTCATCAGATAATTCTTGTTTCTCAGGTGTGATTACTATACTTGTATCATCAGCAAAGAGAACTAACTTTGCCTCTTCATGAATATAGAATGGCAAGTCATTAATATATAATAAGAACAATAAAGGACCCAAGACTGACCCTTGTGGAACCCCATTCTTGATAGTTCCCCAGTTTGAGGAATGTGCTGATCTTTGCATGTTACGAGAACTACTTATTTCAACTTTCTGCACTCTTCCAGTTAGGTACGAATTAAACCATTTGTGCACTGTCCCACTCATGCCACAATACTTGAGCTTGTCTAGCAGAATTTCATGATTTACACAATCAAAAGCCTTTGAGAGATCACAAAAAATCCCAATGGGTAGTTTTCGGTTATTCAGATCATTCAAAATTTGACTGGTGAAAGCATATATGGCATTTTCTGTTGAAAAACCTTTCTGGAAACCAAACTGACATTTTGTTAGTACTTCATTTTTACAGATATGTGAAGCTACTCTTGAATACATTACTTTCTCAAAAATTTTGGATAAAGCTGTTAGAAGGGAGATTGGACGGTAATTGTTGACATCAGATCTATCCCCCTTTTTATGCAAAGGTATAACAATAGCATATTTCAGTCTATCAGGGAAAATGCCCTGTTCCAGAGAGCTATTACACAGGTGGCTGAGAATCTTACTTATCTGTTGAGAACAAGCTTTTAGTATTTTGCTGGAAATGCCATCAATTCCATGTGAGTTTTTGCTTTTAAGCAAGTTTATTATTTTCTTAATTTCAGAGGGAGAAGTGGGTGAGATTTCAATTGTATCAAATTGCATAGGTATGGCCTCTTCCATTAACAGCCTAGCATCTTCTAATGAACACCTGGATCCTACTATATCCACAACATTTATAAAATGATTATTAAAAATATTTTCAACTTCTGACTTTTTGTTCGTAAAGCTTTCATTCAATTTGATGGTAATACTGTCTTCCTCTGCTCTTGGTTGACCTGTTTCTCTTTTAATAATATTCCAAATTGTTTTAATTTTATTATCAGAGTTGCTGATTTCAGACATGATACACATACTCCTGGATTTTTTAATAACTTTTCTTAATATAACACAGTAGTTTTTATAATTTTTGATAGTTTCTGGGTCACTACTCTTTCTTGCTGTAAGATACATTTCCCTTTTCCGGTTACAAGATATTTTTATACCCTTAGTAAGCCATGGTTTGTTACAAGGTTTCTTACGGGTAAATTTAACTATTTTCTTGGGGAAGCAGTTTTCAAATGCATTTACAAAAATGTCATGAAATAAATTATATTTTAAATTGGCATCAGGTTCATGGTACACCTCATCCCAGTCTAACTGCTGTAGGCTTTCCCTGAAATTTGCAATTGTTAAATCGTTGACTGAACGTACTACTTTGGAGGACTGTTTAGTATTGCTGAATGGAGCTATGTCATATATTGTAACTAGCTGTGCACCATGATCAGAAAGACCATTCTCAACAGGCTGAGCATTTATCTGGTTAAACTTATCTTGGTCTACAAAGAAGTTATCTATCAGTGAGCTGCTATCCTTTACCACCCGAGTAGGAAAATCAATAACGGGTGTCAAATTGAAAGAACCGAGTAATACTTCAAGGTCATTTTTCCTATTACCCTCTTTCAGAGAATCTACATTGAAGTCCCCACAAATAATAATTTGCTTCCCCCTGTCTGACAGATAGCACAACAAGGAGTCCAAATTTTTCAGAAATAGATGAAAATTTCCTGATGGGGACCTATATACAGTTACAATTATAAATGTGCCTTTATTTAATTTAAGCTCACAGGCACATGCTTCTATATGTTTCTCTACACAAAACTTTTTTGTTTCTATACTTTTCGCACAATGATAACTTTTGACATATATGGCAACTCCTCCTTTCTCCATATTTTCTCTCATTACATGTGCAGAGAGCTTATAACCACTTACATTTACCTTATCTATATCAGTAACAATGTGATGCTCAGACAGGCATAGTATATCTATTTCATTCTCAGCTTCTAAATCTTCTAAACAAACCAGAAGCTCATCTACTTTATTCTTTAAACTCCCAATATTTTGATGAAATATACTTACATTATTTTTAATTATACTTTTATGAGACCCTTTCCTTATTGTAACATTTGCAGTACTCTCCTGTCTGAGTTTCTCATTGTGCTTAGGCCTAGTTCCTATACCAGTGGTCACATGGTGTTCAGAGAGGCAGATTATGTCAACTGGGTTGGGTGACTTTAATTCATCAATGCAATTACCTAGGACTGAGATACAACTTGGTGGAGATAAAATTTCTGGTGATTGGTGAAAATTTATAATTGGTAGCTGTGATTGGTGATCTAATGTGCTAGAATTGTACTGTTTAATTTCTTTCCTAAACTGAAGATTTGTTTCAATCCTGACCTGTCGTAGAACTTGACATCTTTCTGTCTTACCTATCCTAAAAAAGGTGCTGCTCCAACACCTGTAACCACTGGTATTTTACCATTCATGGCAGTGCCTCCCCCCCTTAAATTTCCTGCTATTACCCCAGCCAGTTTCCCCTTCCCTTTCCTGTTGAGATGTAGGCCGTGCCTGGTATAGTCCCACCTACTGAGATAATCAACAGGAACCACACCAATATGAGCCCCCGCACCTGACCCAAGCAGCCGTTCCAACTCCAAATTAACTCTCCCAACAGAAGAGTCCAAATGAGGCCGGTCATGGCGTCTCAGGACAGATACAAATTCAACATTGGTGTGTCTCGATGCCGACGCAATCTTTACCAGGTCGCACTCTATACTGTACCCAGGATCTCTGTCGATGCTGTTCCCTGGCCCTCCCACAATAACCACGGTGTCTTCCCTGGTAAATCCTTTAGAGAGTGAACCTAAATCCTCTGTCACCTGATCCAGACTAGCACTTGGTTTGAAAAAATTTGTGACCTGGTATTCTGGTCCTAATTCCTCCTGCAGAAGTTGGCCTACACCTCTGGCATGAGAACTGCCTAACAACAAAACTTTCTTCCTTTTCGATGACTTTCCTACATTCTTTTTCAATTTCCTATTGAAAGTTTGTTGTGTCCTATCTACACCTACCTCTGTTTGAGGCTCATCAGTTTCTAACTGAAGCAACAGGTCAAACTTATTTTTGACATTCACCACAAAACTGTCAGACTTAGTTCTAGGCCTGTTCCTTCTGCTACCTGTTGCCACTTCCCACCTCTCTTTGCCCTTCTCCCTCCTTAACCTGTCCAGATCTTCCCTAGCCTGATCTAGCTCAGCCTGAAGGGCAGCAATTTTCCCCTCCTGTTCCACTATCTTCCTATCTCTGCTGCAAATCCTACATAACCACTGATGAGCCTGATCCACTTTCCCAACACCCACGCCACTGCAGTCCCCCCAGTGAAAAAAACTACTGCATCCATCACACCAAACTCCGGAACTAACAATTCTACGGCAAGTCAGGCACTTCTCACTCATGGCAAAAATAATACTTTAGCTAGAATAAATCAATTAAATTACCGAAAATCAAAAAAGACGTTACAAGAATTAAGCCTATTCACAAATGTATATAAGCAAGTTTTTGATTTAAAATTCCGCTGTTTTTCTGAGATCTGTATTAAAACAACGAAGGTATACGCTATTTATTATATATTTCACTCGATGGAATGAAAAAAAGGACTATTAAACGATATACTTTAACTTTGATTCTCGAAAAACGTTACGAGAATTAGGCCTATAAACAAATGTATATAGGCAAGTTTCTGATATAAAATTACGCTGTTTTTCTGAAATCTGTATTAAAACAATGAATTTATACGCTATTTACGGTAGTTTACTTATTTGTTACCGAGAAACTAGTTAAATTACCGTGAAACAAGAAACAAACACGTTTACAAAATTTAAGCCTAAGCGCGACTTCGCGAAGTTACGATCTTTTCGTGTTTTCTGAAAAAATACGCAAAGAAAAGTCAAACCTTTAACGGCAAGAGTAAACGATACACTAATGCACGTATTTAATTTGTTGTCGGCGTTAAACTAAATTATATTCCTGTCTAAATCACTTAACTTTCTGGAAGTGGTTTCTGGCGTCACTTACTCGGCGGCCATCTTGGAACACACTACAGATTGCCTGAAGGATGCTATAGGTGAATGAACAATAGCACATAGTGAACAGTAGGCACATGTAAATTTCTCCAGTGAGAAATGAGTACTGCTTTTGTTGCTTATTTGTTTGGAATACAAACAAACTTTGTACTTTACACACTCCATATTGCTGTAATCACTGCTATAGCACAGTGTGTCCCATTTACAGTTTGGTTGGACTCCAAACAGGGAGCAGTGTAATGTGCCTTCTACATCTGATGAAGAAAACTTGATGGAAACAACTACAGAGGTTACTGAAACACTGTGGGATGAATATGACTGCATTAACTTGACAAAAAAAAACAAAAAACAAAAAAAAAAAAAAATTAGAAGCCATTAGTTTTGCTAAGAAAACCTGAAAGATACCATTTTAAACTTATTGAAATTAAGGAGTATTTTTCACCAGGCTTGTTTCACTTTTTGAACAAAATAATTTTGGGTATTTGGCTGTGTCATTGTAAACTACTAAAACAGCTACACCGCCAATATTTTGACTGACTTGCTGTGGCCCTCTTCAGGGAGCTTCATTGCTGTATGCTAACGAATGTCTTCCTTCATATACTAATATTTTCAGTTAGCTGGTGTCATTGGGCAGTTTGAAGAAACTGTTCTTGCCTGTGCTACCCTAGAGGCAACTCTAGTAAGGAGATTGGTATCAACTGGCTGTTGCCTGTTCCACTCTGATAACTGATTGGTAGGAAATCTCTTGTTGGTAATTGGAAGGCAATAGCAAACTGGGGTGATGGATGAGGTATCGAATATATTGCTTCCCCCTACTTATACCTCCCGAGGAGATCACGAATGTAAAATTAGAGAGATTAGAGCGCGCACAGAGGCTTTCAGACAGTCGTTCTTCCCGCGAACCATACGCGACTGGAACAGGAAAGGGAGGTAATGACAGTGGCACGTAAAGTGCCCTCCGCCACAAACCGTTGGGTGGCTTGCGGAGTATAAATGTAGATGTAGATGTAGTGTTTGCCTGCAGTGAGGTGTTGAGGCTGTATGGCAGTTCTCTCATTGCTGCTGTTTATACTGTTAAACTTGGGTTGATTGTTGCTGTTGGCTGGCAAACACATGCAGCCAGCTGGGCTGGAAGTGCTGGCTGGCAGGGTTTAGGCAACTTATAGTCATCATCCCTGTTCATGTAGTTAGGGTGTCTAACTGTTTCAGTTGCCTCTCTTATTCTCTGTTGCTGCATCCTCTGCAAGTACATGAGGTTCTTCAAAACTGATAGGATGTCGATATTCCTGGTGGTATTCTGCTACAACTGACTTGTTGTTCCATTCATTATACGTAACATTCATGCTCCGAAACAAGAGTATTAATGAGTCTCTCGCTTTCACCAACACAGACTTCGCCACATTCACACCAAAGTTCATAGACAGCTGCAATGTTGAAAGTATTCACAGGATCCTTAGTGAGCCTCAACAAGTCTTAAGTCTTGCAGCCATTACGAAATACAGATCTGACTCCTGCACAATGGAGAACCTTGTCTACACAGACACCGATGCCTCTTGCGTATGTTTCAGAGTGGCCATAAGATCTAAGATTTATTGAGGCCCACTAAGGGTCCCATGACTGCAGGTGTCTACAAACTTTGGTGCGATTGTGGCGAAGTCTATGTTGGTGAAACTGGGAGACCCATCAGCATTCACATTTTGGAGCCTGAGCATTACATTCGCCTGGGACAGAACAACAAATCAGCTGTAACAGAACACCACCAGGAACATGGCCATGCTATAAGTTTTAGAGAACCATGCGTGCTCACTTGCAACTGCGGATATAAGAGAGGCTATTGAATTAATTACATGTGCTAGCAACTTGAGCAGAGAAGATGGCTACAAATTACCTACAGCCTGGCTGCCAGTTATTCCAGCCTGGCAGACTGCATGTGTTCACCAGCCAGCAGCACCACTTAATCTGGCTTGAACAGTATAAACAGCAGCTACATGAGAACAGTTGTGCAGGCTCATACCTTACTGCACTCAAACACTGCCCCCGAGATACAAGCTGTCGATTTGCTATTGCCTTCCAATCACCAATGAGAGATTGCCTACGATTCACTTACCAGAGTAGCACAAACAACAGCCAGCTAATATGCTGTCTTCTACCAATAACATATTAGAGCTGCCTTCCAATCAGGCATCAGGGTACGATACAGCTCTTCCCTCAATAAGAACTCTTCAAATTGCCCAATGATGTCTCATATATGTGATATATGAAAATGATCGTACATAAAGGAAGACATCCACCAGTCCACAACAGTGAACCACCCTGAGGGGGACCACAGCAAGTCTCTCAAAGCTCAACAACTTAGTTTTTTTAGTAGTTTACAATGCTGTGGCTCAATAACCAAAATTATGTTATTCAAAATGACACCAGCAGTGGAAGCCTGTCATGTCTCACTTTTATTTATCTTCTGTCGACTTTATAAATCAAAGTGAGACTTGTCTGCTGAACCATACTCAGTTGCAGTAAGCTTAAGATGGAACAAACCAATGATAATTGATTTTATTTTGTGTTTCATAAAATACCAGTACTTGTAGTTGTGAATCCCATAGTCAAATCATAAATTAAGTGTGCATAATTGTGACACTTGTTAATGAGTGTGAACGGTCTTGAAATATCCCTCTTAAGAGTAACATACTTCACTGAAAAGCTTGAAATGGAATAATGGTAACAAAGTAGATTCAGAACTCGCCAAATCAGTCAATTCTAGCAACAATGAGTAACAAGGCTGGTTGTTAACGTACTCGTAAAAGTGCATTCCATCATTTTTGCAGCAGGAGCTGTGGATCACATATTCATTTACTTTCTGCAACAGTGTCATTGCTAAAATGCTGGAAGATGCACAGTTACCTTTCCAGAAGAACTGCAGCCACAATTATGCAGTCCCATGTGGTCCACGTGAAGTTGATAAACATTGTTATGGTGAAATATTGTTGTGTTATTATGGCAAAAATCAGCTTTACCCTTGAATTCATTCTCTTCAATATCTGGTTATATATTTACAATGCTGTACTTTCTGAAAAAATAGAAATAATTAATGGTGTGTGTACACTATGTTTCACCAGAATTAAAATGGCAGAAATGCTTTTATTTCACTCATTTGAGCTTTCTACTCTAGTTCTCAGGAATCTTTCAAAACATCCCACAAAATGTCCACATTCTAACACTGGAACCATGGAAGAATAATACAGTGCTACTGCGTCTGGAACATATATTTGAAAAGAATGAAGATCTTGTCCTTTCAGATGCAGCTGTAGTGAATTTGGAGGTATGTACACTCAAAAAATGAAGTTAGTATTCCCTCTATACAAGTAAATCTCATTTTATACAACATGTAAAAACATATTTGTTTGTTACCTTTGTTACTGCTATGAGATGATTTCAAGGTATCAACAGTACCTGATACTCCCAATCTTCCATTCAGCTTCACATTTGCAATATCTGAGAAGGCCTCTGTTTTTATTTCTCTTCTTTTCTGCCTTCCAATGTACCTGCATAATTTTCAGCCTATGTTATCTCTAATTTTATCCTCTAGTAAAATGAGGCTATGTATGAAGAGGATCCACATATTCAATAATTTATCTTGCTATAAATGGGTACATCACAGCACTCAATTAAGGCTTTGTCACCTTTTATTTTGTAATAAGACTAAAGCATACTTTTTCATTGTTAGGTCTCATAATGTACACTATGCTGACTAGTGGCAACAAATGAAATATTTTATTACTTATTTTTTGATTTGAGATGCAATAAATTATGTGCTGGCTCCCATTTATGCTGTTCAGGGCTCTATTATTTCTATACCTGCTGGATCATGGACAAGTGGAAAGATGTTATCAGACACATTTTATTTTAACTATTACACTACATAGTTTGTGGTAATGATGTTTGATAAGTTTTTTACTAATAATACAAATGTTCGCCTTGTCTTCCATTTCCATAGGCACAGTGTGTGCTTGAGACAATTCATAGATCATGATGGAAATCTGAAATTCAGAAATTATAACATTAGACTAATGACATTACAATATTTCTTTTAATGTGGAAAATTCAGGAATAAACTAGTCTGAAAATGAAATTCTTCAGAAAAAGTAGTATAGTCTAGTCTAACAAGTGACAAACTGTGTTGGACAAGACTCCTTCATTACATTCAGCATTAGAGTGTATTCTCTTCATTCAGTCTTTTTGTGATTTTACACAGACACCATTTTCATGCCAGATTACTTGACGCACACGATTTTGAGAAACATATCTCATATTGCTTTTAAATGATGGTGGATTAGCATCAACACCTCATAAAATTTCAAAACAGGTTAATGTAATTATGTCTAGCATACATACACTGGTAGGATTTTAACATCGCCAAGTGACATTTCACCTGGATTTGCATAATATTGGCAGTAAGTGTACTTAATAGCAGCTAGTAAAGTGTGACTGTATGGAGATAAAATTTTACATAAATTAATTATGCATCTCAAGTTCCAGTGCTAACATAGTTCTTGAAATGCTGTGTTCATAATTTACTTGTAAATTATTTTAATGGATGCAATTCTAACAGATGAATGTAGATAAGTATGTAAATTAATAAAAATACAGTTGAATCATAAGTTTTTCTAAGTATCATAAAATCCCATATCAAGGTGCAGACTATTTCAAAACAGTTGTTGAAGGAAACAGAAAGCCATTCTAGATTCTGGATCTGAAATATATGAGGTATAAGAAAAAGAAATGCAAAGGAAATAAATATTTGAGAAATGAGAAGAAGAAGAAAAGAAAAAAAAAACAAATGCAAAAAAGACAAGAATATAAGAGAAAAGAGGCAAGAAGAGGCACAAGAATAAGTAAGGGAAGAGA
Organism: Schistocerca cancellata; assembly: GCF_023864275.1. Lineage (NCBI taxonomy): Eukaryota > Metazoa > Arthropoda > Insecta > Orthoptera > Acrididae > Schistocerca > Schistocerca cancellata. The sequence continues at coordinate 1,287,297,317 of NC_064626.1, read as the reverse complement.
GAGACGGTGAAATAAAATACAGTTGCATAAGGGGGGTTGCTAGTCCCCCATCGGGCGCCTCCCCAGGTGGCGGATAGGGGAAAGCCTCCCAGATATGGGGGGCACCGGGGAAATGAAATACCCGGGGTGGACCAAAACTAGCAGTGTGGTGGCGTCTGTACTCTAGTGGAGCGGCCTACCAAAGGTGTCTGTACCCCATGTCAGGGGCGGCCTGGAAATTATATCGCCAATCCATTCTGAAGCAAGCGTGGCGATTATGCTTCTCACCTTCGAGTTATGTTGTGTGACATTAATGTTAAATTTTCCGGAGTAATAGCCCCACAGTCGGATCTCCGGGTGGGAGCAACTTTGATGTCCCAAACACCAAGTGGTGCTGAGAAGAAGATACAGACTCTTCACGTCTGTACATATAACTGTTGCTCTCTAATAGGCAACGACAGACTAGAAGAGATCAAGAAAGAGCTTACAAAAATAAACTGGAGTATTGTTGGTTTAAGCGAAGTTCGCCGAAAAGGGGAAGACTGTCTCCGTTTGCGCTCTGGCAACTTGTTTTACTTTTGTGGCGACCCAGAAGGAAAACTCAATGGAGTTGGGTTCTTAATCAACAAGAATATTGCTGATAGAGTATCTGTCTTAGAAGGAACTTCCAGCAGGACAGCTCGAATGGTCCTGAAGGTGTCAAATAGGTATAAAATACAGATTGTTCAGGTGTACGCTCCCACCTCAAGTCACCCTGACGAAGAAATTGAATCCTTTTATGAAAGTCTGGATAACACCTGTAAAAAAGGTAGTGATTGTCACTTCCAGATGGTCATTGGCGATTTCAATGCAAAAGTTGGCACCAAGAAACAAGGCGACACAGTGGTGGGCAACTATGGGATTGACGACCGAAACGATAGAGGTGAGAGATTAGTCCAGTTCGCTGAGTACACCAGTTTGTCCATCATGAATACGTTCTTTAAGAAGCACCCTGACCGAAAATGGACTTGGAGGAGCCCAAATTTCAGTGTCAAAAATGAGATAGACTTTATTCTGTCAAATATTCCGCAGATTGTAAAAGACGTATCAGTGCTAAATCAGTTCAACACTGGCAGTGATCACCGTCTTGTGAGAGCAAGGGTCGAACTCAATGTAAGAAATGAAAGGAGTAAACTTATGAAAGGGAAGAGAAGGGTAATCAACCTCAAAAACCTGGAAGAACATTCCTCGAAATTCCATGAAGTCCTCCAAAGCAAGTTCCACGTAACTAAAGATTGTGATTTGGCGGAAATGATTGTTTCAAGTGCACAAGAAGTCGGTGGCCTATGCCAAAAAAATAAACAACCAAAGAAATTCAGTGCCAAAACTGAAACCCTTTTACAACAGAGGAGAGAAATGAAAATCCAAACCGATCGTGATATGGTGGCGTACTCCGAACTATGTAAGGCAGTGCGAAGAGAAATGAAAACTGACATACAGAAATTCACTGAAGACACCTTACGAGCAAGCTTGGAGAACAAGACAAGTTTAAAGTCAGCCAAACGCAAACTCACAATCGGTAAAAAGCAGATTATCGCACTCGATGGAAATGACAGTCGAATCACTGAAAAGGAGGCGGTTTTGAAGTTCATCAGAGACTTTTATAGCAATTTGTATAGCAATACAGGGGAAAATTTGAGTGTATCTAATTTAAATGATATACCTAGTGTTCCAGATATACTCCCATCGGAAGTCAAGTGTGCTCTAGATAGCATGAAGAAGAGAACAGTGCCAGGTGATGATGAGCTCAGCGTTGACATCCTCAAACTGGCAGGAGAGGTAACAATAAATCACTTGGCAAAAGTATTTACTTCCTGCCTGCACTATGCTTCAATCCCACTATCGTGGAACAAGGCTAAGATTATTTTGATACACAAGAAAGGAAGTATTCACAATATTAAAAACTACCGTCCTATCAGCTTGCTCTCAATTTTGTACAAAATTTTTACAAAGATCTTGTTAAATCGAATTAGTTCCACCCTAGACTTTGCCCAACCTATAGAACAAGCTGGATTCCGAAGCAATTTTAGCACTATTGACCACATTCTGACCGTTAGTGAAGTGATAAGCAGAGCGAATGAATACCAACTGCCTCTCTGCATTGCCTTTGTTGACTTTGAAAAGGCATTTGACTCCATTAGCCATGTAGCTGTCCTCCAAGCTTTGAGTGAGCAAGGAGTGGGAGCAGCATACATTGAAGTGCTCAGGAAAATCTACGAGAATTCTTCAGCTTATGTTAACATCGGCGAATCAACTCAAGAATTCCGCATCATGAGGGGTGTCAAGCAAGGCGATCCCATCTCCCCAAAACTGTTCTCTGCTGTATTGGAAATGGCTATGTCAAAGCTGAGCTGGGAAGGTAAGGGAATCAGAATTAATGGAAGAAGGCTTACCAACTTGAGATTTGCTGATGATATTGCCTTACTGGCCAAAGACTTCGCAGAGCTCCAAAACTTAGTTACAGATCTTGCATCAGAATGTCAGCTGGTTGGCTTGAACTTGAACCTTTCCAAAACAAAAGTAATATCCAACAAATGGGTCCCAGCTGGAGATGTGAAAGTCAAGGACAGTCTACTAGAAGAGGTCAGTGAATATGTCTACCTTGGCCAGATTATAAATATGAAGGGAGACATAAGACCAGAAATCTATCAACGCATCAAGCTTGGTTGGCAAGCATTTGGGAAGAATTCAAAAGTATTCAGATCAAAAATGCCAGTAAATCTGAAGAAAGCAGTATTTGATCAATGCATTCTTCCTGTGATGACGTACGGATGCGAGACATGGACACTGAACTCATTCACAAAAGGGAAACTTAGGACAGCACAGAGAGCCATGGAGAGATCAATGCTGGGCTATACAAGAAAGGACAGGAAAAGGGCAGATGACATCCGGTCTGTGACGAAGGTTAATGACATCTTAGAGAGAGTAGGTTCCTTGAAATGGCAGTGGGCTGGCCACGTCGCAAGAAGAAAAGACAACAGGTGGACGAAGCTAGTACTGGAGTGGAGTCCGAGAGAGCACCGGAGGCCTAGAGGAAGACCACCAGACAGATGGGACAAAGACATCAAGAAGATCGCTGGTAACACCTGGCAGAGAACTGCCCAAGACCGTCCCACTTGGAGAAGACTGCTGAAAGCCTACCTGAATCCACGACTCGAAGAGGCCACATCATCTAATGATTGAATTGGCTGATGATGATGATGATGAAGGGGGCTAACATCAAATTGGGGAGGAAACAAGAGGGAGGACCAAAGTGAGGCCTGTATGTAGTGTCTCTTCTCATTAAGATTTGGATTATCTCTTGCTTTCCTTCAGCATTCATGTGTATATATAACCCCCTTCCCTTATCCAGATGAAGGAATTTCATAAAGTTACAAAACTCAGCGTTCAACTACATTTTTAAATTTATGCTTCTTAACCTGATTGCAGTTGATCCTGCTTTTGCTCTTCCAATCTAAAAATATTATTAGCATTAATTTTTTACTTTCATTTTGGAAATATTAAAATGACCTTAGGTTAATTAGCAAAATTTTTCAATGCATTGCTTTACTAAACATGAATGTAATACAGTCTTCTTGAATACCAGGAGCTGTTTACGCCATTTGTTGTGAAGTCCATACGTGAAACAACACTGGCTGCAAATCAGTGGCTTGGGGAATATGACAGGCTCAGCTGGACAGACACATCAGGCATTAGTATGGACAGCTGGGAGGTCCCTAATGATATTCCTAATATCTCTCTTAAACCTATGCAAATCAGAACATTTGTTGTTGAAGTAACTCGGTAAGATATTAGCAAATATTTGATTTTTCGCATCTTCTAGGGTCAAAATAAAATGTAAAAGAATTAATTTCTGAATAAATAATGCTTTATGAATATACATTGTGAGTTTATTCATCTCCTTCCCAATATACAGGGTGTTACAAAAAGGTACGGCCACACTTTCAGGAAACATTCCTCACACACAAATAAACAAAAGATGTTATGTGCACATGTGTCCGGAAACGCTTAATTTCCATGTTAGAGCTCATTTTAGTTTCGTCAGTATGTGCTGTACTTCCTCGATTCACCACCAGTTGGCCCAATTGAAGGAAGGTAATGTTGACTTCGGTGCTTGTGTTGACATGCGACTCATTGCTCTACAGTACTAGCATCAAGCACATCAGTACGTAGCATCAACAGGTTAGTGTTCATCACGAACGTGGTTTTGCAGTCAGTGCAATGTTTACAAATGTGGAGTTGGCAGATGCCCATTTGATGTATGGATTAGCATGGGACAATAGCCGTGGCGCGGTACGTTTGTATCGAGACAGATTTCCAGAATGTAGGTGTCCCGACAGGAAGACGTTCAAAGCAATTGATCGGCGTCTTAGGTAGCACGGAACATTCCAGCCTATGACTCGTGACTGGGGAAGACCTAGAACGATGAGGACACCTGAAATGGACGAGGCAATTCTTCGTGCAGTTGACGATAACCCTAATGTCAGCGTCAGAGAAGTTGCTGCTGTACAAGGTAACATTGACCACGTCACTGTATGGAGAGTGCTACAGGAGAACCAGTTGTTTCCGTACCGTGTACAGCATGTGCAGGCACTATCAGCAGCTGATTGGCCTCCACGGGTACACTTCTGCGAATGGTTCATCCAACAATGTGTCAATCCTCATTTCAGTGCAAATGTTCTCTTTGTGGATGAGGCTTCATTCCAACATGATCAAATTGTAAATTTTCACAATCAAAATGTGTGGACTGACGAGAATCCGCACACAATTGTGCAATCACGTCGTCAACACAGATTTTCTGTGAATGTTTGGGCAGGCATTGGTGATATCTTGATTGGGCCCCATGTTCTTCCACCTACGCTCAATGGAGCACGTTGTCATGATTTCATACGGGATACTCTACCTGTGCTGCTAGAAAATGTGCCTTTACAAGGATGACACAACATGTGGTTCATGCACGATGGAGCTCCTGCACATTTCAGTCGAAGTGTTCGTACGCTTCTCAACAACAGATTCGGTGACCGATGGATTGGTAGAGGCGGACCAATTCCATGGCCTCCACGCTCTCCTGACCTCAAACCTCTTGACTTTCATTTATGGGGGCATTTGAAAGCTCTTGTCTACGCAACCCCGGTACCAAATGTAGAGACTCTTTGTGCTCGTATTGTGGATGGCTGTGATACAATACGCCATTCTCCAGGGCTGCATCAGCGCATCAGGGATTCCATGTGACGGAGGGTGGATGCACGTATCCTCGCTAACGGAGGGCATTTTGAAAATTTCCTGTAACAAAGTGTTTGAAATCATGCTGGTACGTTCTGTTGCTGTGTGTTTCCATTCTATGATTAATGTGATTTGAAGAGAAGTAATAAAATGAGCTCTAACATGGAAAGTAAGTGTTTCCGGACACATGTCCACAAACATATTTTCTTTCTTTGTGTGTGAGGAATGTTTCCTGAAAGTTTGGCCGTACCTTTTTGTAATACCCTGTAAAATTTTATTTATTTATTGTTTGTTTGTACAACTAATCAAGCATTGTGAAACTTCATGGCAGATTAAAAATGTGTGCCGGACAGAGACTCGAACTCGGGTGCAATCTGAGTCTCAGTCCAACACACAGTTTTAATCTGCCAGGAAGTTTCACATCAGCACACACTTTGCTGCAGGGTGAAAATCTCATTCTGGAATCAAGCACTGTCACAAGTCCCATGACTTGAAATATGCCACTGAATGGTAAAATTAACTTGTAAAATTTGCAGTTGGATTAAATACAGTCATTTGATTATTGGAAGTAATGTTAGTAAAGGGGAAGAAATAATAATAACAACAAAGACTCTTGTTATAACTGCAAAGTTGTGGCAATTTCAGATGAAATCACCATAAATGTACACATGTTGAAGACAAAATATAAAGTGTAAGTGACGTAAGCAATGTGTGAAAATAAAAGTCAGTGAAAGAACAACAAAAATCGACCAGCTGGAGCATGAAGACCAATGAACACATCGGTATGAAATAATATGAACACAGAATATGACACAGATTGAGAAGTAAACAGGGAAATATTCATGTGCAATAGAAGCTGACATGCCCAAGGACTGGGTGCAGGTTAAATAGTGTCAAACTGTGCTTCTAGTTGACTTGCTGGAGTCATTTATGACTGAGGATGTGTTGTGCAGTCTGTGGTTCAAAACCAGCTAATCTATTCATTGATATTTTCAGATTACATTATAAATTATCCAGCTTCTGTGCTGAGATGATTTTGTACATTAAGATGACAGCATTGTTGATCTGCCAATGAAATTTTCAGCTTAAAATCAAAAGCAAAATTCACTCAAGAAAAGTTAGCAATAATTTTTTAATAATTACTTCATAGATACTGTCAAAAATGATGTCTATGAAACAGGATATACAGCACACATTTGGGTCCAGTAACAAACAGAATTGCAGTACACTACACACAGTAGCACATGACATTCTGCAGCTTATTGATAGCCTCAGAAACAAAAAATGAGCAGTTTTAGGTGAAGTTTCTCCATATCTATTGAAGAAACGCGAACATGAACAAGTTGAAACAGGTTGTAGTTAAACCAATACGCAAAAAGGGGGAAATAAAAAATGTTTAGATTAGATAACATTAGTTCTTCATTCCATAGATCCTTGCTGATGAGATCCTTGTGGGTGTGGAACATTTATTTTATTTTTTTTTTTTTTTTTTTTTAGCTAATAGTATGAATATATACATCATTTGTTTCTATTAAAAAATTCGTCAGTGGAGTAGAAGGAATTGGCAACTAGTAAGTCTTTCAGGCTCCTTTCAAACTGATATTTATTTGTAACTAATTTTTTTATGTTTGCTGGCAAATTATTGAAGATGAGTGTTCCTGAGTAGTGGACGCCTTTTTGAACTAAAGTAAGTGCTTTTAAGTCCTTGTGCAGATCAGTTTTGTTCCTGGTATTGTATGTAAGATCTGCGCTGTTTGTTGGAAAAAGAGATGTATTATTTTGGACAAATTTCATTAAGCAGTAAATATACTGAGAGGCAGTAGTTAGTGTACCCAATTCTTTGAAGAGGTTTCTACAGGACGTCCGTGAATTTACTACACCGATAATACATATTACACGCTTTTGGAATCTGAAAACTTTTGTTTGACTTGAAGAGTTACCCCAAAATATTATACCATATGACGTTATGGAATGAAAGTAGGCAAAGTATGCAAGCTTTTTCATTTTTATGTCGCCTATGTCAGCTAACACTCAGACTGCAAATACAGATTTGTTAAGGCGTTTCTGCAGTTCTGTGGTGTGCTCCTCCCAACTGAATTTACCATATTTACTCGAATCTAAGCTGCACTTTTTTCCGGTTTTTTGGATTAGAATCGAATGTAAAGCAAGCGGAAGTTCTGAAAAATGTTGGTAGGTGCCACCACAACTAACTTATGCCATCGAATATATGTAGCGCTACACAGGCATGCTTTGTAGGCACAAAGATAAATACTGGCGCCAAAACCTCTGCGTCAGTAAATAAATTAAAAAAAAAGGTGGAAGACGAGCTTTTTTCTCCGCCCCGAGTTTCAACCACTGCATTTTCATACATTATCTAACGAAATAAATACAAATTCCGTATTGTTCATCTTTGAATGGAGCAGCATTTCAATGTACTACGAAAATCCGACTGGCAAGACTGTTTGGGATGTTTGTCAATGTGGCCAAATCTACGTTCTGAATTTTTTCCTACCTGTGAGAAGAGATGGTTGCTAATAGGAACTTTTATGAACTGTGAATCACATGCAGTATTCTCTTCACCATAAGAAAAATACGAATATAAACATTTTGCCATGTATTGTTTTGTGTTTGCTGGTATCTCCTTTAAATCCTGTCTGCTACAAAACTAGAGTGAGACAACAGGAAACGTGGAAGAATGTACATATCATGACATGTTTATATTCATATTATTCTTATGCCTAATAGTGATACAGTGAAAATGAAGCACGGCAGTTGACTAGATTTTTAAATCTAAGATAACTCTAATTTCTGTGCAGAATGTTATGTTCTAAAGAGGCATCTGCAAAGATTTTCAAACGGAGAAAAATTTTCGTGAAACTCTCGTTCAGAACTTCTGTCATACGCAATGTATTATTTGGTTCTTGTTGATCATTATCAAAGAAAGCAGCAGTGTAAGTAAGGACAAATAACAGTCTCATGCCATTGTTTCGCTAATGAGACAATTCCTCTCTTTTTTTTTATCGTAAGCGGCGCTAACGCGCGCACAAAAGCCATGCCGCGAGCGGCGATAGGCCATAAACACTCATTATCAGAATGCGACAAACAGTGCATGACACAGTACAGTAATGCATTTTCAGCGTAGAGTGGCTTTCAAAAGGGGAAGAACACAACAGGGGCCATCTTGGAAATCATTGACCAAACCTTAACAGCTTTTGAAAATAATAACATGGTATCACTGGTATTAAGTGACCTAAGCAAAGCTTTCGATTTCATTCCTGTTGACATACTACTGGGGAAACTAGAGTTTTATGGGGTGAGAGGGAGCACTTTATCTGTGATAAATTCTTATTTAAGTAACCGAAAACAATTCGTTTCAGTCAGAAATTTAAATTCTTCCATCATGGAAATCAGCACAGGTGTACCACAAGGGTCTATCCTTGGACCCTTCTTCTTCATTGTCACTATTAATGATTTACCTAAAAATATAGCTCACCCTGTTGTGTGTTATGCTGATGAGACAAAACTACTTACCACACATCAGAACATTTCAGATCTGAAAAACCTAACAAAAGAAACACTAGATAAGGCCCTGGACTGGTTTGCAGCCAATAAGCTCCTATGCAACCCTGACAAAACACAACTTTTAATGGGAACATCAAATGAAGTAGGCAATAAGTCGGTAAAACTCTTAGGTATTCACATTGACTCAAAACTATATTGGGAGGAACATGTCAATCATGTATGTGAAAAAATATCTCGGGTGGCATACCTTCTCTTGAAACTAAGGGAGGTAGTGAGCTTGGAGTACCTCAGGGAGTCATACTTTGGGCTATTCCAGTCACATATTTCATATAGTCTTATTATATGGAGGCACTCCCCTCACATCAAAAACGTATTGAAAATACAAAAAAAAAGTCATATGTATAATATGTAAAAGAGGTAATAGGGAGCACTGTCGTCCTCTTTTCTCCAGACTCAGAATACTTACAATTATAAATTTATACATCTATGTGTCTGTACTCTATATTAAAAATAATATTTCAGAATTTATTGCCAGAAAGGAAATACACGAACACAACACCAGAGTGAACGGTAGTTTAGACATACCGCACCACAGATTAGCGAGAACAGGAAATTCCCACAACTTTAACCCACTCAAAATGTTCAATAAACTGCCAATTCATGTTCAGCCTATGGATACAAATTCTTTTAAAATTAAGTGGTACAGCTGGCTGTCAGATCATCCATTCTGTGACATTAAAGAATTCTTTGAGATGCCTGAGGAGAATATAAGCATTTAAAAGTTGTCTGTAGTTAAACATATTATTTTGTGCTGTGGTTAATCATGTGTAATTACAAGTTTATACTATAAACAATAAAATACCTTATTATATTAGATTATAAGATAGCTTATTGTGTTAGCTTTTAAAAGCTATCCTTTGTAATTTGGTACACTGCCATGCTTCAAATGTATTTATAATGTATTGACAGAAGTTTATTTTGTTATTCTGTATGTACCAGTACATCTTGTATGACGAAGCCAATATCATTGTAAAATGATCTATGGTGAATAAAATTCTTGAAAACTCTTGAAAAATTCTTGAAAAGCACCTCTAACAAAGAGAACGGCGCTTATCAGATCAAAGAAAAATAAACAATCAATTCAAACCAGTCGAACCACGTGAAGAAGGAAAGGTACCCGTATAAATATGGACGGAGCGCCTGACGCATTGCAATGGCTACCTGGTAAAGCTTAACTTCTAAGCTTACGACTCGAACCAAATTACTGTAGCTGTACCGTCATTCATTCGACCTAAATTGTGCCTCATATTACAATGGTCCAACTTTGTTTCGATTTGGAGGTGCGGCCTAAAACTTTTCTCTGCCCTTGAATTTCGAGTCTCAAATTTCAGGTGCGGCTTAGATTCGAGTAAATACGGTATTATCAAGTTGTAATTCCAGGAATTTAAGACTGTCAACCTTTTCAATCTGCTATTCTTCATACTTTATGCATATGCTGGGTGGAAACCTCTTACAGGTTCTGAATTGCATACAGTGAGACTTTTCGAAGTTTAATGTCAGTGAGTTGGCTTTAAACCATTTATTAATATCCATGAAAATATCATTAGCAGATCTTTTTAGAACTACACTCGACATACTATTTATTGCAATACTTGCAAACAAAACAAACTCTGTTGCTGGCAGTGTAACTGATGAGAGACCATTAATGTACACAAGAAAAAGCAATGGCCCTAAGATGGATCCTTGTGGATCACCACATGTAATTTCTTCCCATTCTGATGATGACTGATGACTTAATTCACTAGTCCCTTGCACTGACACCCTTTGTTTCCTGTTAGCGAGGTATGACTTGAACCATTTTGCAGCACTGCCCGTGACACCATAGAATTCTAATTTATTTAAAAGGATGTTGTGGTCCACATAATCAAATGCCTTTGACAAATCACAGAAAATACCTGCTGCTTGGAATTTGTTATTTAATGAATTAAGTACCGTTTCACTGTAGGTGTAAATAGCCTTCTCGATATCAGAACCTTTCAGAAATCCAAACTGTGTTCTTGATAATATGTTATTTGTGGCCGGCCAGAGTGGCCGAGCGGTTCTAGGAGCTACAGTCTGGAACCGCGTGACCACAATGGTCGCAGGTTCGAATCCTGCCTCAGGCAGGGATGTGTGTGATGTCCTTATATTAGTTGTGTTTAAGTAGTTCTAAGTTCTAGGGGACTGATGACCTCAGAAGTTAAGTCCCATAGTGCTCAGAGCCATCTGAACCATTTTTTTGTTATTTGTGGTCAGATGGTTGAGAAGCTGCCTGTATATTACTTTTTCTAATATTTTTGAGAATGCTGGCAAAAGTGTAATCGGACTGTAGTTTGATGGTATCTCTTTATCCCCTTTCTTGAATAAAGGCTTAACATCTGCATATTTTAGCCAGTCAGGAAATGTCCCATTTATAATTGACTGTTCACACAAGTAACTTAGAATTGTACTAAACTCACAAGAACATCCCTTAATTAACTTTGTTGATATTTCATTTTAACCACTATAATGCTTTGTTTTAAAGATTTTATTATGGAAGTTATTTCTTTTGGTGAAGTGAATGACATATTCATGTACCTGAAGCTATTTGTAAAGCCTAGTTTCAGATATTTACTGATCCTGACAATCCCATTCTATCAGTAATGGATATAAATTACTTCTTAAATAGATTTGGCACACTATGCCTATCGGTTACTAATGTGTCGTCTACCCTTAATGTTATTTGGTCCTGCTCCTTTCTGGTTCTACCAGTCTCCTCTTTCATTATATCCCGTATTGTTTTTATTTTGTTCCCTGACATTGCTATCTTCTTCTCGTAGTGCATTTCTTTAGATGTCTGAATTACTTTTCTTAATATTTTACAGTATTCCTTGTATTTAGCTAAATCGTCAGCATTGGAGCTATTCTTGGTCAACAGATACATTTTCCTTTTTGTCTTGCAGGAAATCTTTATTCCTTGTGCAATCCATGATTTTATTATAGACGTCTGTTTAATTTGAATAACTTTTAGAGGAAATCAGTTTTCAAGCATGTACAGAACTACAGACCCATTGCCCTAATCCCAGCTTTCATCAATCTGATAGAGAAAATAATATTAAAAAAATGTTGGAACATTACAACATTGCTGACATATTAAGCGATTTCAAGCACGGTTTCAGAAGAGGTCGAAGTACCACATCAGCAGCAGTAGCATTTGTCCACTATGTACTTGAAAAAATAAATGAAAAATCCCGAGCAGCAGGTGTATTCCTGGACCTCTCAAGGGCTTTTGACAGGGTAATCATAATGTGCCCTTATCAAAAATTGCAAAGAGTGGTGCCACTGGAAAACTCAAGCCATTGCTAGAAACATATTTAAAGGGCAGACAGCAGCACTTGGAGATTATATACTCTAATGGAGAAATACTGGAGAGGAGAAGGTTAAGTATAAGAAATGTACATTTTGGTGTTCCTCATGGCTCCATTTTAGGTCTACTCATATTCATAGCCTATGTAAATCATTTCCCAATTTTTCTTGACAATAAGCAGTTGATCACTATGAAGGCAGAAGATAGATCTAGTGTCTGTTGTGCAGACAGTGAGCTCAGCCTAGCTGAAGTGACACATAACTTTATTGAAAAGCAAGTGCTCACTTTGAAAGAGACAACCTAAAAGTAAACATAGAAAAAACTAATATTATTCATTTTAAACCAAGTGGTCCAAATAGAGAAGATATTGTGATTGATGAAATTCTACCTGTACAGATTGTAAATTCTTGGGTTTATCCATAGATAACCAACTTTCATTGAAGCAGCAAGCTAATGATGGCTGTAAAAAAAAATAACACCCAGTCTATATGTATTATGAAGATTGTCACCATATCTTAATTCTGAAACCCCAACAACTGTATATTATGGATTAACGTACCATTTCTTATCTCTGGAATAGTACTGTGGGGTAGGACATGCCAAATTAATATGAAAAGGGTTTTCATACTGCAGAAGTGAGCCTTGAGGATCATATCAAAAGTAAAACTGGGAACCTCTTGAAAACCCCTGTTCATTAGACACAATATTCTCACAGTTTATGCCATGTATATACTAGAAACTATAATGCTGGTGAAAGAAGACACTAAGATCACAAAAAGAAACATGGATGTAGGTTAATTCTTACAAAGAAGAAAACAGCAACCACCCACTATTAATACTGCTATTTATTTAGGTAAATAGTGCCGTTACCGGTTTTGAACTGGCAAGTTCATCATCAGACGGCTGTTCACATGATTTTCAAGATACACTTTACATTATCGTCTGTTTCCAATTTTTATTATTCCACTGTGGCGAAGTATTTTTGATGTGTTGCTGCCCTACAGTAGAAAACAGTGTTAGAAGAGCACTATGTGAAAGTAAGGGGTTAACCAATTAACCTCACATATTTATTTATGCTGTATTTCATCGTTTGGAGGTTAGTTACTTTCACATAGAGTGCTTCTAACACTGTTTTCTACTGTAGCGCAACAACACACCAAAAATACTTCACCACAGTGGAATAATAAAAATTGCAAACAAACGATAATGTAAAGTGTATATCGAAAATCATGTGAACAGCTGTCTGATCATGAACTTGCCAGTTCAAAACCGGTAATGATGCTATTTACCTAAATAAATAGCAGTATTAATAGTGGCTGGTTGCTGTTTTCTTCTTTGTAAGAAATAATCTACATTAATTGTACACAGCCTTGGTCTCACCATGTCTGTTTTACATGAAACATGGATATTCACAACTATGAAACAAGGCATAGAAAAGACTTTGATTTGGTTAACAGAAGACTAGCTTTAACAGCAAAAAACCCATGTCAAAGGAGCTGTTTGTAGCAACCTGTCACCAAAAATAGTTAAGATAGTGACAGGGGATACTTTTAAAAATTGAATCATGCAGTGGCTTATCCAAAAATGCCCGTATAACTTGACTTTATTGTGAATTATAATGTAATAAGAAAGAATGTAAACCAAAAGAAAAAGAAAAAATTGTAATTGTAAATAACAAAAGAAAGCCATAACAGAAAGAATGGAACAGAACTTTAGTAGTTTAGAACAAACAATTTTAAATGTTGGAAACATCACTGGTAGAAATGCCACATTGCAGAGTAAATCATCACCAAACTCCTACAATGTTTCACTCTTGTTGTGTAAACTTGGGCAGTTGCTGGATACAGTGTGAAAAGTGTGAAAAAAGACTTATTCAACCAAATTAAATTCTTCCGTTGCTCCATAGTCCAGGTTTTATTACTTCAGCACCACAGTTTCTTCTTACTGGCATTTCCATCACTGATTAGTGGTTTTGAAATTCCAGCTTCTCTTGTAGTTCCCTGCTTATGAAGCTCCCTTTGTGTTGTTTTGGTGGTGGTAAGTTTTATAGTGTGACTTTCAGTTCTGCAGTGACTTGCAGTTGTCTTTTATTTTTTTGTAACAATTCTCTTCAATGACTGTCTGTCACAATCACTCAACACACACTTTTGTCCATGTTGTGACCCAGAAGATGATCAAATCCCCAGTGTGGTGTCTCTTGAAACACCAAACACTTTGCTCCCTTGGTTACGGAAGCACCTACAATACAAGTACCTACAATTTTGGCCATGTTCAAATTCACTAAGCTCCAACATAGTGCACTACATGTCTACACAGAATACTGTTCTGAACACAACTGACTTTTTCAACTTATTGATAACATTGCAGAGCTGCTGCTTGCAGTCAAATACAACAGCGAAACCTGCAAGCTTAGCTAGAATTTGCATTTATGTTGAAGCATGCATTTCTCACAGTATTTCCATATTTTTGTTCAATCTCAATAATTTTCAGTTGTTTTTAACTTAATATATTAAAAACAGATTCCCCAAACAATGGAAACATCTGGTGTGAATATCAACAATCTAGGAAAAGATAGATGGCTATTTACCATAAAGAAGACACAAACACACACACACACACACACACACACACACACGACCATCAACTCCAGAATCTTGTGCCAGAATGCAACATCATGTGGGATGCAGGCAGCAACCTGGAGGTGGTGAGGAATAGGAATGGGAAGCGATAGTAGTGTACAAGTGGGGAGAGAGATGAACATTCTCTGGTGGAGTGTGCAGGGACTAGACTGCTGGGAAGTGTAGCATCAGGAGGTTGTGGGGCAGGAAGGTGAGGGAGGTAACAGAAAAGGAGAGGAGGGATGCATTGGCAGAGGGCTGCAAATAAACAGGGTGGCAGGGTGGGAGATGCGAATGGCCACAAGATGATAGGACGAAGAGTGTGGGGGGGGGGGGGGGGGGTGGAAACTGTTAGGTGAAGGGTGTGAGAACAGTATGTTGCTGTAGGTTGAGGCCAGGATATTTATGGGAGCAGAGAATGTGTTGTAAGGATAACTCCCATCTGCACAGTTCAGAAAAGCTGGTGGTGGAGGGAAGGATCCAGATGGTTTGGGTAATGAAGCATCCATTGAAATAAGGTGTGTTATGTTCAGCTGCATGTTGCACCACAGAGTGGTCCACTTTGAGCTTGGCCGCAGTTTGGTGGTGGCCGTTCGTCCTGGTAGACATCTGGTTGGTAGTCATACCAACATAAAAAGCTGTGCAGTAATTGCAGAAGAGCTGGTAAATGACATGGCTGCTTTCTCAGGCCCCTGATGCAATAGGTTAAACCTGTGACAGGACTGAACTAGGAAGTGCTGGGTGCATGGTTCAAAATGGTTCAAATGGCTTTGAGCACTATGGGACTTAACATCTGTGGTCATCAGTCCCCTAGAACTTAGAACTACTTAAACCTAACTAACCTAAGGACATCACACACATCCATGCCCGAGGCAGGATTCGAACCTGCGACTGCAGCAGTTGTGCGGTGCTGGACTGAGCGCCTAGAACCGCTAGGCCACCGCGGCCGGCTGGGTGCATGGATTGGACAGGTTTTGCACCCGGGTCTTCCACAGGGGAATGATCCTTGTGGCAAGGAGTTGGGGTTGGAGGTGGCATAGGGATGGACTAGGATGTTGTGAAGGTCAGTTGGGCAACAGAATGCCACTTTAGGAGGCATGGTAAGTAACTTGCATTGGATGTCCCTCATTTCAGGCTATGATAATAGGTAAATAAAGCTGTGGCGAAGGATGCAGTTCAGTTGTTCCAGCCTGGTGTGGTACTGGGTAGCGAGCAGGACATTCCTTTGTGGGTGGTTTTTGGGGTGGTGGAAGGATTGGGATTGTAAAGGGCATGGGAGATCTGTTTGTGTACTAGGTCTGGGTGATAGTGCCTGTCTGTGAAGGCCTTGGTGAAGCCACCAGCGTACTAAGTAAGGGAGTTTTTGTCAATGCAGTTACACCGTTCCTGGTAACCAGGCTTTATGGGAGGGATCTTATGGCGTGAAAGGGATGACAGCTGTAAAAATGCAGGTACTGTTGGTGGTGTTAATGTGGACAGAGGTGTGGCTGGAACCATCAGAGAGGAGGTCAACATATAGAAAGGTGGCACTCAGGGTTGAGGAGGACCATGTGAAGCAGATGGGAGAGAAGGTATTGAGGCTGTGAAGGAATGAAGATAGAGTGTCTTGACTCTGGGCCCAGATCATGAAGTTATCATCATTGGGGATCCAGGTTGTCAGGGTTGTTGGGAAGCATGTAGAAGGTGGGTGTGCAGGGTGTCATAGAGGTGATGAGAGAAATAGATGCATGGGTGATGTTCTGGGAAGGGCCTACGGCTTTAAGCAGTGATTGGAACTTGTGGGATGGGATCACTCTGCCTAAGTTTATAAGTGGAGGAATCAGATATTTGGAGGAGGCCTTCTGCCAGGTAGCCAGTGCAGTTTATAACAACAATGGTGGAACCTTTGAATGCAAGTAGGATGATTAGGTCAAGATTTGTTTTGAGGTTGTGCATGACTGTTCTTTCTTCTACTGAAAGGTTTGTGTTCTGGGGAAGGATGGTGAGGCTAAGTTGGAGGTATGGAATTCCTGGAAGGTTACCATTGTGTGATTAGGTGGGAGGGGCAGAGGATCACTATCGGATGGTGGTATGAACTGGAAGAGACAGGGTTCGACATTTGAATTAGTGCTGTTTTGGTCAGAGGATTTGACAAGTCCAGCATGGTTAAATTTGGATCTAGGGCTAAAGGTGAGGCCTTTGGTTAGGTATGAAACTTCTGTAGAGCTGAGGGTTTTGGTGGAAAGGTTAAGAACAGTGTTACGGAAATGTTTTTCCTCTGGATTTGGTGGAGGGTTGGTAGGGAGATTTTTCAGATATGGCAAGGCAAAAAGATCACCTAGGCAGTGTTTAGCTGCTATGAGGGGTGGATAAAGAGAAACACTGTGGGTGTGACAGGGGCTGGACAGTGATGCCCTATGGCAGCAGTAAGAAGTCAGCAGTTGATGGCAAATTGTCAATGCTTGAAAACAATGTTATGGAAAAAGTAAAGACTGTTGAGCATAATGTAGATTCGCACACTCCGCTGCAGAGTGAAAATCTCATTCTGGATAATGTAGGTTGTTGTAATACTGTGATTAAAGACAATGAGCATGAGGTAGCATGATTACAGAAACAGTTAATTGAGATTCGGGATAATTTAGCCATGAAATTGGTGACGACTTCATTTAACGGATTTTGGCCAGGAGACGGAAAATTACACCCAGTTGACTTTATCACGAATTGTCGTGACAATTTTTCGTTCGAAATGAGTGACAATGTAAAGATTAAATTCGTTAAAAATTTCCTTGATAGTGATGCTCTGACGTGGGCGAATTTGTCCACCACTTCTAATTTAACATACAATCAGTTTGAAAAAGCTTTTTGAACAAATTTTTCTCAGAATCAGTTCAGACTAAAATTAAAATTGATTTCCTTAATGGACCTAACTATAAAGAATGTGATGGCACAACGAGGGAATTTTGTGAGAAACAGTTACGAAAATTGGCACATTTGGACAGACCTTTTGACGAATTAACGCAAATAGATGCATTAAGATGAAGATTACCAAACAGACTTCAATGGGGCTTAGTTTATGGACCACATGGCTCTATTGAACAATTTTTGAATTATGTGGAGAAATTAGATCATGCATTGGAGAGAAACAAAAGGTTTAGTGGACACCACTATGAACAAAACCATCGGGGGTGGAACCAAAATTTTAATAGTGGGAATAATCCAAGGAGAGACAATGGTAATTATCAAAATAATTATAATGGGCATCATCAAAATTATCAGCAAAATCTAAATGAGAATTATCAGGGAAACCCCAATAGGCAAGAGAATGGGAACTGGGGACGAAATGAGAACAGGGAAAGCAATAATTATAGCGGGAACAGGAATAGACTATGGAAAAATTCTGATAGAAGACAGGCTGGGAATGGACAAGGCCGATTAAACTAGGAGCTGTCTCGATGAGGGCCTGTCAGTTTAGAAATCAGGCTATGAGAAACCAAAGTAGGCATAGACAGAATAATTATGGAAAAAGACAGATTAGATATACAAGAAGGACACCTGAAAATGTTAAGAGACCTTTTGATAAACAATTTTGGTAGAAAATAAGCGATAGGGGGGCAAGAAAAACTAATTGTAGACACATTAGTAATGATGATTCAGAAATCAGTGGAGATGTAATGAATAATTTGTTCATGGAGGAAGAAAATGTTGTGAGAGGTGATGTGGGGGGTTGTTCCTATGTCAATAAAACTAATGACAGCTATGATACTTACGGAATTAATGCATTAATGTATTCTGATGAGCTTGTAGTAAATGGTGATCTGAATGATGTGTAGACTTCTGTGAGTGGGAATGAGACTCAAATACTGAACAATAGAGTTGTAGAACTGAAGGAAGAAGGGTATGATATTAATGTGAGAGATAATATTGAAGTGGTTGATGTTAGGGAAGTTGAATGATGTGTTGAGGTATTAAAGGGTTCTGAATAAGAGGCTGTTGATTATAGAAATGCTATGGAATATGGAAGCGAGGTAAAAGTTTTTGTTGTGCTTAAGGATGATGCAGATGTGGGTATTAAGGAGGAGGGTGTTAGTAATGAGAGTAATTGTTCAGTAGAGGAGGATCAGGAAACAGTCATGTCGATCAATACATCATCAGTAATCAACAGGATAGATGCTGAGAATGAGGAGGAGGTAATTATTAACAAAGAAAACAAAGAACAGAGACTTATTTGTAGGTTGTGGCATAAGCTTAATGAAGGTAATAAAGATAATATGTTTCGGAGGCAATTATTGGAAATTTGCAAGAAGGTTTATCCAGTTTGGTAGGAGCAAGCAAAAGTGGCTGTAATATGCAAAGAATTGCATATGGAGAATGATATTAATAATCTGTCTAATTATGTTTGTGAGGAGAAACCTGACTGTCTTGTGCATAATGTGCAGACTGAAAATACCTTAGCTTATGTTAAACAAAATGATGATCTAAATTTTAAAAGTGTGGAGGATGATTTATTGAATGAAGATGTTGATGAGCAAGAGAGTGAAATTATAGGTAGCCCTTATATACAAATTTGTAATAATTATTGGATGTTGTTGTCTGATTAGTACAGGGAGCCCCATATCAGGAGTCAGTGAAAAGTTAAGGGATAAGATAAATAACAACCATGAGTTTGCAGAATTGCCAGTAGTTGTGGTTAAAATCAGGAGGGCAACAGGAAGATTCAGTAAAACAGTAAAAAGTCAGATACTTTTATCTTTCAAAGTTGGAGATGTGATCTATGAGTAGGGTTGTCTTGTCATTCCGGAGCTGAGTCAAGATATAATTTTGGGCATGGATTGGATAGTGAAAGTGGAGATGGGATTTGACTGGGGAAGCAAAACTGTTATACTTGTTCATCCCATAGATAAAGATAAGAGGTATAAATTGAATTTCATTGAGAAGTGCAGCAATAGTCATAATCAGATCAGGGGGGTAGATTATTCTGATGATGGGGAATATTTAGATTGATTTGGACAACAGATTTCTGAAGACGTGGATTATCAAAACTTAGTACAAAACAAAATTGCAGAAGCAGGGAATTTAACCCACGAAAAGCAATCTGACCTTAAGGAACCTTTATGGGAATATTCTGATGTATTTAGTGACAGACCAGGCAGAGTAAGAGGTTATGAATGTAAAGTTGTACTTAAGCCCCATGAAACCTTATGGTATTCCAATAAGCAGGAGGAAAGCAGTGGAGAAAGAGTTGGAGAAGATGGAGACTTGGGGGGTTATTCAAAGATGCAATAGTGAATATAACAATCCGATTATAGCTATTGCCAAGAAAGAAAACAGTGTAAGACTTGTCCTTGATTCCAGATTTCTCAATAGATTATTATGTAGGGAAACTGATCATCCTGAAAACATTGATGAATTACTACACAAGTTTGAACATGTAAAATTTATGATAAGTTTGGATTTGACCTTGGGATTTCATTAGATACAATTAGCAAGGGAATCTCAGAAATACACAGCATTCCTATACAATCGAAAATGTTACACGTTTACTGTAACACCTTTTGGACTTAACGTTTCTGTTGCAGAGTTTATTAGAGCCTTGGATTATGTTTTGGGAAAAGAATTGTTGAGTAAACTAACTATATATGTGGATGAAATTTAGGTTTCGTGAAGATGTTGGGATGAACCCATTGAGTTACTTAAGAGAATTTGTGAAGAGTTTAGGAAAGGAAGCATGTCTCTCAAGCTATCAAAATGTAAATTTGGTGTAAAACAATTGAAATTTTTCGGGCACATTATATCAGAGAATGGAATAATGCCATATGATGAGAAAATTGAAGCTATTGCAAAGTTTCCACCTCCCAGAAATAAGAAACAGCTGAAGTCATTCCTTGGAATGTGTGGATTTTATAGGAAGTTTTGTGCTACTCAGACGCTTAATGCACCATGTTTGGGGAATTTACTTAAGAAAAACACCATATGGGATTGGGACAAAGATTGTCAGACTGCTTTTGAAGAGATCAAACATCAATTGATAAATAGTAAAATCTTATTTAGGCCAGATTTTGAATCACCATTCTGTCTGATGACTGATAGTAGCAACAATGGTTTGGGGGCACATCTATTCCAAGTGAAGATAGAGAATGGGGTAGAAGAACATAGATCAATTGCTTTTGCCAGCAGGACATTGCAGAAACACTAGAGACAGTACACCATTATAGAAAAGGAATTGTTAGCTGTACACTGGGCCTTTTCGAAGTTTAAAAATTATTTAGTGGGTCATGAGGTAATAGTTTTTTCTGATCACAAAGCACTCTCTTATTTACAAGAATATAAGTTATACCATAGTAGAATCACAATATGGGCACTCTTTCTTCAGCAGTTTAACTACACCATCAGATACATAAAAGGTAAAGAAAATTGCATAGTGGACGCATCCTTTGGGAGAATCAACAGGTGACAATGGTGATGAAGAGGGTAATGAATTTAGAATCATGTATCTAAAAGGAATAAGTGAAGAGAAAGAGCTCATGAAAATTTGCAATGACATCTGACAATTTCGAACCATGATTCAGAGTGGAGGTTGGTGAAAAGTTATATTGGAAAAAAGGGAAAGGAAAAAGTAGGGCAATATTACAAAGTTCATAGAGGAATACTATTTAGGAGAATGAAGGAAGATAGTGAGGTATGGAAATTGTGTTGGCCACATGAATTTGTTAACTTACTTGTAAAATATACCCATGAGAGCTATGGTCATTGTGGAGTGTTCAAATGTATTAAGAAAATCCAGAAAAATGTTTAGTTTTACAATATGGCGAGGGCGGTCAGGAAAATCCTGTGTCCTTGTGATCTGTGTCAGAGAGTTGAGGTGACCAATCAGGCGAGTAGGGGTCAGATGCAAAATATAAATCCTAAAAAGCAGCTTGACATTGTAGCAATTGACTTGCATGGAAGACTGCCAACTTCTAGAGGAGGGTTTATGTATGTCTTTGTAGATGTGGACCTGTTTTCTAAATTTATTAGGTTATACCCATTGGGAAATGCTACTAGCAAGAATATTATTTCATGTTTTACCTGAGACTATTTTCAATCTGTGGGAGTACCCAAGGCAATTCTCAGTGACAATGGATCACAATTCACATCCAAAACTTGGGAATCATTTGTGTATAGAGAGGAAAGCAAGGGGAAACTACAGCCGTAATTTTTCCCGAGGGCATGCAGCTTTACTGCATGATTAAATGATGATGGCGTCCTCTTGGGTAAAATATTCCGGAGGTAAAATAGTCCCCCATTTGGATCTCCGGGCAGGGACTACTCAAGAGGACATTGTTATCAGGAGAAAGAAAACTGGCATTCTACAGATCAGAGCTTGGAATGTCAGATCCCTTAATCAGGCAGGTAGATTAGAAAATTTAAAAAGGGAAATGGATAGGTTAGAGTTAGATATAGTGGGAATTAGTGAAGTTCAGCGGCAGGAGAAACAAGACTTTTGCTCAGGTGAATACAGGGTTATAAATACAAAATCAAATAGGGGTAATACAGGAGTAGGTTTAATAATGAATAAAAAATAGGAGTACAGGTAAGCTACTACAAACAGCATAGTGAACGCATTATTTTGGCCAAGATAGACATGAAGCCCACACCTACTACAGTAGTGCAAGTTTATATGCCAACTAGCTCTGCAGATGACAAAGAAATTGATGAAATGTATGATGAGATAAAAGAAATTATTCAGGTAGTGAAGGGAGATGAAAATTTAATAGTCATGGGTGACTGGAATTCAAGAGTAGGAAAAGGGAGAGAAGGAAACATAGTAGGTGAATATGGATTGGGGCTAAGAAATGAAAGAGGAAGCCGACTGGTAGAATTTTGCTCAGAGCATAACTTAATCATAGCTAACACTTGTTTAAGAATCATGAAAGAAGGTTGTATACATGGAAGAACCCTGGAGATACTAAAAGGTATCAGATAGATTACATAATAGTAAGACAGAGATTTAGGAACCAGGTTTTAAACTGTAAGACATTTCCAGGGGCAGATGTGGACTCTGACCACAATCTATTGGTTATGAACTGTAGTTTAAAACTGAAGAAGCTGCAAAAAGGTGGGAATTTAAGGAGATGGGACCTGGATAAACTGAAAGAACCACAGGTTGTACAGAGTTTCAGGGAGAGCATAAGGGAACAATTGACAGGAATAGGGGAACGAAATACAGTAGAAGAAGAATGAGTAGCTTTGAGGGATGAAATAGTAAAGGCAGCAGAGGATCAAATAGGTAAAAAGACGAGGGCTAGTAGAAACTCTTGGGTAACAGAAGAAATATTGAATTTAATTGATGAAAGGAGAAAATATAAAAATGCAGTAAATGAAGCAGGCAAAAAGGAATACAAACATCTCACAAATGAGATTGACAGGAAGTGCAAAATGGCTAAGCAGGGATGGCTAGAGGACAAATGTAAGGATGTAGAGGCTTATCTCACTAGGGGTGAGATAGATACTGTCTACAGGAAAATTAAAGAGACCTTTGGAGACAAGAGAACCACTTGTATGAATATCAAGAGCTTAGCTGGAAACCCAGTTCTAAGCAAAGAAGGGAAAGCAGAAAGGTGGAAGGAGTATATAGAGGGTCTATACAAGGGTGATGTACTTGAGTACAATATAATGGAAATGGAAGAGGATGTAAATGGAGATGATATGGGAGATATGATACTGCATGAAGAGTTTGACAGAGCACTGAAAGACCTGAGTCGAAACAAGGCCCCGGGAGTAGACAACATTCCATTAGAACTACTGACGGCCTTGGGAGAGCCAGTCCTGACAAAACTCTACCATCTGGTGAGCAAGATGTATGAGACAGGCGAAATACCCTCAGACTTAAAGAAGAATATAATAATTCCAATCCCAAAGAAAGCAGGTGTTGAGAGATGTGAAAATTACCGAACTATCAGTTTAATAAGTCACAGCTACAAAATACTAGCGCAAATTCTTTACAGACGAATGGAAAAACTGATAGAAGCCAACCACAGGGAAGATCAGTTTGGATTCCGTAGAAATATTGGAACACTTGAGGCAATACTGACCTTACGACTTATCTTAGAAGAAAGATTAAGGAAAGGTAAACCTACGTTTCTAGAATTTATAGACTTGGAGAAAGCTTTTGACAGTGTTGAATGGAATACTCTCTTTCAAATTCTGAAGGTGGCGGGGGTAAAATACAGGGAGCGAAAGGCTATTTACAATTTGTACAGAAACCAGATGGCAGTTATAAGAGTCGAGGGGTATGAAAGGGAAGCAGTGGTTGGGAAGGGAGTGAGACAGGGTTGTAGCCTATCCCTGATGTTATCCAATCTGTATATTGAGCAAGCAATAAAGGAAATGAAAGAAAAGTTCAGAGTAGGTATTAAAATCCATGGAGAAGAAATAAAAACTTTGAGGTTCGCCGATGATATTGTAATTCTGTCAGAGACAGCAAAGGACTTGGAAGAACAGTTGAACGGAATGGAAAGTGTCTTGAAAGGAGGATATAAGATGAACATCAACAAAAGCGAAACGAGGATAATGGAATGTAGCCAAATTAAGTCGGGTGATGCTGAGGGTATTAGATTAGGAAATGACACACTTAAAGTAGTAAAGGAGTTTTGCTATTTGGGGAGCAAAATAACTGATGATGGTCGAAGTAGAGAGGATATAAGATGTAGACTGGCAATGGCAAAGAAAGCGTTTCTGAAGAAGAAAAATTTGTTAACATCAAGTATAGATTTAGATGTCAGGAAGTCGTTTATGAAAGTATTTGTATGGAGTGTAGCCATGTATGGAAGTGAAACATGGATGATAAATAGTTTGGACAAGAAGAGAATAGAAGCTTTTGAAATGTGGTGGTACTGAAGAATGCTGAAGATTAGATGGGTACATCACATAACTAATGAGGAAATATTGAATAGGATTGGGGAGAAGAGAAGTCTGTGGCACAACTTGACTAGAAGAAGGGATCGGTTGGTAGGACATGTTCTGAGACATCGTGGGATCACCTAGTATTGGAGGGCAGTGTGGAGGGTAAAAATCATAGAGGGAGACCAAGAGATGAATACACTAAGCAGATTCAGAAGGATGTATGGTGCAGTAGGTACTGGGGGATGAAGAAGCTTGTACAGGATAGAGTAGCATGGAGAGCTGCATCAAACCAGTCTCAGGACTGAAGACCACAACAACAACAACATATCATAATGCTACTATGATCTCATTTCTTGTATGCAAAATTAGAAATTGATACTAATTTCCTTTTTAGAAATTGCCTAGTTTATATTTTGATTCCTTGACTTGTCAAAATTTACATGTCTGGATCTAGAACATTTGGTTGCTTTATTTTGTAATAGTGGCAATAGTCCTACTGCCTTGCTTACAACTTCATGATGTTGTTTTCTAATACAGAGTTGCCAAAGTATATTTTTAATATGTTGGGGGAACTTCCTTTTAACAATTTACTTCAGTTTTGACAACTTCCCGTACTGCTTTACATTTATTTACATAGTTAAGAAAGTACCCATCAATGGCCTTGCTTTTTCTGCTCTGATAGTGTTTTTAAAAGGGGGTATATTTATTTTTATCTGCTTTATTGTGTTGTTACCAATCATAATACAGGAACATCAAGATTCTGATATTATTTAGTTATGATATGTACTAGTGTTTTGAGCTTCCTGGTGTAGAAAGGGCGTACACTTGCAACGTTTGATAATATACGAGGTGTGTTCAAAAAGTAATGTGACTTTATATTTTTACTAGTGGCCCTGACAGTCATTGTCCTGCATGATATTTCAAGAGATTATGATATTAAACAAAGTATGAAATGAAAGACAAATAATATAATAATTTCATTATTCCTTATTTTGAAATAACATCAATTTTTCTAAATACTATTCGTTATAATCAATAATGTTTGTTTAATTTTATATCTTAATGTGAGTTGATGAACAATATTTGTAGTCAATTCCTGAGGAGTATAAATAAATAAACTTGATGGTTTTCCAACGTGAGAACATGCCACATATAATTGGCCATGTGAAAAAACCAGATTTTCTAGATCCAACCCACAAATTGACATTTTTTGACCTTGTGACTTATTAATAGTCATGGCAAATGCCAAGCGAATTGCAAATTGCAGAGGTCTGAATGCAATGGGTGAGTCTGAAGGGATCATTGGGATTCGTGATAGGAGAACAGCTTCATCTTCAAATTTGCCATTCAAAATTGTAGCTTCAAGAACATTGCCCATAATTTTTTTAATGACTAACCTTGTACTGTTGCATAGCTTGGGTGCATTTAAATTCCAAAGCAAAATGATATGTGAGCCAGTATTTAATCACAAGTTACGTGGTGGCATTCCTGGCAAATCCAGCGAATTCAAAAATTCAACAGGATAGTTGACTGCTTTGCCATGATCGGTAACAGTGTCGATCAATTTGAACAATAACTATCTCATTGCCAGGCAGTGACTTTTGTATTTTGAAGTTAATAGCGTGAACATCGATATTCTGTGCTGCTAAAATAGCTCATTCATGAAGCCATGCATGATTAATATAATTAGCTTGTAAATCTTTTGTATTTACCATGTTGCAGAAATTGTCTGGCAATTTGATGCATTGTGTGTCTCCATGCAATGGTATTGTTCCATTTCCAATGTTGAGTAATTGCTCAGAGAATGATAGTGCCTATGGATCGTTTTGCAGTTGAACATGTACATTTGTGTTAAGACATAATATACTGACATTTCACCATACATAAGATTGTTTTATACATGCGTTAATTTCATCCGCATATGTAGTGCATGGAATGACCAGCAATGTCTGTCTAAAATCACCGGACAGCAGCAGTAAGGCACCATCGATCTTTCATCATTCTATCGAGGGCATCAAGTGAATGCTTGTGGGCCATAGCGCATTCATCCCAGATAATAATTTTGCAATTTTGCAAAACTTTAGCCATACCAGAATGGTTTTTTATGTTGACACTGCATCTTGATTTGTGTGAATGTTCAACGGCAGCTTGAGTGCTGAATGTGCAGTCTGTCCGCTATCAAGCAAAGTGGCTGCAATACCTGATGAAGCAATTGCTAATGCAGCTCACCACTGTAAATTCAAATAATAAAATAAGGTTAGTTTCAGAAGCAAAAGAAGTTCCTTTAGGAGTACCCCAGGGCAGCATTTTAGGGCCACTACTCTTTCTCATATATGTCAATGATTTACAGTTACAATATGATACAGCCAAAATTGTACTATATGCAGATGACACAAGTCTGATAGTGAGCAACTTTAAAAACTCATTACAGTCAACTACTGACAAAATACTAAAAAGTATTGAGACTTGGTTCAGTTCAAATAAACTTACACTCAATGCAAAGAAAACAAATTAGATACAGTTTGGTAAAATGATTCAGGATGAAGACATTAATCTAGAACTGGATGATAGACTAATAGAGAGAGTGCACTTTGCAGAAGTGTTAGAAATGCATATAGATGAAGCTATGAATTGGAAACACCATGTAAAATTTCGTACACACAGACTTAACTCAGCTTGCCTTGCACTGAGAGTTATTGCAAATGTTTGCACTATAGAAGGCATCAGAATGGCATACTTTGGATACTTTCATTCTGTTGCCTCATTTGGAATAGTGTTCTGGGCCAGCTCAAAATCTAATTTGAAAGACATTTTTATTTTACAAAAATGGGCTGTTCAAATAATTACTCACAGTCCGACACAAGCTCACTGCAGACCTTTTTTCAAAAAGTCAAGAATACTTACTCTGCCATCAGTCTATATACTTAAATGTGTACTCTTAACCAAAGCTAATCTAAGCAATCTCCACACAAATGCAGACTGTCACAACTATAACACAAGGAACAAGAATGATCTCCACATAGAACAAGTAAGAAGAACATGAACTCAGAAGCATGTAAGCCACATGGGCATTAAGCTCTATAATGCACTGCCTCAGTACATTAAAGATTTAAAGGACAATACAAATTTTAAATAGGAACTTAGAAAATTTTTAATTGATAAATGTTGCTACTCAATAAATGAATATCATGAACACCAAGAAAATGACTTTACAATCTAACCTCCAAAATTTTCTATCTTTGTTTGTTTCAGCTTTTATTATACTTTACCATCTATAGAACTAGTTATATATTGTTACTGAGAAACAAATTACTATTAACCATTTATGTGGAAAGAAACTGTAAGTTTGCTGTCATTTATTATAGACAATTTCATTTTGTACATTCTATATTTTAATTTCTTTGTATGACATATCTGAGGAGATTGTTTGGGTTGGTTACACCAAACAACACCCATTTAGCAGTAGTTCATTTATTCTGCTAAACACATTCAAGGCTCACAAAGAACTGAACATGGCGGGAACAGCCC
The DNA here is from genome assembly GCF_023864275.1 of Schistocerca cancellata. Lineage (NCBI taxonomy): Eukaryota > Metazoa > Arthropoda > Insecta > Orthoptera > Acrididae > Schistocerca > Schistocerca cancellata. The sequence continues at coordinate 1,287,269,162 of NC_064626.1, read as the reverse complement.
AAAGACAATGCTCAGAGTCCAAAGACGATGCTCAGAGTCCAAAGATGAACGCATATCGATGCTGGTGTCGACCTCATCGGTGCCACATAGCTCCCCCCTCCCCCCCCCCCCCCCCACAGTACAGTGTACTCTTGAGAGGCCGGGGGGGGGGGGGGGGGTGACTAAGGCATCGGCAGGGGTGGTCCGTAGCAGCTGGACCACGGTCAGCTTGACAGCATCGTCAGGGAGCTGAGTGGGTAGATGTCGTGAAGAGGAAGGTTCAGCCACTGAAAGTCATTGAAGTGAGCCAGGCATCGTACTGGGCATGCTGGTTGTGTGGTGACAGGTAGGCCGGAGGTTTGCGGGTGGAACAGAGTGACGACGTCAATGTCTCTGGTGGGCATGGTGAACACACGAAGCATATTCAGGTCGACATCGGGCGGGAGGGGAACACATTTCACCAGGTGGCAGGGAATGGTGGAGGTTGTGTCATGAGCACTGGATGAAGAGAAAGAAACACACAAAGAACAGTGTATAATCGCGCAGTATTATTGAGATATCATGGATTATGTTCGGGGGGACAGGCACAAACACATCGAGCGAGGGCACATTCAAAATGGGGGGGGGGGGGTGAGAAACCTCGACAGGACGAGGCAGGTGACGGTGGAGAGGTCACTCGACGGAGTGCGTGAGACCAGAGTAGAGGGCGAGGTCGGAGGAGAGCTCGACAATTGGAACTGGAAGTCACTCAATGGAGTGTGTGAGACCGGCGTAGAGGGTGAGGTCAGAGGAGAGCTCGATGATTGGAGCTGGAAGTCACTTGATCGAGTGTGTAAGTCCAACGTGGAGAGAGTGGTTGGAGCGTTGTTAGCCACAACAGTGGGTGGCGTGGTTATGGCCTGAAGGGTGGTGGAAGAAGGCTCAACATGAGCAGGCTTAAGTCTGTTGAGAGAGACTATAACAGCTGAATCTTTTATCTGGATGTCATAGGTGTTGGCTGAGCACCGGAGAACTCGGTACGGGCTAGTATATGGAGGTTGGAGTGGAGCACAGACAGTGTCATCTTGGAGCATGACGTACTCACAATTGTTCAGAGATTTCAGGACATGAACCTTAGAGCAGGAATGGCTGGCGGGTGGAGCGATGTGGTGGTTGATGAAGTGGCGTCTGACACAGTCCACGAAGGAAGGTAAGTCAGACTGAGGGAGAGAAGCAGAAGGGCTCAAAAGTTCGCCAGGGAGAACAATGTTCTGGCCGTATACAAATTCGGCTATTTTGCCTTTGAGGCAAACACGTATTGGAACACGTATTGTGTTCGAGTATAATGACTTTTCTGGAGACTAGAAATCTACTCTGTAGGAATCAGCATGGGTTTCGAAAAAGACGGTCATGTGAAACCCAGCTCGCACTATTCGTCCACGAGACTCAGAGGGCCATAGACACGGGTTCACAGGTAGATGCCGTGTTTCTTGACTTCCGCAAGGCGTTCGATACAGTTCCCCACAGTCGTTTATTGAACAAAGTAAGAGCATATGGACTATCAGACCAATTGTGTGATTGGATTGAGGAGTTCCTAGATAACAGGACACAGCATGTTATTCTCAATGGAGAGAAGTCTTCCGAAGTAAGAGTAATTTCAGGTGTGCCGCAGGGGAGTGTCATAGGACCGTTGCTACTCACAATATACATAAATGACCTGGTGGATGACATCGGAAGTTCACTGAGGCTTTTTGCAGATGATGCTGTGGTGTATCGAGAGGTTGTAACAATGGAAAATTGTACTGAAATGCAGGAGGATCTGCAGCGAATTGACGCATGGTGCAGGGAATGGCAACTGAATCTCAATGTAGACAAGTGTAATGTGCTGCGAATACACAGAAAGATAGATCCTTTATCATTTAGCTACAAAATAGCAGGTCAGCAACTGGAAGCAGTTAGTACCATAAATTATCTGGGAGTACGCATTAGGAGTGATTTAAAATGGAATGATCATATAATGTTGATTGTCGGTAAAGCAGATGCCAGACTGAGATTCATTGGAAGAATCCTAAGGAAATGCAATCCGAAAACAAAGGAAGTAGGTTACAGTACACTTGTTCGCCCACTGCTTGAATACTGCTCAGCAGTGTGGGATCCGTACCAGATAGGGTTGATACAAGACGTAGAGAAGATCCAACGGAGAGCAGCGCACTTCGTTACAGGATCATTTAGTAATCGCGAAAGCGTTACGGAGATGATAGGTAAACTCCAGTGGAAGACTCTGCAGGAGAGACGCTCAGTAGCTCGGTACGGGCTTTTGTCAAAGTTTCGAGAACATACCTTCACCGAAGAGTCAAGCAGTATATTGCTCCCTCCTACGTATATCTCGCGAAGAGACCATGAGGATAAAATCAGAGAGATTAGAGCCCACACAGAGGCATACCGACAATCCTTCTTTCCACGAACAATACGAGACTGGAATAGAAGGGAGAACCGATAGAGGTATTGAAGGTACCCTCCGCCACACACCGTCAGGTGGCTTGCGGAGTATGGATGTAGATGTAGATGTAGATGTAGATGTCTTCCTTTTAGATTGCATGAATGCCGAGTAGCACAAGCGGAAGGGCCTCCGTCCAAAGAGAGTCGTGGCATCAAAGAACCGCCTTGAAAGTGCGATGCCAGCACTCAACTAGTCCGTTACTTTGCGGGTGATATGCTGTGGTATGGATGCGCCAGATGCCGCAAATGTTACAAATCTCGTAGAACAGGGCCTACTCAAATTGTCTGCCCTGGTCAGTCGTGATGATAGCTGGACATCCGAAACACGATACCGATGACTCGACGAAAGCTCGAGGAACACTTCCTGCTATAATATTGGGGAGGGGGACAGCCTCAACCCAGCGAGTTGTTCAGTCGATAGACAAGAGAACATAACAAAAGCCATTAGAGGGGGAGAGAGGGCCGACAATGTCAATATGATTATGCTGGAAACGCCCAGGAGGGATCGAAAAGGAGCTGAGGGGGCATGAATTGTGCTCGTGTACTTTGCAGTGTTGGCACGCGATGCAGGAGCGTGCCCATTGCTGGCAGTCCTTGTTGACATTTCTTCACACAAAGTGTTCTGCTATGAGGCGGGCGGACACACGAACACTAGGGTGGGCTAAATCATGCAATGCATTGAAGACAGCTCGACAGAGCGTGGTTGGGATGAGGGGGCATAACGTGCCTGTACTGTCGTCACACCAGATCTCACCAGAAATGCCAGGGAAGGTGGTGCAGATGAAGTGTAGTGAAGAAGTAGAGTCTGAAATCATGTTTTGTGTTTCCTTGTCGGCGGGTTGGAGGTTAGGCAGTTCAGAGAGGTCTAACAGTGAATGGACGGCATCGACTCGTGAAAGGAAATCAGCAACTATATTGTCAGCACCCTTTATGTGTCTGACAATGGTGGTGAACTGAGATACGAAGTCCATGTATCTGAAGCAGCGAGGAGGCTGGTCAGCTGGCGGGTTTGTAATGGCCGCAGCTAGTGGTTTCTGGTCTGTTAAAACATAGAAAGGGCATCCCTCAACATCAGTCTTAAAATGCTTGATCGCTTCGTAGACCGCAAGCAACTCCCTGTCAAATGTGGAATATTTCCATTGTGCATTGGTGAGCTTGCGCGAGAAGATCTGCAGAGGCGAAGTTTGGCCATCGATTGTCTGGCTAAGGACAGCGCTGATGGCAGTATCGCTCGCATCTGTGGTGACGAAAAGCTGCACATTTGGATGAGGATGCACGATGGTGCAGGCCTCATCAAGAAGATTTTTGAGGGCAATGAAAGAGTCAGTCACAGCAGGGATCCATGGAACAGGCCGAGATCCAGAAGTGTTGGTGCCTGCCAAGGCGTCCGTCAATGGAGCCTGAATCTCCACAGCCCAAGGGAGATGTTGACGATAATAGTTAACCGCCCATAGAAAGTGCCGGAGCTCTTTGAATGATGAAGGTCTGGGTAGGTTTAGTATTGTTTGTACTTTCTCAGGGGGTGGTGAAATGCCGTCGGCAGAGACCCAAAAACGAAGAAAAGTGACAGCAGGTTGATGTAGCTGCAATTTGTCCTGGTTGCTCTCAATGCCTGCTGCCACGAGAGTGTTCATAACAGTTTGCACATGTCGAATGTTGTCCTTGACGGAGGAGCTGAACACAAGAATGTCATCAAGATATGCAAAGCAGAATTTAGGTCGAATAGCACTTCATTGATGAAGCGTTGCCAGGTCCGGGTTGCGTTTTTCAGACTGAAGAGCATGAATTGAAACTGAAATGACCCAATCGGGGTTGTGAGGGGCTGTCTTCTCGATGTCTTCAGGTGTCATGGGGATCTGGTGGTAGGCCCGTTTGCAGTCAATGACAGAGTATGTGGTCACACCTGCGAGGGAACTGGTAAAGTCGGTAATGTTGGGTATGGGGTAGGTGTCCACAATTGTTCGTGCATTTAGTCGACAGTAGTCTCTGCACATGCGCCAGGACCCGTCTTTCTTGGGTGTCATATGAATGTGCGTAGACCAGCTAGTGGCAGAGGGTTCAGTGATGCCGGAGCTTAGTAGTTCAGAAATCTGCTTTTTAAGGTCAGAGAGGCACTCGGAACGACAAAGTCGACGTGGTTTACAGGAGATCAGTGGACCTGGTGTTAGGTGAAGCTTGTGAACCGTGCCGTTGGTGACGACAGAAATATTGCCGGTGGCATGGGAGGCGGTTTGTTTACAATGTGTGGTGGGCGGGGAGGGCGAGGAGTGGTCGTGGTGTTCGGAGCAACTCGGTGGATCCGACGGGAGCCGAGGCGGCAAAGTGTCCGAGGAGTCAACGCGACAAGATGGCCGCCAACCCAAAGCAGTGACACTGTGGTCGAGTGAGCCCAGTAGAGCTCGTGAGTCGTTAGTGAGTCCATTATCCGAGGGCGCGGCCTGTGGCAGCACGGTCGCGGGCGAATGGCCTGGTGCGAGCGCACTGTGTGTGTTGTCAGTCAGGAGGGGGGGGGGGGGGGGGGGGGTTGCTCAACAGAGCACAGGGGAAGTGAGTCTTGGACGGGTGATGAAACACGGTGTTTCGCACTAGGTCCGGTGAAAGTTTGTGGTGTCCCAAGAAGTCAATGCCTAGTATAGGTTCGGCAATTTCGCACACTAAAAAAATCCACTCGCGTTTGCAGTTTGTGGAGAGTGAGACAACATGTGCAGTTGAACCCGAGCATTGTAGTTTAGTTGAATTCATGGCTTGCAGTGAAGTATGATGAGGGCAGATGTTCGACGATGCTAAGGACGTGTGCAACAGTGAAACATCGGCGCCTGTGTCCACTAGGAAAAGTAAAGTCGTCCACAATCGTCCAGTCATTCCCAGACAGAATGTAGCACTGGGGGGTGCCTGTCATGTTGTGCGCAGGAGGCGGCACCCGAACCTATCTGCGATTGGTGTTTGGGAAGTAGCAGGGTAGTCTGCAGTTCCGTGCTGCCTCACCGAACTGTATGTGGACGTAACAGTATGGGTGGTGCATTTCCTGTGGAAAGTTTGTTGCCAGAGGTAGTGGCCAAGGTTGGGTTTCAGGAAGGGGCGTGACCGTGGGCAGAGCCAGTGACATCGCAGTAGCTTATTTACTGCTTTCCGGAGCGAGCGGAATGGTCAGCACAGTGTGACCCCGGCAGCGTCCGTCCGCAGGACGATGAGCCTGAACCTGAGACTTGTCAGGTAGGCAGTGTCTGGCGAAATAGAGCAGTGATGCATCGTGTAGCTTGTCAGCAATTGTCACTGTTCGCTCGACAGGTTCGGGAGGCCTCTGAGCCAGAGCAAAGCGGATGTGAGGAGATAGTCTATCTGACCAGATGGCGAGGAGAGCTGTGTCAGAGAGTGGATGGGCGCTGACCAGGGGGCTTAGCTGTCTCCAGAGGTGGAAAGGTTTGTTATTACATAGTTGCTCAACGTGGAACACTTGCCGTATTGCTGCCACAGTTGAGCGTGCAAGCCGACGTAAAACTGTCTCTTTGGCTAGAGTGTACTAGGTAGATGAGTCCTGGCCATCGACCAGGTCAGCAATCGAGTCCTCCTGGTCGTGCAGGTGGGTGATGAGGCACAGAAACCTGGCTGAGTCATCGAGTTTGTAATGGTTGAACACTTCGTCCACAATTTTGAACCAGGTTGTTGCCCTGTCGGGATTGAACGGCGGCAGCTTGGGGAAGCGTTGTAGAATGTTCGGAAGAACAGGTTGAGTTGAATTCGTCGGGGCACTGCCTGAAACGAGCTGCTGTTGCTGCAGTATTCCAGGAGAGTGTGTCTCCAGGGTATATGGCGACGACGACTGGTCAGGTGGCAGCGTGAAGGTGACACGTTGTGGTTGAGTGCGTTCTGTTGCGACACGGAAGGCCGACGCGGGTGAGACACTGTAATGTGTCGATTGCGGTTGCGGAAGCTAACACGTTGAGGTTGTGTTCGGATTGACGTGTCACGGAAGACTGATGCAGATGAGGCACTGGTATGTGCCAAGAATGGTAGCGGAAGGTCGACTGGTGCCAGCTGGCCAGTAGCACAGTGTGGAAAATGATGTCGAATGTTGGACGGAATGTAAGAAAGTTCACTGTTCGTAGTCACTCCACTCAAAACGGTGTGGAGATAAGGTGAATGTCGTGGCACAAAACACTGAGGTGTAGCAGTAGGACGGAGATGGAGGTGAGGCACAGATAACAAGCCATTGTTCCTGTTGCAGGCCGAGGTATTGAAGCAGGAAGGCATGTGCTGATGCTGAACCGAGGCAGGTGCGGGCTTGGTCAGATGCTGAGGAGGTTGACCTATGAACAAAGCAGTTCCGGCCACGTGGCAGGTATCTGCATGGTACTGCACGGATTGCGGCATGGCAAACTGCTGTCCCGGCGGTGGTAGGTTATCCGACGAAGCATTTGCAGAAATCGGCATTGATCCCGCACTGCACAGAGATCCGGAAGAGGTAACTGCACCGTCAATGACGGAGGGCACATGTGGCGGGAACAAAGGCGTCTGATAGCCGGAGTCATGCACACTCCTAACCTCACTTATTGTTGCAGGCACAAAAACGTCTGACGAAATTTGTGTAATCGAAGAGTGAGAGGCATCGTGTTGCAGTCCTCGTGGGTGTACATCGCCTGCAACACGATGTATGTCGACACAGTAAAATGGCGAAAACTGTAGACGTTACAACACGGGGTCACCAGTGAGGTGGATGCTCAGGTGAGATACACCAAACAACACCTTATAATCAGGAGTTCATTTATTCACCTCTTCACACAAGTAAGGCTTACAGAGAACTGGATGGCAGAACTACACAAAGATAATGTTTTGCTAGGTTCAAAGGTGATGCTCAGTTCGATACTGGTATCGATCTCATCGGCACCACAATAGTTTATTGTTAATACATTATACAGAGTAAGTATCTATGAGTTCTTTGTCTCATGTTAATGTACACCTTAACTTGTTCTATATCCCTGAAGTATTTGCTTCTTCACAGGAGCTATGGAACATTATGAATGAATGAATGAATCCATGTTTTCCTGTTTCTGTTTCCCAGTCTTTGATCTTACTAATTCATAATTAATTGTTGGCCCAAGAACAGGTCATTATATTTGTTGACCATTTGCTAGGTCAAATTTAGACAGGTGTAGTATACATCTTGGAATGACCTTAGAGAACCAGAAAAGGATTGCAGGAATGTGTGATAAACTGATAGAATACTACCACAATTATCAGAAACACAGATGTTTCTAAAAACTGTGACTGGTGGAAAATGGTTCAACTATAGATTGTTTAAGCATCCTGTGTGTTCGTTATTCACAATAACTCAAATAAAACAAAGAATCTACAATACAATCAAAGAAAATTAGACCATGACTATTGCATCTCCTTAGTAAAGAAAAATAGGATCTTTTGCAACATGAATGTAAGTAACAGATATTGAATACTCTAAATTATAACAGATAGATTGAAAATATTAGTCATTCAGGAAGCTATGAACGTGAAAGAAACTGTACCTCTCAAAATTCTGTTATCTTTCTTATCACGGCTATTAATCACTGTCTCTTAAAAAGTGTATCTGATAGCAACTTAACTGGCAGTTATTTATTGTGCACTTGTCCAGAATTTTTATCAGCAAGCCACTTGTTTTTATCTTGTTTCATCATGAAAACAAAGAAGAAAAATTTCATGTTTGTTCTAGTTTCACTGCAGTCCACAGTACAGCATGAAATCTTACAGAAATATTCTTTTGGTAGTGATTTTAACTCTACCATCACTTTACCAGGCATTTCCATTGGAAGAATCACTTAAGGAAGTTACATGTGGATATAAAGTAGGTATTTTTGTGCTGTTGTGAATAATCTGTTTAAAAAATCTTCATATTGGCTAACTAGGATCCTGTAACAATGTCAGTTTCTCTTCTTAGTTTTCCATTACTCCTTCCTGTTCTCCTCATGTTGTCTGCCCCTCTCTTCTGCCTACATTGCTCCTCATTTCTTATTTCTTCTGCCTTGAAAGAGTTCTAAATTTAGTATTTTATTTTCAAAGCTTCTTTCTGGTATTTACAGTCTCTTTGGTTGTTTCTTTCCAGTTCTTTTCTTATTTTTCTAATCTATGTTGCTGTCAATTTCTTTTTTTTTCCAGATAAACAGCAGTATTTTTTTTCATTAGCCTGTTCTCATTTTTTGAGTAGTGCTGTCCAAAGAAAGTTAATCTTCACATTGTCATTACTTCTTTTATTTTTATATTTTTGGAAATTTCCTCATTACTTCTCATTTTCCAACCATCTATAGTTCATGTTGCACCCCGTTATTTTTGTAAAATATGTCCTCCAAGTGTATCTGTTCTGCTCAGCTTATATATCTTTGCTGAGTGTTTATACACTATTAACATTGTGGTTCTTGTGCTGTGGTATAGTGTTTGGTTTGCTTTCCTATATACACATTTGTTGTTGTAGTTAGCTTTTGTCAAAACATATCCACTTGGCACATTATTAATTCATAGATCAACCGTGAATTCAACCGTGAATTTAGTGCTGTATGTTCCTTCTCTCTTTCTCCATTTTTCCTGAAATTTTTTCAGAAGATTTATTTGATTAACTGCTTCTGTTGGCTTTTCTAAAAATCTTGAAAAATTGTCTGCAAAAGCCAGGCAGTTTACCTTAATTCCATTTGATTTCTTTCGCAGAATTATTGGTAAGTTTTTCAATTTTTAGTTACATGTTCTAGATTCTTACATTTCAAGAGTGAATGTGATAAGTTTTATCATTGTGTAAGATCAGTTGTAGTGCAAATGGCTAAGATATTTCTCCCATTAATATAACTTTATATACCATATCATATTTGTCAATTTCACAAATAATGTTTGCTTATTTTGCTTTAACATCAAATGGTCAAATAGTTTTACCTATTGTTTCCCTATCTACCAAGTTAAATGCTCTCTTGAAATCGATAAATGATATTGTTATAAGTTTACTGGTCAAAATTGTGTCTTGAATTATTGTTTTTAAGTTAAAAGTGTGTTCTGTGCAGAATATTTCATTTTGGAAACCACCATGATACTCCCCCAGTTCTTTGTCTAAAGCTACTTCAAGTGAATTCAGGAGAATTCTTGATAATATTTTGTTTGCCACTGACAGAAGTGACACTACATGTAGTTGTCAACATTTTGTTTGTATTTCTTGTTATATAATGTGGGTGATTAATGCTGTTTCTTCTGTGTTATTTTCTGGTTTCCAGATGTTCTCAAATAGCTAGCAAGGATCACTTGTAATCTTTGGTTCTGAACATTCCAATAATTCTGCTATAATTAAATCTTTACTGCTTGCTATCTTATTACTTATTTTGTTTTCTTTATTATTTCCGTTTCTATTTTGGTTTCCTGTGTGTTGTGATTCAGTGAACAATTTTTAACTAATTTTTCAATGTTTGTATCACAGAGTGATGGTTTGCCTTCTTTTATTTCTGTTTGTTGTCCTTGGTGTCAACATACTGGCTGAAAAAAATAGGGCGTGAAAGTTCAGTACTGTCTGCTGTAAATGATGTAGCTGACAGGCTCCTATGAAAATGCAAATTTACTCATGTATGTTAATGGTAATCAGTTAAAATTGAAAAAATGAATTTTATTTATTTGGTCCTGTTGATTACATATTATACAACCAGTATACAAGTAATATAGGACAAGTCAATTGATACAATACAGCAGTACATGAACATTTATACATCACATTGCACAGACATTTGTTTATTTACCAAGAACAATTACTTGCATGCAGTATTAAAGCCTGCCTTATGCCAAAAACAGTTTAAGTGACTGTTTAAAATAGTAGAATAAGTGATAGTGCATATATTTATGCTACTGACATATATAAACAGGTAAATTTGCTTCATGGTCATGGTTTGGATTGAATACAAATTTTAACTGCATTCATCAAGAAGAGGTTTAAGTGAATGCTCAAGAGTGTGGGATACATAGAGTTCACATTTTCTCAAAATGACATAGATAAATTTGCATTTTATCACCACAGTTTCAGTTAAACTACAAGTAACAGCATCACACTTTATCTTTAAGGGAGTTTCCCCCACTCTTATATCTTATAACTCTAAGTAGTCATTAATTTTATAGAAAGTTTGTTTGATGAGGAATAATTTAAGGAAGCAGATGCCAAAACAAGAGGGGAAGTAAAAATATCCCAACTTGCTTCATCACAACAGGAGTTCCACAGTATCAGTTTTTGATTTAGACATACGAATAAAAGACACTATGACAGTATTAGAAAAGGATAGTTGCTGCTCTTCATACAGAGGAGAAGCAGATGCTATGTCACAGGCAGGCACAACAAAAAGACTGCAAATAAAGCTTTTAGTAAGACAGGCCTTCATCAGATTAGACAATACACACGCACACACACCCAAGCACACACACACACACGCACACACAACTTGAGGTAGCTGTGAACAGTGCAAATATTGACTGCATGTGCATTGTGGAGCATTGGTGCAGAAGTATTGAACTAAGTAGCATTAATATTCATCCGTTTAAGTTGGCAAGCCAGTATTGTAGAAAAAATACCAAAACTGGAGGTGTATGTACATTTACCAAACCAAGTATCAGCTATAAAAGAAGGTGTGAAGCTGAATCATTGAGTGTGGAAAATCATTTTGAAGCAGCAGCTGTGCAGTTGAATGAAATACAGGGAAAAGTCATAGTCATAGCAATATACAGACCACCTACTGGTGATGCAGACATATTCTTTAAACAATTAGAAATATTGTTTAACACTCTGTTCACCGATAGAGCCACTGTAGTTGTGTGTGGTGACTTCAATGTTAATCTTATGAGTGAAAGTAGGCTAAAAGACCAGTTCCTAAATCTGTTATGTATTTTCAACCTGCTTCCATACACACACACACACACACACACACACACACACACACACACACACACACACAAGCTAAATGCCCTCCTTAGTAAAGAAAAGTGGACAGAGATGTACACAGTCAGTGATGTCAACACAAAATTCAACATATTTCTTGACAAAATGATCCACCACTTTGAAGAGGCCTTTCCACAAAAACCAGTAAGAATAAATAATAATAGAAACAAGAGTTGGATTACACCAGCTATAAAAATCTCTTGCAAACAGAAAAGAATACTCCACATGTTATGTAAACAAAGTAGTGACTCCCCCCAACTAACAGAATACTATAAAAACTACACATGTATCCTAAGAAGAGTGATAAGACAAGCAAAAAGGATGCAGAATGATGAGTACATTGACAAATCCAGCAACAAAGTAAAAGCAATGTGGAATATCATAAAAAGGGAAAGAGGGGAAATGAAAGCTTCACATACGAACATAGAAATCAAACTCCACAATGAATCTATATCTAATCCCGAAGTAGTGGTGAACTCATTCAACAATTTCTTTACAAGCATAGCTGAAAAACTGGTCCAAAATAATCCTAACACAAATTACCAACCAGCAAACCAAAAATATCACACATGCGCAGAGTCAATTTTCATTACCAAAGTCACTGAAAATGATATTGCAAAAGCACTCAGAGAGTTAAAAAATTCATATTCAGCTAGAATTGATGGTATCCCAGCAGCTGTAATCAAAAATTGTAAACACACAATTGCTGAACCATTAACTCACCTCTGTGACTGTTCTTTCCAGGCAGGTATCTTCCCTGAAGCTCTGAAACTTTCTAAAGTAATTCCTGTCTTCAAAAAAGGTGATAATAAAGATATGAATAACTACAGGCCTATCTTGATCTCATCCTGCTTTTCTAAAGTTTTTGAAAAAATAATGTCCAAAAAAAGATGGACTTAATTGAAAAAAAAAGATTTACTAAGTTTAGCTCAACATGGGTTCAGAAGGAACAAATCTACAGAAACTGCAGTATATGACTGCATAAATACGCTTTTAGAACTGTTAGATAGAAAACAACCCATAACAGGCATATTTCTGGATCAGTCAAAGGCTTTTGACACTGTTGATCACAAAATATTACTGGAAAAATTAGAACACTACGGTATCAGAGGAATTGCAAACAACTGGATTGCTACATTCCTAACCAATCGGATGCAGAGAGTCAGCATGAAATATACTAATAGACAAAGCAACTCAATAACCGAAATACTATCAAGTAATAAAACTGTAAAGCAAGGTGCTCCACAGGGCTCAGTATTGGGACCTCTACTTTTCCTCCTGTACATTAATGACTTGAGCCTGAATGTTGATGCACACAAAACAATAATTTTTGCTGATGACACAACTGTACTCCTCAAAGGGGAGAATACAGAGGCGGTGCAAAAAGCTGTGAACGTGGCTACTGATCAACTCAGCAACTGGGCAAAAATCAACAGATTAACTATCAACACCAAAAAGACAGCTTCCATGAACTTCCACACAACACAAAATGCAAATTCCTCTCAGCCATCTGTCACTATAAATAACCAGTCAATAGATACCAACACTGTTATCAAATTCCTAGGTCTGTGGGTTCAAGATAACCTGAAATGGAATACACATACAGGAAAGGTAAATGCGAGGATTTGTACTGGCTGTTATGCATTGAGTGTACTGAAAACATGTGCTAGCCTGAAAACATTAACCAGTGCATACTACGCTTATATACAAGCCCACCTAAAATATGGTGTAATATTCAGGGGAAATGCTCCAATTGCTCTGAGCACATTCAGAATCCAGAAGAGAGCATTGAGGATTATTAATGGGAGCAAACCCAGAGACTCCTGCAAACCCATCTTCAGAAAGTTAGAAATCCTTACACTGCCGTGCCTCTACATTCTTGAGACTCTAAAATTCTTCAGAAAACATATAGTGCCAACTGACCCCAGAGTTGTAAAAAATAATGAAATACATGAACACAACACCAGGAAAAACGCAAACCTGCATGTTATACGTACAAACACTCAACTGTGTAAAAAGGGAGTTTTCCACATGGGCCTCCAACTGTTCAACAATCTTCCCACTAGTATTAAGTCCATCGAAGACAACATAAAATTTAGCAAAGCCGTGAAGTCATATTTGTTGTGTCACTGTTTTTACTCTGTAAATGAATACTTAGATCAGTAATCTTGCTGTTTTTGCTAAATTGAAAACATTGTGCAATATAATACATTAGAATACTATAGGCTTACATTAATACATGTTAACAATGTTAAATGACATTTTCCAACATCTGCAACACTCTGTGTACCATCAGATCACATGGAATAAATAAATAAATAACAAATAATATAGTCAAAAAGAAAGATGATGAGACTTACCAAACAAAAGTGCTGGCAGGTCGATAGACACACAAACAAATACAAACATACACACAAAATTCTAGCTTTCGCAACCAACGGTTGCCTCATCAGGAAAGAGTGAAGGAGAAGGAAAGACAAAATGATATGGGTTTTAAGGGAGAGGGTAAGGAGTCATTCCAATCCCGGGAGCGGAAAGACTTACCTTAGGGGGAAAAAAGGACAGGTATACACTCGCGCACACACACATATCCATCCCCATACACACAGACACAAGCAGACATTTGTAAAGGCAAAGAGTTTGGGCTAACTCTTTGCCTTTACAAATGTCTGCTTGTGTCTGTGTATATGCGGATGGATATGTGTGTGTGCGCGAGTGTATACCTGTCCTTTTTTCCCCCTAAGGTAAGTCTTTCCGCTCCCGGGATTGGAATGACTACTTACCCTCTCCCTTAAAACCCATATCCTTTTGTCTTTCCTTCTCCTTCCCTCTTTCCTGACGAGGCAACCGTTGGTTGCGAAAGCTAGAATTTTGTGTGTATGTTTGTGTTTGTTTGTGTGTCTATCGACCTGCCAGCGCTTTTGTTTGGTAAGTCTCATCATCTTTCTTTTTAAATATATTTTTCCCACGTGGAATGTTTCCCTCTATTATATTCAAATAATATAGTCAGTATTATTGATAATATATTTTCAAATGTAGGATGCACAGAAGTTGAAGTAACAAATACTGATTTGGGATTATCAGACCACAATGCTCTTATCCTCAAAATTCCTTCAAGGCCACTGACAGAGAAAAAAACACACTTCATGTATTAAAGAAATTTTTCTACAGAAAACTGTGTAGAATTCATAAATATACAAACCAATGAGGCTTGGGCAGAAGTACTATCCCTAACAAATACAAATGATGCATATAACACATTTTCTTCCATTTTCATGGATATTTTGAAATGTGTTTTCCAAAAAATCTGTCAAAAATCAGGTCACATGGCAATACAAAGCCAAGTTCTTGGATCACATCTGGCATCAAAACTTCCTGTGGAACTCTAAAGAGACTAATTTCTAAAATGAAAACATCCACAGACCCACAATTCATAGAATATGTCAGAAATTACAAGAGGGTATATAGAAAAGTAATTACTAAAGCAAAATTCATGAGTAATGATAGTTTTATAAGACAGTCTGAAAAAAAATCAAAAGCCATATGGGGTATTGTGAAGACTGAAACAGGAAAGAGTTGTGAAGAGCAGGACATTAGCCTCAAAAATTTTAAAAATGTCAATATTAATAAACAAGATTTGCCAAATTATATTAACAATTATTTCATAAATGCAACAACTTCATTAAGCTTAAAATTCACAAATGAAGAAAAACCTGAATATCTAAAAACAGCTTGTAGGATGAGGGTAGAGCCAACAAATGAGAGTGAAGTGTTGAAAGTGATACAAAGCTTGAAACCCAAAATGTCTACTGGCATAGATGAAGTGCCTGTGTCAATCATAACAAGGACAGCACCACAAATTGCAAAGCCCTTTGCACACATAGCCAATTTATCATTCAGTGAAGGAGCTTTTCCAGAAAGGCTGAAAATTTCAAAAGTGAAGCCATTATTTAAAAACGGCGACAAGTATAAGGTAAAAAACTATCGCCCAATTTCTCTCCTCCCAGCATTTTCAAAAATATTAGAAAAATTGATGAAGCACCAAATCAACATATATCTAAATGACCATAATTTACTAAACAGAAATCAGCATGGCTTCTAAGCATGTAAAAATACCAAGACAGCAGTAATGTACTACACTGAACAAATAATCAAAAATATAGATTAGAAAAAGATTATAGTGTAGTAGGAGTAAATTTAGACCTCTCCAAAGCTTTTGACACTGTGAACCAGGACATTCTTTTAGAAAAATTGGAAGCGTTGGGTAAACATAGGATAGGAAAAAAATGGTTTGAATCACACCTAAAAAACAGAACACAGGTTGTAGGACTGACATCAAGTTACTCCAACCACAAAATAAATTCATTATCAGAGGCAAAAAATGCAGAAATAGGAGTACCACAAGGCAGCAACCTAGGGCCCATATTGTTTCTTGTCTATATAAATGATTTTCACACCTCACATGATGCAGCCAAAGCAATAATATTTGCAGATGATACTAGTGTGATGATAAGTGCACCTAAGCAATTGCTACCAACAACTGCTGATAAAATACTAAATTACAACCACTCTTGGTTCAATGCAAACAGGTTGACATTGAATGTAAATAAAACAAATTATACGCAGTTTGGGAAAAGAAGTCAAAATGTAAATCTCGATCTGGTGTGGGGTGACAAAGCCTTAGACGGAGTGACATCCACAAAATTGCTGGGGATTCATGTGGATGAAAACTTAAATTTTAATGGCCATGTAATGAAACTTGCACAGAAACTTAATTCAGCCTTTTTTGCCCTCAGAATTATTACAAATGTTTGTACCTCAGAGGGTGCCAGAATGGCATATTTTGGCTATTTTCAATCTCTTGCCACATACGGAATAATATTTTGGGGTTCCACAACAGGGCGCCTAAAACAAATTTTTTTGTTGCAGAAGAGCACAATATGGAGAAAAGATTCCATGAAAAGTCAACAAACTACATTGTATGATTAATTAAAAAATGAAATATTCATGATGAAATGGATTTCTGCTGCAGCTCAAGTCTGTAAATCTTTTTGATGATATATTATAACACAAAGAACAGTCTACTGTATTGTATAGTATTTGTATTTCTCTGATAACATGCATTTTACAGATCATCTGATCATATTGTACAGGAGGCAGAGACCTAAAATATTCATTGTCTTCTTAGTATAACATTACATACAAATTGCAGCCCAACATTGTTTCACTCATAATACAGTAGAACTATTGTCTAAGCCTTTAATTATCATTGACAAAAAGTTTTAGAAATATAGCTGGTTGATTAGATTATCAATGGGAATAATAGGTTCCATTTAACTAAAGCAATAGATCCAGGATAAATCTGGCTTGTTGTTCAGGGCCTCGAGACAGAGCCATCTCCAAAAATGAAGTAAAAAATACACACATAAAAAAAAGTTTTGCATCACCTCAGTCCCAAGAGTTTCGGAACATGTACGGAAAATTGGAATAGAGATCAACATAAACATCATTTCCACCCTTTTTATTACTCATGAAAACCACACATTGCATGTTGTACCATCATACAGCAAGACCTTCAGAGGTGGTGATCCAGATTGCTGTACACACCAGTACCTCTGATACCCAGTAGCATGTGCTGATGCATTGATGCATGCCTGTATTCGTCATGGCATACTATCCACAAGTTCATCAAGGCACTGTTGCTCCATATTGTCCCACTCCCCAACAGCGATTCGGCATAGATCCCTCAGAGGGGCTGGTGGGTCATGTTGTTCATAAACAGCTCTTTTCAATCTATCCCAGGCATTTTTGATAGGGTTCATATCTGGAAAACATGCTGGCCACACTAGTCAAGCAATGTCGTTATCCTGAAGGAAGTGATTCACAACATGTGCACGATAAGGGCATTACCTGTCTTCCATGAAGATGAATGCCTCGCCAATATGCTAGCGATAGGGTTGCACTATCAGTCGGAGGATGGCATTCGTATATTGTACAGCCATTATGGTGCTTTCCATGACCACCAGCAGCATAAATTGCCCCCACATAATGCCACACCAAAACAGCAGGGAACGTTCACCTTCTTGCACTCACTGGACAGTGTGTCTAAGGCGTTCAGCCTGACCGGGTTGCCTCCAAACACATCTTCAATGATTGTATGGTTGAAGGCACATGCAACACTCATTGATGAAGAGAACGTGATCCCAATCCTGAGGGGTCCATTTGACATGTTGTTGGGCCCATCTGTACTATGCTCCATGGTGTCATGGTTGCAAGAAGAACCTTGCTTGGACGTCGGGAGTGAAGATTCACATCATGCAGCCTAATGCAGACAGTTTGAGTTGTAACACAATGTCCTGTGGCTGCACAAAAAGCATTATTCAACATGGTGGCATTGCTGTCAGGGTTCCTCCAACACATAGTCCATAGGTAGTGGTCATCCACTGCAGTAGTAGCCCTTGGGCAGCCTGAGCGAGGCATGTCATCGACATTTCCTGTCTCTCTGTATCTCCTCTATGTCCAAACAACATCGCTTTGGTTTACTCCAAGATGCCTTGTTGAGAGCCCTTCCTGGCACAAAGTAATAATGCAGACATGATCGAACCGAGGTATTGACCGTCTGGGCATGGTTGAACTACAGACAATGCAAGCTGTGTACCTCCTTCCTGGTGGAATAACTGGAACCAATCGGCTGTCTCACCCCCTCCATCTAGTAGGTGCTGCTGATGCATGGTTGTTTACACCTTTGGGTGGGTTTAGTGACATCTCTGAACAGTCAAAGGGACTGTGTCTGTGATACAGTATGCGCAGTCAAAGTCTGTCTTCAGGAGTTCTGCGAACTGGGATGATGCAAAACTTTTTCTGATGTTTGTATGTTTCAGTAATGCGTTACAGAATTTAAATAATCAGGAAGCATTTAGAATACTTTTCACTCAGATTTAAATAATGATAGTGCATGATATAAAAACTGTTGATACTGAGTGATGGCTTTCAAATAGGTAGAAGACTTCAGGCTGTGCCTTGGAGGGCTGGTTAGCTCCATGTAACAGTGATGGAGTAGAGCTCTTCATGGCTCTAGAAGGCTCAAAAAGCAGAGATTAAGGATGTTGTTGTTGTTGTGGTCTTCAGTCCTGAGAGTGGTTTGATGCAGCTCTCCATGCTACTCTATCCTGTGCAAGCTTCTTCATCTCCCAATACCTACTGCAGCCTACATCCTTCTGAATCTGTTTATCGTATTCATTTCTTAGTCTCCCTCTATGATTTTTACCCACCATGCTGCCCTCCAGTACTAAATTGGTGATCCCTTGACGCCTCAGAACATGTCCTACCAACCGATCCCTTATTTCAGTCAAGTTGTGCCACAAAATCCTCTTCTCCCCCATTCTATTCAATGCCTCCTCATTAGTTATGTGATACAGCCATCTAATCTTCAGCATTCTTCTGTAACACCACATTTAGAAAGCTTCTATTCTCTTCTTGTCCAAACTATTTATCATCCATGTTTCACTTCCATACATGGCTACACTCCATACAAATACTTTCAGAAATGACTTCCTGGCACTTAAATCAATACTCGATGTTAACAAATTTCTCTTCTTCATAAACGGTTTCCTTGCCATTGCCAGTCTACATTTTATATCCTCTCTACTTCGACCATCATCAGTTATTTTGCTCCCCAAATAGCAAAACTCCTTTACTACTTTAAGTGTCTCATTTCCTAATCTAATTCCCTCAGCATCACCCGACTTAATTCGACTACATTCCATTATCCTCGTTTTGCTTTTGTTGATGTTCATCTTATACCCTCCTTTCAAGACACTGTCCATTTGGTTCAACTGCTCTTGCAAGTCCATCTCTGAGGTGCATATACTTTTACAAAGTGGGTATGTTATAAAGAAGGGGCTTCATCATGTGTATTACATTGGAGCTCCCATCTATCAATAATCCCACCCTCCATGAATGCCCGGATTTCACAGACTGAGATGCTTCCCCTGAAACTGGGAAAGAGACTGCACCTGGCTCATGATCTTTATCAGCCACAGACAGCACCTTAACCTGTTTGTCAGACAAACTGTGAAGGTCTTTTGATTTGTATCCCAGAATATTTTTCATTGCCTGCAACAACCTGTCACTTGATCACAAGTGAGGTGTCTATCTCAATGTGGGCTGTAACCAGAATGACCAAAGTAGTGGACCAGTTGGGGGCAAATGGGATGTGGTGGACATCCCTTATACCCCTGAGTGTTGGGAGACAGATGAGGTGTGCTTGCATCTCTTAAACCCCTATTTCTTGCCCTCACAGTGAGTCACACTGGCAACAGGCTCATGCTCTTTCACCAAAGCAGTACCATCTGGAGCTCTTAGCAAAAGATCACCAATTCAGCTCACACCCAAAAACGGCATTCACAGTCCCTATCCATGAGAAAGATGGTGGAAACCTACACTACACAAATGTATAATAAGCAAAAGCATACATGGCAGACTAAATAAGTAACTCAGTTCTAGCTAGAAGCTCATAATATAATAAACAAACAAACAATGTACTCTCCTGGTGCTGCTGGAGTGAAGGCTGATGCCTGTCTATTCTCAGCATATGGTTCTGTTTTCCTCAGTTACTTAATTCTGATACACATTGTAAGACTGTTATTAATAATATACACACTACCAAGGCAATAAAAAATATTTGTTTGATGTTTTAGGCATGCCATAAGACCATTCCTGGCATGATAAATGTGCACATGATACCACATTCACATGATGATGTTGGTTGGCTGAAAACAGTGGATCAGTATTATTATGGAAGTAAGTAATGTTAAAAGTATGAAATTTTATTGTAGTTGAATACTGGAAAAGAGTTTTTACATAATTGTAACTGACATCAATGAATGCTGAATTTGTATAAGAATAGGTTTAAAAACTATTCCAAATTATATGGAAAAATAACAGTAAGGAAACAAATATAGAAAATACACTCCTGGAAATGGAAAAAAGAACACATTGACACCGGTGTGTCAGACACACCATACTTGCTCCGGACACTGCGAGAGGGCTGTACAAGCAATGATCACACGCACGGCACAGCGGACACACCAGGAACCGCGGTGTTGGCCGTCGAATGGCGCTAGCTGCGCAGCATTTGTGCACCGTCGCCGTCAGTGTCAGCCAGTTTGCCATGGCATACGGAGCCCCATCGCAGTCTTTAACACTGGTAGCATGCCGCGACAGTGTGGACGTGAACCGTATGTGCAGTTGATGGACTTTGAGCGAGGGCGTATAGTGGGCATGCGGGAGGCCGGGTGGACGTACCGCCGAATTGCTCAACACGTGGGGCATGAGGTCTCCACAGTACATCGATGTTGTCGCCAGTGGTCGGTGGAAGGTGCACGTGCCCGTCGACCTGGGACCGGACCGCAGCGACGCACGGATGCACGCCAAGACCGTAGGATCCTACGCAGTGCCATAGGGGACCGCACCGCCACTTCCCAGCAAATTAGGGACACTGTTGCTCCTGGGGTATCGGCGAGGACCATTCGCAACCGTCTCCATGAAGCTGGGCTACGGTCCCGCACACCGTTAGGCCGTCTTCCGCTCACGCCCCAACATCGTGCAGCCCACCTCCAGTGGTGTCGCGACAGGCGTGAATGGAGGGACGAATGGAGACGTGTCGTCTTCAGCGATGAGAGTCGCTTCTGCCTTGGTGCCAATGATGGTCGTATGCGTGTTTGGCGCCGTGCAGGTGAGCGCTACAATCAGGACTGCATACGACCGAGCCACACAGGGCCAACACCCGGCATCATGGTGTGGGGAGTGATCTCCTACACTGGCCGTACACCACTGGTGATCGTCGAGGGGACACTGAATAGTGCACGGTACATCCAAACCATCATCAAACCCATCGTTCTACCATTCCTAGACTGGCAAGGGAACTTGCTGTTCCAACAGGACAATGCACGTCCGCATGTATCCTGTGCCACCCAACGTGCTCTAGAAGGTGTAAGTCAACTACCCTGGCCAGCAAGATCTCCGGATCTGTCCCCCATTGAGCATGTTTGGGACTGGATGAAGCGTCGTCTCACGCGGTCTGCACGTCCAGCATGAACGCTGGTCCAACTGAGGCGCCAGGTGGAAATGGCATGGCAAGCCATTCCACAGGACTACATCCAGCATCTCTACGATCGTCTCCATGGGAGAATAGCAGCCTGCATTGCTGCGAAAGGTGGATATACACTGTACTAGTGCCGACATTGTGCATACTCTGTTGCCTGTGTCTATGTGCCTGTGGTTCTGTCGGTGTGATCATGTGATGTATCTGACCCCAGGAAAGTGTCAATAAAGTTTCCCCTTCCTGGGACAATGAATTCACGGTGTTCTTATTTCAATTTCCAGGAGTGTAGTTAACCTTGCTAGGAAATAATGTAACATTCTTGTGTGCCTGCAACCAAATTAAGAATTATTTAAATCTCTATTCATTCAAGCACAGATTTTAAATGCATTAAAATAACAGTTTGTTGAGTACTATCAAGCTAGTAAATGAACAGTAGAAACTTCCTGCTGGATTAATACTGCGTGCTAGACAGGGACTCAAACCTAGGACCTTTACCTTTGATGGGTAAGTATTCTAGCAATTAAGCTATCCAAGCACTACTCACAACCAATCATCACAGCCCCACATCAACTAGTCCCAGTCTAGTGCACAGTTTGTATCTGCTAGAAAGATTCAAATCAGTACACACTCCATTGCAGAGTGAAAACTCGTTCTAGAAACAATTCCTTAGCTTGCCATGTCTTTGCAATTTCATTTCTTTCACAAGGTACAGAACTTCTGTGAAATTTGGAAGAAGAAGATGAGGTACTTACTAGTGGAAGTGACACTGTGAAAATGGGCCATGAGTCGTGATTGGATAGCTCAGTCAATAGTGCACTTGCCTGAAAAAGTCGAAAGTCCTACATTGGAGTCCTGATCCTGAACAAAAATTAAGGCACACACCTTTAATCAGCCAGAAAATTTGAAAGAAACAAACACTCTGCTGTATTCTGGAAATGAATAGTTTCTTGTGACTGTGAAACAATGCAAAAAAGTTCAGTGTCAAACAAATGATTTTTTTCTCTTCACAAGAATATTTCATGTTGTCAGAAAAGCTAAAAAGTAACTGTGGTGTATTTTGTTTCATTAATGACCATTAATATTAGATTCAGATATACAGGTAAAGAATTTTGCTTATTGAATTCTATAATTTTTCAGGTAAACAGTCTGTGCAAAGAGCTGGTGTGCAGTACATTATAGATACTGTGTTAAGAGAGCTTCAAGAAAATCCAGATAGAAGGTGAGTCATAACATACACTGAAACAAACTTGTGATAATTACAACAAAATTCATGCATGTATTCACATACAACATTAAAATTACTTAATAAGATGCCTCCCCCCATGAACCATGGACCTTGCCGTTGGTGGGGAGGCTTGTGTGCCTCAACAATACAGATAGCCGTACCGTAGGTGCAACCACATTGGAGGCATATCTGCTGAGAGGCCAGACAAACGTTTGGTTCCTGAAGAGGGGCAGCAGCCTTTTCAGTATTTGCAGGGGAAACAGTCTGGATGATTGACTGATCTGGCCTTGTAACACTAACAAAAATGGCCTTGCTGTTGTGGTACTACGAACGGCTGACAGCAAGGGGAAACTACAGCCATAATTTTTCCTGAGGGCATGCAGCTTTACTGTATGATTAAATGATGATGGTATCCTCTTGGGTAAAGTAGTCCCCAATTCGGATCTCCAAGGCGGGGACTACTCAAGAGGATGTTGTTATTAG
Organism: Schistocerca cancellata; assembly: GCF_023864275.1. Taxonomy (NCBI): domain Eukaryota; kingdom Metazoa; phylum Arthropoda; class Insecta; order Orthoptera; family Acrididae; genus Schistocerca; species Schistocerca cancellata. The sequence goes on along the minus strand of NC_064626.1, from coordinate 1,287,245,954 downwards.
GGGAAATAAAACTGGCGTTCTGCTGATCAGAGCATGGAATGTCAGATCCCTCAATTGGGCATGTCGGTTAGAAAATTTAAAGAGGGAAATGGATAGGTTAAAGTTAGATATAGTGGGAATTAGAGAGGTTCGGTGGCAGGAGGGACAAGACTTTTGGTCAGGTGAATACAGGGTTATTAATACAAAATCAAATAGGGGTAATGCAGATGTAGGTTTAATAATGAATAAAAAAATATGAGTGCAGGTAAGCTACTACAAACAGCATAGTGAATGCATTATTGTGGCCAAGATAGACATGAAGCCCATGCTTACTACAGTAGTACAAGTTTATGTGCCAACTATCTCTGCAGATGATGAAGAAATTGATGAAATGTATGATGAGATAAAAGAAATTATTCAGGTAGTGAAGGGAGACGAAAATTTAATAGTCATGGGTGACTGGAATTCAACAGTAGGAAAAGGAAGAGAAGGAAACATAGTAGGAGAATATGGATTAAGGTTAAGGAATGAAAGGGGAAGCCACCTGGTAGAATTTTGCGCAGAGCATAACTTAATCATAGCTAACACTTGGTTCAAGAATCATGAAAGAAGGTTGTATACATGGAAGAACCCTGGAGATACTAGAAGGTTTCAGATAGATTATATAATGGTAAGACTGAGATTTAGGAACCAGCTTTTAAATTGTAAGACATTTCCGGGGGCAGATGTGGACTCTGACCACAATCTATTGCTTATGAACTGTAGATTTAAACTGAAGAAACTGCAAAAAGGTGGGAATTTAAGGAGATGGGACCTGGATAAACTGAAAGAACCAGAGGTTGTACAGAGTTTCAGGGAGAGCATAAGGGAACAATTGACAGGAATGGTGGAAAGAAATACAGTAGAAGAAGAATGGGTGGCTTTGAGGGATGAGATAATGAAGGCAGCAGAGGATCAAGTAGGTAAAAAGATGAGGCCTAGTAGAAATCCTTGGTTAACAGAAGAGATACTGAATTTAATTGACAAAAGGAGAAAATACAAAAATGCAGTACATGAAGCATACAAAAAGGAATACAAACGTCTCAAAAATGAGATCGACAGGAAGTGCAAAATGGCTAAGCAGGGATGGCTAGAGGACAAATGTAAGGATGTAGAGGCTTATCTATAGAGGGATATGATAGATACTGCCTACAGGAAAATTAAAGAGACCTTTGGAGAAAACAGAACCACTTGTATGAATATCAAGAGCTCAGCTGGAAACCCAGTTCTAAGCAAAGAAGGGAAAGCAGAAAGGTGTATATAGAGGGTCTATAGAGGGGCGATGTTCTTGAGGACACTATTATGGAAATGGAAGAGGATGTAGATGAAGATGAAATGTGAGATATGATACTGCGTGAAGAGTTTGACAGAGCACTGAAAGACCTGAGACGAAACAAGGCCCCGGGAGTAGACAACATTCCATTAGAACTACTGACAGCCTTGACAAAACTCTACCATCTGGTGAGCAAGCTGTATGAGACAGGCAAAATTCCCTCAGACTTCAAGAAGAATATAATAATTCCAATCCCAAAGAAAGCAGGTGTTGACAGATGTCAAAATTACCGAACTATCAGTTTAATAAGTCACAGCTGCAAAATACTAACGCAAATTCTTTACAGACAAATGGAATAACTGGTAGAAGCCGACCTCGGGGAAGATCAGTTTGGATTACGTAGAAATGTTGGAACACGTGAGGCAATACTGAGCCTATGATGTATTTCAGAAGAAAGATTAAGGAAAGGCAAACCTACATTTCTAGCATTTGTAGACTTAGAGAAAGCTTTTGACAATGTTGACTGGAATACTCTCTTTCAAATTCTGAAGGTGGCAGGGGTAAAATACAGGGAGCGAAAGGCTATTTACGATTTGTACAGAAACCAGATGGCAGTTATAAGAGTCGAGGGGTATGAAAGGGAAGCAGTGGTTGGGAGGGGAGTGAGACAGGGTTGTAGCCTATCCCTGATGTTATCTAATCTGTATATTGAGCAACCAATAAAGGAAATGAAAGAAAAGTTCAGAGTAGGTATTAAAATCCATGGAGAAAAAATAAAACTTTGAGGTTCGCCGATGATATTGTAATTCTGTCAGAGACAGCAAAGGACTTGGAAGAGCAGTTGAATGGAATGGACAGTGTCCTGAGAGGAGTGTATAAGATGAACATCAACAAAAGCAAAATGAGGATAATGGAATGTAGTCGAATTAAGTCGGGTGATGCTGAGGGAATTAGATTAGGAAATGAGACACTTAAAGTAGTAAAGGAGTTTTGCTATCTGGGGAGCAAAATAACTGATGATGGTCGAAGTAGAGAGGATATAAAATGTAGACCTGCAATGGCAAGGGAAGCGTTTCTGAAGAAGTGAAATCTGTTAACATCGAGTATAGATTTAAGTGTCAGGAAGTCGTTTCTGAAAGTATTTGTATGGAGTGTAGCCATGTATGGAAGTGAAACGTGGACGATAACTAGTTTGGACAAGAAGAGAATAGAAGTTTTTGAAATGTGGTGCTACAGAAGAATGCTGAAGATTAGTTGGGTAGATCACATCACTAATGAGGAGGTATTGATTAGAATGGGGGAGAAGAGGAGTTTGTGGCACAACTTGACTAAAAGAAGGGATTGGTTGGTAGGACATGTTCTGAGGCATCAAGGGATCACCAATTTATTACTGGAGGGCAGCGTGGAGGGTAAAAATTGTAGAGGGAGACCAAGAGATGAATAAACTAAGCAGATTCAGAAGGATGTATGCTGCAGTAGGTACTGGGAGATGAAGAAGCTTGCACAGGATAGATTAGCATGGAGAGCTGCATCAAACCAGTCTCAGGACTGAAGACCACAACAACAACAAGAACAACAGCAGTAACATGCTAATGTTTTTAATTTGTATCCAGTACAAACAGAGAACAGCTAAATTTTAAATATAGTATTTCACTTCCTGTTATTTTGAAAACTCTTTTCTTTGGAAATCTTATCTGAGGACTGAATGTGCTCAATGTAAATTCCAATACCAACATGAATGTTTACCTTTGCAGAAGCGATTGTCAAATATTAAGTATGAAAAGCATACATTTTTCAGTTTGTCTTTATTCACTAATAGCACCATGCTTAACTCACTTTTTCAAACAGGATTTGAGTATCGTCAACCTCATTTGTCTGTAGCTGCTACAGTAAAGTATGCTACATTTACTTTTTTACATTAAACATTTCAGTGGCTAAATCAGTTTTGACTTATTGGGTATCTTCAGTATCCCACTGAATTATTTTTGGTCTAAAGTTGTGTCAAATTATGTTTAGGTTAACCATCTGTATGCAGCTGCTACCAGTAGACCAGCCTAATGGTAACAGCCACACATGTGGAGCAATTGCTTGGTCAATATATTTTGATGGTGCTACAGGTCAACAACAGTTGTGTGGGCTGCAAAAATGACTGACATGTCAAAGCTAGTAAATCCACTATAATATTTTGCATGAATAGCTGACTGCTTTAAACTTTGTTGCCAAAAAGAGTGCTTGCTGCTGCTCTGTCATTATCATGACATAGGGGATATAAAAATGAAAAAGCTGGCATACTATGCTTACTTTCATTCCATAATGTCATATGGGATTATTTTTTGGGGTAATTCATCAAGCCAAGCTAAAGTTTTCCGGGCACAAAAACGTGCAGTAAGAATTATATGTGGTGTGAACTCAAGAACATCCTGCAGAAGCCTGTTTAGGGAACTAGGGATACTAACTACAGCTTCCCAATATATTTATTCCTTAATGAAATTTGTCATTAAAAATATATCACTTTTTCAAACCAACAGCTCAATTCATGGAATCAATACTAGAAATAAGAATAATCTTCACAAGGATTTAAAGTCACTTAGTCTTGTACAAAAAGGTGTGCATTATTCAGGAACACACATTTTCAATAACTTGCCATGAGCCATAAAAAGCTTAACAACCAATGAAATTCAGTTTAAGAGAAGCCTAAAGGATTTATTGGTGGCCAACTCCTTCTACTCCATTAATGAATTTCTTAGTAAAACCAACTGATTTGTATATAAGTACAACATAACTTCTGCACAATTTCAGTGCAGTAATGTGTTCACTGAAAATTTGTGTGTCTGTGTGTGTGTGTGGTTGTGTGTAAGTATAATCTAACTTCTGCACCATTTCAGTGCAGTAATGTGTTCATTGTAAATAAGTATTTCAGTAGTTGTATTACATGTTTATTACCTTATAAATAAATAAAAAACTTTTTTCTTTTATATTCAGTGCATTAGTATTTGTAAAATGACTCTTAGTGTTCATTAAAATATGACGATCATTCCACTTGGGACCTGTGGAATGGTACATTAGCTTATTTGTTTTAGTTGTAAATATTTGTCATGTATTGTTGTTTTTCTGACATGTTCCACATCCTGGAGGACCTCCTCACTACGGATCAATTGGAATGAAAGTAAATCTAATCTAAAAACTCAGCTACCAGGGGCGGACCCTGAGGCAGAAGTAAGACACCAGCAGGTTGGATAAGTTATGGACATTGTGTCTTGAATGCTCCTCTGGATGCTGGAGAGTAATGGATTCAATTTCAGAGATGTGATTGAAGCAGGGATTGCACAGTTGTAGTACCTTATGGAGGTAGCAGAGAAGGATCTGGTATGCCTGTGCCATGGAAATGTGTTTTTACTGTACCAGGTTTGTGAGGGCCAGAATCTGGCAGAATCTGAAATGGTGAAGGTCATTGTGAAAGAAGTGATGCTATCCAGAGTAAGGAATTTTTATGGTTGGTCCATTTGGGTAGAGTCTATGGTTTAGGTAGCATTTAAGAAATAGGATGTGCGACTGGGTTTTAGTGAAGGAAAGGGATACTTTTCTGAACTGGTGCAGAAGGATGGAGCTGGGGTCCCTTGTGGCGGGAATGGTGTAACAGAAATGGGAATGACACAGAAATAGGCCATATAAATCAAACAATGGAAAATCCAGGATGGACTGTAACAATATTATGAAAAGGAAAGTTGCTACTCACCATATAGAGGAGATGGTGAGTCGCAGATAGGCACAACAAGAAGACTGCCACAAACACACACACACATGCAAACACAATTCTCACACACATATGACTGCAGACAGGTGAAGCCACACTGCGAGCAGCAGCACCAGTGCATGATGGGAGTAGCAGCTGAGTGGGGGTGAGAAGGAGACTGGGGCAGAGAGGGGGAGGGATAGAAGGGTAGGGGTAGAGGACAGTACAATGCTGCTGGCGGGTGCACAGGGATGAGATGGAGAGAGGGTGGGGCAACTGTGTGTCAGTCGGGAGTTTAGACAGATAGCTGGGGAGAGATTGGGTGGTGGGGAGGGGGGGGGGGAGGATTAGAGGGAAAGGAGAGAGAGAAGTAACAGACTTGGATGTGATGGTGGAGTAAGGGCGGGAAGGGGCTGGATGAGTGAGGACAATGACTGACCAAGGTTGAAGCCAAGAGTGTTATGGGAATACAAGATGAAAGCATGCTCAGCAACAGGGTGTTGCACTTGTTTCCTGGCCACAGTCATCAGTGGCCATTCATGCAGACAGACAACTTGTTGGTTGTCATGACAACATAGAATGCAGCACAATGCTTGCAGCTTAGCTTGTAGATCACATGACTGGTATCACAGGTAGCCCTGCCTCTGATGGTATAGGTGATGCTAGTGACTGGACTGAAGTAGGTGGTGGTAGGAGGATGTATGGAAAGGCCTTGCATCTAGGTCTATTACAGGGGTATGAGCCATGAGGTAAGAAGCTGGGAACAGGGATTGTGTAGGGATGAATGAGTATATTGCTTAGGCTCAGTGGACAGTGGAATACAATTGCGAGAGGGATGAGAAGGGTAGTGGGCAGGACATTTCTCATTTCAGGGCACGACGAGGGGTAGTCGAAACCCTGGTGGAGAATGTAATTCGGCTGCTCCAGTCCTGGGTGGTAATGAGTTCTGAGTGAAAGCTCCTCTGTGGCTGGACAATGGGACTTTGGGAGGTGATGGGAGACTGGAAAGATAATGTGTCGAATCGTATTATTATTTTGTTCTTTTCTTATATGTAAGCTACATGTGAACTGAATGGGTTATAAAGACCGATAAAGATAAGTTAACGAGTTGTTTTGTGACAAGGATAATGTTATGATACATCTGTATGAAACAAAATACGAAGATGCTCTTCAATTTATTAATTCCTGTATCCTTACACTTTTGTTGTTTTAAGTGGTTGTGTGCGGACATGTGCTTGGATCCATCATACCAGCAGTGTTAAAAATGTGTATTTCAACTGTACATTAAAAGTGTTATGAAAATTTATTAGGAAAGCAAAATTTATTCATACATCCACTTATATCTGTTCATTATTTCACTTGCTGCCAAGACCCTGCATTGAGAGGTAGGAGCAGACAAGAGGAATTTATCCAAACCCAGAGGTGCGATTCTGCATTGACATTGTCACAATCGAGGAGGAACACAAAGGAATTAATGTGAAGCAGTACAAAATGGAAATTATGAATGTATTGATATTGATGGTCTGTTGATACTGTTATCTGCATCTATATAACACTCTGCAGGCCATATAATGGTGTGTGGTGGAGGGTACTTTCGATACCACTATCTGATCCTTCCAACCCTGTTACACACACAAATTTTGTGTAGGATGAACAATTGTTAGTAGGCCTCTGTACTGGCTGTAATTTCTTGAATTTTCTCCTCATGGTCAATACGCGACATGTATGTAGGTGGGGGGGGGGGGGGGGGGGGGGGGGGGGGGGAGTAATATGTTGTCTGACTCCTGAAAAGTACTGTCCTGAAATTTCAATAGTAACTCTCTCTGTAATGCACAATGTGTCTCTTGTAATGTCTGCCAGTGGAGTTTGTTTAGCGTCTCTGTAATGTTCTCTCACCAGCTAATGATTCCGTGATGAAACACACTACTCTTCATTGGATCTTCTCTATGTCCTCTATCAGTCCTACCTGATAGGGATGCCAAATATATGAACTCAAGAATCAGGTGAAAAAGTGCCTTATAAGCCATTTCTTTTGTGGGCGAGATAATTTCCTTAAGATTCTTCTGATGAATCTGAGTCTGGTGTCTGCATTTCCCACTACCTGTTTTATATGGCTATTCCACTTAAGGTCACTCTCGATAGTTACGCCTAGAAATTTTATGGCAGTCGCTGTCTCCAGCTGTTTGTCATCAATAGAGTAGCCGTACAGTTGTGGATTTCTTTTCCTATGTATGTGCAATATGTTACATTCATTTACATTCAGGGCCCACTGCCAGAGTGTGCACCAATCATCAATTCTCTGCAGGTCATTCCGCAAATTCTTACTGTCTTCTGGCGTTGCTAATATGGTATAGACAACTGCATCATCTTCGAATAGCCTTAAAGAGCATCTGATGCTTTCTTCTAGGTCATTTATATATATTGTAAACAGCAATGGTCCTATCACACTTCCCTGCAGTACTCTGGATGTTACCTTTACATTTGTCAATTTTGTTCCATTAGGAGCGACCTGTTGAGTTCTATCTGCAAGGAAGTCTTGAATCTAATCACAAGTCTGCTCTGATACTCCATAAGCTCATTTTTTTTTTTTCAGTAAATGGCAATGTGGGATGGTGTCAAATGCTTTACCGAAATCAAGGAATGCAGCATCAACCTGAGCGCCATTGTCCACTGCACTGTGGATCTCATGGAGGAACAGAGTGAGATGAGTTTCACAGGATCTCTGTTTGCAGAATCCATGTTGATTTTTATAGAGGAGATGTTCATTTTCGAAAAATGTCATAATTCTTGAGCATAAAACATAATTCTACAAAAGGTTGATATCAGTGATATAGGTCTATATTTGTGTGGATCTATCTTGCAACCTTTCTTAGAAATGGGAATGACCTGTACTTTTTTCCAGTCGTTAGGTACATTTTGTTGATCAAGTGATCTACGATAAATTACTGATAGGAGGGGAGCAAGTTCTTTCACATAATCTTTACAGAATCTTATAGGTACCTCATATGGTCCTGATGCATTTCCACTACTAAGTGATTGTAGTTGCTTTTCAATTGCACACTTGGTTATCTCAGTATCTGCCATTTCGGAACTCACAGTTAAAGTTCATCCAGGATTGTGTACAGATTCTTGAATTACTATCAAATTTCTTGCAACTATTCTCTCCAATCAATTTTTCCAATTATCAATCAATTTCCATTTTCCAATATCTTCTCACATATACCTGTCCAATAAGACATGGGAGATACATTTTTGTACAAAGTTGGGAGTTTAATTATGGTCTGTGAAGTCTTCAGTGAGACCCTCAGTATATTTCGAGAGGGACCACTCATCACTGCGGATGTGATGACCACGTGTGGCTAGGCTGTATGGAAGGGACTTCACAGTATGGAATGGATGGCAGCTGTCAAAGTGGAGGTATTGCTGGTGGTCAGTAGGTTTGATATGGACAGAGGTTCTATTTGGCCATCTTTGAGGTGCAGGTCAACGTCTAGGAAAATAGCTTGTTGGGATGAGTAGGACCAGGTGAAGTAAATGGGGGAGAAGCTGTTGAGGTTCTGGAGGAATGTGGATAGGGTGTCCTCACTCTCAATCCAAATCACAAAGATGTCACCAGTCAGTGTGAACCAGGTGAGGGGCTTAGGATTCTGAGTGTTTAGGAAGGATTCCTCTAGATGGCCCATGAATGGGTTGGCATAGGATGGTGCTATATGGGTGCCCATAGCTGTACCTTGGATTTATTTGTAGGTAATGCCTTCAAAGGAGAAGGAATTGTGGGTGAGGATATAGTTGGTCATGCCAACTTGGAAGGAGGTTGTTAATTTGGAATCCATTGGGTGTTGGGAAAGGTACTGTTCAATGGCTGCGAGCCCATGGGCATTAGTGATGTTAGTGTAAAGAGAGGTGGCATCAATAGTGATGAGCAGGACACCGTTTGATAAAGAGACAGGAACTGTGGGGAGTTGATGGAGGAAATGGTTGTTATCTTATATATATGACGGTAGGTTCAGGGTAATAGGTTGAAGGTGTTGGTCTATAAAAGTAGAGATTCTCTCAGTGGGGGTACAGTTACCGGTTACTATGGGGAACACTGGGTGGTTGGGTTTATGGACTCTGGGCAGCATGTAGAAGGTAGGAGTGCGAGGAATGGTTGTGTTGTGGTCTTCAGTCCTGAGACTGGTTTGATGCAGGTCTCCATGCTACCCTATCCTGTGCAAGTTTCTTCATCTCCCAGTACCTACTGCAACCTACATCCTTCTGAATCTGCTTAATGTATTCATCTCTTGGTCTCCCTCTATGATTTTTACCCTCCACGCCACCGTCCAATGCTAAATTTGTGATCCCTTGATGCCTCAGAACATGTCCTACCAACCGGTCCCTTCTGCTCACCAAGTTGTGCCACAAACTCCTCTTCTCTCCAATTCTGTTCAATACCTCCTCATTAGTTATGTGATCTACCCATCTAATCTTCAGCATTCTTCTGCAGCACCACATTTCGAAAGCTTCTATTCTCTTCTTGTCCAAACTAGTTATCGTCCACGTTTCACTTCCATACATGGCTACACTCCATATGAATACTTTTAGAAACGACTTCCTGACACTTAAATCTATACTCGATGTTAACAAATTTCTCTTCTTCAGAAACGCTTTCCTTGCCATTGCTAGTCTACATTTTATATCTTCTCTACTTTGACCATCATCAGTTATTTTGCTCCCCAAATAGCAAAACTCCTTTACTACTTTAAGTGTCTCATTTCCTAATCTAATTCCCTCTGCATCACCCGACTTAATTCGACTACATTCCATTATCCTCATTTTGCTTTTGTTGATGTTCATCTTATATCCTTCATTCAAGATACTGTCCATTCCATTCAACTGCTCTTCCAAGTCCTTTGCTGTCTCTGACAGAATTACAATGTCATCGGCGAACCTCAAAGCTTTTATTTCTTCTCCATGGATTTTAATACCTACTCCAAACTTTTCTTTTGGAATGGTAGCGGTGAGCAAATAGATGGACTCAGGGTAGAGGTCTTAGAATGGGCCTCAGGATTTGAGTAGTGATCCTGCTGGATTTCTTGAAAGAGGTCATTGTGGCAAGTTTGTAGGTGGATTTATCTAACAGCTGTCAGATAAATCCTTGCAGTTTGCAGATAAGTTTGGAATCAGTTTTTAGATAGTTGACTGTGGTTATTTCTGCATCCTTGCTCCTTCCATTTGCATCAATAGAGAAAAGTTTCCTTATCCACAGCCAGAACCCAGTCCCACAAACTTTTCCTGCATTTTTGCTTGGCTCAATGAATCCCCCCAAATGGCCTTACCATCAAATTACCCATCTCTGGCAGCCACTCTCACTTCCACAATGACCTACACCTGCACAGATTCCCCCAGTCATTAGCCCTTACCAACTTAGTCCTGTAAAACCATATCAACCAAGCCCAAACCTCCTTGCAGTACCTTCTCTCCCTCCGCAAAATTCTCCTAGTATGCAGTCCCAAATTCCTGGAACCTGTAATGCACATTGAAACTCTTGCCCCGCAGGAACTATGGCAACATGTACAATGCCACTTCAAAAGGCTCTCCATATTGCTCGATTTCTACTCCTGCCTTGGAGTACCACTTTCCACCACCTCTACAAAACCTCCAAATATCTTCCATGTTCCCTCATAGCTGACAAAACCCTGTCTCACAGACCTACTACATATACCCCACACTCCAAAACTCCCTCCTACCACAACACAGAATCTAGAACCTAAACAGACCCAAAACTCAGTCATGGACCCTTGCTCCAGAAGCCTTAGCTCCACAGAAATATCAGTCCTTTCCAAAGGCCTCACCTTTTGCCCCATTCCCAAATTCAATCATGCATCTCTTTCTCCCAATCCCTACAGTGAAAACACTTTTTTGCCAAAACCCTACCAATCAAAAAAATGGTTCAAATGGCTCTGAGCACTATGGGACTTAACATCTATGGTCATCAGTCCCCTAGAACTTAGAACTACTTAAACCTAACTAACCTAAGGACAGCACACAACACCCAGCCATCACGAGGCAGAGAAAATCCCTGACCCCGCCGGGAATCGAACCCGGGAACCCGGGCGTGGGAAGTGAGAACGCTACCGCACGACCACAAGATGCGGGCTCCCTACCAATCAGACTCAACCAAAGACTAATGTTGAACCCTGCCTAACTCAGTTCACTCCTCTATCCATCTGTGATCCAAACCCTCTTCTCCCAAATCACCCCATGTTAACTTTCCAGAATTTCTTACCTTCAACCTTGCATCACCATCATTCCCCAAATCCCTCAACATGGAAACTAACTTTATATCTGCAGAAAGAACAGCAGTCAACTCACTAAAAACTGATCTGGATCTTATACTCTTACCTATGGACAAAGGCTCCACCACTGATGTTTTGAACCACAAGTATTACTTGGCAGAAGGACTCGGCCAGCTGTCAGATACATCCATCTACAAACCTTGCCACAGTGACCTCATTCAAGAAATCCAGCAGAATCTCCAGTCACTACTCAAATCCTTAGGCCCGTCTGAGAACTTCTCCTCTGAGTCCATCTCTCTGCTCACCCCTACCACTCCTCACAAACCTACCTTCTACATGCTTCCTAAAGTCCATAAAACCAACCACCCAAGATGCCCCATTGTGGTTGGTTACTGTACCCCCACTGTGCTCTTGTAGACAAACACCATCAATCTATTACCCAGAACCTACCCTTATATACACTACTGGCCATTAGAACTGCTACACCACGAAGATGACATGCTACAGATGCAAAATTTAACTGACAGGAAGAAGATGCTGTGATATGCAAATGATTAACTTTTCAGAGCATTCACACAAGGTTGGCACCAGTGGTAACACCTACAACGTGCTGACATGAGGAAAATATCCAACTGATTTCTCATACACAAACAGCAGTTGACCGGCATTGCCTGGTGAAACATTGGTGTGATGCCTCGTGTAAGGAGGAGAAATGCGTACCATCACGTTTCCGACTTTGATAAAGGTCAGATTCTAGCGTATCACATTTGCAGTTTATCGTATCACGACATTGCTGCTCATGTTGGCCGAGATCCAATGACTGTTAGCAGAATATGGAATCGGTGGGTTCAGGAGGGTAATACGGAACGCCATTCTGGATCCCAACAGCCTCGTATCACTAGCAGTCGAGATGACAGGCATCTTATCTGCATGGCTGTAACATCTCGATCCCTGAGTCAACAGTTGGGGACATTTGCAAGACAACAACCACCTGCACGAACAGTTCGATGACATTTGCAGCAGCACTGACTACCAGCTCGGAGACCTGGCTGTGGTTACCATTGACGCTGTATCACAGACAGGAGCGCCTCCGATGGTGTACTCAACAACGAACCTGGGTGCACGAATGACAAAATGTCATTTTTTTGGATGAATCCAGGTTCTGTTTACAGCATCATGATGGTTGCATCCATGTTTGGCGACATCGTGGTGAACGCACATTGGAAGTGTGTATTCATCGTCACCTTACTGGCATATCACCCGGCGTGATGGTATGGCGTGCATTTGGTTACACGTCTCAGTCATCTCTTGTTCACATTGACAGCACTTTGATCAGTGGACGTTACATTTCAGATGTGTTACGACCCGTAGCTCTACCCTTCATTCGATCCCTGCAAACCCTACATTTCAGCAGGATAATGCACGACCGCATGTCGCAGGTCCTGTACAGGCCTTTCTGGATACAGAAAATGTTCGGCTGCTGCCCTGGCCAGCACATTCTCCAGATTTCTCACCAACTGAAAATGTCTGGTCAATGGTGGCTGAGCAACTGGCTCGTCACAATACACCAGTCACTACTCTTGATGAACTGTGGTGTCATGTTGAAGCAGCATGGGCAACTGTACATGTACACTCCATCCAAGTTCTGTTTGACTCAATGCCCAGGCATATCAAGGCCATTATTATGGCCAGAGGTGGTTGTTCTGTATACTGATTTCTCAGGATCTATGCACCCAAATTGTGTGAAAATGTAATCACATGTCAGTGCTAGAATAATATATTTGTCCAATGAATACCTGTTTATCATCTGCATTTCTTCTTGGTGTAGCAATTTTAATGGCCAGTAGTGTATAAAAAATATAATAACCGGTAACTGTACCCCCACTGAGAGAATCTCTACTTATATAGACCAACACCTTCAACCTATTACCCTGAACCTACCCTCATATATAAAAGATAACAACCATTTCCTCCATCAACTCTCCACAGTCTCTGTTCCTTTATCACATGGTGCCCTGCCCATCATTATTTATACCACCTCCCTTTACACTCACGTCACTAATGCCCATGACTTCACAGCAGTTGAACTCTACCTTCCCCAACACCCAACGGATTCCAAACTAAACAACCTCCTTCCTAGTTGCCATGACCAATTACATCCTCACCCACAATTCCTTCTCCTTTGAAGGCATTACCTAAAAACAAATCCAAGCAAGGTATGGCTATGGGCACCTGCACGATACTGTCCTATGCCAACCTATTGATGGGCCATCTAGAGGAATCCTTCCTAAACACTAAGAATCCTAAACCCCTCACCTGTTTCACATTGATTGATGATGTCTGTGTGATTTGGATCGAGGGTGAGGACACCCTATCCACATTTCTCCACAACCTCAACAACTTCTCCCCCATTAACTTGACCTGGTCCTACTGAACTCAACAAGCCACCTTCCTGATGTTGACCACCTCATGGTTACATCGGTATCTCCACCTATATCTAACATACTAAATACCAGCAGTAACTCCATTTCAACACCTGCCACCCATTCCTTACCAGAAAATCCCTTCCATACAGCCTGGCCACACATCATCATTGCATCTGCTGTGATGAATCATCCCGCTCGAAGTATACCAAGCGTCTCACTGAAGTCTTCACAGACTGTAACTAAACTTCCAACCTTGTACAAAAACAAATCTCCTCTGCCTTATCTTTCCAGTCTCGCACCACCTCCCAAAGTCCCACTGTCCAGCCACAGAGGAGTATTCCCCTACAAACTCAGTACCATCCAGGACTGGAGCAACTGAATTACATTCGCCACCAGAGATTTGAGTACACCTCGTCATGTCCTGAAATGAGAAACATCCTGCCCACTATTCTTCCAACCCCACCCACAGTAGTATTCCACCATCCACTGAACCTACACAATATATTCATCCATCCTACACAACCTATGCTCTCAACCCCTTACCTCAGGGCTTGTACCCCTGTAATAGACCTAGATGCAACACCTGTCCTATACATCCTCCCAGCACCACCTATTGCAATCCAGTCACAAACGTCACCTATCCCATCAAAGGCAGGGCTACCTGTGATAAGTCATGTGATCTACATACTAAGCTGCAAGCACTGCACTGCATTCTACATGGGCACGACAACCAACAAGCTGTCTGTCCGCATGAATGGCCACCAACAAACTGTGGCCAAGAAAGAAGTGGAACACTCTGTTGCTGAGCTTGCTGCCAAACGTGACATTCCTTGAAACTTCCTGGCAGATTAAAATTGTGTGCCCGACCGAGACTCGAACTCGGGACCTTTGCCTTTCGCGGGCAAGTGCTCTACCAACTGAGCTACCGAAGCACGACTCACGCCCGGTACTCACAGCTTTACTTCTGCCAGTACCTCGTCTCCTACCTTCCAAATTTTACAGAAGCTCTCCTGCGAACCTTGCAGAACTAGCACTCCTGAAAGAAAGGATATTGCGGAGACATGGCTTAGCCACAGCCAAGGGGATGTTTCCAGAATGAGATTTTCACTCTGCAGTGGAGTGTGCGCTGATATGAAACTTCTTGGAAGATTAAAACTGTGTGCCCACCAACACCAGCTTTTTTGAACTGCACGGGTAGGAACTTCCCCTGTAATATATCCTACGTCCCCATAACACCCCTGCCCTCAGTCTTCATTAGTCATTGTCTTCACCCATCCAGCCCCTAACCTGTTCCTATTCCAACACTACACATCCCTCATTCCAACATCACAATCAGTCTTTTTACTTCACTCCTTTTCTGCTCCCCCCCCCCTCTCACCTGCCCACCTTCTAACCCCCCAACTGAACACAGATGCCCCACCCTCTCTCCACCTCATCTCCACGCATCCTCCAGCAACACTGCACTGTCCACCACCCCTACCCTACTAACCCTCCCCTCCCCACCCCAGCCTCCTCCTTACCCCCACCCAGTCGCCACTCCCATCAGGCACTGGTGTTGCTGCTCGCATTGTGGCTTCAGTTGCCTGAGACTGCAGTCATGTGTGTGAGTTGCATTTGCGTTTTTCGTGTGTGTGTGTGTGTGTGTGTGTGTGTGTGTGTGTGTCTTCTATTTTTGATGAAGGCCTTACTGGCCCAAATGTTTATTTGTGACAGTGTTTTCATTGTGCCTATCTGCAACTCAGCATCTCCATTGTATGGTGAGTAGCAACTTCCCTTTTCATAATTTTGTTAAGAAGGCCAAATAGGTCTTGATGGTTGTGGGAGGAGCTGGATAACAGGATGGATGTGTGAAAAAGAAATAAAGGGATGCAAAAACATGCACAGTTATGCAAAAATACATACAGATGTGGAAAAATATACACAAATACATTAAAAACGTGTATAAAGTTGGGAGAAAAGGAATGTATAAGGTATGGGAGTATGTTTGTGTTGTGATAAGGGGAGAGAGGGTGAAGGGGGATGGGTTAGGTCTATGGTCCAAGTTCATGTGGCATAAGTGAGTCTGGAAAATAAAATGCTACAGTACATCCAAATGAGGGATGAAATGGGATCAGCAGGAATAAATACAATGACAACTATCAGAGGAAAGAATTTGGGCATAGGATAATGCATCAACAAGCCACGTGGTCACGAAGCCTGTATTTGTGTTGAAAATCACCCATACACTGTGGCTCAGAAATAGATGCGGTTTGGAGGGCAGTGAAAAAATGTAGGAAAGAAGGGAAATAACAGACACAAAAACCAGCTGTGCCATAGAGAATTGTACCAAAGGAAAATGTCATAGGTTTATAGGATGCAAGAAAGGCCATTTGCCAAAATCAAACAATGGAAACTGCAGTTATGAATATCAACAATGCAGGAAAAGATAGATTGCTACTTACCACAAAGATAACATGTTAAGCTGCAGACAGGCACAACTAAAAGACTCTTACACGTAAGCTTTCAGTCACAGAATTCAGGGGAAAAGAGAAAAACACATCTTTCATTCATACAAGAAAGCACACCTCACACACACAGGACCACCAATTCTGGCAACTTGGGCCATAAAGTAACTATCACATGGGATGGCAGCAGCAATGTGGAAGGGGAGGGGAAAGAGAAGGGGAAGGGGAAGGGAAAGTGGAAGCGATAGCGGTGTACAGGTCAGGGAAGAGATGAGCACCATCTGGCAGAGTGTACAGGGACTAGAATGTCAGCAGGTGCAGTGTCAGATTGTGGGGTAGGGAGGTGCGGAAATGCAGGAAAGGAGAAGAGCAGGGAAAGACAGGCAGGTGCATTGGCAGAGGGTGGCAAACAAAAGGTATAGGAAACAGGAATGGAGAGGTGGCGATGGGCAATAGGAGGTGGGAACTGCTGAGTGGAGGGTATGAGGACAATATGTTACCATAGGTTGATGCCAGGATAATTAAGGGAGCAGTGAATGTGTTGTAAGGATAACTCCCATCTGTTCATTTCAGTTCAGCTGCATGTCATGCCACAGGATGGCCTACTTTGCTCTTGTCCTGATTAGTGGTGGCTGCTGCACCTGTTGGCATTGTAATCTCTGCACACTATGCCAGGTAGCACTCCTCACTACCCGCATGTGTACAATGCTATCCTTTCCCCTTACTCTCCCCCCCCCCCCCCTGCCACCACCACCACCTCCAGACAGTGGCGAATACATATGGGGGGGCATGTGGGGTGCACACCCCACCTGAGGGGTCACCCGCATTGCCACCCGTGTCACCCCTGCCAGTCAGCCTGGACACTATTCATTCATTTCTTTCATCAGTCAAGTTGACTGAATTGAGTTATCGAGTAGTTGTACTTTCCTATGTAGCACACCTATCTGCATCATTGTATTTTATATGCTTCTGTCTGGCACATGCTATACAAAGTATTTGCTTGTCTACCTGCATCTATTGCTACAGTAGAAAGAAGTTTTTCACCAAAGACATGGCTCAAGTTGACAATGAAGAAGAATCGACTTAATGGTTTAGTTGTGTTGAACACTAAGCCTGACATTGATTATCCTATTGATGATGTGATTAAGCAATTTGCCAGTAAGAATAGGTGCATAGAATTCATCATTTAAGGAAGTGAGCCACAATTGTAACTTTTTTATATCAATAAATATATAAATAAGGTGGCAGTGTTTTGTTTATGTGTATAATCAGTTTGAATAAAACTTTCTGAAACTTTGCAAGTGACTTTATTATTTTTTATCACGGTAAAAGCAAAGGTAGCTCAAGATATCTTTAGCACGCCCTCCTTGAGGTTTTTCTGTATCTGCCACTACCTCCAGATTGCTGCTATCGTCCCACGTGAAAGTTGTGTTCTGGCCCGAGTCGCTGGAGTTCACGGTAATGTATGTGTGAGATGTGCTTGCTTGTATGAATGAGTGGTGTGTGTTCCTATTTTACAGATGAAGGCTGTGGCTGAAAGCTTATTGTAAGTGTATGTTAATTGTGCCTGTCTGAAATGTAACATGGTCTCTATGTGGTAAGTAGCAATCTATCTCTTCCTGCATTGCTGATATTCCTACTTGGAGTTCCCATTGTTTGATTTTATCAAATGTTATTTCTTCCATCCTATAATCCTGTTATGTTTTCTTTTGTTATTGTTCTCTAGAGCATTGCTCTTCTCAGTGTCTGTTCTTTCTCTTTTTCCTGTATTTTTTCACTGCCCTCCAAAGGGCATCTACTTCCCAGCCACACTCTATCAACGATCATCCACACACAACACACCATCTGATGCCTCAGATTCTTCCCCTGATAGTTGTAATTATATTTGATATTACAGATCCCTCACGATGATATACTGGAGCGTTTTATTTTCCACACCCACTCACTCTCTCTCTTCCACTATCGAAACACACACATACTCCCACAACCTCTCTGTTCATTTTCTCTCATGTTTATGTACACTTTCAATGTATTTCTGCATATTTTTACATAGTTTCACTCACTTTCAAACATTTTTTTGTATTTTTACGTATTTCTGTGTATTTTTTGGTTTTCTACATTTTTGTGTATCTGTAGTTTTTTTGCTTATTGTTATGCATCCTTTTCACGTCTTGTCTCTTGTCCAGATCCTCTCACAACCATCAGGACCTATTTTGCCCATTTCCGTGTTATTCCCATTTCCTTTACATCATTCCTGCTATAATGGACCCCTGCTCCATCCTTCTGCACCAGTTCAGAAAAGCATCCCTTCCCCTGGCTAAGCCCCAGTCCCACATCCTGTATTTTTTAAATATTGCCTAAACCATAGACTCCTCCCAAATGATGTAACCATAAAAATTTCTGTCCCTGGATGCCACCCTCCTTTCACAATGATGTACACATTTACATATTTCACCAGACTCCTGGGCCCTCACAAACACATTTCCACGGTACTGGCATCCCAGAATCACCTCTGCCCTCTCCACAAGATACTACTACTGTGCAATCCCTGCTTCATACATCCTTGAAACTGAATCCCTTGCTCTCCAACATTGGGAGGAGCAGTCCAGACACCACCGGTATAAGTTATCCAACCTGCTGGCACCCTACTGTTGCCTTGGGACACCACTTTCCAACCACTATCCTACCCACAGTCTTCCTCCTTATCCTCCCTTTGGTAAATGGATTGTCTGACCACGATGCACAACTGATTAACTTACAAAACCTAACAGGGTGTACACTTCAGAAACCGTTAAGTAAAAGTGTGAGGGTGCTCAAACCGGTATCTATAGATCACTTCGGAGAAAGTTTAGGAAATGTAAACTGGGAAGATGTATATAATGAGCCAAACGCTAATGATAAATGCAGCATATTTCTTGATAAATTTATATCCCTTTTTGAACATTGTTTTCCAAAGAAAATTACTAAATGTAGCACCACAAACGTTTCAAAGAAATCTTGGATTACTACAGGTATTACAGTGTCTTCAGAAAGAAGAGAAAAAAAACTGTATGAGGCAGCAAGAACTAGTAAAGATCCAGAAGTAGTTTTACACTATAAAAATTATTATAACATATTGAGAAAAGTTGTAAGGAAATCAAGAAATATGTATGTTAGAGAAGAAATTAACAACTACAGCAATAAAATCAAATCAATGTGGAATGTTGTTAGAAGGGAGACAGGAAAAGTAACCACTGGGGTAGGTAGTATTAGTGTTAAAGAGAATGAGACCATCTTAACCAACAGTACTCAGGCAGCCAATGTATTTAACAATCACTTCTTAAGTGTAGGAGAAAAAATTGGTCAGAATAGTTCAAAAGAAAAAGCCAGGCAGTACATGGAAGAGTCAGTTTTGAAAAATTTTAGTCAGATTAAGTTTCATCTAACCTCCTCTTGTGAAATAAGGAAAATTATTAAATCTTTGAAAAATAACTGTTCTGTTGGAGTAGACGACATCTCTAACAAGTTACTAAAAGAATGTGGAGCAATTACAGCTTATGTTTTGAGTCACATATGTAATACATCACTGACTCAGGGTATTTTTCTGGATGGGTTAAAATATGCCATTGTCAGGCCCCTCTTCAAGAAGGGGGAAACCACAGATGTCAATAATTCAATAATTACTGGCCAGTATCCTTGCTTACAGAATTTTCAAAAATCTTTGAGAAAGTAATGTACTCAAGAGTGGTTAGCCATCTCGACAGTAATGGGATACTTAGTAAATCATTGCTCGGATTCCAGAAATGCTGTTCCACTAAGACAGCAATATACAATTTCATGTCCACATCATACAGTCTTTAAATAGTAAAATGTCACCAGTAGGAATGTTCTGTGACTTATCCGAAGCATTTGATTGTGTGGACCATGACATTATGTTAGATGAGTGGTTTAAGACATATCTACACAACAGGGAGCAAAAAGTCTCTTTATTTGCTTCAAGTGATGCAAAAGATTTTGCCACTCCATCTAACTGGGGTGAAATTGCATTAGGTTTTCCACAAGGTTCGATCATGTGTCCCCTCCTGTTCTTGATATATGTGAATGACCTCCCTTCTTATGTGAAACAAGATGCTGAACTGATGCTCTTTGGTGATGATACAAGCATAATTATTAATCCAGTAAAAGAAAGTCTGATAGAAAGTGATACAAATAGGGGTCTTTGGAAAAGTTATTAATTGGTTTTCTGTGAATGTGCTTGCTCTGAACTTTGAAAAAACACAGTACATCCAATTTTCTGCTGCAAAAAGTTTAATTCCTTCAATAAACATAACACATAAAAAAAAGTCAGTAGCCAGGGTAGAGCATATTAAATTTTTGGGTGTACATATAGATGAGAATCTTAATTTTAAAATTCATATTTTGGATCTCCTAAAGCGACTAGGTTCAGCAACTTTTGAAATCAGAATAATTGCCAATTTTGAGGATGTATAATTTATTATGCTAACATACTTTGCATACTTCCACTCTCTGATGTCATACAGAATAATATTCTGGGCAACTCAACACTTAGGCAAAAGGTATTCACTGCTCAAAAGAAAATAGTGAGAATAATGTGTGGGGTTCATAGTCGCACATCTTGTAGGCATTTGTTTAAAAGGTTAGGAATTCTTACAACTGGTTCACAGTACATTTACTCAGCAACAAAATTTTTTCTCACAACATGGACTCCTCTAACTATCCTGGTCACAACCTATGGTAACATACTGTCCACCACCCACAACTAGCAGTTTACACCCACTCTGTCCTGTCATCTCCTCCTCATTCCCTTCTCCTTCACACTTCACATTCCACCCTCTGCCAATGCACCCATCTATCTTTCCCTGCTTCTCTCCATTTTTGCTCTTTTTCCCCAGCTCCCTGCCTCACAACCTGACACTGCACTTGTTGGCTTGTAGTCCCTGTAAACTCTGCCAAACAGTGCTCTTCTGTTCCCCAACCAGTACATTGCTCTCTCTTCCCCTTTCCTTTCTCTTCCCCTTTCCTTTCTCTTCCCTTTCCCCACCCCATCCGGACTGCTGCTGCCATACCATGTAATAGGTGTCTTCTGGCCAAAACAGCTGGCATTGGCAGTCAGGTGTGCATCAAGTGTGTTTACTTGTATGAATGGGTGGTGTTTGTTTCTCTTTTTCTGAAGAAGGCTATGGCCAAAAGCGTATATGTAAGTGTCTTTTAATTGTGCCTGTCTGAAACTTAGTCTATTATCTATATGGTAAGTAGCAAAGTATTGTTTCCTATGCAGTATTTAATGGATGACACATAGTGAATCAGTATCATTAGTCACTTCTTTCTGTCACATAATTCATGTGTGAATGGTGCAAGGGCAGACAGTGAGATTTGCGAATATGTGTCACGTTACTGTCATTGCTATTTTGTGAAATCAGAGATGACATATATTTATTAACTCCTCTCAGAATTTCAAGAATAATCCTTTTTCCTGTTGTATCATTATATATCTTTATTTTAGTGCCTCTCTCTGGGGTTAATTGAGCATATCATCCACCTAGATTGTCACCTAAAGATATAGCCTCTACCAATCATAGTCAGAAATTATGTCATGCATATATGATGTACTACTAACATATTAGTTTTTGTTATTATATATAAGTCTGTCCTCAATGTTCAATTTTTTCAGGTTTATTTATGTTGAAACCGCTTTCTTATGGAAGTGGTGGCTGGATCATGATGAAGTTAAGCAACAGCAACTGATAGATCTTATCAACTCTGGGCAGTTGGAGATTGTTGGTGGGGCTTGGAGCATGAATGATGAAGCAGCTACACACTATCAGTCAATAATAGATCAGTTTACATGGGGTTTGAGGTAAGTGTATCCATTTAGTTCTTTCACTCAACAAGACAATTTCTATTTTGCATTTAATTACCAGAACTATTTTTACATCCAAAAACTATTTATTATTTACTCTGTCAGGATTTTTCTGCTTCCATCATTTTACAGTTATCAAGTTCTACATTTTATCATTTTCCTGGACATATCTTCAATTCCAGTCATATCCAATTAAGTCTCTTATAGTCTTTCTGAATGTTAAAAATGAGATTCATAGGCACTAGAGGACCAAGCAAATTTATAAAGTTTATCTAAATGTGAGGTGTCCATATTATTTTACACCAGAGACCTAAGAGATGTAGCATACATGTTGCGTGATTCTGTAACATATTCAAAAGGAAACATGCATAGGTAATTAAACAGAATATGATTCTAATCCTTTACTTCAAGCTATAGGCAAAATACCTGTTACAGTTTTGTCCAGAGAGCTACTCTCATCTTTCCTGAGGTCTTCCAGTGTCATTTATGTCATTGCTCATGTATTAGCTTAAGATGCTCATGTATTAGCTTAAGAAGTATATTCTCATTCTGTTTGTTGGTTCATATTTCCACTTATTCCTAAATCAGTTATGCAGTAAAAAATTGTCTTACTTCTAGTGCTGATCTCCAGGGTTTAGCCTAGTTTCATCTCCTTCCAAACAGAGAAAAATTTCTCATTGTTGTTTGATGAAAATATGATTGCATTCTGTTCAGTTTAGAGATTTATTTCAGTGTTACTCATAGTGTTTCTGGTAAGTAAGAAAGATTAAAGTTTACATCCTATCAATAACCAGGTCACTACAGGTGCAGCATAAGTTTGGTTTGGATGAAGATGAGGAAGAAAATTAGCTATGTTCTTTTGCAAAGGAAGCACCTTAGGATTTGTCTTAAACAGTTTAGGAGAGTCATAGAAGCCTTGAAATGTGCATGGCTACTCGTCTTGAATACAAATCCAGTGAATTAACCACAGTGCCACATTGCTCATAAGCTAATCAGTTTGGAGGAAAGAAAGTAATAGTTTACTGTATCTGATTCTCTATAGAGACCATAACAATTCCAAACACACAGTCTATTGCTTAGGCACTACCTTAATTTTGTGAACAATATCGATGCAGATGACCTACTGGAAATAAGTAACTGAACCGAATAAATATTAGATAAGATGATTTGTATTTGTTCACAAAATATGACTGATGTCACAGTGGTGAATATGACTTTTTTCATGACATATTCACATTATGTACCTACCTAGTACTATTATAAAATAATTTAATGAAAAACTAAATTTTACCTAATGTCCATATCTATACTGTTTTGCCACTTTTGGACCAGGTACTTAAATTTAGTGATGCAATCTGATGCAGGGCTTAGCTTATCCCCTGGTAAATTGTTCAGCTCCTTTACTCCACTGCTAACATAACAGTATTTAGCTACATTTCTTAAAACAAAGAAACTGCACAATCTTTTATTGTAGACATGACCACTTTTGGAA
Source organism: Schistocerca cancellata (assembly GCF_023864275.1). NCBI lineage: Eukaryota > Metazoa > Arthropoda > Insecta > Orthoptera > Acrididae > Schistocerca > Schistocerca cancellata. Next base: position 1,287,222,430 of record NC_064626.1, on the reverse strand, counting down.
AACACTGAGTTCCACCATCTGGTGTAAACTGCAATAATGAAAATGTTGTATTACAAGACAATGTGAGGGGAACCTCAAGTTTGAAATGTCAGATAAGGAACTTTGCAGCTAAAACTTCTAGAAAGAATTAATATAAATTAAAAATGTGCACAGGACGTTACTTACAAAAAAAAATCACTTAACCATCTGAGGTTGGCCTCACCCTTAAGTCATTATGGAACAAAATTTCTGTGTTGAAAGGATAAAAGGGGAATTAGAAAACTCTGAAAACATCCTACTGCACATCTGAGTGTCTGTTGGTAGAGCTGACATGTTCATCCACAAGTTTGAGTGCTCAATGGTATGTGCCCACAGGGATCCATCCCACAGCCAAGCCCAGCCCAGCCAAGATCTCACACCTTTAGACTGCTATCTATTAGACCCAATGAAGGATGTACTGATTTATTGATTTAGATTTATTGATCCATTTTCATCTACAGCTGCACAATGTGCAAGAGATATTTGGATTTTTATGTTAATATTGTATTCCCCCCCCCATGAACCATGGACCTTGCCGTTGGTGGGGAGGCTTGCGTGCATCAGCGATACAGATGGCCGTACCGTAGGTACGACCACAACGGAGGGGTATCTGTTGAGAGGCCAGACAAACGTGTGGTTCCTAAAGAGGGGCAGCAGCCTTTTCAGTAGTTGCAAGGGCAACAGTCTGGATGATTGACTGATCTGGCCTTGTAACAATAACCAAAACGGCACTGCTGTGCTGGTACTGCGAACGGCTGTAATTTTTCCTGAGGGCATGCAGCTTTACTGTATGATTAAATGATGATGGCGTCCTCTTGGGTAAAATATTCCGGAGGTAAAATAGTCCCACATTCGGATCTCCGGGCGGGGACTACTCAAGAGGATGTCGTTATCAGAAGAAAGAAAACTGGCGTCCTACGGATCGGAGCGTGGAATGTCAGATCCCTTAATCGGGCAGGTAGGTTAGAAAATTTAAAAAGGGAAATGGATAGGTTAAAGTTAGATATAGTGGGAATTAGTGAAGTTCAGTGGCAGGAGGAACAAAACTTCTGGTCAGGTGACTACAGGGTTATAAACACAAAGTCAAATAGGGGTAATGCAGGAGTAGGTTTAATAATGAATAGGAAAATAGGAATGCTGGTAAGCTACTACAAACAGCATAGTGAACGCATTATTGTGGCCAAGATAGACACGAAGCCCACACTTACTACAGTAGTACAAGTTTATATGCCAACTAGCTCTGAAGATGACGAAGAAATTGAAGAAATGTATGATGATATAAAAGAAATTATTCAGATAGTGAAGGGAGACGAAAATTTAATAGTCATGGGTGACTGGAATTCGAGTGTAGGAAAAGGGAGAGAAGGAAACGTAGTAGGTGAATATGGATTGGGGCTAAGAAATGAAAGAGGAAGCCGCCTGGTAGAATTTTGCACAGAGCACAACTTAATTATAGCTAACACTTGGTTTAAGAATCATGATAGAATGTTGTATACATGGAAGAACCCTGGAGATACTAAAAGGTATCAGATAGATTATATAATGGTAAGACAGAGATTTAGGAACCAGCTTTTAAATTGTAAGACATTTCCAGGGGCAGATGTGGACTCTGACCACAATCTATTGGTTATGACCTGTAGATTGAAACTGAAGAAACTGCAAAAAGGTGGGAATTTAAGGAGATGGGACCTGGATAAACTGAAAGAACCAGAGGTTGTACAGAGTTTTAGGGAGAGCATAAGGGAACAATTGACAGGAATGGGGGAAAGAAATACAGTAGAAGAAGAATGGGTAGCTTTGAGGGATGAAGTAGTGAAGGCAGCAGAGGATCAAGTAGGTAAAAAGACCAGGGCTCTTAGAAATCCTTGGGTAACAGAAGAAATATTGAATTTAATTGATGAAAGGAGAAGATATAAAAATGCAGTTAATGAAGCAGGCAAAAAGGAATACAAACGTCTCAAAAATGAGATCGACAGGAAGTGCAAAATGGCTAAGCAGGGATGGCTAGAGGACAAATGTAAGGATGTAGAGGCTTATCTCACTAGGGGTAAGATAGATACTGCCTACAGGAAAATTAAAGAGACCTTTGGAGATAAGAGAACCACTTGTATGAACATCAAGAGCTCAGATGGAAACCCAGTTCTAAGCAAAGAAGGGAAAGCAGAAATGTGGAAGGAGTATATAGAGGGTCTATACAAGGGCGATGTACTTGAGGACAATATTATGGAAATGGAAGAGGATGCAGATGAAGATGAAATGGGAGATATGATACTGCGTGAAGAGTTTGACAGAGCACTGAAAGACCTGAGTCGAAACAAGGCCCCCGGAGTAGATAACATTCCATTGGAACTACTGACGGCCTTGGGAGAGCCAGTCCTGACAAAATTCTACCATCTGGTGAGCAACATGTATGAAACAGGTGAAATACCCTCAGACTTCAAGAAGAATATAATAATTCCAATCCCAAAGAAAGCAGGTGTTGACAGATGTGAAAATTACCGAACAATCAGTTTAATAAGCCACAGCTGCAAAATACTAACACGAATTCTTTACAGACGGATGGGAAAACTAGTAGAAGCCGACCTCGGGGAAGATCAGTTTGGATTCCGTAGAAATACTGGAACACGTGAGGCAATACTGACCTTACGACTTATCTTAAAAGAAAGATTAAGGAAAGGCAAACCTACATTTCTAGCATTTGTAGACTTAGAGAAAGCTTTTGACAATGTTGACTGGAATACTCTCTTTCAAATTCTAAAGGTGGCAGGGGTAAAATACAGGGAGCGAAAGGCTATTTACAATTTGTACAGAAACCAGATGGCAGTTACAAGAGTCGAGGGACATGAAAGGGAAGCAGTGGTTGGGAAGGGAGTAAGACAGGGTTGTAGCCTGTAGGTTGTATGGAAGTGAAACATGGAAGGTAAATAGTTTGGACAAGAAGAGAATAGGAGCTTTTGAAATGTGGTGCTACAGAATAATGCTGAAGATTAGATGGTTAGATCACATAACTAATGAGGAAGTATTGAATAGGATTGGGGAGAAGAGAAGTTTGTGGCACAACTTGACCAGAAGAAGGGATCGGTTGGTAGGACATGTTCTGAGGCATCAAGGGATCACCAATTTAGCATTGGAGGGCAGTGTGGAGGGTAAAAATCATAGAGGGAGACCAAGAGATGAATACACTAAGCAGATTCAGAAGGATGTAGGTTGCAGTAGGTACTGGGAGATGAAGAAGCTTGCACAGGATAGAGTAGCATGGAGAGCTGCATCAAACCAGTCTCAGGACTGAAGGCCACCACAACAACAACATGTTAATATTAACAGTTTTACATATAATATACCTTTGTACATAACAACACACATTAACATATCAATTAATGATGAATACTTAAATAAATGTTGTTACACTATATACAGAGAGATAAAGTACAAATGTTGTTCTGAATGAGACTACATTGGGTTAACATTGAAAAATTTAGTTTTGTAGGTATTCATGTACTGTGTAAAAGCAGTGATCAACCAAGTACAACTTCAATTTAGATTTGAAGTGACCATTATTTTGTATGTGTTTAATGGTATCTGGTAAGGCGTTGTATAGTTTGATACTAGTGAGGAGGAAGTTGGGGTCGGTTACACCAAACAATACTCCCATTTTGCAGTAGTTCATTTATTCACCTAAACACATCAAAGGCTTACAAAGAACTGACATGGTGGAAGAGAGCAAAGATAATCTTAGCGTAGCGTCCAAAGACGATGCTCAGAGTCTAGAGACAAAAGTCTATCAATGCTGGTGTCGACCTCATACGGAGTACAATTGAGTGCCCGGGGGATGGGGGGGGGGGGGGGGGGTACTAAGGCTTCGGCAGGGGTGGTCTGTGTGGGAGCCGGACCACGGTCAGCTCGACAGCGTCATTTGGAAGCTGCGTAGGTAGATGCGTGAGGGAAGGTTCAGCCACAAAACCTGGAAGTCATTGAAGCTCGCCAAGCATCGTACTGGGAGTGTTGGTCGTGCAGCGACAGGTAAGCCGGCGATTTGCAGGTGGAACAGAGCGACAATGACAATATCTCCAATGGGCGTGGTAAACGCATGAAGCACATCCAGGTCGACATCGGGCAAGAGTGGAACACATTTTACCAGGTGGCAGGGAATGTCGGTGGTTGTGTCATGAGGACCGGATGAAGGGAAACACACGACGAACAGTGTATCATTGCATAGTATTATAGAGATGTCATGGATTATGGCCGGGGGAACAGGCACAAACACATCGAATGAGGGCACGTTCAAGATTGGAGGGGGTTATGAGAAACCTCGACATGGCAAGGCAGGCGATGGAGGAGAGGTCAAAGGGCCCCTACAGCAAGGGCTTGATTGTAGGTAAGTTTGATGTGGGGAGTATGGGGTCACTTGACGAAGTGCGTGAAACCGGAGTAGGGGGCGAGGTCAGAGGAGAGCTCGATGATTGGAGCTGGAAGTCACTCGATTGAGTGTGTAAGTCCAACCTGTAGGGAGTGGTCGCAGTGTCATGAGCCACGACAGTGAGTGGCGTGGTCGTGGCCTGAACGGGGGTAGAAGAAGGCTCGACATGAGCAGGCTTAAGTCTGTTGAGAGAGACTGTGACAGCTGAATCTTTCATCTGGATGTCATAGGTGTTGGCTGAGCGCCGGAGAACTCGGTATGGGCCGGTATATGGAGATCGGAGGGGAGCACAGACAATGTCATCTCAGAGCATGACGTACTCGCAATTGTCCAGAGATTTTGGGACTTGAACCTTAGGGCGGGAATGGCTGGTGGGTGGAGGGATGTGGAGGTTGATGAAGTGGCATCTGACATGGTCCACGAAGGAAGGTAAGTCAGACTGAGGGAGAGAAGCAGAAGGGCTCACGAGTTCGGCAGGGAGAACAATGTTCTGGCCGCATACGAACTCAGTTACTGTGCCTTTGAGGTCTTCCTTATAGATCGCACGAACGCCGAGTAGCACATGCACCAGGACCCATCTTCCTTGGGTGTCATATGAATGGGCGTAGACCAGCTACTGGCAGAGGGTTCAATGACGCCAGAACTTAGTAGTTCAGAAATCTGCTTTTTAAGGTCGGAGAGGCGCTCAGGACAAAGTCGACGTGGTTTACTGGAGATCGGGGGACCTGGCGTGAGGCGAAGCTTGTGGAACGTGCCATTGGTGATGACGGAAATGTTTCCGGCGGTGCGGGAGGTGGTTTGTTTACAATGTGTGGCGGGTGGGGCGGGCGAGGCGTGGTCGTGGTGTTCAGAGCCATTCAGCGGATCTGACGGGAGCCGAGGCAGCAAAGTGTCCCAGGAGTCAATGCGACAAGATGGCCACTGGCCCAAAGCAGTCTCACCGAGGTCAGGTGAGCTCGGTAGAGCTTGTGAGCCGATAGTGAGTCCATTGTCTGGGGGCGCGGCCTGTGGCAGCACGGTCACTGGCAAAGCACTAGGCGTGAGTGTACTGTTTGTGTTGTCAGTGGCGGTCGCACGGTGGCGCGCAGGAGCCGAAGTTGCATTGTTTGAGGTGCAGCCCGCGAGGGGAGGGGTAGGAGCTGTCATTTTGGGAACACGTGATGCTCATCATGCGTGCACACTCGTGTCTGGCCGAGTGTCAAACGCTGCTGTGTTAGTGGGGTGTGGCCCTGTGGAACTCACAGTACACGTTATGGCAGACTTGATAGCACAGTTGCGAGGGGTAACGTGAGGTATGCACATAGGGGCTCCATTGCTGGGATTGCAAGCAGATTCGGTGCACTTGCTGACCTTGCTTTGTCATTGCTGTAGTGTCTGTAATTCCTTTGCTGCATCGGAAAGCTGGAGCTGTGTTTCATGGAGCCGGAGGGAGAGCTCAAAGTTTTCCTTGTGTAGGCGAGCGACGTGTTAAGGCACTTATGCGTGGTTTCTTGTAACGTCATCAACAGAGACAAACATGTACGTATGAGATGAGACCGATGTGTTGTGGGGGGGGGGGGGGGGGGGGGGGTTTGTTTGACGGAGCACGGAGCATAGTGGAAGGGAGTCTGGGATGGATGGTGAAACACAGTGTTTCGCACTAGGTCCAGTGAAAGTTTGTAGTGTCGCAAGAAGTCAATGCCTAGTATAGGTTCGTCAATTTCACACACTAAAAAAGTCCACTCGAGTTTGCAGTTTGCAGAGAGTGAGACGATGTGTGAAGTTGAACCTGAGCATTGTAGTTTAGCTGAAGTCACAGCTTGCAGTGAAGTATGATGAGGGCAGATGTTCAACGACGCTAAGGACGTGGGCAGGCAGTAGTGAAACATCGGCACCTCTGTCCACTAGGAAAAGGTATCCCAACGAAATGTCTTTAATGTAAAGTCATCCACAATTATCCGGTCATTCCCAGACAGAATGGAGCACTGGGGGGTGCCTGTCATGTTGTGCACAGGAGGTGGCATCCGAACCTATCTGCGATTGGCATTTGGGAAGTAGCAGGATGGTCTGCAGATCCGTGCCGCCTCACCAAACAGTGTGTGGAAGTAACAGTACGGATAGTGCAGTTGCATTTCCTGTGGAACGTTCGTTGCTAGTGGTGGTGGCCGAGGTTCGGTGGCCATAGCTGGTTTGGTTGCAGGAGGGGGCGTGACCGCGGGAAGAGCTGGTGACGTCCCAGTTGCTTGTTTACTGCTTCCTGGAGTGGAATGTTTGGGACAGTACAGCCCCAGCCACAGGGCAATGAGCCTGAACCGGAGACTTGTCAGGTAGGCAGTGGCTGGCGAAATAGAGCAGTGATGCATCGTGTAGCTTGTTAGCAATTGTCATTCTTTGCTCGACAGGTTCAGGAGACCTTTGAGCCAGATTAAAGCGGATGTGAGGAGATAGTTTATGTGACCAGATGGTGAGGAGAGCTGTGTCAGAGAATAGATTGGCACTGACCAGGGCACGTAGCCATCTCCAGAGCTGGGAAGGTTTGTTGTTTCCTAGTTGCTCAACGTGGAGCACTTGCTGTCTCAGTTGAGCGTGCAAACCGACGTAGAACTGTCTCTTTGGCTAGAGTGTACCAGGTAGATGAGTCTGGGGCGTCGACCAGGTCAGAAATCGAGTCCTACTGGTCGTGCAGGTGGGTGATGAGGCACAGAAACCTAGTTGACTTCTCGAGTTTGTAATGGTCGAACACTTTTGAACCAGGTCGTAGCTCTGTCGGCATTAAACAGTGGCAGCATCAGTAAGTGTTGTAGAATGTTCGGAAGAACAGGTTGAGTTGAATTCATTGGGGCACTGCCTGATGTGAGCTGTTGCTGCTGCAATATTCCAGGAGAGTGTGCCTGCAGGAGATGTTGCTATGTGGGCTGGTTGGGTGGCAGCGTGAAGGTGACACGTTGTGGTAGAGCGCGATCCGTCGCAACACGGAAGGCTGACATGGGTGAGACACCGTAATGTGTTGATTGTGGTTGTGGAAGCTCAACACATTGCGGGTGTGTTTGGATTGACACGTCGCGGAAGACTGACACGGATGAGGCACCGAGATGTGCCAAAAATGGTAGCGGAAGCTCGACTGGAGCCAGCGCATCGGCGACAGGTGAGAAAAAGTTCAAAGTTTGAGAACACGTGTTAGCCCTCGGAAAGCTCGATGTATGATCAGAGCCGGGGCCACCTGTGTTGCAGGGAGGCTGCAGAGGTGCAGGCTGTCCAGAAGCACAGTGTGGGAAATGACTTCGAACATGGGATGGAATGTGTGATAGTTCACTGTTCGTAGTCGCTCCACTCAAAATGGTGTGTGGATAAGGTGAATGTTGTGGCACAAAACACTGAGGCATAGCAGTGGGACAGAGGTGGAGGTCAGGCACAGATAACAAGTTATTGTTCCTGTTGCAGGCCGAGGTATTGAAGTAGGAAGGCATGTGCTGATGTGGAACCCAGGCAGGTGCGGGCATGGTCAGATGCTGAGGAGGTTGATTTGTGAACGAAGCAGTTCCGGCCACATGACAGGTATCCGTGTGGTACTGCACGGATTGCGGCATGGCAAATCGTTGTCCTGGTGGTGGTAGGTTGTCCGACAAAGCATTTGCAGAAATCAGTATTGGTCCCACACTGCGCGGAGATCCGTAAGAGCTAACTGCACAGTCGACAAGGGAGGGCACATGTGGTGGGAACAAAAGCATTTGATAACCCGAGTCATGCACACTCCTATCCTCACTTATTGTCGCAGGTTCGAAAACGTCCAGCGAAATCAGCGTAATCGTCGAGTGAGAGGCATCATGTTGCAGTCCGCAACACGATGCTTGTTGATCACAAAATCTGGCGTTAGGCGTTGGGCCAAAGTCATTGTTCGAATGCTGTGTCGATGTAATACACGCGAAAATAACCGACACGGAGGTCGCAGACACAGTAAAATGGTGGAAATGGAAGGCGTTACAACTCGGGGTCACCAGTGAGGAGGAAGTTGGGGTCGGTTACACCAAACAACACTCCCATTTTGCAGTAGTTCATTTATTCACCTAAACACATCAAAGGCTTACAAAGAACTGACATGGTAGAAGAGAGCAAAGATAATCTTAGTTTAGCATCCACAGACGATGCTCGGAGTCTAGAGACAAATGTCTATCGATGTTGGTGTCATCCTCATCGGCGCCACACTAGGATGGATAAGGCCGTTTTGAAATAATTTTTTGTTGGCGCTTTGAACGTGTCTTCCAATTTTTGTCTTGTACCATAGCTGTGTATTGTGTGATTTTGAGTGATGAGTGGTCCTTTTGTATGCAAGTTTTGCTTTAAATACATTATATTTTCAAGTATATGTATGGAAGAAAGTGGCAGGGTCTTCCTTTTTTGAAGCAATGGTCTACATGATTTGAGATTATCTACCCCTTCCATTATTCTTATTTTTTTTTTTTTTATGGGGTCTCCAGAATTTCCCCAGAACATAATCCCATACCAGAGGTGAGAGTGTACAACTGCATAATATACACACTGAAGGGTGTTGTAGCTAGTACAGTTTTTTAATGTATGTAACGCAAAACAAGAAGTACTTAAATTTTTGTTCATTTGCTCAATATGTGCTTTCAATTTCAAGTTGTATTGTAGATGAAGTCCAAGAAATTTGGTACAGGCTGTTTTGGCAATTGTCTGTCCTTGTAGCTCTAGATTAGTTGATTTCAGATTTTTTGTTTGTGCTGTGAGTATATCCATAGCTACAGTTTTTTCAGTGTTTATTATTAAGTCATTGTCATCAAAGTAACATGTTAGCCTGTCAGTGGCTTCTTTTATATTTTTTACAAGAGTTTCTTCTGAGTTTCCTGTAATTAGAACACTCGTATCATCTGCAAATTGAAATACTTTACTGCTGTCATTGCTTATGTTTAGATCATTTACATAAAGTAAGAACAGAACAGGACCCATTACGGATCCTTGTGGCACTCCATATTTAACAGTCAGTAGGTTGGAATTATATTTTCTAATGACATTGTCCCTTTCTTGATCTATTTCCACATATTGTTCGCTGTTCTTAAGATAAGAGCTGAGCCAGTTGTTAGCTGTTCCCCTGATGCCAAGATTTTCTAGCTTGTGTACTCCACCCAGTGAAGAACATACTCCATGGGAAGCAGTATGTGGATGGTGGGGCAGCAAGGCATTGACTCTGCCATTGACCAGTAGGGTGGTACGTTGCAGACATTCGAGCCCTCCCAGTGTCAGGCCGTTTTCATTGCATTGAATGAAGATTATGTTAAAAAATAGGAGTTTGTGGCCAAAAGAGTGGGGAATAATATGGTATATTGGAATACTGGATAAAACCTACCTCCTTTTAGAAAAAAAAATGTTGCATTACTTTTTAAATACATCTCATATTTAACAGATAGCATACAAGGGGCAAACCCTAGGGACAGTATATATCACCCGATGCCAGGAGGGGACCTCAAAGCCAATCTAAGATGGACTGCAGTCCAAAAAAATAGACAAGTAGCAGAAGAACAGAGAGGAGAAGTAGGTACTGTGAGGTTGCAGGCTGGGAGCAGAGTATGTAAAGCCTCTTCAGTTCACATTCTGCTTACATCTCATGGCACCACTTTTAACATTTCTCCCATGTGTCTTATTGACTGCCACAGACACACCAAAGCATGGCCTGTCAGACACTGTAACTGAAATTCACAACATCTAGCCTGAAATAGATGCCCATTCTGGCTTGTAGGCCATAGGAAATTATACCGAGTACAGATGATAGTTGGTAAGAACTTGTCAATAAATTACTCCTGTTAACACTCCAACTGCATGGTGCCTGTACAACCCTCCCCTCTTCCATGGAAGCAACAATTGCACTTGAGCATGGGGGGGGGGGGGGGGGTAAGTAGTGGCAGACACTGAGCTACATTTCAAAGTAATTGTGAGGGAGCTTACTGACAGGGGTTACAAATACTTAAAACCTTTGAGATGATATTTATATTAGGTGTCACAAAAATTTTGCTTTATATTTCACATGACTGAATTATCACCCCTGAGGTGACAAACTTATAGTTGTATGGTGTGTGTGGGTCACAGAGCTCCATTGCAGAGGGGCTAGAGTGTTGAAGCAGTGTTTCTCGCATCTGTTTGATATCGTAAATGATCACTAGCTGACAGGTGTTACGAGATGCATTGGAGGCATTACCTCATTTGTTGAGGTAACAATACACCTGTCTCAACAATGTTTCAACTTTTATCAGAAAACACAGGTCACTCAAAATATCTTTAGTAAAGTAATGGCGTGAAAGTAATTAGTCGGAGAGTAATGCCCATTCTTATTACAAAACTACTGAACTTCTGACATAAATTTGAAAAATAATTGCAAGGGTTTAATCCTGGAAATTGAAGTTATGTTACTTTATACTACAATTAATGTTTCTTGCTTCCAATAGGTTACACAGTATAAGAATTCCATCAATTATTAGAGAGGATTAAGATGACATGCTTCATATTTTTACACAGTCTTAAAATAATGGATAAAATAAAGTGTAACTTAAAATTAGATAGAATTGGAAAATGTCTACTTAGGTAATACACAAAATTTTATAGTGTACACAGATGATTTTTAAAATGGCGGAAGGTATACAGGCTGTGGCAAAATGCGCAGCACTTAACGATAATTTTATCTGTACCAAGTGTCTTTTATATAATGAAAAAGTGATAAAAGGACTCTGAATATGCTCAGCATTTCAGAAATGGTACCACTCTGAATGTTTCGTGTGAGCCAATAATAAGGAAATAACATGTGACTGTGCTACAAAGTGTAATGGTCATGAATCAGCAATTCAAACGTGCATTGAAGGTGTGGAGCTTTCTGTCAGAATCACTGCTCAGTGAATTAAAAGATGCCAGAAATTACATCAAGATGCTTGAATATTCATTAAGCTATATTACACAAAACTCTGTGAAATCGAGAAGTAATGAACCGTCTCAAGACACTGTGTGCAATTCAAATTTTTGTCCTCTGCTTAAACTGACAAACTACCATGTACCACCACTAATAACGACAAAATTTCAGTGCCTAGTATAACTAATTCAAATCTTATAAAGAACAGAAAAAATGACAAGGCAACACTATGTAAAGAGCCAAGGAATAAACGTGAAATCAGTATACATTCCTACAGTCGTGGCAGAGGAACCACAAACATTTTATGAAATGATCACACTGTAAATTCCACCAGTGCCATCAAACCAGGAGCTCCTATGTTTGAAGTCATTAAGAATTGCTCCAATGAAGAATGGTGCACGGTAATAATAGCAGGTGCTAACAACGTGTACAAAAATGAACTCAAAGAAGCCACTAGATGCTTAATGCAAACACTGAGATCGAGGAACAAGCAAACAATGATTCCTGTGGAAAGTCCACACAGGCACAACCTTCCAGATTTCTCCTGTGTGAGCAAAGAGATCCAGAAAGCCAACAGATTGTATTACAAAATCTGCCAGGCCTTTCAGACTGCACTGTCTCTCCCTACAGGGGACATGGACTGTGAATTCTTTACCAAACATGGCATGCACTTCAATAGGAGGGGAAAATCATTTCTCAGTAAAAAAAATCGTGGAAATTTTGAGAAGTGCTCATTGCACACCTGATTTAACAACCATTCCTCTACCACAGAATGCTAATCATAGTCAATCAAAGTGCAGTGAAGTGTCTCAAACCACAGGAACAGCATCAGAAGACTGCTCTCACACTGAAAATACACCTACAAGATCAGTGTCAACACCAGATACCTCTCAAGGAAGATACCCAAGAAAAAGTTATGCTAGCATCGTGAATACAGGTGCAGAAGTGCCAGCTTCTGTTATATATACAGAAGAAACAACACCAGCAGCAGTGTCCATTGAGCAGGGCAGAGGGAAAAGAGTACTGCATTCCCACCTGAATTATTTTTAGTAGAAAACTGAGCAAAGAAGAACAACACAACATAAACAGGGTTGGGATATTATTTGAGGTGAGTGGTTCAGCAGAAATGACTAAAAGAGTAGCTGCAGTAATCAAATTAAATCCAACCTTCTGCCATTTAATATAATGTATCATAATGTTCAATCTCTGACTAACAAATTGCAAGAACTGGAAATAATACTGTGTCTGACCTAAATGTTGATGTTATCTGCATAAAAGAACATTGGCTAGAAGAACCGCAAATAGAAACACTAAAGATCCCTGGTTTTTCCCTAGTCAGTTCATTTTGCAGGTCTTATTGTAAACATGGAGCGATAGCTATCTTTGCAAAGCTGGATTTAAGATACAAAGCAATCCAAACATATCCTGAACTGAATAAAGAAAAAGTCTTTAAAATGGTGGCTATTGAACTTACTGACATTCAGCTAGTTATTACAACTATATACAGATCCCCTGATGCTGACATAGAAGGATTCCTGTGTAAATTTGAAATGATGTTAAATATTGTAGAACTGAAGAAAAAGAAAATCATTTGTGGTGACTTCAACACAGATTTTTTTAAACACTCAAACTACAAAGATGAATTACTATATATGACAAAGAGTTTCAACTTAATACCCATAGTAAATACTACTACTACTACTACTACTACTACTACTACTACTATGTGATCAGGCCCAGTGGACCGATGGACCTACAAGTTTCCTCCTCCACTGTATTCTGTCCATTGCTACTATCCGCCATCTGTTCACATCTATTGACATTTGGTTTAAATCTTCGTGGATCCCATCCCTCCAACGCTTCTTGGGTCTCCCTGGCAGTCTCTTTCCTGTAGGTGTGAAATCCAGGAGCTTCCGAGGCCATCTGTGATCCTCCATCCGGGCCCCATGGCCGGCCCACTGCATTCGTTTGGCTTTGACAGTTCCTGCTATGATGGGCTGCTGGTATAGTTCCTCAAGCTCTTGGTTGTATCTGATCCTCCATTCCCCTGTATCTGCATCCAGAAACAGACTGAAGATCTTCCGAAGCACTTTTCTCTCAAAAACAAGGAGCTTATGGTAGTCCTGTTTCCGGATACTCCATGTCTCACAGCCATATAGAACAACAGGCTGGATCAGGGTTTTGTACAGTCAAATCTTGAGCTGTCTGGAGAGATATCTGGACCGAAGCAGTTGTGCTAGGCTGTGGTAAGATTGGTTTCCTACTTGTATTCTGGCATTGATCTCTGCTTCACATGATGAGTTCTCACTGAAAAGAACCCCTAGGTATTTAAATTCTTGCACTCTCTTGTAGGACTGGTCCCCACCCTGCAGTAAATACACCATCAAGAATCACTAGGCATAGTAAAACTGCACCAGACCAAATTTTTATTGAAGAAACTTTTCTCCATACAGTAGTGAAGCAGTTAAGATAGGATACAGTGATCAGGGGGCTGTGTTGTCATCAGTGGAATCATGTCCAGAGAAAATATCTCCCATTAAAATAACTGAGTGCAGGGATTTCAGTAATGCATCAACACTTCATTATGTACATCAAATACCTCCTCATTGCTTCAACACAATAACTTCACCTCATATCCTCATAATATCACCTCATTACTTCTCTAAATACTACACAATAATAATCACATAAGAAGAATCACCTGCTTCGTCTTACACAATACATCAACCTCACAAAATAACATCACATAGAAGCAGACTTCACAACTGGTGTAGCTTTTCTTCTAACAATTGGAACAGACAATACAATATTTACATGTTTTATTATTTTACTGTATGTAATCATTGCATTGCTTGCACAACTCATTACTATATATAATCATATTACTTCAACTTATGGGTCAGAAAGGTAACACTCCCTACAATCACTTCATTACTTTCAAATACACTTCACTAGGCAACTCTACTTTCACTTGTTACATTATACAAACACTTTGAAAGCTAGTGCATGACATTGAATATCTCAGATGTACTCTTCTACTATAGCTATCACATGTCTAGCAAAGTAAATACAGATACAATACTTTAGATAGATGACTCAACTGCTGTAGTCTGCTGCAAAAACACTGAAGAATTAGTATGGAACATGAAAAAAACTCTACAAGAACTTGAACAATGGATAAAAAATAATGCTATGAAATTAAATTTTGAAAAACCCAAATCATACAGTTCAGGACGAAAAACTACTGAATTTATTTATTTATTCCATGTGATCTGATGGTACACAGAGTGCTGCAGATGTTGGAAAATGTCATTTAACATTGTTAACAGGCATGGCTAGAGGACAAATGTAAGGATGTGGAGGCTTATCTCACTAGGGGTAAGATAGATACTGCCTACAGGAAAATTAAAGAGACCTTTGGAGATAAGAGAAGCACTTGTATGAACATCAAGAGCTCAGATGGAAACCCAGTTCTAAGCAAAGAAGGGAAAGCAGAAATGTGGAAGGAGTATATAGAGGGTCTATACAAGGGCGATGCACTTGAGGACAATATTATGGAAATGGAAGAGGATGTAGATGAAGATGAAATGGGAGATACGATACTTCGTGAAGAGTTTGACAGAGCACTGAAAGACCTGAGTCGAAACAAGGCCCTCGGAGTAGACAACATTCCATTGGAACTACTGACGGCCTTGGGAGAGCCAGTCCTGACAAAACTCTACCATCTGGTGAGCAACATGTATGAAACAGGCGAAATACCCTCAGACTTCAAGAAGAATATAATAATTCCAATCCCAAAGAAAGCAGGTGTGGACAGATGTGAAAATTACCGAACAATCAGTTTAATAAGCCACAGCTGCAAAATACTAACACGAATTCTTTACAGACGAATGGAAAAACTAGTAGAAGCCGACCTCGGGGAAGATCAGTTTGGATTCCGTAGAAATACTGGAACACGTGAGGCAATACTGACCTTACGACTTATCTTAGAAGAAAGATTAAGGAAAGGCAAACCTACGTTCCTAGCATTTGTAGACTTAGAGAAAGCTTTTGACAATGTTGACTGGAATACTCTCTTTCAAATTCTAAAGGTGGCAGGGGTAAAATACAGGGAGCAAAAGGCTATTTACAATTTGTATAGAAACCAGATGGCAGTTATAAGAGTCGAGGGGCATGAAAGAGAAGCAGTGGTTGGGAAGGGAGTAAGACAGGGTTGTAGCCTCTCCCCAATGCTATTCAATCTGTATATTGAGCAAGCAGTAAAGGAAACAAAAGAAGAATTTGGAGTAGGTATTAAAATCCATGGAGAAGAAATAAAAACGTTGAGGTTTGCCGATGACATTGTAATTCTGTCAGAGACAGCAAAGGACTTGGAAGAGCAATTGAACGGAATGGATAGTGTGTTGAAGGGAGGATATAAGATGAACATCAACAAAAGCAAAACGAGGATAATGGAATGTAGTCGAATTAAGTCGGGTGATGCTGAGGGAATTAGATTAGGAAATGAGATACTTAAAGTAGTAAAGGAGTTTTGCTATTTGGGGAGAAAAATAACTGATGTTGGTCGAAGTAGAGAGGATATAAAATGTAGACTGGCAATGGCAAGGAAAGTGTTTCTGAAGAAGAGAAATTTGTTAACATCGAGTATAGATTTAAGTGTCAGGAAGTCATTTCTGAAAGTATTTGTATGGAGTGTAGCCATGTATGGAAGTGAAACATGGAAGGTAAATAGTTTGGACAAGAAGAGAATAGGAGCTTTTGAAATGTGGTGCTACAGAATAATGCTGAAGATTAGATGGTTAGATCACATAACAAATGAGGAAGTATTGAATAGGATTGGGGAGAAGAGAAGTTTGTGGCACAACTTGACCAGAAGAAGGGATCGGTTGGTAGGACATGTTCTGAGGCATCAAGGGATCACCAATTTAGTATTGGAGGGCAGCGTGGAGGGTAAAAATCGTAGGGGGAGACCAAGAGATGAATACACTGAGCAGATTCAGAAAGATGTAGGTTGCAGTAGGTACTGGGAGATGAAGAAGCTTGCACAGGATAGAGTAGCATGGAGAGCTGCATCAAACCAGTCTCAGGACTGAAGACCACAACAACAACAACATGTATTAATGTAAGCCTATAGTATTTTAATGTATTATATTGCACAATGTTTTCAATTTAGCACAAACAGCAAGATTATTGATCTAAGTATTCATTTAGTATATCACAAATAGAATAGTCAGGTAAAGAACTGACCACAGTTGATTCTGTAAAATTTCTTGGGATAACTTTAAATAAAAACTTGCAATGGACCAAGGACCAACCATGTGGACAGTTTACTGAAGAGATTGAATAGTTTAGTTTATACAATGAGGGTACTACACACAGTAACGGATTCAACGGTGAAGAAAATTGTATACCAAGCGTATTTCATAACAGTTATAAGTAATGGAATAATTTTTTGGGGTGCAGAAAAGACAAACTACTGAATGTATATCACACATAGAATAGTCAGGTAAAGAACTGACCACATAACTAATAATAGACATTCATGCAAACCACTATTCGAAAGCCTGCTGGACTTCATGACAATCCCTTCCATCTTCGTATATGAAATACTTCTCTTTGAACAGAAAACTTTGAACAGAAAAACTCCCATCTGTTTGAAGGAAATACATTCACACATGCCTATGAAACTAGACATAAATTGAAATACATGCTACCTTGTCACACACTCACATTATATGAAAATACTCCATATTACATGGCTCTGAAGATCAGAGATAAGATAAGGTCAATATTTGGGGAATCCACATTGGAGGCCATTGGCACATACCTAAAAAGCAAACTTTATTATAGTCTAGAAGAATCTCTAAATGAATAAAAAGCAAATGTTATAGTTTAGAAAAATTTATAAATAGGAATAGGGAGTAAGGATAGAAGTACAAATGGTATACTTTTGAAGCCATGTAGATACAAAGTATACACTTTCACTGTATATTCATGTTTATATATGGAATTATAGTTTGAATGGCGGTTTGTATTCTGTTCAGTACATTCATACTTCATGTAGGTGTGTAAAGTCTATGGTAATTATTCGATGAGTTACGAAAAGGTTTAAAATATAATGTTGTTTTTTTATTATAATAAGCAATGTATGAATTACATATTTCCTGTAGTATACAGGGCGGTCCATTGATCGTGACTGGGCCAAATATTTCACGAAATAAGCGTCGAACGAAAAACTACAAAGAACAAAACTTGTCTAGCTTGAAGGGGGAAACCAGATGGAGCTATGGTTGGCCCGCTAGATGGCACTGCCATAGGTCAAACGGATATCAACTGCATGTTTTTAAATAGGAACCACAATTTTTTATTACATGTTCATGTAGTACGTAAAGAAATATGAATGTTTTAGTTGGACCACGTTTTTCACTTTGTGATAGATGGCGCTGTAATAGTCACTAACAAATGGCTCACAATTTTATATGAAAAATTGGTAACAGGTAGGTTTTTTAAATTAAAATACAGAACGTAGGTACATTTGAACATTTTGTTTCGGTTGTTCCAATGTGATACATGTACGTTTGTGAACTTATCATTTCTGAGAACGCATGCTGCTACAGCGTGATTACCTGTAAATACCACATTAATGTAATAAATGCTCAAAATGATGTCCGTCAGCCTCAATGCATTTGGCAATATGTGTAACGACATTCCTCTCAACAGCAAGTAGTTCGCCTTCCGTAATGTTCGCACATGCATTGACAATCCGCTGACGCATTTTGTCAGGCATTGTCGGTGGATCATGATAGCAAATATCCTTCAACTTTCCCAACAGAAAGAAATCCAGGGACATCAGATCCAGTGAATGTGTGGGCCATGGTATGGTGCTTTGACAACCAATCTACCTGTCATGAAATGTGCTATTCAATACCGCTTCAACTGCATGCGAGCTATGTGCCGGACATCTATCATGTTGGAAGTACATTGCCTTTCTGTCATGCAGTGAAACATCTTGTAGTAACATCGGTAGAGCATTACATAGGAAATCAGCATACATTGCACCATTTAGATTGCCATCGATAAAATGGGGGCCAATTATCCTTCCTCCCATAATGCTGCACCATACATTAACCCACCAGGGTCACTGATGTTCCACTTGTCGCAGCCATCATGGATTTTCCGTTGCCCAATAGTGCATATTGTGTCGGTTTACGTTACCGCTGTTGGTGAATGACACTTCAGCGCTAAAAAGGATTCATGCAAAAAATCTGTCATCGTCCCGGAATTTCTCTTGTGTCCAGTGGCAGAACTGTACATGATGTTCAAAGTCATCGCCATGCAATTCCAGGTGCACAGAAATATGGTACAGGTGCAATCGATGTTGATGTAGCCTTCTCAACACCAAAGTTTTTGAGATTCCCAATTCTCGCGCAATTTGTCTGCTACTGATGTGCAGATTAGCCGCGACAGCAGCTAAAACACCTACTTGGGCATCATCATTTGTTGCAGGTTGTGGTTGATGTTTCCCATGTGGCTGAACACTTCCTGTTTTCTTAAATAACGTAACTGTCTGGCGAACGGTCCAGACACTTGGATGATGTCGTCCAGGATATTGAGCAGCATACATAGCACACGCCCGTTGGGCATTTTGATCACAATAGCCATACATCAACACAATTGGTAAACGGTCTATTTTAACATAGGTAATGTATCATGAAGCAAATACCATCTGCACTGGTGGGATGTTACATGATACCACGTACTTATACGCTTGTGACTATTACAGCACCATCTATCACAAAGTGAAAATAGTGGTCCAACTAAAACATTCATATTTCTTTACATAGTACATGAATATGTGATAAAAAATAGGGGTTCCTATTTTTAAAAAACACAGTTGTTATCCGTTTGACCTATCGCAGCGCCATCTAGTGGGCCAACCATAGCACCATCTGGTTTCCCCCTTCAAGCTAGAAGAGTTTTGTTCTTTGTAGTTTTTTTGTTTGATGCTTATTTTGTGAGATATTTGGCTTGGTCACTATCAATGGACCACCCTATGTAAAACGCTGTAACAACTTAAGTTAAAGACTGATGAGTCACCAATGTTCTCAGTCAAATGATTGAATAAAAACATGTTATGTGACAATAAAGTATCTTATCTTATCTTATCCCATATACTTCCCTAAAATTTACCAAAAATTGTGTATATTCCATGTACTAATCTCATTACTCCTGAAATTATACAACCTTTTACATGTACATGTTTACTGATTAGTCAGTGTATTCAACAATTTGATATACTTTTACATATTGTAAAATTCCATTACCTTACCACTTTGGAATAATTGAAAAGCTTTTTTATTTTATTTTTTATTTTTTTACTAAAATCAGAAAAACATCCTCCTGCATTACTTTTGTACTCATAAAAATAATCAGATAAGTGTTAACTCTCTGAATTTTACATAATCAGAGTTTTATAGGTTTTATGTTTCTGTTTACTGCCCAAAATGAATGTTCACCAATGTTTCTGCCAACGGAGAGGGTTTCAGTTTAACCTATCACCTCTACTATCATTAACTCTCACATGTGGGGGGGACTGGTTATTATTAGTCCACTGTCCGCCTCTATTCTCGAAATTCCTACCACCATTCCTGTTCCCAGAATTTCTCTTCTCATTTTTATGAGAATAGAAATTCTAGGAACAGAAATGATGATAGGAATAGGAATTGATTGTCCCTATGGTTTGGTCCTACTACCTGATAATTTCTGAAATTATTTGGATTCCTGTCATTCCTCCCCAACATGTTGTTGTTATGTTCTTAGTTAAAATTGTCATTAATATTAGTATTTCTGTTATGATTGTAGTTACTCCAGTTTGGCCTCCTGTAATCAGTACTACGGTATGTTGACCGAACCTGTTATATGCCCTGTCCAACTTTTCTACATATTTTAGGAACTGGTCTACAGAATCATCTGGCCCATAAGCTAACTCCATTTGAATTCTTTCTAGTAGCCTTCTCTTAAGTGCATCTATTTGAGTTACTTCACTAAAAGGTTGGTCTAAGTGTGCAAGTTTCATGATCTGGTCTTTGCAAAACTCTTTCATACCCCCTCTCTGCATCCAGTATATCAGACCATTTAAAAACTCACTCTTTATCCTTGCCTGTTCAGTGTCAGACCAAAACTTCTTTGAAGAAACACTTTTCAATTTCATCCATGGATAAATTGCTACAGTCAAGTTGGTGGGGCTATGACAAAGTTTCCCCATCTAATGACCTTTCAATGAACTTAAGTTTTAATTTGAAGTGTCTGCTTGTGTCTGTGTGATGGATATGTGTGTGTGTGCGAGTGTATACCTGTCCTTTCTTCCCCCTAAGGTAAGTCTTTCCGCTTCCGGGATTCGAATGACTCCTTACCCTCTCCCTTAAAACCCACATCCTTTCGTCTTTCCCTCTCCTTCCCTCTTTCCTGACGAAGCAACCGTTGATTGCGAAAGCTTGAATTTTGTGTGTATGTTGATGTTTGTTTGTGTGTCTATCGACCTGCCAGCACTTTCGTTTGGTAAGTCACATCATCTTTGTTTTTAGATATAATTTTTAATTCATTACTCATACCAGGGGGAAAGCTATCACAGCAATGTTGTATAAAATCTACTTGATGAAAATGTTTGTCACCAGGGAAGTGGCATAGTAGGATACCTTGGGTGTCCTACATTACAGAATGTTTTTAGATAAGCCCCATCTTGTAACTGTTGTGCTTGTTTTTTGATAATAGTGACATCACTATGTAAGTGTAACACATTTGAGTCTGTTATCTCGGCTATCTTCTGAACTTTTTCATCTACATCTAAGGCAACACTGTCTATTTTTTCATGTAGCTTATTTATAAAGGTTGTAGCTTGTTTACTAGTGTCTCCAACAGCATCTTTACAACTAACTTCCACATTTCACATTCACATTTCACAGCACCTATCTCACATCTGAGATTGTTGTCTACTTCCCATATTTTTGTCTCTAAAAATTGTGTTTTGGACTCTGAAGCCTCCACCCTTCATTTTACTTTTTTCACACATTCATCTGTAGCTTTCACTTGAGAAAACACACCAATTAAGTCTTTTTAACATCACAAATTTGTGCATTAAGCTCTGCTCTAATGAGATTACATTCTGAGACTATTGACTTTCCAAGTTTTTCACAAATTTCTTTCGATTGATGACAGATTTTTTTCCAAGTTTTTCACTATTTTTTTCTGTTGACTACATTAATGCGGTAAACATGTCTTGTAAATTTAACTGTTTGCATTTTTCACCCAGCTTTGTTTCACTTACATGCGACTGTACTTGTTTCTCATGGTCTGGACTCGAATCTAACATGCTACTGTTAAAAAATTCGGAGTCTGCACTGATTTCATTTAGTTGTTTGGATTGACTATTATCTAATACATCCCGAAACATCACTTGTTAAAGCTGGTAGGTTCAGTATATTTATTTCATTGTTCTGATCACAATCCATTTTTTGTAAATTTGTTCATAAATTATCAATGCGAAAAAAAACTGGTCAAAATGTTCACACAACACTGCACTGAAGAAGTACAAAAATAAATTTTTTAATTGGTATGGTACTTAGCTTATTATTGTCCTGGACTGGGTAGGTGGTGTCAACTTTGGTAATAATTCTTCAACCTTTTACAACCATGGATGTCCATAGTGTTGCATAATTCCAAAACTCCTCCACATGTAATATGTAAAATTGTATTTGGTTTAAAATCATTTCACTTTGCAACACAGTTCTATGCTTTTTGGGCACCTGAAACATAAACTCTGTCAAAAATCCAAACATATAAGTATTCTGGTCACAATGGCACCACTTTAACGACCACCTTTGTTACATACAATTGGAAGACCATTAATTGTAATAAATGTTGATGGAGATAAAATATTGTTGGCCAGCTCTAGTGGTAGTTTTAACAAAAAAATACTCATCTTGTTTTTTAAGGTTCTCCGTAAATCTCTTGTTTGAATTTCTTCTGTCTGCAAACCGGTTCTCTTATAGGTCTGGTAACCCTGTAGGTTGACATGTTGCTTGAAATAACATAGACAAAAAACAGATTCACACATAATTTTCATATTTAATAGTTCACTCAGTAAAATACATTCCATTTGAATGCAACTCCAGAAAACTTTACAGCTCTCCTCCATTCCTTCCCGCCACACACACATGCAAGACAACTGCACCCTGTAAACACTGTTCCAATGTACAGGAGTAAATATATAGTCATACTAAGATCAAAACATAGAAAATTAAATCAAAAATAATTTACAAAAAAATGACATTTACTCAACAACACAATAGAACAAATTATGACAACATGTATTCACATAAACAAAAAAATATACATATTTTTGTAGTATAGTAATTTTATGAATCCTTCCTCCCCCCCTCCACCCCCCCCCCCCCCCCCCCCCCGCTGGGGTTAATTGTGTTAGCACAACATATTATGCAGTCAGTCTTTAAAACATTTAAAATAAGATCGAAAAAAGGATAAGATCATAAATTTGAGAATATACTTATCCAAACAGCTTATTGCACATTACACACTAATCGATGATATTTTAATCATAGACACTGACACTATCTTTTGCTACTGTTAATTTTTCATAACTCATTTCCTAAGGATAGGTAAGTGAATGAAGGAGGGGAGGGCATAATAAATTGCTTATTTGACAAAGGTGGACTAATCTCAACATAAAATAAGCTCATCAAGTAGTTTTAAATGCTATGTTGTAGATTTCAGCCCTAAGACTGGTTTGATGCAGCTCTTCACAAAAGTATAATGTGTGCAGGCTCTTTTGACTCTGCATTAGCTGTTGCAGCCTCCATCCCTTTGAACCTTCATATTGTGCTCAAGCATTGGTCTCCCTCTACAATTTTTGCCTTCCATGCCTTCTTCCGGTATCAACTTGATGATTCCTTGATGCTCCAGGATGTGTCCCATCAACAAATCTCGTGTCTTGATCATTATTTATTCAGTCTACTCATCTAATCTTCAGAATTATTCTGCAGCACCACATTAATTGAAAAGCTTCTATTCTGTTTTTGTCTCAACTGCTTATGTACATGTTTCACTTCGGTACAAGGCTACTCTCCACACAGATATCTTTCGACTTCCTAAAAATTGAAGTTATCTTTGATGTTAACAAATTTCTCTTTATTAGGGATTCTTTTCTTGCTAAGAACTACTCATGTATTGATTTTGTGTTGATAACCCTCTACTAACCTGACTAGAAGACCAGTGCTTCCAGCCACCACCCTTAACTAATTCCCACCACATCTAGTTTCAATCTATCCATCTCTCTTTTTCAATTTGCTAAACTATCTGTGCAGTACGTGAAACCAGTAGAGTGCTAATTTTATTTCTCCTGATGACAACATCCCCCTGAGTAGTCCCTTTCTGGATATTCAAGTGGGGGACTATTTTACCTCTGTAATATTTTACTTAAGAGGCTGCTATCATCATTAAGCCATACAGTGGAAACATAAATGCTGTAGTTTTTCCTTGCTTTCAGCCATTTACAATACCAACATCAGAGAGACATGTTGGATAAAGTTACAAGGACAGATCAGTCAGTCACCATACTGTTGCCTCTGCAGCTGCTCAAAAGGGTGCTGCCAATTTTCAGGAACCATATATTTGCCTCATGTCTTCACAGATACCCATCCAATTTGGTTGCACCTATGGTGTGGCTATCTGTGTAGTAATGACATGCAAGCCATCCCACCTTGGCAATGTTCAATGTTCATGAGGGGATAATGAAACAAAAATACTGTGTAACAACATTATCACTAATGAGTAAGTCACAGTGTTTAGGATGAAGTGTACCCAGAAAGGATGGATATATTTTATTTTAACACAGGAATAGGAGTGGTTTTTATGTAATTCATGTCGTTTATGGGCAACTGTCTCTGATTCATTAATGCCATTCCTCAAGACTTTGTAAACTTGTATTAACATATTAAGAGGACCTTAATTAATATAATAATTTCTCAGGAAACTGAATGACACATTTGGAGCCTGTGGTCGTCCTCATGTAGGATGGCAGATTGACCCATTTGGACATTCTCGGGAAATGGCATCCCTGTTCAGCCAGTTCGGATATGATGGCTTGTTCTTTGCAAGAGCTGATTACCAAGACCTCAATAATCGCTTTGCTACAAAAACCACTCAAATGATTTGGCAAGGGAGTGTTAACTTAGGTAAGTTCATACACCTACATGTTTGCTCGTATTATAGAAATATGCTGTACTGAGCACACATGCATTCACTGTATCACACTATTACTTTTCTGTTCACAAGTGGAGCGGGCATAGATAGTAAGTAAGGATGCTTATTTTATATGTGGACAACACCAATACTTAAGAGGAAGATTAACTGCAATCTATTTATATTTATTTAGCATTGATGCCACCAAATAATTTGTTAATACTCTTTATAAGAAAGTTTAAAATTAAACCTTAAATAATTATCACCCAGCTTACTTTAAAAAATGTTAAAAAAAGCAGTGTGTTGAATAATAATCTCACATTTAAATGGAAACAATTTACTTAGCCCATAACAGTTTGGCTCCAGAAGGGTTGCAAACACATTTATTGGGTTTGCCACCAGATAATATTGCGCAAGTCCCACAGCATTTCATCGAAACAACTGTTTCATATCTTCAGCTAGTGGTAGGTGCTGTTGTCACTGCTGTAAGATGTGAGTGGTGATAATCATGTGATGGCATTGAAATTTTTGTCAGATCAGGAGTAGGAACTATGCATGTTCTAAGGTATGCTCACAGTTGGATGGGAGCAGTGCTCAAATCCCACCCCTCCTGGTAGCCTTCCACTTATCTTTAGTGGACAATGACAGTGCTGCCAGATGCTCCTGTGGCTAGAAGCTGAACTAACTGTCTGCAGTGTACTGTGCTGGGTCATAAATTTGAGGATTTTGTCTCTCTTGTTTTAATTTAATGGCAACCAATGCTGGATTACAGGCCAAGCTCAGTTGAAAACTGACATCCCAGGTGATAAGATGTTGCATTGTGAGAATATGTGTCCTCCTTAAAAACACAATCCCAGAGTAATGATGCTGAGGATAAAAACTTCAGTCTTCTCATAAAACATGTGATATCTCATGTTCTGGCAATGTTCCACTACCACTGATTTATCAGGTTTGGCCATATGTGCATACTGATGGTGTTCAACACAGCATACTTGCACAGTGTAACATGTCTGCCAAATAAAAAATTTCCAATGCTGGCATGGGATCTTGTATACATCACAATTTTCTTGGGCCAAGATTTGTTCGACTAAATATGACAAATTACTCAGTGGAATCTGAAGTGACCATTCAATAGAATAGTCTCCAACTAGCCTAATGTGATATTTGTCTTATCAGTATGTATTAAGAGGGACTTTAGAACATGAAAAATAAACTGTAATCCAGCAGCGATAGCACTGCCTGGCCTGGCCTGACTCTTACTACCATGTGGCAGTGTTGCTGAGTCACTGACAGAGTACTGATTATTCTTTGTGTTTTACTGTCCCCATTAATGCACACTGATAATTGCAATAAACTAATCCGGGACCACTCTATATCATGCGCTTATAAAATTCCACTTTAAAAATCATTGTGTTTTTAACGGGAAACAAACTGTTGCTTCACATTTATACTGGGGTCATGGCAAAAATAAAATGAGCAGTATTTGTTTGGGCTGAGTCCAGCTACACATTGAAAAGTGAAATTGCAAATACTTGCCAAAAAACCATAGAAAACATCTGATGACTCTTAGGAGTGACACCTTGTATATGTGAATGATCTCCACTTACCATTCATCAAGCAGAATTGGTACATTTTATACATGGTTTTCAAAGAAACTCTGATAATGGACTCTCCTTAAATTTGGAGAAAACACATTATATTCAATTCTATATGACAGAGTCACAGCAACAACTGATGTACTACATGAACAGGAGTCAATAAACAGAGTAAAATGCTCTAGATTTTTAGGTGTACATATTGCTGAATCAAACTGGAAGAAGCACATTAGTAAGCTCTTCAAACAATTAACTGCAACTGCTTTTGCCCTTTATATCATTGTTAGTCTTTGAAGCAAATGAATCAATGTCTCAAGATATTTGGCATACGAGGGGCATTTGAAAAGTACGTGAAAAGTCCAAGAGATGGCACTACCAGCGCCTATCAAGGTCATGTTTAGTTAGTAGCATCTTTGGAAAGAACGCACACAAAGTTTCAGTCATATTGGTCAATTTCTTTGTTTGGCATTAGTGTGAATCAAGGTAGTCAAGTGACAGTTGAAAACTGGACGAAAAAAAATTTTGTGTAATGATTAAACATTATTTTATGAAAGGCAAAACGCCTCAGGAGACTAAAGAGAAGCTTGATAAACATTACAGTGACCCTGCACCTTTGATTAGAACAGTTTATAGGTGGTTTCAAAATTTTCAGAGTGGCCATATAGGCACAAGTGATGCTGAATGTTCTGGACTCCCTGTGGAGGTTACAAGTCCAGAAATCCATGATATGGTGATGGATGACAGAAGAGTTAAGGTGTGTGAGATTGCTAGTGCTGTGGGCACCTCAAACGAATGGTTACATAATACTTTGCATACACATTTGGACTTGAGAAAGCTTTCTGCAAGATGGGTTCCTCAATTGCTCACGCTTGACCAAAAACAGAATCGTGTGAAGTGTTGCAAGGATGGTTTGCAGCTGTTCAGCAATAATCCACAGGACTTTAAGTATTGTTTCATCACTGTGGATGAAACATGGATACATTACTATACCCTGAGACTAAACAACAATCTAAACAATGGGATACCAACGGAGAATCTGCACAAAAAATGCAAAGACCATTCCTTCGGCCGGAAAGATTATGGCGACTGTCTTTTGGGATTCACAAGGGATAATCCTCATTGACTATCTGGAAAAGGGTAAAACTATTACAGGTGCATATTATTCATCGTGACTGGACCGTTTGAAAATGGAGCTGCAAGAAAAATGAGGGCGATTGATCGCAAAAAAGTCCTTTTCCATCACGACAATGCACCAGCACACACCTCAGCAGTTGTGGTTGCAAAATTAATGGAATTAGGATTCCAACTAGTTTCACATCCCCTCTATTCTCCAGACTTGGCTCCTTAGGACTACTATTTGTTCCTCAATTTGAAAAAATGGCTGGTGGGACAAAGCTTTTATTCAAACAAGGAGGTGATTGCAGCAACTAATAGCTATTTTGCAGACTTGGACAATTCCTATTATTCAGAAGGGATCTACAAATTAGAACAGTGTTGGACGAAATGTATAAGTCTAAAATCAGACTATTTCAAAAAATAAAAAAAGATTACCTCAAACACGTAAGTAGTTTTTATTTTTGAACGGGCTTTTCAAACACCCCTTATATTTTCACTCAATAATACCTCATGGAATAATTTTCTGGGGTAACTACTTGCTTAGAAAGAAGATGCTGATTACACTAAACTGAGCAATAAGAATAGTATTAGTATTCTCCATCAGTCATCTTGTAGGTACATCTTCAAGGAGTGAGGCATTTTAACTGCTCCATCACACTATATATACACATGCAGTAGAAGCCCGATATAATGTGATCTGATATACAACAGCCTTTGATATAACTTGTTATTAAGTATATCCCCCAAATTAAAATATCATTTATGAATGATTTCTCCACCTCTCAGTATATTTTATGAACTGCATGTAGCATTTCTGAAGAAAAATTTACTGCTGCAACCTCCAAGCTCTCTAAACAATAACCAAAATAGATGAATCAAGTTAAACTTAGCCATTGGCTTGTCTTATCAACATACCAGCATTGTTGCTGGACAGAAGCTTGGAAACACATCACAGCTACTGTTCTGATGCAGTCAACAAAATGACTATGCAACAGTGCTTGGCAATAATTAAAATGAACACAATCATCATGTTGATCATGAATTATTCATTCATTTTATAGATTGCTATATGCTTGTAATAATGTCACAGAAATGGAAAGAGTGGTCTGCAAGTGATAAAATAAAAATTATTGATGGTGATAAGAATGGTGAAAAGGAAACAAGTTTATCAACATGTGAGTGTGGTGTACCTGAAGGAACAATCAGGGGATGGGTGAAAGAAGAGAATAAACATAGAAGCTTTGTAAACACAGTTGAAAGTGATGTGGGAATGAATAGAAAAAATGACTAAATGAGGAAAAGACAGTGAACTTGGCAAATGCCTTTACAGATGGTTTATAATGAAGAAAAGTAAAGGTCTACCACTTTATGGGCCAATTATTAAAGCTCGAGCTGAAAAATGTCACACTGATGTACATGGCAGCAAAGATTCTATGCCATCCGATGGATGGTTTTCAAGATAGAAATGTTACTGTGAAATTCTCCAAATGGCCATTGAAGGATGCAAGATCCCCTCGCTACTAAACTGATGCTGTTATTACTCAGCTTAGCCGCGAGTCCGTAGAGGCTGGTATATGTGACGTACAGTATAACTGGTCACCATTTCCACCCTGAATTTGCGAGTGTAAGTCAGACCTTTCTTGATCTGCCTGTGTGGATCGTGTCGTCGGATTTCCTCCTACCTGTGCACAGTAGAGCTCTCGTAAATGTTGTCCCGTGCAGATTCTTCATTGGCGCATTGGATGTCTCTGTCGGTGGAAGCTAATTATCTGAAACTGCTGTCGATCAACTTTGGGGTATCTATTTACTCAAAATTAACATTCAGAATGCTGTAATATCACTTTTATTCCTATTAGATCAATAATGAAACACTCATATCACAAATTACTCATAACTGAGAGCATGGCTACCATCGAACAAGACAGGAAGAGCTCTTAACGCCGATTGCCGACTTTGGTACGCAGTCCATATCTCTTAATAGTTTCGTCACAGTTCATGGATTTCCGATCAAGTTCGTACTTACTAAGATATGCATTTGTTAATGAACGGGTGTGAATTTTAATGAGGCAAAATTATGATAAATAGTTTTAAACATCCAGAGGCTCATCCTTCATGTTGTCATAAATGACTTTAATTATTAAATATAAATAAACGAAATTGTTGACTTTGGTGCCAAGATGGCAGTACTTCCCGTCCTGTATATTTCCCAGGCTAACGCTTGTTGCTACGGTCCAGCACCGAGCCCCACCCCACTACGCGCGACATATGGTCGCTTCATCACCTAGCCAGCCAGCATGGGAAATGCTCTCCGATTCATGGCCGGTTATGGACTACAGCACTTTCTAACTATCGTGAATACATCAATAAGAGACAATACTTTATTAAAACTGGTAAAAATGTCTTCCTCACGTAAGAGGCGCCTTACAAGGAGAAGCAAGGTCTTGATAGTGAATTTGCTTCATAGTTTCCTGAAATTTTATGCAAAGTAACAGTAGGTAAAAATTTAAATGATCATCAAGCATATAACTGTGATGAAATGGTGCTTTATTATTAATTGCTTCCAACCTGGACTTAGGATGACCAACATTTTTAAAAGAAAATAAGGGAGATAATATTATCCTTGACAAAAAATAAGGGAGATTAAGAGCACAGTATAAGGGGGTTTAGTTTGTGTTGTTGCCCCAGATGATAATTACAAGAAATATTTTGTCAGGATTTGTAAGCAGTGAGTTCTTGAGGTACGGCAATACGCAAACATGAGAAGTAAGTTTAACCAATTTCATTAACAAAGGCAGATTATAAAATATGCACACTATGCTTACCCATCATCACTGTGTCACATCCTAACAGTGGCTAATTACAGTCGTCTCAAAGGCTCCATGGTGGGCTAAGAAAAGAGACATTCGCACCCGAGGCCACGCTAGTTAATACTGCATGCTGTGGATGGTGGCCAGTGGAGTACTCTCCATCGCAGTGCTGCTGGATGTGCATCTACCGACCAAGCAAATTGTCAGCATTCCAGACAGGATGGCTGGCGAGCAGGTGTTACGTACCGTACAGCTGCACACAACCTGTAGAGCCTTACATCAGTGAAATTCCACCAAAAATCAAAGCAGTATTTGTAAAAGAAAACTATTTAACTACACATTTCAGATACACATATTTTACAACAGATTTTGCCTCAGTCAGTAGTTTTATATCATTTTTAGCAAATTAACTGCATGAATAAGGAAAATTCATGGCAATTTGCAGTTCAGATTTGATTAGGTTTGTACTACTTCTGTTTCTTATATCTATCCACTTATTATTCGTATGAGAAAATATTCTCCTGGTGCGAACATTACTTCCTGGTGTATTCATAACATAACCTACTAGCTTACCCAACTTTTCAGAATTCACATTATATATAAACTTGTTACAACTTTTATCCATTTCTGGCTAATGCTACCCTCAAAGAGACAACACATTTAATCGCATAATTAGAACTACAAAATTCCTTATATAATTCATCTTCATTCATACAATCCAGCTTGATATATTCCATAACTTCATGCATGTCATTAAATTGTTACAACTTTTATCCATTTCTGGCTAATGCTACCCTCTAAAGAGGCAACACATTTAATCGCATAATTGGATCTACAAAATTCCTTATATAATTCGTCTTCATTCATACAATCCAGCTTGATATATTCCATAACTTCATGCATGTCATTGAATGTTAATTCCCTTTTTTCACATAATGGGATTAAACACTTTAAACTATCAACAAATTTGTTAATTAAGTAAGAATTTAAAGAATCATAGAATTCAATGACATTGTTCTCACTAGCAGATTTCAGATATGAATCAAGAACTGTCTAACTTTACTAATTACCAACAGTTTGCATCATGAGATTCCATAATACTAAGATTGGAATTCTCCATATACTTTGATTTTTGAATGATAACATTTCTAATATTCACAAAGAAACTACTATAAGCCTAAACAATTGAGTCTACTTCAGTATTTTCATCACAAAAATACTTTTTGAAAACTTTAGGACAATCTGAATCATCTATGCTTCTAAAATAACTTTTTATAGGCTCCCAATTTTTTAAAAGCATTTCTACAGCAGGTGTGAGAGATAACCATCTAGTATTTACATGTCGTAGGATTGCAGCCCATTCAACATCAACAAACTCAAAAAATTATTTTAATGTTTCCCTTTATTTGGCAGAACACGAAAAGTGACTATATGTTTTCAACACTAACACTTCAGCAACTACATATTGCAAACAATTGCATGCACATTTCATGGAATTATGAAGTACATAGTTAAAACAACTGGCTTTGAGGATTTTTTCATTCTAATTGTTTCATGACTGAATGGTGCTTGCTACAATTTATATTGGCACCATCACCACAGTATTATGATATGTTACTGACATTCAAATAATTTGACTTCACTAAGTTTTTTAGCAACCTATGAACATGCTTTGCAGTTTTATCTGCCTGTTCAATGAAATGCAACAATTTGTTTTGAATTCTGCTAGAAATTCATAATACAACTGGAAACATTTCTCTGTTAAGTGACTGGAGACATCTGTTGCTTAGGAAAAGAACATGCTACACTTTTTGTGGTCATTTAAAACTTCCAAAACACCATCCACACTTCTTGGGGCCAATATGTTCATTATGATCTTTTCAGCTTTAGTTTGCCCACAAATTATTTTCTTTGGCATGTTAGATGCACTAAACAGTTTTTTTGAAAGTTTTATCACACAGTCCAAACTCGTATGGCTTAGATTGTGTTGTACTGTATGGTAGACTAATGAAAGTTCACCAACAATGGCTTTCATGTCACCATTTGTTAGGCTGCTCACATGAGGAGAGCTGAAGAAAGCAGTTGTCTTGGATTAAGTAATGACATCATTTGCTTTGCTTTTGTGACCTATAAGAAAATACAAGAACTCAACTCAGAAAATTGCCAGTTACCAATTACTATGTGCTGAACAGAAAGATACATCTTTTTTAGAATACATAGTAGTAATTTATTACCTTAAGTATTCATGCACTGTACACAATAGTTCTTGCCACCATGTGCGATGCTAAAGTCCCGTTTCCATATTGAGCAGTTTGCTTTATGAGTATTTGAATGTGCTGCTCCAGTTCAGAAATAAAAGGCTTTGCACTTCATAAGATATGTGCACATAAATTTTGTTTTATTTTTTGGTGGTGTTTTATCTTCATCGTCACTGCCCATCATAAAATCTTAAGCAATGATTCACAGTAAGTACTGGCACTGGAATGAACTCACGTGTAACCACCAAGCCAAGATTTCCAAGATAATCGATAGACACTGTGTTGATATAGAATCAGTTGTCTCTATTGCCCAATGTTTAAATGAATTCTGACTGTGTATGCAAAATTAAAAAAAAGAAATTTAAGAAATGGAGAGAAACACCCAATGAGCTTGAAGATATGGGAGCTGTGAGATTATGAAAAAATGTG
Organism: Schistocerca cancellata; assembly: GCF_023864275.1. NCBI lineage: Eukaryota > Metazoa > Arthropoda > Insecta > Orthoptera > Acrididae > Schistocerca > Schistocerca cancellata. Next base: position 1,287,189,644 of record NC_064626.1, on the reverse strand, counting down.
TTTAAATGAGGGAGATCACAGCAAATATGGGATATAGCTACCCTACCAGAACTCTTGATACAAAAGTCAGGAAATAAGATGGATATGAAAATGAATGAAGACAGAATAGCCCTCCTCTTGGCCACAAATAAATTAAGCAGCCATAAACTGAAACCTCTTTGTGGAGGTAAAAATAAAAGCCCACGTATGTTTTAAACATGTAAACGTGTCATCATTACAATTCACTTTCAGACATTCAAAGAATGCCTGGATGACATATAACATTTTCACCAGTTGTTTTAAGAATAGTCTGTCCCATCAGTAAGCTGAGAGAAGAAGCTCTACTAATGTTTGGACACTGTCCAGCTCATCCACCTGCTGATGTGTTCCACACAGAAGATGGAAAAAATAAAACTTCACTTTTGCCAAAAAAACACAATGACATTAATTCAGCAATTGGATCAGGGCATCATACAAGCATGTAAGGCTCATTATCACTGTGAATTGCTCATTTAAATAATAAAATCAGATGTGGAAATGGAAATGTTCTTGAAATCTGTAAACCTTAAGAGTTTTGCATATTCAGTAGGCCTGGTGAGTCAAAACATCAGTATGTCCACTATTTGGCCTTGCTGGAGCAAATGTTCCACTGAACAAAATTTAAAAGGTGAATACTGTAGTAACAGATTTCAACAGCAGTGACATCCAGTCAGCATGTGATGTTATATAGTGCAACACTGATCTCTAAAACTCAAACTGTTGGGTAGTCATGAACAATGATGAACAAATTTTGCAGATCATAGATGACAAGGACACTACTGATGCTGTTTGACATGAGAGTAGTGAAGCAGTTGAGGATGAAGATGATGAAACTGAAGAAGAAAATACAGATAATGTTCCCAGTAAATCTTAAATATTGACTTATATAAATAAAGTGAACAAAACCAAATTTAATTGTTGCACCTGATGAGCATAAAACAATATGCACTAAAGAAACTGTGTGAAATGACCCGCCAAAGAAAGCTGATTCCCATAAAGCAGCAGAATAACAATGTACTGTAGCTTGCAGTCTTCATTTAGTAAGCCATTCAGTGAGGTCACAGCTCTTGATTGATATACATGTACAGAGCAGCATGTTACACATTAATCTTTTTCTGTCTTTTCCTCTTAGTATATTTATTAAATTTCATGGATGTTGTTCTCTTTAAGAGGTTTAATGTGATGTTTTTGTAAGGGTAAATTCTTTCAGCCTATAGCACAGTAGTTGCTCACTGAACAGCCAGCTACATAGCTCATTAATGCATCAGCATCCATTGGCAAAACATCAGGAGGGTAGGGAATTGCATATCTGGGATTCTGTCTGCTTTTGTAGTTTACTTCCTGAGTTAGTTTTGCAAGGATGATTAGGATGTGTGCAAGCTTTGTGTGACACAGGAGGCGCTGTCCCCAGTTCACAAAGAGCTACATGCACTTTTGGCTATGGTCAGTCACCTTTGGGCTGCTCCCTCGGGGTGTACCAGTGGTGCAGAATCTGGCATATCACATGGGACACCTTAGGTGTCGCTTGTTTTTCCCCACTTAAGGCCAATGTGGAGAATGGCCATCTGGCCTCATCCATTCACCCTGTGAAATGACATGTGGCTGCTGCTTCAGCAGGACCCGAGCAGCAGACACACAAGGGGAGAGATTTACTAGTTATTGGGAGCTTCAATGTTGGGCATGTTCTGGAGCTGCCTAGACAGATAGCATTCAGAACTGGAAAAAAAGTCAAAGTGCACTTGGTATGTCTGGTGGGGGGCCACATCTGAGGTGTGGAGGCATCCCTGCCTGTTGCAGGTTTCTAGTCCAGTTCTATTGGGGGGGGGGGGGGGGGATTTGTAGTACTCCCCTTGGTAGATCAGGGGTGCATTATATGAAGGAAGCAGCTACTTAGGTATCAGAGTACTTGTGGAGTGCACATGAGGGTTTTTCAGGATTGACAGTAGTTTGAGGAACTCTAGTGAACACATGCCAGTTGACAGACAGAAAGGGAAGTCAGATCACTTTCAGAGCATAGTCACTTTGACTATCAAAATTTTATTGGTAAACTGTCAAAGTATTCATAACAAAGTTCCCGAATTTACTGCCCTTCAGGTAAGCTCTTGTGCTGAAATTAATCTTTGGACCGAGAGATGGCTCAAACACAAAGTAGAAAGCTCTGTGATATTTAGCAACCCACGAAACGCTTATCATAAATACAGATTAGAGGCAACAGGATGGGTAGTGCTCATTGCAGTTGACAAAAATATTGTCTCCATCGAGGTCAATGTGGAATGTGACAGAGAGGTTTTCCAGTCATGTGTAGGGGAAAAACCAGGTTAATTATTGGATCTTTTTACTGGCCACTTAACTCCACTGTGATCATTCTAGAGTCATTCAAAGAGAGTCTGTGGTCGGTAGTGCAAAAATACTCAGAACATGCAATACTAGTTGGAGGCAGCTTTAACCTGCGATGTATAGACTGGGAAGTCTATGGATTCATTGCAGGGGGTACAGACAGATTGTTATGTGAAATAAGTTTTTGAAAACTGTCTTGAGCAGTTAGATCAGCAGCCCACATGCTGTGGAAACGTCTTAGATCTTGTAGCTACAAATAGGCCAGATTTTATTGACCATGTCAATATAGAAATGGGGGCTAGCAATCGTGATGTCATTATAGCAACTATGGTTATGAAAGTTGATAAATCAGTCAAGAAGGCTAGGAGAGAATTTCTGCTAGACAGAGCAGATGAGCAGTTGTTAGCCTCTCATTTAGAGGGTGAACTGATGTCAATCGGTCTCAGTGAGATGGGCATAGAGGAATTATGGGCAAAGTTTAAGCAGATTGTAAATCTTGGTCAGGAGAGTTATGTGTCTAATAAGTCATTAAAGGATGGAAAATACCCACCATCGTTTAAAAACGAAATTTGGAAGATGCTGAGGAAGTAGGGCTGTTGCACTCTCTCAAAAGATAATGCACAAGTGAAGGTTAGTAGAGATTCGTACAACTGTGAAAATGTCTGTGCCTCAAGCTTGCAACAACTACTGCTGTCATATCATAACAAAAGATCTGGCAGAGAACCTGAGAAAATTCTGGTCCTATATAAAATCGCTAAGTGAGTCTAATGCTTCCATTCGTGCCCTTGTTCATTGTCTGGAGTGGCAGCTGAAGATAGCAAAATGAAAACATTCAAGAAATCATTGATGCAGGAGAATCATACAAACATACTATCATTTGACAATTGGACAGAATCACATATGGACAACATAGTAATAAGCATCCCTGACATAGAGAAACAACTGAGAGATTTGAAAGCAAATAAGCCACCAGGTTGGGATGTAATCCCAATATGGTTTTACAAAGAGTACTGTACAGCATTGGCCCTTTAATTAGCTTGCATTTGTCATGAATCTCTCCCCAGCACAAAGTCCCAAGTGACTGGAAAAAAGCACAGCTGACTCCTGTATAGGGGAAGGGTAAAATAACAGACCTTCACAATTAGGGACCAATATTCCTATCTGTGGTTTGCAGCAGAATCCTTGAACATATTCTTAGTTTGAATACAGTAAACTTTCTTGAGACTGAGAAGCTCATGTTCGCAAATCAGCAAGGTTTTAGGAAGCTATAATCTACCCCCTCCTTCCTAGTTGCTGCTATTGTTCAACAACAAACTTTTTAATTTACTTATCTTCTCTTGTAGAGTTGGCTGCAGTTGTTCTTGTCTAGGTGACTGATTCTTGAAGCTGAAATTATCATATTTTAGGTTCTCATGGTTCAATTGATATAGATAATTTTGAAGATTGTTGTTGCAGAATTTTTGTTTTTATATTAATTTATTTTGTTACATTTTTGTATATCACACAGTCTTTTGAATTTTCACATTAACAAAGCTGAAATTACAGTGTTCTCCCAAAATACAGAAATACGTCTGATCACATCAGAGACATGCTTACTACTGCTCTTCAGTCTACAGTAATAACGTTATTCCAAAGATTTACAATTTTCTTGACAAATGAATTTCTATTAAGTTCAATTATTATTTCATAAATGAATTCAGAAGTAAACATAATAAACAGTACTAGATTGCATAATTCATAATAGAAATTTTAAGTGTTCCAAGTATTTCATAATTTCAAATGTTTCTAAAAAAGAAAGTTTTAACTGTATGTTCAGAATTAGTACCTATCAATTGTCACACTGAAAATAAAGTAATCCCTATTCTTAAATTTTAGCTTGAAATATAACATATTGTGTATGAAATTATATGAAATTTTTGGAGAAACAGCTGAGATATACTGACCTGCCCAAAAATTGAAAAATAATACTGGTACTGTTAACTACTGTTGAGGAGAAGTAATGCTAGGGGAGGATGTCGCTTTACGATATCCCCCTCACATAATATGGAAACAACGTGTTTACAATATTTTGTGACCTACTATAAGGTTTTACTATAAGGTTTACCAAATGGTGTACAAAACAATGTCAAAAAATAGAATACATGTGTATAGAAGTATCTGATACACAACATATTACAGTAAACATAAGAAAAATATCTACTATACACGTCAAAATCTACACATATAAGAGGACATGGCATTCAGATTTTCAGATATATGGAACATTCTGTCACAAGACAAATCATAGAAAGTCAAAACTACAATATTACAGCACTAAACTATAGAAATAAGTGCAGAGACAATGTAAATTACTAGAATTACAAATTGCAAGTTTGCATCTATTAAGTCACACCTTTGAAATCATCAATAGAGAAGAAAAAAAAATTCAGAGCCTAAGTATACAACGAGTGAGCCAACTCGAAAAACTCACAATGACAGGTACAGACCAGAAGAATATACTCAATCACAAGTAGGAGTATAGCAAAAGTCAATCAGCCACATAAACCAGAGCATGTAAGGATGTGTTGACTCATGAAAGGAGAAAATAATGAAAAAATATTAGAGCCTAAGCTTACAATGTGGGGACCGATTCGTGAATCCAAACCACACCGAGTACACACCAGCAGAAATGTTTCGACACAACACAAAGAATAAAGTTCATAATCAAATATCAATAAGTTCAGTCATATGTAAAGAATAATTAGAGGAAGCATGTAGCCTCAGTCAATAGTTGCACAGTCTCCTTGAGGACACACACACACACACACACACACAGTCACGATGACCAGGGGTACGCGAAACAGAGTTAAGCATGGGTTTGCACACAACTCAGGATCCAATGAGATGCATTAATGCAATAGTCAGGAGAAATACAGGTAATCAGAGTCATAAATAGCTTCAAATAAAGACATAATCGAGAAGATTGAGGACCAAAATCAGTGTGTGAAATCAGAAATGTATACATCTTGTTACACAGTCTATACTCAATGTGGTTCATATAATGTGATCTTGAACTTCTTTAGTTTTCACATAACAAATCATCAGCCATAGAACATCAACCTTCCATAGCATTGTTTAAAGTTACATAATTTATTAGGAAGTTATTCCCTGTATTTGAAAAAACATACATTTATGTGGAATAACACTGTCCATAGCAGTGACTCCTTTTCTAAACAAATAGTTCCACAAATTCTTCATACGGGATAATTTCTTAGCTAACAATTTACAAATTTCAGTCACAACACTGATGTAGTTGACAGATGCTTGAGTGCATTACCCAGCACCTGTGATCTCTTGTGAGTGGACTGGACCGGCAAGGGTGAAGCCACACAGGAGTGTGGGTGTGGATCCATCCACATCTTTCAGTTTCTTCCCTAGATTTCTCATTACACGCTCCAACAGATAGGTAACTTTCTATCTAGCTTTCACATCGAATCCTGAAACATTGTTTTGTGTACTAAGTATGCTGTTCAATACTTCCCTCACATCACAAGGCATATGTTTTTCCTGTCTATATTGGAAAAAAAAATTAGATACACAGGGTTTGTATCAGAATGGATTAAAAAGTGTTCACATATGAAATTTAAGATAATACTCCTAATATTTACAGTACGTATGGCGAGTCTTCACTCAATTTACCACAACACCCAAGACTTTACCCAAAAGAATATGTGACAGTTAAATTTACTTATTTTGTGCAGAGTAAAGACTAATAATAATAATAATAATAATAAAAATAATAATAGTAATAATATTTAACACTAATAGCATTCTAAGATAAGAAATTTATTAATAGATATTTAATGGCACTGTCCCATATCAAAATTGTAAAAGGTTCTACTCATTTAGTTACATTGCATATATGTATCAGATTCTAAGGCACAGATTTATTACAAAACAGATTTATATAGTTGTATGAAGCTGCAAATATAGTGTGACATAGATTTAAACTCAGTCAATAGATAAGACAGAACTTTAGAAACCACATCATCTTACATACTACATTCCTGACAACGGAGAAAGGAAAGGATACAAAAAATTAGATACTTATGGATCATCTGTATAAGCTTTCAGTTCAGTGATATTGTGTAATCCAAACAACTTCTTAGGTTTAGGATACACAAGTCTGTATGCATTAGGATATGGAATTATCAAGAATTTTGAGTGGTCATATATAAGTATTGAAAAATTTCTTTATCTCAGATGTCAACACATTAGATTTCTCTTTGTGGTCACTACATCTCCTACCTCAGACTTAGAAAGTCTGTGTTTACCTCTGCTGTGACCTATCCCCCTGCTTTTTCATCATCTCCCAGAGACATTTTCCCCTCTCTTGTGGTGACAGAATTTTACATGGAGGAAATGCAACATTCTCAGAAATAAAGTTAGCTTGTCCACAATTAAACATGATTTCAAATGGTGAAAAACCTGTTGAAAACTATTGTAAGCTGTTTACATTATCCTCAAAATCAGTGACATAATCTATCCAAGTGGTATGATTTTTACTACAACGTGTTCTAGACAGTCTTCCAATTTCTCTCATATATATTTCTCCAGGAGTACTTGACAGATGGTACACAGAGGTTAGAATAGGCCTTATTTCTGCATGATCAACAAAATCTTTGCAAGCTTATGATGTAAACTGAGAACCACTGTCAGGTAAAATTGTTTTAGGAATACCCACCTGATGAAAATATGTGTTTTCAAACTTACACATGATTTGCTTACTGGTAGCTTCATTAAGAGAAAGCAGCTTTATGAACTTTGAAAATACATCAGTCACCACAAAAACATAACAAAATCCATTCTTAGACTTAGACAGAGGTCCATAAACGTCCACAGACACAAGATATAGGTTGTGAATGTATGCTTTCCAGGTGTATACAGCTGGTGAAGAGTTCTCGGGCTTCCAGCCGGATGGCGGTGTCTTCGAACTGCTACATTTTGACGAGTGACATACTCATCATCTTCTGGCAAAGTGCCGAGACTTTGCAGATGCCGGTCCTTTATACCTGCGGTGTGCCCCCCACCTCCTGGCCAAAGGAGGCTGGATCCAGAGGAGCCAGTGGGCGGGGTGTAGGGGGAAGTGGGCGCACCGTTCGTGTCTCTGTCAGAGCATTCCGGTCACCTCTCACGAGCTGGACGGTTCTCGGTGCATTCAAGCATATTGTGGCTAATGTTGGATTCCAGGCCGTACTAAGTTGATAACCTTAATCCCTGTTCACAAGATTCTCGTGCACCCATATTTCTATAGATTCTTTAATGACGCTTCCCAATAGCTCCCAGCTCGGCACAGCACCCTGGTGTTCCTGAAATCAAAAGTGTGGTTTTCATTGATACTATGTTGAGCTATAGCAGATTTCTCTGCCTGTACAAGTCGGATGCGTCTGATGTGTTCCTCGCACCTTTTCGAGATGCAGTGTTGGGTCTGACCAATGTACTGTTTACCACATCCACAGGCAATGCTATATATGCTAGGTGTGTTGAGTTTGAGTGGGTCTTTAACTGACCCCAGCAGCTCTTTCATATTCGGCAGTGGTCAGAAGACAGTATTTATGTTCAATTTTCTCAGTAGCCTCCCGATTTTGGCTGACAGGGACCCTAAATATGGCAGAAAGGTGAGTCTCTTGTTATCTTCCTCTCCTTCTTCTTCCTCTTCCTGAAATTTGTCAGCCTGTCTCCTCTTGAAGGCCCTACCAATCTGTGTTTCAGCACAGTTTTGGCGGACAGAGGCCCCAAATATAGCAGAAAGGTGAGTCTCTTGTTATCTTCCTCTCCTTCTTCTTCCTCTTCCCGAAATTTGTCAGCCTGTCTCCTCTTAAAGGCTCTACCAATCTGTGTTTCAGCACAGTTTTGGCTGACAGAGGCCCCAAATATAGCAGAAAGGTGAGTCTCTTGTTATCTTCCTCTTCTTCTTCTAATTCTTCCCGAAATTTGTCAGCCTGTCTCCTCTTGAAGGCCCTACCAATCTGTGTTTCACTGCACCCATTTTTTCAAAATACGTCTCTTCCACTATGTCGATGATACTCTCGTGACTTGCAGCATGGTAGGCAGGCACTGGAGGAGTTTATGACCACCTAAGCAGAATACGTGAGAATATCACCTTTATGATGGAAGTATAGGAGAACACATGTATTCCATTCCTGGCTATACTGATTAGGAAGAATGCGGATGGCATGCTGGGCCATTCAGTGTATAGAAAGAAGATGCACACAGACCTGTATCTTGTAATGGTCGCCTAGTCGTAGATATTGCTAATTGCTATAATCGCACTATTTCACTCCCATTTACGGAGCTTGTTAGCACTTGATGTTAGGTTGGCGCCATTAAACTGCATTGTGTTGTGGTAATCGCTGCTACTTGCTGGATCGCTGCCGTGTCTCGATGCTGATGCTGGCTCTAAATCTGGTTGTCTAGGGTTAAAAACATGAGGTCCCGTGTTTTTTATATGCTTTTGATGATAAAGAACGAGCGAAACCAACAAATATGTAAACTTCAAATATTTATTACTCTGGTGGCCATCTTAATTCCACTGTCCACCAAAGACCATGACATAACACAAAGTAGTACTTCCTTTACATGTTCTTTGCATTGTTTATCCACCTCAAACAATAACACACAAACACACTTTACCAAAGTGACATTCCGACTGCCTCCTGACCCTTCTTGCTGCTTGTATTTATAACATTGTCAAAGAACTACTAAAAAGAGATATAGTTTATAAATCACATGTACATCTGTTATCATAATTTGTGCAGAAAAGTTATTAATTTGCATCGAGTGACATAATTTAACATGTTATTAAAATGACAGACAAATTTGTTGACTTGACAGAATAATTCTTTGTTACAAAAAGGCCATTTTTTAGAAGTTTGTCAATTGACTTCTCTAATTTGCATAAATAAGTAAATAACATGAATTATTAAGAATTACATTGGTTTTCGTCTAAAATAGGATTGATTACATGAATACTGAGTGAAAATGCTCCTTGTGAACAAATAGGTTTCACTGGGTGATTTTTATTTAAGGAGATCCAAAATACCTAAGTTGGCCACTATTTTTTGTACTTCATATTAATTATTTAAGATGAACTTAGTGCATTTACATGATGACATTTGCTGTATCAGTGATCAAGTGATATTAACTTTTGTGTGGGTCAGTTGCTCAGTATAATTTAATAGGTTGACTGTTTATGGAGACATGTTATGCAATCATTGTTAACATACACAATAACTTTTCTATACTCATAAATACTCGTTAAACTGGTTGAATTTGGAGGGTATCGCATACTTCGGTACAGTAAAGCCTTTCATATGTTCCGTTACAACCTCCATGCAACCAGCTGCCACCATCCGGTGCAATTCCAGTCAGTACTTACCACCTTGGTACATAGCGTGCGCATCATTTGTGACAAAGAAAGCCTCTCAGACGAATTACACCACCTAAGAGAGGTATTTTGGAAAAATGGATACAGTGAAACACAGACTGGTAGGGCCTTCAAGAGGAGAGAGGCTGACAAATTTCAGGAAGAGGAAGAAGAAGAAGAAGAGGAAGATAACAAGAGACTTGACTTTCTGCCATATTTAGGGTCCCCATCAGTCAAAATTGCGAGGCTACTGAGATAATCGAACATAAATACCATCTTCCGGCCACCGCCGAAGATGAAAGAGCTGTTGGGCTCAGCTGAAGACCCACTCAAACTCGATACTCCTAGCACATATAGCATTTCCTGCGAATGTGGTGTACAGTACACTGGGCAGACCCATCACTGCATCTCGAAAAGGTGCGAGGAACACATTAGACGCATCCAACTTGTACAGGCAGAGAAATCTGCTATAGCTCAACATAGTATCGATGAAAACCACACCTTTGATTTCAAGAACACCAGGGTGCTGTGTCGAGCTGGAAGCTATTGGAACAGTGTCATTAAAGAATCGATAGAAATACGGGTCCACGAGAATCTTGTGAACAGGGATGAAGGTTATCAATTTAGCGTGGCCTGGAATCGTGCATTAGCCACAATACACTTGAATGCACCGAGAACCGTCCAGCTCGCGAGAGGTGACCGGAATGCTCTGACAGAGACATGAACAGTGTGCCCACTTCCCCCTACACCCCGCCCACTGGCTCCTCTGGATCCATCCTCCTTTGGCCAGGTGGTGGGGGCACACCGCAGGTATAGAGGGACCGGCAAAGTCTCGGCACTTTGCCAGAAGATGATGAGTATGTCACTCTCTAAAACATCGCAGTTTGAAGACACTACCACCTGGCAGGAAGCCTGAGAACTCTTTACCAGGCTCTAGGTTGTTATTAGGCCGTATGTTTTACATTTGGTCTCTACCTGTTTTGTTACTTACCTTCACTCTTTGACATCTGTCATTGCTGGGAATCTTCTTCTCCACTGTCCTTCCTATGTTATAAAAATAAATGTTTTCCTGAATCTTTTGTGTACATTTGGCTGCTCCACAATGACCAAAACCCTCATGTGTATAAGTAATTAAAGTATCAATACATCGTGCCATCCAACATAGTTTCAATCTTCTGAGTCTTATGTCTCCTGAAAAAAAAAAAAACCTTATATATCTTATAATATTGTTCCATCTTTTCTTCTCCTTTCACACCCAACATGCTGTTAACCAATTTCGAATTTTGATCATGATTTTGATACCTGCTGATGTCTTTTCAAGATCTCTTTTTTCGGATTTATCACTTTTCTGTTCTTCATACACGATAGATGGATCCATATATGTGAGAAAGAGCACAAACGGATACCGCTATGAACACTGTTTTGGCAGACTATGCACTTTAAACTAAATGTAATACGGTTTTCTATGGCGCGATTTACTACTGCTTGCATACTCGATGCCATCTTGATAGACCTCAGCAAGGGTACTGTCAGGAGCGCCTCAGTGAAGTGTGATAGGACTTCTGTTGTCTTCTATATACATAAATGATTTGACGGACAGGGTGGGCAGCAATATGTGTTTGTTTTTCTGATATGATACCATGTGTACAGTAAGGTGCAAAAGTTGAGTGACTTTAGGAAGATATAGGACAACTTAGACAACATTTCCAGTTGGTGTGATAACTGGCAGCCAGTTTTAAATGTGGAAAAATGTAAGTTAATACAGATGAGTAGGAAGATCAAACTTGTGATGTTCAGACACAGTCAACTCATTTAAGTATTTGGGAACAAAGCTGCAAAGAGATGTGAAATGGAGCGACCGTGTGAGGACTATGGTAGGGAAGGCGAGTGGTTGACTTTGGTTTATTGGGACAATTGTAGGAATGGGTGGTCCGCCTGTAGAGGAGACTGCATATAGGATGTTAGTGCAACCTATTCCTGTATACTGCTCTGGTGTTTGGGATCCATACCAGATCTGGACTGAAGGACATCAAAGCAGTTCGGACGTGGGCTGCTGGAGTTGTCAACTGCAGGTTCAAACAGCATATATTACAGAGGTGCTTCAGGAACTCAAGTAGCAATCCCTGGTGGGAAGACAATATTCTTTTCAAGGAACACTACTGAGAAAATTTAGATAACCGCCCCGAGTTGGTGACACTTCGCTCTCAGCTTCGGGCTGTGATGGCTTCGATTAGACAGCTTGAGGCTGCAGTGGATGGGCACCACTGTTGTGGGCTGGCTGTGGGGATCCGACAGACGTCAAGCACGTCCGAGTCCTCTGATCGGTCCTCACTGGTGGCCGACCCAGTTATGCTCGCACTGAGGCCGACCCCTCACCTGTTGTCGAGTGGGAGGTTGGCCCAGGGTGAAGCAGGTGGTGAAAGACTTCCCAGGCAGCCGGATGTAAGGCCTCCCTGGGTTGGCTGACAAACAGGTTCCAGGTGCTGTCTGTAGCTGACACTGTCGCTGAGACAGATGCTGTCGCCTCTCCTGTTTGAGAGGAAACCACTCAGCCTGCAAGATCCAGGCAATCGCTTAGGGTGGGATTATTGGTAGTTGGGAGCTCCAACATTAGACGCATTATGTGGCCCCTTAGGGACTTGGCTGACAAGAAGGGTAAGAAAGCCAATGTGCACTCCATGTGCATACTGGATGGAGTCATTCCAGATGTGGAAAGGGTCCTCCCAGACGCCGTGAAGACCACAGGGTGCAGCCAACTGCACTGTCAGTACCAATGATGTGTGTCACTTTGGATCAGAAGAGATTCTCTCTGGTTTCAAGCGGCTAACAGAAGTAGTAAAGGCTGCCAGTCTTGCTTTCAAGATGAAAGCAGAGCTGACCATTTGCAGCATAGTCAACAGGACCGGTTGCGGACCTCTGGTACAGAGCCGAGTGAAGGGTCTGAATCAGAGGCTCAGACAGTTCTGCGACTGTGTAGGCTGCAGATTCCTTGACTTGTGCCAAAGGTTGGTTGGGTTTTGGGTTCCGCTGAACAGGTCAGGTGTCCACTATATGCAGGAGGCAGCTACATGGGTAGCAGGGGCTAAGTGGCATTGACTGGGTGGTTTTTTAGGTTAGAGGGTCTCAGGAAAACACAAGAAGGGCTTCGGTCACAAAGGGTGCAGACTGGACAAAGGAAGAATGTAGATACAGGAACTATTGGTATAACAGTTGTAAATTGTCATAACTGTGTTGGGAAAGTACTAGAACTCCAAGCGCTAGTAGAAAGCACTGATGCTCAAATTGTTATAGGCACTTAAAGCTGGCTAAAGCCAGATATAAGCTCAGCTGAACTTTTAGCGAAGAACCTAATGGTGTTCCAATAGGATAGGCTAAACACAGATGGCTGTGGCATGATTGTTGCTGTGAGAAGTGGTTTAACTTGTCGTAAAATTGAAGTAGATACTTCCTGTGAGTTAGTATGGGCAGAGGTCATTGTTGGCAATCAGAATAAAATAATAATTAAATCCCAATTCAGATGATACAATTGCTGAAAGGTTCAAAGAAAACTTGAGTTTGATTTCAAACATGTACCCGACTCATTCGATACTAGTTGGTGGTGACTTTAATTTACCCTCGATATGTTGGTGAATATATATGTTTAATTCCAGCGGTACGCATAAAATATCATCTGAAATTGTGCTAAGTGCATTCTCTGAAAATTATTTTCAGCAGTTAGTTTATGAGCCCATGCGAATAGTAAACAGTTGTGAAAACCCACTTGACCTCTTAGCAATAAATAATCCTGAGTTAATAACGAACATCAAAACCAATTCAGGGATTAGTGAACACAGGGTTGAAATGAAGTGCCGTGTGACGGGGGCCTCCTGTCAGGTGGACCACTTGCCTGGTGCAAGTCTTTCGATTAAACACCACTTTCGGCGACTTGCGCGTTGATGGGGATGAAATGATAATGATTAGGACAACACAACACCCAGTTCCTGAGCAGAAAAAAATCTCCGACCCAGCCGGGAATCGAACCCGGGCCCTTAGGATTGACAGTCTGTCGAGCTGACCACTCAGCTACCGAGGGCGGACAACACAGGGTTGATGTGTTGATGTACTGAGACTGAATATTGTAATCCCCAAATCCTCCAAAAATAAGCAAAAAACATACCCATTCAAAAAAGCAGATAAAAATTCACTTGACACCTTCCTGAGAGACAATCTCCACTCATTTCAAATTAATATTTATTTATTTATTTATTTGTCCATATAAATCTGTTTTTAAGTACATATATTGTACACAGGATATTGGACAGAAAACATTTTTAGCTATTGGATTTCAAATGTCAAACATACATTTTATAAATTTTTATGACAAATTGGATCTATACAGTTAATAATTACAAATTTTTGAAATACTGTACATTTATAACTTATTTCTACAATTAAAGATACAAATTACATTTTTTCTTGCATAAGATACTGAGAGATTGAATAGTAGCAGTTTTTCAGAAGGTAGGGTGTCACAGACTTTTTAAGCTTTGGAGTTCAGTAAGAGATTTTATATGTCTTGGTAATCTGTTGTAAAGTTTTGTTCCTGCATGATATACACCTTTTTGGCATAATGTGGTGTTACAATGATTAACAAGTATGTCACTGTCTGACCTGGTACTGTAATCATGGACACTTTTGTTTTGAGGAAAAAGGTTTTCTTTTCTCAGTATGCTTTTCTTGACATGCGTGACTACTTTCAGTATATAACTGCAGGGAAGGGGTAGGATCTTTAGATCTTTAAAGAAAGGTTTGCATGATTTTCACTGCTCACTTGTTTCATTATTCTTATAACTGCCTTTTGTTTCCTGAAAACTATTATGGCCTGATGTACATTTCCCCAGAAAATGATACCGTACTTCAGTATTGAATCTACACGAGCAAAGTATACAGCCCTAACTGTTTCTGCACTAGTACTGTTGCAGAGAATTCTTACCACATAGCTCATTTTTGCTAGATTTGAATTTAGGGCTGTGATATGAGTGTTCCATTTAATATTTTCCTGGATATGAATCCCAAGAAATTTAGTTTCATTGACAGCACTAGTGTTTTGGTTATCTATAAATATTTCAGGTTGTGCCGGATTTTTATTTTGATCAGTGCGGAAATTCATGAGTATCGTTTTTTGGGGATTAACTATTAGCCTGTTTCTGGTAAACCATTCAGACACATCTTTTGCAGATGCAGTAAGATTTTCTTCATTATTTCCTTCAATCAATAGACTAGTGTCATCTGCAAACAGTACTGGTTCAGAATCCCTAACGTGTGATGGGAAATCATTGATGTAGACCAAAAAAAGAAAGGGACCTAAAATGGAGCCCTGTGGGACACCATGACTTAGTCCACATGGTTCTGAAAGGTCTATCTGTAGTTCATTTCCTCCACGTACTTAATTTCAGTTACCTGAGAGCGATATTCCAAATATGATTTAATCCACTGATTTGGCACACCTCTTACACCATACCATTCGAACTTCCTCAGGAGTATAGAATGATAAATCATGTCAAAAGCTTTTGTTAGGTCCAAGAATAAACTTGAGATATTTCTGTGGTTGTCCACTGCATATAAGACATGGTTTATCAGTTTGAAAGTGGTAGTTTCAATTGATCTCTGTGGTCTGAAGCCATGTTGACATCCAGAAATAATATTATTCTTGTCGAAGAATCTAATTAGTTTTGAAAGGAACACTTTTTCAATAATTTTTGAAAAACCTGACAATAGAGATACAGGCCTATAGTTACCCATACGTTGATGATCACCTTTTTTATATAGGGTATTACTTTTGCCATTTTCAGTTGCTGAGGGAAGACACCACATGATAAGGATGAATTGCATAAGTCCAATAAAGGTTAAAGTATTTGTCTTGCTGTTATTTTTATAATATAATCTGGAATATCATCAATACCAGTTGAGTACTTACTCTTTAGTGAATTAATGGTATTTAGGAGCTCTGTTGGGCTTTTTGGACAGAGGAACATGGATATATTATTCATTTCAATAGATGAAAGTTCTTTCCATGTTGTATTAGGTGGATTTCCAAATTTTTCCTTCACTAATTTCCCAGCAACAGTTGCATAGTAAGAACTGAAACTGTTTGCAACTTCCCTAGGGTCAGTGACATTCTTGCCATCATGTGATATCACAATATTTTTGTGAGTTGTCTTCTTTCCTGTAAGATCCTGCACAGCTTTCCCCATGGAATTAGTTTTATTGGATGACTTCATAATATATTTGTCATTTTCCATAATTTTTGCCTCCTTTATGATGTGTTTCAAAACTAGCTTGTATTTTTTGAAATTATTAATAAATTCTGGACTGCTGTGAGTTTTTGACTGCAGAAAAAGTTCCCGCTTCCTTTAACAAGATACTCTGATGCCTGGTGTAATCCAGTTTTTGAATCTATCTGTGCTTTTGGAAATAACTTTCCTTTGTGGAAAAGCTATGTCAAAATTATGCTTGAAAATGTTCAAAAAAGTTCCATCTTTTTGTTAGTATTAGAGGTATCATATACTTCTCTCCAAGATTGTTCGCTGATTAGGTACTGGAAGTATTCAATATTTTTCCCACTATAAATCCATTTATGGATAACATTTTCTATACTGGTTGAAATGTGATTTACAGGTATGGTCAGTAATTGTGAAAGGTGGTCATTATAGCCGGTATCAAAGTTTTCTGATGTACACTTGTCTATGTTTACACATACCTGATCAAGGAGAGTGACACTAGTTTTAGTTACATGTGTTGGAGAACTAACAGTAAGACAAAGATTGTAGGCTTTTATAATATTTATATTTACAATATAAGTGTAGACCAGATGCGTCTTAAATTCAAAGAAATTGTATGAGCAGCAATTGAGAGATTTATACCAAATAAATTAACAAATGATGGATCTGATCCTCCTTGGTAAACAAAACAGGTTAGAACACTGTTGCAGAAACAACGAAACAAACATACCAAATTTAAACAGATGCAAAATTCTGAAGATTCGTGATCTTTTATAGTAGCTCGAAATTTAGTTCGGACTTTAGTGTGAGATGCCTATAACAGTTTCCACAACAAAACTTTGTCTCGAAACCTGGCAGAAAATCCTAAGAGATTTTGGTCATATGTGCACGATAACAATGGAGATACTATCGATGACAGTGTGGCCAAAGCAGAGTTACTAAACACATCCTTCCGAAATGTCTTCACAAAAGAATATGAAGTAAATATTCCAGAATTCAAATCAAGAACAGGTGCCAACATGAGTAACGTAGAAGTAAATATCCTCAGAGTAGTGAAGCAACTTAAATCACATAATAAAAGCAAGTCTGCTGGTCCAGACTGTATACCAATTAGGCTCCTTTCAGAGTATGTTGAGGCATTAGCTCCACACTTAACAATCATATACAACCGTTTGCTCGATGAAAGATCCATACCCAAAGACTGGAAAGGTGCACAGGTCACACCAATATTCAAGAAAGGTAGTAGGAGTAAGCCACTAAATTACAGTCCCATAATGTTAACGTCGATGTGCAGCAGGATTGTAGAACATATATTCCGTTCGAACATTATGAATTACTTCAAAGAAAATGGGCTATTGACACATACTCAAGATGGGTTCAGTAAACATCATTCTTGCAAAACACAACTAGCTCTCTATTCACATGAAGTGTTGAGTGCCATTGTCAAGGGATTTCAGATCGATTCTGTATTTCTGGATTTCTGGACGGCTTTTGACACTGTACTACACAAGCGACTCATAGTGAAATTGTATGCTTATGGAATATCATCACAGTTATGTGACCGTATTTGTGATTTCCTGTCAGAGAGGTCACACTTCATAGTAATTGACAGAAAGTCATCGAGCAAAACAGAGTGATTTCTGGCGTTCCCCAAGGTAGTGTTATAGGCCCCTTGCTGTTTCTTATCTATATAAACAATTTGGGAGACAATCTGAACAGCCAGCTTCAGTTGGCGCTGTCATTTATCGACTAATAAAGTCATCAGAAGATCAAAACAAACTGCAAAACGATTTAGAAGAAATATCGGAACAGTGCAAGACGTGGCAGTTGACCCCAAATAACGGGCAGTGTGAGTTCATCCACATGAGTGCTAAAAGGAACTTATTAAACTTTGGTTACATGGTAAATCAGTCTAATCTAAAAGCCATAAATTCAACTAAGTACTTAGGTATTACAATTATGAACAAATTAAATTGGAAGAAACACATAGAAAATGTTGTGGGGAAGGCTATACAAAGACTGCGGTTTATTAGCAGGACATCCTCCTTTAGAATACTGTTGCGTGGTGTGGGATCCTTACCAGATAGGACTGACAGAGTACATCAAAAAGTTCAAAGAAAGGCACCATGTTTTACATTATCGCGAAGTATGAGAGAGAGTGTTACAGAAATGATACAGGATTTGGGCTGGAAATCATTACAAGAAAGGCGTTTTTCGTTGCGACAGACTCTTCCCGTGAAATTCCAATCACCAGCTTTCTTCTCCAAATGTGAAATTATTTTGTTGATACTGACCTACATAGGGAGGAACGATTACCGTGATAAAATAAGGGAAATCAGAGCTAATACAGGAAGATACAGGTGTTCGTTGTTTCCGCGCGCTATATGAGATTGGAATAATATAGAATTGTGAAGGTGGTTCGATGAACCCTCTGCCAGGCACTTAAATGTGATTTGCAGAGTATCCATGTAGATGTAGATGTAGATCCATGTAGATTTGAAACTGACTGCTGAATGATTCTACTATCACTGACATACATTATGCTTAAGGCCCACAGAGAGAAGATATGAGAAATTAGGGCTCATATGGAGGCATATAGTTAGTCATTTTTCCCTGACTCTATTTGTGAGTGGAACAGGAAAGGAAATGACTAGTAGTGGTACAGGGAAGTCTCTGCCAAGAGCCATATGGTGGCTTGAAGTGTAATCTATGCAGATGTAGTAATTATCTTACTGATTCCAGAGAAGGAAAGTTGCTACTCCATGTCTGCAGTCTCAGAGACCTGAAACTACACTGCGAGCAGCAGCACTAGCACCAGTGCATGATGGACTGGCAACTGGGTGGGGGTAAGGAGGAGCCTGGGGCAGGGAGGGGCAGGGATAGTATGGTGGGAGTGGCGGATGGTGAAGTCTTGCAGTTTAGGCGGAGGGCAGGAGAGAAGGTGCAGAGGGGGGAGGGGGTAAGTAGCAGAAAAGAGAGAAATAAAAATAAAAATAAAAGAAATTAAAAGACTGGGTGTGGCAGTGAAGTGATGGCTGTGTAGTGGTGGAATGGCGACAGGGAGGGGGCTGGATGGGTGAGGACAGTGACTAACGAAGGTTGAGGCCAGGAGGGTTATGGGAACATAGAATGTATTGCAGGGAAAGTTCCCACTGCTCAATTCAGAAAAGCTGGTGTTGGTGGGAAAGATCCATATGGCACAGGCTGTGAAGCAGTCATTGAGATGAGGGGTATCATGTTTGGCAGTGTGTTCAGCACTGTGGTCCACTTGTTTCTTGGCCACAGTTTGTCGGTGGCTGTTCATGCTGACAGACAGCTTGTTGGTTGTCATGCCTACATAGAATGTAGCACAGTGGTTCCAGCTTAGCTTGTAGATCACATGACTGGTTTCGCAGGTAGCCCTGCCTTTGATGGGATAGGTGATATTAGTGAGTAGATGGTGGTGGGAGGAGTTATGGGACAGGTCTTGCATCTAGGTGTATTACAGGGGTATGAGCCATGAGGTAAGGTATTGTGAGCAGAGGTTGTGTGAGGATGGACGAGTATATTGTGTAGGTTCAGTGGACGGTGGAATACTACAGTAGGAGGGGTGGGAAGGATAGTGGGTACGACATTTCTGATCAGGGACGACGAGAGGTAATCGAAACCCTGATGGAGAATGTAATTCAGTTGCTCCAGTCCTGGATGGTACTGAGTTATGAGGGGAATGCACTGCTGTAGCCGAACTGTGGGACTCTGGGAGGTGGTGGGAGACTGGAAAGATAAGGCAAGGGAGATTTGTTTTTGTACAAGGACGGGAAGATAATTATGGTCAGTGAAGGCTTCAGTTAGACCCTCAGTATATTTAGAGAAGGACTGCTCATCACTGCAGATGCGATGACCACGGGCGGTGAGGCTGTCCTTGGTATTAAATGGGTGGCAGCTGTCGAAATGGAGGTGTTGCTGGTAGTTAGTGGGTTTGACATGGATGGAGGTAGTGATGTAGCCACCTCTGAGGTGGAGTTCAACATCTAGAAATGTGGCTTGTTGGGTTGAGTAGGACCAGGTGAAACAAATGGGGGAGAAATTGTTGAGGTTCTAGAGGAATGTGAATAAGGTGTCCTCACCTTCAATCCAGATACCAAAGATGTCATCAATGAATCTGAACCAGGTGAGGGGTTTAGGATTCTAGTTTTTTAGGAAGGATTCCTCTAGATGGCCCATGAATAGGTTACCATAGGATGGTGCCATGCGGGTGTCCATAGCCATACCGTGGATTTTTTTGTAGCTAATGTCTTCAAAGGAGAAGTAATTGTGGGTGACGATATAGTTGGTCATGGAGACTAGGAAGGAGGCTGTCGGTTTGGAATCCATAGGGCATCTGGAAAGGTAGTGTTTGATAGCAGTAAGGCCATGGGCATTAGGAATGTTAGTGTACAGGGAGGTGGCATCAATAGTGATGAGCAGGGCACCATGTGGTAAAGGGAAAGGAACAGTGGAGAGTTGGTCGAGGAAATGGTTGGTATCTTTTATGTATGGGGATAGGTTCCGGGTAATAGGTTGAAGGTGTTGGTCTATGAGAGCAGAGATTCTCTCAGTGGGAGCGCAGTAACCAGCCACAATGGGGCGTCCTGGGTGGTTGGGTTTATGGACTTTAGGAAGCATGTAACTCAGTACCATCTGGGACTGGAGCAACTGAATTACATTCTCCATCAGGGTTTGATTACCTCTCATCGTGCCCTGAAATGAGAAATTTCCTACCCACTATCCTTCCCACCCCTCCTACCGTGGTATTCTGCCGTCCATCAAACCTACACAATATACTCGTCCATCCTTACACAACCTGTGCTCTCAACCCCTTACCTAGATGCAAGACCTGTCCCATACATCCTCTTACCACCACCTACTCCAGTCAGGTAACTAACATCACCTATCCCATCAAAGGCAAAACCAGTCATGTGATTTACAAGCTAAGCTGCAAACACTGTGCTACATTCTATGTAGGCATGACAACCAACAAGCTGTCTGTCAGCACGGACAGCCACCGACAAACTGTGGCCAAAAAACAAGTGGACCACCCTGTTGCTGAACACACTGCCAAACATGATACCCCTCATCTCAATGACTGCTTCACAGCCTGTGCCATATGGATCTTTCCCAACAACACCAGCTTTTCTGAATTGAGCAGGTGGGAACTTTCCCTGCAATACATTCTATGTTCCCATAACCCTCCTGGCCTCAACCAGCATTAGTCACTGTCCTCTCCCATCCAGACCCCTCCCTGTTCCCATTCCAGCACTACACAGATCTCATTTCACCGCCAAACCCAGTCTTTTAATAACTTTTATTTTTATGCTTATTTCTCTCTTTTCCGCTACTTGCCCCCCCCCCCCCCCCCCCTTCCCCCCTCCACACCTTCTCTCCTGCCCTCCACCTAAACTGCAACACTTCACTGTCTGCCACACCCACCATACCACCATACTATCCCTCCCCCTCCCCATCCCAGCCTTGTCCTTACCCACACCCAGTTGCCACTCCATCATGCACTGGTGCTAGTGCTGCTGCTTGCAGAGTAGTTTCAGCTCTCTGAGACTGCAGACATGTGTGCAAGTTGCATTTGTGTGAGGGTGTGTGTGTGCACTGTGTATGTGTGTCTACTGTTGACAAAGGCTTAATGGTCGAAAGCTATGAGCGCGTGAATCTTTTTATCATGCATATCACGACTCAGCATCTCCGCTATATGGTGAGTAGCAACTTTCCATCTCTGGTATTGTTACGTCCTGTCCTGGACTTTCCATTGTTTAGTTATCATACTGAATTAGATAATGTACTTTATACAATGTATTAAAACTCTTGTTATTGTTTGGCCAATGTTTGGGTAAAATTTGTCTAATCATTTTACCCTATTTGGTAAGTTACTGAAATGTTTTACTTCCATATTAAAACTCTTGTTATTGTTTGGTCAATTTTTGAGTGAAGTTTGTCAAATTGCTGTACCCTATTTGGTAAGTTACTCAAATGTTTTACTTCTAATGTTCTTTAAATTTAGGTGTAGTGTAGTACAGTATGTATAATATTGTATATTTTCCCTAGTGAAATTAATCATAAATCATCATAACAATTTGAGATGAATAGTGATGTCAATATCTTTAACATTAGAGAGAATGCTGACCTTTATTTCCCATTATCAAAGCTGTCAGTAGTTAAAAAAAGAATTCAGAACATAGCAACAAAATTTTTTCAATTACTCAGTAACATAAAATGGCTGCAGGTAGCAAAGCATCTGACATTTTGTATCTGACAGGTCACAAAGTGTCTAACATATAATCACTTCTTTTGGACAATTCAACCTGTTCCACAAATGAATTTTTGTTTAAAAATTGGTAAGCTGTAAAAAAATTACTTTTTAAGAGTAACAGTTGCTGTATAAATAGTAATGAAAAATAATATGTTCATAAATGTAAACATTAATCATGTATACATACCCTGTAAACTAACTTGTTCCTTATCATTTAGATAAAGGAATCATTCAGTTGATCTGTGGACTTAACTGTGAAGGTACTCTTCCTGACTTGCATTCCAAAACATGTTATTTTCTTTTGGGTTTTTAAGGAGACCATATTCATATACGTATGCATGCTATTATATGATTATCTCATACCATGGATTCATGAAGTAACAAATTCTTGGAAAAAGCTAGAAGTGCAGTGGCAATAAAACACACAAACAGTAGCAATAAGAATTTTAATGCAGAATTGAATCTGAATACTTTGGGATACATGCTGTCATGTTTCTCCCTTCATCCACTTCTTTTTCACCTTCTATCTCCCTGCCTCTCTCTCTCTCTCTTTCTCTCTCTTACTTACTCACTCACTATCTTCATCTCTCGCCCTCTCCTTCTCTTTATTCCTCCATCTTTCTTTCTCTCTCTCCATCCCTCCATCTATCTCCTTCTCCCCCTCTCCTTCTACCTGTCCCTTCATCTCTGTCTCCTTCTTTCCCCTCTCCAGCTCCCTTTCCCTCACTCCCCCTCCCTCCAGTGGTGGAGCTGCTAAATGCAGTTTGTCAGTTTATCATAGTGAAATTCAGTAGAATATTCTCTGTAATATGTGATTCTCATTAAACAGAAGGTTCCCTGTGCTCACAGTTAGAAAATTTTGAATATATTCATGAATCTGCACCAGTGAGTAGTGGGTCCAATTAAGTATCTTAGTATCATCCTGTTTTCTTTAGGAGTTTTCACATGAATTGGGGATTTAGTTTTTGAAGTGCATTGTAATTTAACAATGATGTAAGACTAAAACAGTTACCCAGCTTTTCTTTTTCCTAATATTTACAAGATTATATTTCTTTTCAGAAATGTGATCAAGGCTAACAGAGGTAAAATATATTTCAGGTACAGCATCCCGCCTCTTTACTGTGGCTTTCAATGGCTCATATTCTCCACCATCTGGTTTCTGTTTTGATATTAACTGCAATGATGAACCAATTATTGATGACATTAACAGTCCTGATTATAATGTGGATTCAAGGGTAAGAGATGGATAGCCTTTATAAAAAAAATCATCTAAGTGCCTTATAAAGGTACAACAAAAAAGTTTTGGGCTGGCACTGAGTTGACTTTGAT
The DNA here is from genome assembly GCF_023864275.1 of Schistocerca cancellata. Taxonomy (NCBI): domain Eukaryota; kingdom Metazoa; phylum Arthropoda; class Insecta; order Orthoptera; family Acrididae; genus Schistocerca; species Schistocerca cancellata. Next base: position 1,287,166,018 of record NC_064626.1, on the reverse strand, counting down.
ATCAACAAAATTTTGTTTTGATGTGATGGTATATATTCTGTAGCAAGTTAAACAAACATTAACTATATCTGCCAATGAATTTCTTTGTATTGATTATAAATTCACTGGTTCTAAGAGAACTTCAAAAGCTATAAAAATTTTCTAATCAAACAAGGAATTACATGAAATAGCTAATAAAAGTTTTGGACTACAGTGGGAGCATGAAATTAATTATAAACCCTCACCATACATTTAAATGACCTAGTTCAACCACATTTGAAAATATATGATTTCCATTTTAGGTGATTTAAAAATGAAGAAACTAGTTTATTCTTAATACTTCCATTCACTACTGAGTTACTGAATCATGTTTTGGGGAAACTCAACCTACAAGAATTGTACTTTCACAATACATTTATTCATTCATGTCCTTTGTCATTACCAATATCTCTCTTTTCTTGAAAAATAATTCCAAGTAGGGCTATAAATACCGGGACCAAAAGCAACCTCTACAAAGACTTTCAAGGGCTTACCATTAGTATTCTACACAGAGTACGTGAAAGAACTTGCCCGCCTTCTAACAGCCATGTACTACAAGTCTCTAGAGGAACAGAAGGTTCCAAATAATTGGGAAAGAGCTCAGGTAGTTCCAGTTTCCAAGAAGGGTCGTTAAGCAGATGCGCAAAACTACAGGCCTATATCTCTGACATCAGTCTGTTGTAGAATTTTAGGACATGTTTTTTGCTCATGTATCATGTCATTTCTAGAAACCCAGAATCTACTCTGTAGGAATCAACATGGATTCTGGAAACAGTGATCATGTGAGACCCAACTCACTTTATTTGTTCATGAGACCCAGAAAATATTAGATACAGGCTCCCAGGTAGATGCCATATTCCTTGACTTCTGGAAGGTGTTCGATAGTAGTTCCGCACTGTCGCCTGATAAACAAAGTAAGAGCCTATGGAATATCAGACCAGCTGTGTGGCTGGATTGAAGAATTTTTAGCAAACAGAGAACACAGCATGTTGTTCTCAATGGAGAGACGTCTACAGATGTTAAAGTAACCTCTGGCGTGCCACAGGGGAGTGTTATGGGACCATTGCTTTTCACAATATATATAAATGACCTAGTAGCTAGTGTTGGAAGTTCCATGCAGCTTTTCGCGGATGGTGCTGTAGTATACAGAGAAGTTGCAGCATTAGAAAATTGCGGTGAAATGCAGGAGGATCTGCAGCGGATAGACACTTGGTGCAGGGAGTGGCATCTGACCCTTAACATAGACAAATGTAATGTATTGTGAATACATAGAAAGAAGTATCCTTTATTGTATGATTATATGATAGCGGAACAAACACTGGGAGTAGTTACTTCTGTAAAATATCTGGGAGTATGCGTACGGAATGATTTGAAGTGGAATGATCATATAAAATTAATTGTTGGTAAGGGGGGTGCCAGGTTGAAATTCATTGAGAGAGTCCTTAGAAAATGTTGTCCATCAACAAAGGAGGTGGCTTACAAAACACTCATTTGACCTATACTTCATTATTGCTCATCAATGTGGGATCTGTACCAGGTCGGGTTGACAGAGGAGATAGAGAAGATCCAAAGAAGAGCTGTGCATTTTGTCACAGGGTTATTTGGTAAGCGTTACGGAGATGTTTAGCAAACTCAAGTGGCAGACTCTGCAAGAGAGGTGCTCTGCATCACTGTGTAGCTTGCTGTCCAGATTTTGAGAGGGTGCGTTTCTGGATGAGGTATAAAATATATTGCTTCCCCCTACTTATACTTCCCCGGGGAGATCACGAATGTAGAATTAGAGCGATTCGAATGCGCACGTAGGCTTTCCGGCAGTCGTTCTTCCCGCGAACCATACGCGACTGGAACAGGAAAGGGAGGTAATGACAGTGGCACGTAAAGTGCCCTCTGCCACACACCGTTGGGTGGCTTGCAGAGTATAAATGTAGATGTAGATGTAGATGTAGATTAGTATATATGTATTCAACAATCTGTCATTTGTTACGTCATTAAGGAAAAGGCCATGAGGGAGGAGGTACTGGACCACTAGTCACTCAACATTTGAATCAAACTTTTTATTTCACTGGACACTTATTTCTGACCATAAATCATTAATGCACATTTGTGACTTTCCTTACCATATACTTAGCACACTTGCTACTCTTAACTTGCAATAACTACATCATCTTACTCACACTAGCCTTGACACATCTCTAAACATAATCCATCGAACAAAGATACAAATAGCTTACGGGTTTCATGTTGTAGGATTGCCTGATCCAATGATGTACACTATACCACATACAATACACACTATTTTATGGACACAAACACCCATATTTATATACATACATTTTGTTGATTCTTGCACACACCTGTTTACCACATAGCATGTGATCACAGACTGCTCACAAAGAGCTTGAAAAACAAAGGTGTTATACATGACTTGGTTGATAGCCACCACATTAGCCCCCCCCCTGCCCCAGAGTGTGGAGCACAAACACAAATTTTAGGGCATACATTTAAAGGAAGCATCCAGGGTAACGTCACACTTGTGGGGATGGTCATCACTCACCCGCGGACTGTCGGTAGATACCTCATGCGAGGCAGGTGTAGCAGGAAGTGGTGACTGACTGAGTGGGGTATAGAGCAGTTCTCCTAGCGATCATGTTGGTTTGAGGCAGCAGACGGATACAGTTTGAGGTGTGTCAATAATGAGCACTTCGAATGTGTTGTTGTGCCACAAGATGACTCTGTGTGGGCCCGAGTATGGAGGGCTGGGTGGCAGTCGGACGGTGTCATTGCCACCACGATGTGAGTGCATGACGCCAAGTCCTTATGCGGGAATACGGGGAGAAGTGAGTGCGGCCAAGGAGGGGGCATGTGAATGTTAGTGATTAGCTGCTTAACATGCTCGATGAATGTCGAGTCACAGATTTGATCTGGGGAGAGTGAACGCTCGACTTGCTCTGCTGGGAGTGCGAGGGGTTCTCCATATAGTACTTCTGCCAGGGATGTGCTAAGGTCCTCTTTGTGTGTGGCGCGAATGCTTAACATTACCCATGGTAGGGCGTCGGCCTGCCCACTTGCCTCTGTGCCACATCAGTGAAGCTTTAAGCATTCGGTGCCAGCGTTCGACTAGTCCGTTGATCTGGGGATGGTATGCTGTTGTCCTAAATTGTTTCACCCTGCACAGTTCACAAAGCTGCCAGAAGAGGATGGATTTGAACTAGCACCCCTGGTTGGTGGTGATAGAAGCTGGGCAACCGAAGTGCGAGTTCAGCAATAATAAAAGGGCTTGAGCCACCAAGTCGGTTGTGATGGTAGTGAGGGGAATTACCTCTTCCTAGCAGGTAAATCTGTCAGTGGCAGACAGCATGTAATGAAAAGGGCCCGATGGGGTTAAGGACCTGACGATATTAATGTGTATATGTTGAAATCTTCATTTTGCCACATCGAACGTACCCACGGGGGCCTGTGTATGATGTCCTACTTTTGTGCACTGACAAGCCACACATGCTTGCGCCCAACTGTGACACTGTTTTATCACCTGGGGCCAAACAAAACGTTCAGATACCAGATGCGTGGTGGTGCATATGACAGGGTGTGCCAAGTCATGAATACTATGAAAAATGTCCCAGCAGAGAGGTACAGGTATCACTGGACGTATGCATCCTGTTGAAATGTAGCACCAGATGGGTGGCGAGAACCCAGGAAGTGTCCGTAACTCTAGTTTGAGTCCTGTTTTAGCATCAGAGCGCAATGTGGCGAGTTCAGTATCATCTGTTTGCAATTTAGGGAGTTCACTGAGGTCCAGTTATGAAGATAATATCAACACATGAGATAAAAATCACTGACAGCATTGTCTGCCCCTCTGACATAACATATGTCATTTGTAACTGGCATATGTGGTCAATACGAGGAAAATGTCTCGGGTATGAGTCCTTGCCTGGGTTGTGGAAAGCATATACCAGTGGTTCATGGTCAGTAAATACCACGAGATGGTGACCTTTGATATCATTTTGGATATATTTGATTGCGGTATCCATAGAAAATAGTTCCTGGTTGAAGGTCCACCATTTATGTTGAGAAGCAGACAGTTTGTGGGAGAAAAATCTGAGCAGCTGTACAATGAACCCACAGATTTCTGAAGTACTGCCCCCACTGCTGTATCACTCATGTCTGTAGTAAACGAGATGGGAGCATCAGGGATGGGATGAGTGAGCATAACAGCAGACTTGAGGTTGTTAAATGTATGTCCCATATCTGGAGTCCACGTGACAGCCCAAGATTCTGAAGTATTTTTGCCTGCGAGAGTATCCATCAGGGGGGCTTCTGTGTTGGTGGCTTGGGGAAAGTGTTTGTGGTGGCAATTTACAATTCCCAGGAAAATCTTGGTTCACTTGAACACAAGTTCCCCAATCATACTGTAATCATCAGTGGAGACTTTAATTGTCCAATAATTAATTGGGAAAGTTACAGTTTTGTTAGTGATGGGCATAAGACATGCTGTGAAGCATTATTAAATGCCTTCTCTGAAAACTATCAAGAACAGATAGTTAAGAACTCCACTCATGATGAGAATATCATGGATCTGATGGCACAAACAGAGCTGACCTCTTTGAGGATGTTCACACCAAAACTGGTACTAGTGACCATGGCATGGTTGTGGCAACAGTGATTACCAAGGGATAGAGGACAACTAAAACAAGCAAGAAGATATATGTGTTCAGTAAACTAGATAAAAAAACAGCAGTGTCATATCTCAATGAGGAACTTGTAACTTTCAGCACAGGGCAGTAGCACTTAGAGGAACTATGGCTCAAGTTTAAAAGAATAGTTGACCATGCACTTAGATATGAGCAGCTGAGAACCAAAGTGGCCCAAGTCAAAAAATTTTAGTTTTTGAGCTATACTACTCAGTTTATTCACAATCCAAGGAAATTTCTTGTGGAGAAGTGATATGATGATAACTGCATTACATTACTATACTAATAATATACACATACATTAATGTTTCACATAACTTTAGTGACTTTTGTGATCTATAGTTAATAGAATATTACTGTTATTGCCTAGATAATTTTGTAAAAAATATTGTAATCAACCATGAGCGAGAAGTGTTTGAGCTGCCACATGAAAGTTAGTTCTGGGGCTCTGTGCAGCTGTTGTGGCAAATGGTTACATCAGGGTGAATGTTGTATCATGGAAATTGGGGGAGTAAAAGGGTCTCTTCCGTGGTATTGCAAATTATGTTCAAGGGATAGGAAAATAGCGGAACAGGAAGGGAACATTAGAGCCCTTCAGGCTGAACTGGATAGTGCTAGGGAGATACTGATGAGATTAACAGGGGAGGAGGGTGAAGACAGGTGGGAAGTGGTAGCAAGGAACAGGGGCCACAGAAAGAGAACAGCATCAACCAGTTTCATCATTGGCACAAACAACAGATTTGCCTTGATCTCTCAGTCAGCTAAGGAAGAGGCTCAAGTAGATGTAAGTGTAGTCAGCACTCAGCAGACTTTCACTAGGAAACCAACTGTTGCAAAAAGAAAGTAGAAAGTAGGAGGAAAGTTCTGTTGTTAGGTAGTAGCCATGGAAGAGATGTGGGCCAGCTCTTGCAGGAAAAATTAGGTGACAGGTACTAGGTCACAAGTATTTTCAAGCCCAGTGCATGTCTCAGCCAAGTGATAGAGGATGTAGGATCAATGTGCAAGGGTTTTACAAAGCAGGACCATTTTGTGGTAGTGGTGGAGCAGGAAACAGTATTGATAGGGATCAGGGCTACAATATTGAGTGTGACCTGGTAAAAATAGCATCTGCAACGAATCATAGAAATATTGGCTTGGTTCCTGCTTTCAGGCGGTTTTGACCAGCCCCAATTGAACAGCTCTGTCAGGAGGTTCAATATGGAGATAGATCAGCTGCTTTGGACAGTTACTTTGTCAGGCATAGGTTTGGTTCTTGTTGATGGTATAGGTAAGTGGGACTTCACAAGACATGGTCTGCATCTCAATAGGAAAGGGAAGGGTAAACTGGCTGGGATGACAGTAGAATCTTTAGTACAGTGAAACATAATGTTAGTATGTCACAAGATTCACATAAATGCACAGTTAATATATTGCATCAGAATATCATGGGATTAAAAAACAAAGTAGATGAGCTTCTTGTTTGTTTAGAAGATTTAGAAACAGAGGGTGGAATAGAGGTACTATGCCTGTCCAAACATCATATAGTCACAGGTATGGAAATGGTAAATGCAGATGCAAATAAGCTTTTGGCACATGTAAGTAGAAACACTATGGAGAGAGGAGGAGTTGCCATAATATGTTAAAATCAGTCATAGTCTGAAAAATTTGGAAACTAAAATTTGGAACTCCCACTGGAGCCACTTGAGAGCTGCAAAAGCATTCTTCCTCTCCCAACACAGTAAAGTGCATTTTCAGAAATAGTGATATAAGTAAAATGGCAAGACCATGTGGTCTTGTTGTACTGTGTTGGTTTGTGAGTTTATTTATACTCTAAAATAAAAAAGGCATTATAACAGTGCTTGTAAGTATTAACATTGTTTTCTTTCTTTAAATTTGTAATATCCAGATGTTATTAAAGCAGGAATTGTCTTTATAAGAGAAGTTTGTGCTCTATGTTGAAGTCTACATGAATCAAGCAGTGCTGTCTCACATGAAATATATGTCATAAAACTCATCCCTCTCAACAAAGCTGTGTGATCTGCCACTGAGGCATAACGGAAAGACACAATGACATTCTTCCTTTACATCCCTCCAGTGCACCACCATCTGGGCCTGGACATTTTGACTCTTTGGCAGAGGAAGACGATGTGGATGGTGAAATTGATTAAATGGACATGCTCATTTATAAAGCTTCTTGAAATAGCAGCATAGAAAAAATTACATTTTACGAAATTTTGACATTTAGAAACAACAATTTATTTGTAACCCATAGCTGAATGAACTGCCAAACTATTAGACAGACACAGTAGGTAGCAGTTTAGTAATTGACAACAATAATACCATTATTTTAACTCAATTTATGAGAGAAAACTGCAAAATGTGAGCAATACGTGAAGGTCACATTTACTGTATCACATTAAATATATGTTTTATAAATAAATTACAATTATGGAGATTAAATGAGAATGTCTTCCTTCTCGGGTATTCAACTTCACCAAAACATTTGCATGAAGAGTGGTAAAATACCAATTTACCTTTCACTATCAGTAAATTTCTGAGAGTAAAAGTGGTACTCCAACTTTTAAAGACTATAAAAAGGAATTTAAGGTACACATAACTAAAATGTCTGTAGCAAAACTAATTATAATACTTCATTTGTACATTTCATCAAATGAATCATGAATTATCATAAAGAATGAACTTACCTTAGACAAAATACAAAACCTTTCATTTCTCAGAAATGGGAAAAATTGAATTTACCACTTAGGCTCTCAGTAGCTCATATGTACCCAGTAGAACAGTTCATAATGGGAGGGACCCTCCATGTTATACAGTCATTCTAAAGAAACTTCTCACAAAACAGAGAATACTGCACAATAGGTGTACAAACAAAACATAGCACTATAGATAGAGGGACAATGAATGAATGAATGAATTAATCAATCTCTTTATTCATCCATTAACAATATACATTGTATGGATGTAGTCAATCACAATATATTTTCTTGTATTTAATTTGTTTCAAAAACTTGGATAACAAATACAAATATTTTATATCAGTATATGTAAATAATATTAATTTTCCATTTTCAGATATTCTTCAATGTTATAAAAACTATGTGTTAGTAAAAATTGTTTAACATCTACCTTGAATTTCTGAAATTCTTTAATTTTCTTTATTGTAGAAGGCAATGCACTAAAAAATATTTTGGGCTGGTAGTTTACAATTTTTTGGTAGAGTGCTCCTTTGGGGTGTCTCTGTGAAAATCATCCCTGTTCCTTGTTTCGCAGTTATGAGCCTGATTATTTAATGTTGAAAATTCCTGGTGAGTTTTCTGAAAGCATTCACATTCATAGATGTATAAGCTAGGAAGAGTCATTATTTTAAATTCTTTAAATATTTCCCTGAGTGACACTCTGCAGGGAACCCCTTTCATTATTCTAATAGCCCTTTTTTGAAGTTTAAAAGCTTGTTTTGCCATACCTGTATTTCCCCAGAAGATCACACCATTTCTAAGCAAACTGTTCATGTAAGCATAATAGGCACACATCAATGATTCAGTGTTGCAACGTGTTTAGAAGAGAGACTGAGGGAACTGTACTGGCAGACTCTTGAAGACAGATGTAACGTAAGAACTGCCTTTAAATGGTGGCTCTAGGAATATACTACAACCCCCAATGTGTCACTCACACAGGGATCATGAGGATAAGATTAGAATAATTACTGCACACACACAGAGGCATTCAAACAATCATTCTTCCCACTCTCCATAAATGAATTAAATGGGCAGAAACCTCAATAACTGGCACAATGAGGTGTACCCTCTGCCATGCACCTCACAGTGGTTTGCAGAGTCTAGATGTAGATGTAGATACCAACTTTCCTAACACACACATTTCCCTACTAGCTGTTCATGTGAAATCCATGTCTGGTGAAACATGCTCTATCAAGTGAGCAAACATCTGTTAATTTGACAATACTGAAATCTTACATGTGTTTTTTAGTTTTTCATTTATTCTATGAATTTCATTGCTCACGGATAAGCATTCCAGCAGGTCATGTCTATGGCTGAATTTTATGAGTATGATATTTGTATCAGCTCCCCCATGAACCATGGACCTTGCCATTGGTGGGGAGGCTTGCGTGCCTCAACAATACAGATAGCCGAACCCTAGGTGCAACCACAACGAAGGGGTATCTGTTGAGAGGCCAGACAAATGTGTGTTTCCTGAAGAGGGGCACCAGCCATTTCAATAGTTGCAGGGGCAACAGTCTGGATGATTGACTGATCTGGGCTTGAAACAATAATCAAAACAACCTTCCTGTTCTGGTACTGTGAACAGCTGAAAGCAAGGGCAAACTACAACTGTAATTTTTCCCGAGGGCATGCAGCTTTACTGTATGATTAAATGATGATGGCATCCTCTTGGGTAAAATATTCCGGAGGTAAAATATTCCCCCATTCGGATCTCCAGGCGGGGACTACTCAAGAGGACGTTGTTATCAGGAAAAAGAAAAATGACGTTCTACGGATCGGACCGTGGAATGTCAGATCACTTAATCGCGCAGGTAGGTTAGAAAATTTAAAAAGGGAAATGGATAGGTTAAAGTTAGATATAGTGGGAATTAGTGAAGTTCGGTGTGCAGGAGGAACAAGACTTTTGGTCAGGTGAATACAGGGTTATAAACACAAAATCAAAAAGGTGTAATGCAGGAGTAGGTTTAATAATGAATGAAAAAATAGGAGTATGGGTAAGCTACTACAAACAGCATAGTGAATGCATTATTGTGGCCAAGATAGACACAAAGCCCACACCTACTATAGTAGTGCAAGTTTGTATCCCAACTTGCTCTGCAAATAACGAAGAAATTGATGAAATGTATGAAGAGATAAAAGAAATTATTCAGATAGTGAAGGGAGATGAAAATTTAATAGTCATGGGTGACTGGAATTCAATAGTAGGAGAAGGGAGAGAAGGAAACATAGTAGGTGAATATGGATTGGGGCTAAGAAATGAAAGAGGAAGTCACCTGGTAGAATTATGCACAGAGCATAACTTAATTATAGCTAACACTTGGTTCAAGAATCATGAAAGAGATACTAAAAGTTTTCAGATAGATTATATAATGGTAAGACAGAGATTTAGGAACCAGGTTTTAAATTGTAAGACATTTCCAGGGGCAGATGTGGAGTCTGACCACAATCTATTGGTTATGAACTGTAGATTAAAACTGAAGAAACTGCAAAAAGGTGGAAATTTAAGTAGATGGGACCTGGATAAACTGAAAGAACCAGAGGTTGTACAGAATATCTGGGAGAGCATAAGGGAACAATTGACAGGAATGGGGAAAAGAAATACAGTAGAAGAAGAATGGGTAGCTTTGAGGGATGAAATAGTGAAGGCAGCAGAGAATCAGGTAGGTAAAAAGATGAGGGCTAGTAGAAATCCTTGGATAACAGAAGAGATAATGAATTTAATTGATGAAAGGAGAAAATATAAAAATGCAGTAAATGAAGCAGGCAAAAATGAATACAAACGTCTCAAAAATCGACAGGAAGTGCAAAATGGCTAAGCAGGGATGGCTAGAGGACAAATGTAAGGATGTAGAGGCTTATCTCACAAGGGGTAAGATAGATACTGCCTACAGGAAAATTAAACAGACCTCTGGAGAATAGAGAACCACTTGTATGAATATCAAGAGCTCAGATGGAAACCCAGTTCTAAGCAAAGAAGGGAAAGCAGAAAGGTGGAAGGAGTATATAGAGGGTCTATACAAGGGTGATGTACTTGAGGACAATATTATGGAAATGGAAGAGGATGTAGATGAAGATGAAATGGAAGATATGATACTGCGTGAAGAGTTTGACAAAGCACTGGAAGACCTGAGTCGAAACACGGCCCCAGGAGTAGACAACATTCCATTAGAACTACTGACAGCCTTGGCAGAGCCAGTCCTGACAAAATTCTACCATCTGGTGAGCAAGAAGTATGAGACAGGCAAAATACATGCAGACTTTAAGAAGAATATAATAATTCCAATCCCAAAGAAAGCAGGTGTTGACAGATGTGAAAATTACCGAACTATCAGTTTAATAAGCCACAGCTGCAAAATACTAACGTGAATTCTTTACAGACGAATGGAAAAACTGGTAGAAGCTGATCTCGGGGAAGATCAGTTTGGATTCCATAGAAATGTTGGAACACGTGAGGCAATACTGACCCTAAGACTTATCTTAGAAGAAATATTAAGGAAAGGCAAACCTACGTTTCTAGCATTTGTAGACTTAGAGAAAGCTTTTGACAATGTTGACTGGAATACTCTCTTTCAAATTCTAAAGGTGGCAGGGGTAAAATACAGGGAGCGAAAGGCTATTTACAATTTGTACAGAAACCAGATGGCAGTTATAAGAGTCAAGGGACATGAAAGGGAAGCAGTGGTTGGGAAGGGAGTGAGACAGGGTTGTATCCTATCCCCAATGTTATTCAATCTGTATATTGAGCAAGCAGTAAAGGAAATGAAAGAAATGTTTGGAGTAGGTATTAAAATCCATGGAGAAGAAATATAAACTTTGAGGTTCGCCGATGACATTGTAATTCTGTCAGAGACAGCAAAGGTCATAGAAGAGCAGTTGAACAGAATGGACAGTGTTTTGAAAGGAGGGTATAAGATGAACATCAACAAAAGCAAAATGAGGATAATGGAATGTAGTCAAATTAAATCAGTTGATGCAGAGGGAATTAGATTAGGAAATGAGGCACATAAAGTAGTAAAGGAGTTTTGCTATTTGGGGAGCAAAATAACTGATGATGGTCGAAGTAGAGAGAATTTAAAATGTAGACTGGCAATGGCAAGGAAAACGTTTCTGAAGAAGAGTAATTTGTTAACATTGAGTATAGATTGAAATGTCAGGAAGTCGTTTCTGAAAGTATTTGTATGGAGTGTAGCCATGTATGGAAGTGAAACATGGACGATAAATAGTTTGGACAAGAAGAGAAAAGAAGCTTTCAAAATGTGGTGCTACAGAAGAATGCTGAAGATTAGATGGGTAGATCACATAACTAATGAGGAGGCATTGAATAGAATTGGGGAGAAGAGGAGTTTGTGGCACAACTTGACCAGAAGAAGGGATCAGTTGGTAGGACATGTTCTGAGGCATCAAGGGATCACAAATTTAGCATTGGAGGGCAGCGTGGAGGGTAAAAATCGTAGAGGGAGACCAACAGATGAATACACTAAGCAGATTCAGAAGGATGTAGGCTGCAGTAGGTACTGGGAGATGAAGAACTTGCACAGAATAGAGTAGCATGGAGAGCTGCATCAAACAAGTCTCAGGACTGAAGACCACAACAACAACATTTGTGTTCAGAGGCAGGAGTGCTAGTTCTGCAAGTTTCGCAGGAGAGCTTCTGTAAAGTTTGGAAGGTAGGAGATGAGGTACTGGCAGAAGTAAAGCTGTGAGTACCGGGCGTGAGTCGTGCTTCGGTAGCTCAGTTGGTAGAGCACTTGCCCGCGAAAGGCAAAGGTCCCGAGTTCGAGTCTCGGTCGGGCACACAGTTTTAATCTGCCAGGAAGTTTCGTATCAGCACACACTCCGCTGCAGAGTGAAAATCTCATTCTGGAAACATCCCCCAGGCTGTGGCTAAGCCATGTCTCCGCAATATCCTTTCTTTCAGGAGTGCTAGTTCTGCAAGTTTCGCAGGAGAGCTTCTGTAAAGTTTGGAAGGTAGGAGACGAGGTACTGGCAGAAGTAAAGCTGTGAGTACCGGGCGTGAGTCGTGCTTCGGTAGCTTAGTTGGTAGAGCACTTGCCCGTGAAAGGCAAAGGTCCCGAGTTCGAGTCTCGGTCGGGCACACAGTTTTAATCTGCCAGGAAGTTTCGTATCAGCGCACACTCCGCTGCAGAGTGAAAATCTCATTCTGGAAACATCCCCCAGGCTGTGGCTAAGCCATATCTCCGCAATATCCTTTCTTTCAGGAGTGCCAGTTCTGCAAGTTTCGCAGGAGAGCTTCTGTAAAGTTTGGAAGGTAGGAGACGAGGTACTGGCAGAAGTAAAGCTGTGAGTACCGGGCGTGAGTCGTGCTTCGGTAGCTCAGTTGGTAGAGCACTTGCCCGCGAAAGGCAAAGGTCCCGAGTTCGAGTCTCGGTCGGGCACACAGTTTTAATCTGCCAGGAAGTTTCGTATCAGCGCACACTCCGCTGCAGAGTGAAAATCTCATTCTGGAAACATCCCCCAGGCTGTGGCTAAGCCATGTCTCCGCAATATCCTTTCTTTCAGGAGTGCTAGTTCTGCAAGTTTCGCAGGAGAGCTTCTGTAAAGATTGGAAGGTAGGAGACGAGGTACTGGCAGAAGTAAAGCTGTGAGGACCGGGCGTGAGTCGTGCTTTGGTAGCTCAGTTGGTAGAGCACTTGCCCGCGAAAGGCAAAGGTCCCGAGTTCGAGTCTCGGTCGGGCACACAGTTTTAATCTGCCAGGAAGTTTCGTATCAGCGCACACTCCGCTGCAGAGTGAAAATCTCATTCTGGAAACATCCCCCAGGCTGTGGCTAAGCCATGTCTCCGCAATATCCTTTCTTTCAGGAGTGCTAGTTCTGCAAGTTTCGCAGGAGAGCTTCTGTAAAGTTTGGAAGGTAGGAGACGAGGTACTGGCAGAAGTAAAGCTGTGAGTACCGGGCGTGAGTCGTGCTTCGGTAGCTCAGTTGGTAGAGCACTTGCCCGCGAAAGGCAAAGGTCCCGAGTTCGAGTCTCGGTCGGGCACACAGTTTTAATCTGCCAGGAAGTTTCTTAACATTTGTGTTAGTTAGAAGTAATAGAAGTCTCAAGAGCTGTTTAAATATGACTATGACCCTATTTTTGTAAATGTCATTTGCTCCAGCACAAACCATTATGCTTTCCTGTTCTGTGTAGTCAATTTTCAAGATATTTCTTGCCACTTCTTTGAAATCAGCCCCCGGCTTCATCATACCTGCTGTGGACTGCCAATGAATTGCTAATGTTTCTGAGTCCTCTCATGTGGTTGACTCCATATGGGGGAAAGCGGGGCAGAATGGTGTGCTAGAAAGTTAATTGTTTCACACAGGTCAGGTTTCTAGAGTAGGATGTGACAATCCACAACCTCAGGCTCAACCACATGTTGCATGTGACATTACACAATCCCAAGTGTTGGCACCCAATACCCCCACAGAGTGTTCCAATGTTTCTCCTGAACTATGTTACTTTTGACAAACTGCCTATTGGCTTCTGTCTCGGGTTCTTCGGCCGACGTTCATCTAATGATTTTTCTCTTTCGGACTTCTCACGTTTACCCCAGAACGGTTTCACGTACTTTTGAACTCTCTCTTCAAAGTTCTTTTCAACTTTCCATCACGGTACTTGTTCGCTATCGGTCTCGTGGTCATATTTAGTCTCAGATGGAGTTTACCATCTGAGACTAAATATGACCACGAGACCGATAGCGAACAAGTACCGTGAGGGAAAGTTGAAAAGAACTTTGAAGAGAGAGTTCAAAAGTACATGAAACCGTTCTGGGGTAAACGTGAGAAGTCCGAAAGAGAAAAATCATTAGATGAACGTCGGCCGAAGAACCCAAGACAGAAGCCAATAGGCAGTTTGTCAACAAGTGGCCATGAAAGCCTTAACAATTTTGTATGTTCCTTTTCTCCCCCACCCCTCCTAGTGCCCCCTACAACCACTGTCGACGAAATTTGCATCACAATCAATGCCTCTGAATGTCCACGTGACGAGCTTTCCTTGCAGCTCCACGAGGGATCCATCTTCGTCCTCCGCATAGGGGGCACTTCACGTGGGTCCACACCCACATCACACATACCATCCTGCGCACAGTCCCTGTCCCAAATGGGGTGGATATGGCTGCCACAGCTGCAATGTTCAGCACTGACGGGATGTTCAAGATTCGCCCACGTCCTTCCCCCAGTGCTCCGCACTCCCGCGGGAGGGCAGGGGGGGGGGGCTCTGTGGCGACAGTCAACCGCCAGTAACTTCGCAGTCAAAGCGCAGAGTAAACGGTCTTTGGAGACTCAGACTCGAGATTCTTTGGATTCCCATCAGCGACTTGATGAAGTGATACACGTGTCATGAAATTCTGCATTGTTTTTCTTGTGTTTCTGTAACTATACAATCCTTAATAAAAATGTCTTATCGTTACAAGTTGGAGTTTTCGGTGTGTGGTCCGTCACTATAGCCAAAAAAAAAAAAAAAACAACCCACAGCCTCATTCACACAGCACTTTGCGATCAAGTCATGTCTCTCTGGAACGTTCAGAACAAATATCTTGGCATAATAGAGAGCCAAAATTTTCTTATTGAATGTTTGTTTGACATCATAACCCTTATTGCAGGCTACATTGTTAAAATCACTTATTAAGATCAAATTATCATTTTTTTACTCTTTCAGCATCACAGCCTGCTATGACTTCTTGATTTTTATCATAGGGTTTCATGATGCCACAAACCTCAACACTGCTAATACTGTTTTTCATAATTTCCACCATACATCTCCAAAGATTGCCTGAAAAAATATGCAATTTTATTCATAAAAGAATGCTTATTGCTTCTGGAACTTCCATTTTTAACTGCTGAAAGTTTGTACTTTGGAACATAAAATATTATTTTTCACAGTAAATTTCACTTTTTGAAATGTTAGCCATAGTCACTTTAACACACGATTTAAGGTTTGCTTCTGAGCCAGTTACTGCAATACTATTATTAGGAGAATGTACATTAAATTTGCATCATTTACTGGAGATGACATTTTTGTGCCCAATGCTTTGTCTTTATTGAATACTAACTTCCATTCTGACTGTTTGTTATCTCTATCTTGTGGCAATTCACAGATATTTTGCTTCAGTCTCAGCTGTATAGTTTTGTACTTCACACTATAATTTTCTCTTATTAGGCCATTAGCTTACACATTGTAAGCTCGAAATACATTCACTGTACTTTGTGGATTCACTTTTGCACTTCACACATGCTAAATTTTTTAATGGCAGGGGCTTCACCTTGTGCTTTAGAGATTTCATTCATAGTCCTGCACTGCTGAGATGGGTACATGTGCAGTCTATTTGTATCTATAGTATAAGATCTAGACATTATCTTCAACTGTTGCAAAATTGGTTGGTTAAATTCTTTCATTCATTGTCAAAATTCACCTGGAGTCAGAACAGACATTACAAATCACCAGCAAACTAAAAACTGGTCCAATATGTTCCACTAAACCTTCATTCCTTGCTACCTAACAACCACAAAAATTCTGTTTCTATTTCACATTCAGAACACTGTGAGTGAAGAATGATCAAGCAGTTCAGCTTCATAGCTAAACTATTACAACTGCATAATTCTCCAGAAGAAAACAAGTTTGAAAGCAGAGCCACAATGAACTTATCCCCTGTTCCAGGCCTTCAGAGTGAGTGACAGTCTATACATTCCATTGTTCATAAATGGAATGAGGAGTTATGTTCCAGATGACAGCTGAATTTTTATTTCCAATCTAAGGAAACAAGATAAGAATAGTCTATATCTTACTGTTATAGAAAATTATCCATCCAAGCCTAGAAGATTTAATTCAACAATATTATGGGACAATGTAAGCCTAACCTACTTTGTCATGGAATGATTCATTACATAATATACGGAAAGATTATAATAAAATTTAAAAATAAATATGTTACTATAAAAGTTAAATACGCACAAAAATATTTCCAGTATTATGTATAAAAAAATAATAATACACTGCAGTACAATCTGTCCTGATCTACTAAGAGGAATTCCAGTAGAGAATGAAGGGACATCATTCAACCTGGATTTCTAAACTCTGTGATTGTGTTTGCATAAAAGATGATTATCAGGGTTGACCTTCTGGCAAAATCACATTTTTACACCATTCTGTGTAATGATTGAGAAACGTTATCCAAGAGCAATCACTTTTTCTGCTTTGTGTACACTGAATTAATGTGACAGTTTCTTTTTAAATAGTTCATAGCATCAACCAAAAATAACGTGAAGGAGTATATGTACAAGGATGACAAACTTAAAATTCGAAGACACTTCAACAAAGTGCAGATTGTTCTGAATGTCCTTTCTACATGCCTCTCTAAAAAAAACCTTCAAAACACTGGTAACAAAGATGTTGGTCTGCAGTTGTCTGTGTTACCTCTTTTTACAGAACAGTTTTATGTTAACAAGGAACAGTGCAGCACACATATACGATACACTGATCTTCAAAAATGTACTTGATATTTCATAATCCCAATGTGATTATTTATCTTTCACTGACTCAGTTTCCTCCATACATCTCTTCTCTTGAAGTAATGTCATAAATGTCTTTCAACATCAGGTGTTAAGTATTCTGAATACTTGTTTGTACGAACAACGTTTTGATTTACCTTACCGACTATTGACAGGAAATGGTTATTTAATATTTTGAATGATTCTCATTACACATAAAACTGAGACTCTTTGTGGCCACTGTTTTTAAATCCAGATCATGATAAAACCAACTGTAGTCCTGTTTTTGCTTGTTTACTAAATCTATATGCTAAATTAATGAAATTAAATTAAAAACTCTAATGAGACTTGTGTGATTAACAGGTTGCTGAATTTACAGCCTACATTGAGAATTTAGCATCTCATCTCCAAACTGAGCATGTGTTAGTTACAATGGGTGATGACTTCAATTACCAAGATGCAGCCCAGTGGTTTGTTAACCTGGATAAATTGAAAAAGTAAGCTTTATGTTTTTATGAGTAACGTGTTGTTTTGAATTATGTCTAAATCTGTGACAGGCACATACATAAATGTACACTGTGAATTACTACACTATTGACCATCCACAATGCAACACCAAGAAGGGCCAGAGATATCACAGCCAAACTGATTTGGGAGATAACATATTGTGTGAAGATCACATAACTGAAAATACAGCTCAATGTGAAGTGAGGAAGATGATGAAATCAGTATTGAGAGTTGCTGGTTATAACCAGCACTACATGCCTCCGCCTTGAATCAAAGAGGCTTTGGATGTATTTCTGGGGTATAGCAGTCCATTCTGCCTCCACATATTGCCAAAGTTAATTCCTTTTATAACAGCAGGTTGTGCATCCCAGGCAGTCATTCTGCAATCATTGACCAGATGATTTCAATAAATGAGAGATTGTGGGAGCAATGCAATCCAATGGGCAGCAATGAGAACATTGCATGCCACACGTGATAACACAATATCCTGTCACAATGAGGCAGTCGGCAAGCTCTGAAGGTATGGGAGGTCTACAGCCTCCACACTCCAGAGGTGTAACACTGGTTGACCTGTGTACCAGCAGTGTGTACTAAGGAGGGTGCGAGAGTGGAGTACAATACCATGCCAAAACATAATACCAGTATGGCGAAGCATAAGGCAATAGTTCAACTGTCTCTCACCATGATGTCTCCAGACTCTAATCCTACCATCACGGTGGTGGAAGCAGAATCAGCATTCATCAGTAAAAATGTGGTATTGACTGTGGTAAACACAGCAATAGATGTCTTCCGGACAGTCCACTCTGCTGCAAGTGACGTAAAATGATATGTGCGGACACTGCATATTGCACAACAAACCGAATACGTTGTGATATGGTTTGTGGTGTGGCAGAGTTATCCATCACTGCCAAGTGCACAATACCCCTGTCATCACTGGTGCAATGAAGAGGTTGAAATAAGTGCCATCAATCCATCATTCCCTCCTGCATCCAGGGATTACAGATCCGCATCACAGTTGCTTGGTTCCATCTGACACTATCACCAGTTTCTCTGAAGAATAATCTGCTATGCATATAGGCGACTATTTTTCCTTCATCAAACTCTGAAATGTGTTCGAAAGATACTTGCTGTGTTCTACAAGGCATACTGAAGCTGCTCACACAAAACAACTGCACAAAAGAACAATTCCAGTAGGTCCACACTGCCATCTGTTCCCCCTTTACATAGCACTTCCAGGTGGCACTACCATTGCCCATGATGTGCACCTACACTGAAATGCTAATCACATGCACCTCTCATTGTCACAAATGCATACTGCAAATTTCACCTGATTTAGATGCTTCCTTCATGGTGTTACATTTTGGGTGGCCACCAATGTATGTAAAGTGTGGCTCAGTTTCTGGTTTAAGGTATTAAGAAATTAAAAATCAAAGAATATGAGGTTTGACAATGAATTCATTCCAAATAGAGTCCACTGGGCATGATACATTGCATATCATTAATTCTTTAATTTCTTTGTGACCTTGATAAAGCATAATTTATTTTACCAGGCTCTATGAAAACATGTAAGCTGAAACTTACTTGTCCAGGGAATGAGGCACTAAGAGAAGACCTCAAAAAAAAAAAAAAAAAGTAATTGAGGATTGTCAGTCACAACCTCCTGATCTCTCCAGCTGAAATAAATCTACTGTTTCAGTTTTGAGAAAAGTAAATAGTCTGGAATTAACAAATCTGGTAAAGAATTTGAGTAGTGCAGTATTGAGACTTGCCCTTCAGTGAGCAACTGGTGATTCATTGCTGCCAAAAGGGCCAGAGCAGGAAAAGCCATGACAGACGAGCAGGTCACATTTTTACACTTCCTTATAGAGCTCCTCATTTACTATGTTACAAGGAGGCACAAATTCTTTATATATGGCACCACTCCATTGAGAAATACAAGAGACATCATCTTCACTCTAGACATTATAAAATGCAGGTTTTGTAGTCACAGAAATATTTCACTAACTCCTTTACAACTCTGACACTTCACTTTACAATTGTAGACAAAATACAAAGTCTCATTGCAAAGAATAATCATGTTTAAAAAGTTCAGATTTTAGTTTTGTCTCGACACAACAGAACATATTTGTACATTTGATTCTGTGCAGACTATGTGGAACAAACACTACACTTAGCTTCAATTACTCAAATCTTCATGCATAATCTGCACAGCTACATTTTATGGGAATGTTTAGCATTTATTCACCTATTTCATCTTCTTTAATCATTTCAGTGAAAGTGGTAGTGTTTTTATTGGTCTGAATTGTTATTACTGTGTTTGTCATCCTTCAGTATCTGTCAGCTTCAGAAAAACTATTGTACCATTCACAACCAGTGCCCAACCCTTTGGAGTCAGTTCAGTGCTCCAACTGCTCCTTCTTTTTGTCCATCTCCTGAAGCTGACACACACTCATATAACATCAGGTTGTATAATATGAGCAAACATTTCAACAGCAGTGACTATATTTATGCCTCTCAATTCAGGTATTGTAAATGTTTCACACAACATAGTTTAACAGCTGTGCAATACATGCGGTTCATGAAAACATTAGACAACACTGACTAAAGTGAATGTTAAGGAGTAGCTTTCATTTTACCATACATTAAAAGTTCTTCTCACTCAATTCATGGATGCACTGTAAGAAGAATGACTGCTTGATGTTATTGGCCTAATTTTATTTACACAGTCTCTACAAATATAATACACTGAACAATGGAAATGTGTTCCTGAAATAGTTAAAGTAGATTCCCACGAGATATTCAGTGTCATAGTTTGAATGTTTGAAAGTTAAGATTTTTCATCATATTTATTACATGGTCCTATCAGCAAGATAAGGTAATAACAATTTTTGTTGACCTTTGTTATATGGGCTTGTTGTCCACTGTTTAAATGAATTCCACTCATTTGACAACTATTCTACTACAGGTAAATCAAGTGTTTTATAAGTTGCATTGTTCATAGAGAAGCCACAGTTTACCAATATTCTACCAATAAATCAGAGCTTGTCACTAACAATATTTACAACTAAGCCAAGATGATTATCCCACTTTATATCCCTCATAATTTTCATAGTCAGATATTTGTATGACATGACTGACTCTAGTTGTGACATGACACTCCTTTAATGAGTTTTAGAGCCATACTTACACATTATACAAATTTTGACAGCAATATCTGGATTGGAAAATTGTTTTCTTTAATTGTAATGTAGGTACTTAAATAATTAGTGTAATACCTCCAATTTTTTTCTGTTTTTCAACCAATTTGTTCACAGGAAGTAATTGAAAATTGATGATTGCCATGTATAGTAGCTCTCATGAAGTCAACTGCTGTAGCATACAGTTATTTTATAACTGTAATATCTTTCCCATTAAAGCAGCTGTGTGTACTGTCTACATTTGATGTACACATATGCTGTATTTGAGTTTTTATGCAAGTTTGAAAGTGTCAATAAAACAAGAGTACAATACTTGCATTACAATTAATAACTCAAGCAAGAGATTTTTGTATAACTATTCGACAGTTATCACATCTTTATAGTCACACAGCTGACATATCAGACACAAAATGCACTAATGTAGCATCCAATCAAAAGGTTTGTACTAAGGTACCACTGTTGCAAAGAATAAAAGGTATTTAAGAATCTGCTATGTTACAACTTCATTTAATTTGTAAGACTGTTTTATAGATTCAGCTTTTTTGTGGCAATTTGTGCTTCATCTTGTTAATGTAAATTTAGCTTCAGTTTTAAAAATATTATTTTCTATTTTTAGAATTTTTTTTAGAAAATTGAGATGAGTACTTTTTGCAGGTATGTTAATGCCAAACAGGAAGAGGGAGGAAGATTGAATGTGTTATATTCAACTCCTGCTTGTTATCTGAAAGCCTTAAATGAAGCCAACATAACGTGGACAGTTAAAGATGATGACTTCTTTCCTTATGCAAGTGATGAACACTCATATTGGACTGGCTATTTTGTTTCTCGAACTACAAGTAAATACTTTGAAAGACAGGCAAACAATTTCCTTCAGGTACTGTTTGTTCTTAGGCTTTACATCATATAGCTGTAGAAAATTGAAAAGCAATGAGGAATGGTTATAATTACAAAGTACAGCTTGAAAGATACGTTAAACTTAAATGTATATAGCTAATGTGGTATAGAGATTGAGCACGTAGCACAATATGAACTATGAGCAGATAAGGATATAAGGTATAATGTGTGAACACTTACTTAATGGCAGCATAATTGAAAGCAAACACAAAATGTAAAACAATAACAAGCATCATCTGCCTAGAAGAGAAATAAAAAGAAAATACTGCAAAGTAAGTGTGACTTTTTGAGTGCATATGAGAGACACAGTGACATTTTCTAAAAGAATGAGACAGTACACTCACATGATGTCGCGGAACATACAATGTACAACATGGAAAAAGAAGACAGTGATTGTTAAATGGATCTCCATCCCAGCATTGATCATAATACAACAATACAGAATATAGTAAATGGTGATGATCTTCACATCACTGTAATCAAGCTTATTAAAAAATTTTGCTGAGTGCTTTTTACATCAACACATTTGAGATCAGAGATTTGAAGATAATTGTCAGCAACTGAAACTGGTAGTAATTTATCATAATAAGCAATAAAAAACTTGACTATCCTAGGATGCTGGATCAACAAAGCTCCAAAGTGATTGCAAAAGTGTGCAGATCAGTCCTTGTTTCAAAAGGTTCATCAAACAGATACATACAACTGCAAGCCTTTACTGCTAACATCAGTCTGTTGTATAACTTGAAAAATATTCTTTGTTCATGTATTATGATCCTTCTGGAGACTGAAAATCTCCTCTATAGGAATCAACATAAATTTTGCAAACAACTGTTTTGTGAAACCCAGTTCACTCTGATCATCCATGAGATTCAGAAGGCTATGTATACTATTGTGCTGGTCGATGCCCTGTCGTCTGATTTGGAGGGCATTTGACACAGTTCCACGTTTTTCACCTACTGATAAAAAAGTGGGTGCACAACATAAAGGAGTAACTTTATGATGGGAGTGAAAAGTTCCTAACAAATAGAACATAGCGTCTCATTCTTAATCTACAGAAATTTTCTAACATAAAAGCATCTTTGTACATACAGTACAGCAAGAAAGTGTCATAGGATCATTAATGCTCAAATATACATAAATGATCTAGATGATAATGTTAGATGCTTCATGAGGCTGTTCCCCCTAGATGCTGTAGTATGTGAAGAAGTCACAATGCTAGATCGTTGTAGCAAAACATACGAAGATCTCCAGAGGATTGATTGTTGGTGCATGGATTAGCGCTTGACCTTCAACACAAACAAGTGTAATGTATTGCCCATAAACAAGTAGAAAGATGAGTTTGATTAAATCATTGCTAAACAATCATTGGAAATAGTGACATCCATTATATATCCAAGTATGTTTACAAAAGTTGTGTAAGTAGAATAACTACATAAAACTAATTGTAAGAAAGACCAGACTGAAATTTATTGGAGCAATATCCATGACATGTAGATCAGCCTAAAAGAAGAGAGCTTACAAAAGCCTTGTTTGTGTGACACCTGGGCATTGTGCATCAGTCTGACACACTCATGAGAAAATGATGTTAGAGGAAATAGTGTAGATACAATGAAAAGCAATGCATTTTCTTGTGGGCTCATTCAGTAAGCAAGAAAGCCCCACAGACATGCTCTTGGAACCTCAGAGGCACACACTACAGGACAGATGTTGAGTGCTTCATGGTGTGGTTTACTGTTGAAATTCCAAGAATCTATTTGTAGAAGGGTGGAAGAATGTTTTGTTTTACCCTACATATATCTCACAAAAATTATGCTGGTAAAATTAGAGAAATTTGAGCTCACTGAAGCTTACCAACAGTCATTACTCCTGCACAACATTTGTGACTGGGACAGGGAAGGGGGAAAGGACAGTGCTACACACATCACAAGATTGCTTGTGGAGTGTATATGTGGTTGCTTGTGGAGTGTATATGTGGATGCAAAGTGAAGCATCTTGGTATAACTCTGAACTGTTGTTACACTCCATTATCTCACAATTTATTAATGTCTATATTTGATTGGTGTCTGCTCTGTCAAACTCCAATGAGAATCAATAATTTACAAGTATGGGGTTAAATGGTTAAGAACACTGCATTGCAGCATGTGGTAAGTTGAGAATGTGGGGTCGGATGGAAAGCATATCTGGACAGCTGAGGCAGTAAAGACTAGAGAAGTGGAACATCCAGGTTTGAGTGCCGATCTGGCACAAATTTTCTATTTTGCCACTACATTACCACAATGTCCTGTGAAGCTGAAAGTCATGAGTTTCCCACCCACACTTTCCATTTCATTCCCCATCCCCTACTTCAAAAAATTTATTAAAATGGGGTAATTAGTTTCTCTCTTGCCAAGTCATATATGGATAGAGCAGGCTTTAAGAAATGTAAACGTCCTGTTTGCTATTTCAAAGATACTTCTAAAGAAACAGTGACTACTGCCATAACATATAAAATGTGAAAACCAAAGGGTAGGGCTATAGATTTAGAAATGCTAAATGAAATGCCATTGGCTTCTATATGAAACCTTCAACAACTACCATGGGAGGATCTTATCAAATGACCTCTCATGAATACCACAGAAATTCTGGTTATGTGTGAAGGCAACCAGTGACACTACAATTAGTGTCCAGATGCTCACAGATGGTACATTAACTTAAATTGAGGGTGGTGAAGCAAAATCAGAAATGATGAACTCCATTTTCAAGAGTTTTTTTTACGTGGGAAAACCTAGGAGCATTCCCCTACATTAATTATCACACCACTGCAAAGATGAGTGAAATGTCAGTGGCATTGTGAAACAGCAAAAACTATTAATGTGAAGAAAAGTCAAGGGCTTGTTGGAGCCTCTGTCAGATTCTACATAGGAGTTTTGGATGAGGTAGCCCCTCATTTGACCATAATATATAATATACCTGGTCAAGGGTCAAAATTCAGCCATAGCAGACACAGCTCATGTGACAGCTGAACATGCTTACAAGTGCTACACAACTAACAGTTTAAATGTTAATCCCTCATGGATTCATATTGTGTAATTCCAAACATTAAAAAATTATATGCATGTACTATAAATACGCATTAATAATCACACATTGAATGAAACATCATGTATAAAATTCCTCATTTTCCAATTGTGAAATAAGTTGAAATGGAATCAATATATATTTAAACTAATCAACAAGTTCAGTTCAGCATTCCTTGTGCTTAGAAGCATTTATCATTGTGCTGACCCAAAGAGAATAGTGTTGGCTTGCTTTCCATGTTTTCACTCTTATTTGTTTTTGGAGATTTCTTCTAGGCCACTAAACTAAATTAAATCAATTTTTCTTTAGAAAAAGAGATCATTAAAAATATTATGTAAAGTAATAAAATCTTCTCTGGCTTCCAGCTGCATCAGGTGGTCAAAATCCGATGAGCTTTCGACTAAGCTCTCCTCAGCCATTATCAAGTGATAAATGACTGCCGTGCTGCTGTAGCCTCACCATTCTATAGCTGCCCTGCTGGCTACAACATCACTGGTCCTCTCTTCCTTGCCAACTGCGATAATGTTGATGTCCCACATCCACCACGCATACTTCAACCTCATGACGGTCCAG
The DNA here is from genome assembly GCF_023864275.1 of Schistocerca cancellata. NCBI lineage: Eukaryota > Metazoa > Arthropoda > Insecta > Orthoptera > Acrididae > Schistocerca > Schistocerca cancellata. The sequence continues at coordinate 1,287,140,863 of NC_064626.1, read as the reverse complement.
TCCCAGGCTGTGGAGAGCTGCAAACTGCCATCTTTGTTGATGGTGTTTTCAGATATTTTTATATCTACTCTTTTTTTATGATGCTATCCCAAAATCCCTTTGTCCTCATAAAGACAGATGTTTTGTGAAATAGTTTCGGTTTCAATTTTCTAAAGTGTGTTCTGCCATTGCTGATTTTTCAGGATAGCATAGGCATAAACACCTCTGCTGCTCCATTCGGTATTGCCCCTTAATGAGTACCATTTCGCCAATGTGGTAGTAGCCACACTGACACGGTATTTTCTACATTCCAGGTGTTCTAAGTCATAGATCATCCTTCACAGGCCTCATGAGCTGTTGCCAAGAGTTAACTGAAGTTTAGCATAGTAGTCAGCTATACTTGGAATAATAGGTGCATTGCCCTTGTCAGCTGACAGCACCACAGTGAAGGGGTCATTGCAGAGGGTGTGAAGTCTGTTATGTTCACCCTGGTCACGTCAGATGGTGGTGGTTTAGATTTTGAAATAATCCGGCAAGTTTCACGGCAAATGTTGTCTGGAATACAACTGTGGGATTATTTAAGCATGCATTGATATCATCATATTTCCTATGTGGTGGCCAGTATTTCAACCAGTTGGATGGTGTGGCAACGGTAAGTCGGTTAGCTCCATCCATAGCCAACCTGTATATGGAGGAATTTGAAGATGTTGCTTTCGACATGGCTCTAGATAAGCCAAGTTACTTTTATCATTATGTCAATGACACTTTTATCATCTGCCCCCATGGACGTGGAAAATGGAAGAATTCTTGGAACATGTGAATGGCATTTTGACCACATTAGGTTTATGATGTAAATAGAGACAGATGGTGCATTGCCCTTCCTTGATATCCTCTTTTGCCAAAAGACTATTGGACATCTCCACCACAGTGTGTACAGAAAACCTACACACATGGACTAGTATATGCACACTTTTAGCCAACACAATCGGGCACAGAAACATGGCTTTCAGAACACCCTCATCCAACGTCCCGAAGACATCTCAGATACTGATAATCTTCCACTAGAACTGACCTATCTCTGAAAACTCTTCCTGGAAAATGGCTACAGTCATAGCCAGGTATCATAGGTTATTTCTGGTGAGACATGCAGGGAAAACACCACTGAAGGAGAGAACAAGAAACTTGATTTTTGCCTTTCTGTGGAACAGTGCCAGGGAAAATTAGCTGGCTCGGGAAGAGAGAGAACATCTCATTTGTGTTCAGCCCCAGCAAAAATACAACAGGTCATGAGGCCTATGAAGGACAATCTACGGCTTAGAATGCTTGTATGGAAGGTACCATGTCAGTGTGACTGTTACCACATTGGCCAAACAGTGCACACTATGGATCAATCCTGGACAGAACATGAGAGGTGCTTATGCCTATGCTATCCTGAAAAATCACCCATAACAGAAAACAATTCAGAAAATTGACACTGAATTCTATTTGATGAAACATCTGCCATGAGATTGAAGGAATTTTGGGAAAGCATCATAAAAGAAGTGGCAGAAATAAAAATATCTGAAAACACCATCAACGAAGATGGCAGTTTGCAGCTCAGCACAGCCCGGGACCCGGCCATCGTGAGGCTGAAGCGGGTTTGACAGATGCAAGAAGTAAGCATTACCATAGTTTGTGAGGAAGAGAGCACCAGTGATGTCACACTTGACAATGGCTGAGGAGAGCTCAGTCGAAAGCTCGTGGGATTTCAACCATTTGACGTGGCTGAAAGCCCAAGAAGATTTTATTAATTCACATCACCGCAAGACCATGCAATCATACATTATGTAAACTACATAACTATACACCTTACACAAGCCTTTCTAAGAATCTTGGAATGCTTACACTCACCCCTTAATGTTTTTTGTTGCTAACAATAAAATCAGGGTCAGCTGAACTGTGATCTACACAATCACAATACAAGACATAAAAACAAGATTTCTGATGCTGACCAAAGTAACTTCCTCTGGGGCCTCCTCCTGCCTTCATATATGGGTCCCTTTCATCCTGGGACTAATGACTGGCTCTTCTTGTTTAACCTAATAAAAACTGCCCCTCTCCCCTACCGAAGTAAGGGACTGCTAGTTTCTAAAGTTAAAATGGTTCAAATGGCTCTGAGCACTATGGGGCTTAACATCTGAGGTCATCAGTCCCCTAGAACTTATAACTACTTAAACCTAATCTAAGGACATCACACCAAGGCAGGATTCGAACCTGCGACCCTAGCGGTAGTGTGGTTCCAGACTTTTTCGTCTTCTATACATAAGTCTATCTATCTATCTATATCCGGATCCTGCTCCAGCTACTGCTGGGTCTAGGTGCTGCTGAATCCTCTCCATTTGGCTCGGTCCTTCCACCACTTTTCTTCTTCCACTTGCTACAAGGTCACACCTCTCCTTTCCACAGGTATTCTCACTCCCGTTTCCCACCATGTTCTTGAGCGCCCTCTAGGTCTTTTTCCATCCATCTTAAGTTCTTCCATAATTTTGGGGAGGCTCTGCCCATGCATCCTCTTAATATTTCCATGCCATTTTAATCTCTTGTTTTTCAATTTATTCTCCCATACTTTCTTGTTTAAGGTCCTTTCTAATATCTACATTCCTTACTCTGTCCATTCTTGTTTTTCCCTTAACTGCTCTGAGAAATTTCATTTCCCCTGCTTGCAGTCTTCTTCAGTCCCTTTGTGTCATTGTCCAAGTTTCTCCTCCATAGGTGACAATAGGGAAGTAATAACTCTTATACATAAGGAGTTTTGCTTTTTATGAACTTCCTTATTCTAAATCAGGTGTTTTATTGTTTGGTAGAAATTGCCTCCCTTCTGTAGCCTCCATTTAATTTCGTTGGTTATTCCTCCATCACAAGATATTTCACTCCCTAAAATAGTGAAACTGTCTACTGCTTTGAGGGGTTCTCCATTCAAAGTAATATTTCTGTTGATTCCTCTGTCTCTTGCATATACCTTTACTTCACTCTTATCTTTATTTATTTTTAATCGATAGCTTTTCATTATTTCTTTCCACGCATCAAGTTGTAACTGTACCTATACCTCTTTATTGCCCAATATTACCATATCATCTGCAAAAATCATCTTTTTGTTTTTTCCTTTTACTATATATTTAACTGCCCTATTCATTCCCTCCATCACAACATTAAATAGTGCGGGAAATAGAATACTTCCTTGTTTAAGTCCTTGTCTTATTTCGAAGTATTCAGAGTTCCCCAATGGTGTTCTAATTCTACAATTGTGTCCTCTGTACATTGTCTTTATTACATTAATGCAACCATCTTCCATATTTATCTTCTTCATTTTTTCCCAGAGTCTTTCCCTGTTAACTGGGTCGTATGCCTTTTCTATGTTTATAAAAACCATTATCACCCTTTTGTTATGCTCCCAACTTTTTTCCATCAGTTGACAGATAGAAAATATCAGGTCAATCATGTTTCTTCCTTTCCTAAACCAATTCTGTTCTTCACTCAGCTCTTTTTCTATCTTTTCATTTATTTGATTTAGTAAAATTCTTTCAAAAATCTTGGCTGTATGACTCATAAGGGTTAGTCCTCTGTAGTTTTTATAGTCTTTTATTGCCTTTTTTGAAGATGGGAACAATGTCTCTTCTTCTTCAGTTGTCAGGTATTGTACTATTTCTCCACATACTTGATAGTACTCTATACAACCACTGCATTCCCACTGGACCTGCTGCTCTTATCATGTCCAATGATACTTCTTCAGGTCCTGGGGTTTCCCCCAATTCGTTTTCTTCACAGTCATTTCCATTTCTTCCCGTGTAATTTGTCCTCATTCTGCTTCCCAACTTCTCTCAATTTCTCCATTATTTGTTGTTTCTTCATGTATGTGCTCCTCAGCATTTAACAGTTTCTTAAAATGTTCTCTCCAGAGATCTTTTATATTCCCTGGATCTTCAATCACAGCACCATCCTCTGTTTCCATCTTTACTGGTACTTCAGAAGCCTTCCTTTTATTTTTCATCATTTTATAGAATATTTTCTTATTGCTCTTCACATCTTCTTCAAGTTTTTTTGTAAACTCTTCCCATGCCTTTTTTCTTTGCTGTTTCCACTATTTCTTTGCACTTCTCCCATTCCTCTATATATCTTTTATGGCTCTCATCATTTTTAGTTTTCTACCACTTTCTCCATGCTCCATTTTTTTTCTTCTAACTGCTTGGATTGTGGTATCAGTGTACCAACTTGTCTGTCTTACTTTTTCCTTTCCAGATGTTCTACCACATACTTTTTGTGCTGCTTTGACTAAAGTGTCTTTGAATAAACTCCATTCTTTTTCTACATCACAGAAAACTTTGTTTGGAAATTTTTGTCTGATTAATTCTCTATACTTCTCAGCACTTTCACACTCCTTCAGTTTTCAATCCTGTATCCTCATCACTTTCTTCTGTTTTCTATTTTTCACACACTGGTTTATTTTCAATTGTTGCAACAGTAATCTATGGTCTCCATCTGCACTCAAACTTGGAATTACCTTCACATTTGTTACTTTCTCTCCCCATTCCCTATCTACTAGAATATAATCAATTACACTCTTGGTTCTTCCATCACAAATGTACCTGGTGATAACATGATTTTCTCTCTTCATAAACCAGCTGTTTGCTATTTCCATTCCATCCCTCTGGCACAAACCCAGGAGTCTTTTCCCTTCTTCATTTCTGCCTCCATATCCAAAACATCCCAACACTTGCTCAAATCCCTTTCTGTCTTTGCCTACCTGTGGATTAAAATCTCCCATCACTATATTAGCACTCTCTATAGGGTTCTCTAATTCATTTTCAAAGTCCATCTTCTCTTCTTCACTACATCCCACTTGAGGTGCATAAATCTGGATAACTTTTAGTTCAAATGTGTGTGAATTCCTAAGGGACCAAACTACTGATGTCAATGGTCCCTAGACTTACACACTACTTAAACTTACTTATGCTAAGAACAACACACACACACCCATGCCTGAGGGAGGACTCGAACCTCAGATGGGAGGAGCCACGCTCACTTTTAGTGTTTCTTTCTGGAATCTCAAGTTTAAGATTATGATCCTGTCTGATATATATCTCACACTTTCAATACAGCATTGTACATCATTATTCACCATCACTGCCACACCATTTCTTTCTTATTCCCACTCCAGTACAGTTTTCCTCCTCCTCTCAAATTCTTCTCACTTTTTCCCTTCCACTTCATTTCACTTAATCCAAAAATATCCAGCTTTCTCTCTGTTAGTACATCTGGGTTAATAAATTAAGGGTGCCAATATTTAGGTTCTTTTTTAGTCCATTTGGTTTCATCTTCTTGTACTGATGAATATCATCAGCTCTCCCATCTTTCGTACCAGTACTTGAAGAAGCAGTGGAGGCAAATCCTCAGTGGTTCGTTCAGAGGCTTGTCTGTATTTGAAAGCAACATATGAAGGCTTTCCTACTGGCTAGCTAGGCCTAATCCAAGAAAAGATTTTCTGTTAGGGCTGTCTCCCTTAGTTTTGCAGTTTCTCCTCCACCAGAAGGCAGTGGTTCCCTTCTCATTTAATCCCCAGAAAGGAGGGTTGCCTCATCTGCCAGCTATGCCATTCCGAAGTCTTTCTTCTCCACCGTCACTGCCATTAAGGTCTTCACCCGTAACCCTGGGCATGGGTTCCGTGTTATACCCCACAGGATTGGGTCCCTGCCTGAACTCAGCCATCGTAGCACTCCGGCCTACTGAAGTGTAGGATGCCCACCCCCACGACATGGACGCACCAGACAGGAATTACCCCAGTGGAGGAATATGGAAGGGGACCCTACCTCCCTGGAGTCGGGTTAATGATTGTGTATGGTGCCACAATCAAAGGCTCTATTGATAAGTACTGTGCTATACTTCTGTTTCATAATTTTATAGTTTTCTAAAGTGAACGTACTGTTTGATAATTTTCATTTAGACTTTTGCTCCTTGTAGTTACAGTAGGAAAGAAACTCACATTTTACATAAAGCAAGAAACTGTAAATCCCTACCAGTTCCAAATAAAGTTTATAACATATTCGTTAGCCACTTTTTCAATAAATTATCTGAATATCTGGATTCAAGCACTGAAAATTTCTGTTAGCTACATGGCAAGCAGCAGTTTTTGCTACAAAGTTGCATGGCAAGTTGTGATGTAAAGTAAACAGTAAATAGTACAGTGGTAGGTAACTATTTTCTTTGAAAAGTAGTGAAGTAATCAAGGATTGAGCTATCATTAGGAGATAAGTAGCAGTTATTCAATATAATTGAAGGGGCAGATTTTTTTCCCGAAGTGACAGCTTTCTTTCTTATTCACTTGTTTACATTTAGCACAGATAACATTATGTGATGTAGTACTACTTTATTTTTAACTCAGGTCTACAATTTACATGTCTTTCATTAATGTATAGTTGTTCCACCTGTCTGATAGTTGTCCTCCTTGATGGTATTGATGCAATTTGATGAATGAATAAAAATCAGTTCTCAGAAAAATCTCTTGTTAACAGTGAATGTCTCAACAACATCCAGTACACTTGTGAGACTGCCATATTCACAGATTTGTTGGAGGGTGTTCAATAACTATTACACAAAATTGTTAAATTTAATGAACCATGGACCTCCCCCACCCCCCTGAACCACGGACCTTTGGTGGCGTGGCTTGCATGCCTCAGCAATACAGAAAGCTGTACTGTACGTACCACCACAACTGGAGGGGTGTCTGTTTAGAGGCCACACAAATGTGTGGTTCAAAAGGAGTGGCAACAGCCTTCTCAGTACTTGCAGAGGCAACAGTCTGAATGATAAGACTGATCTGGCCTTGCTGTGCTAGGACTGCAAACAACCAAAAGCATGGGAAACTAGAGCCATAACTTTTCCTGAGGGCCTGTACCTTTACTGTATGGTTAAATGATTCTGGCATCCTATTGGGTAAAATATTCTGGGGTAAAATAGTCCCCCATTCTTCATTGATTGATTCATCATTAGAAGAAACAAAACTGGTGTTCTATGTATGGCAAGTAGCTCTGCAGCTGATGAAGAGATTGAAGAAATGTATGATGAGATGAAAGAAACTATTCATACAGTAAAGGGATACAAAAATTTAACTGTGACGGGGGACCGTAATTTGATAGTAAGAAAAAGAAGAAAAAATTGTGGTGAATGTGGGCTAGGGAAAAGAAATTAAAGACAAAGCTGCCAGGTAGAACTTCGCACAGAGCATATTTCAATCACTGCTAACACCAATTTAGTTCTGGAGGAAAACATGGGGGTAAAAATCACAGAGGCAGACCAAGAGATGAATACAGCAAGCAGATCCAGAAAGATGTATGTTGCAGCACTTACTAGGAGGTGAAAAGGCTTGCACAAGATAAGAGTAGCATGGAGAGCTGCATCAAACCAGTCTTCAGACAGAAGATCACAACAATAACAACATTTGGTTTAAGAATTGGGAAAGAAGGTTGTATATGTGGAAGAGATCTGGAAACACCAGAAGGTTTCATGTTGATTGTATCATTGTAAGACAGAGATTTCAGTATCAGATTTTAAATTGCAAGATATTTCCATGGGCAGATGTGGACTCTGATCACAATTTACTGGTTATAAACTGGAGATTAAAACTAAAGAAATTAGAAAAAGGTACAAAATTAGGGAGATGGAACCTGGATATGTCGAAACAACCAGAGGTTGCTGAGAGTTTCAGAGGAAGCATTAGGCAATGGGAGACTAGAACAGAGGAAAGGAATCAGTAAAAAATGAATGGACAGCTTTCAGAGGTGAAATAATAAAGGCAGCAGAGGATCAAATAGGTAAAAAGACAGGGCATAGTAGAAATCCTTGGATAACTCAAGAGATATTGAATTTAATTGATGAAAGGAGAAAATTAAAAAAGGCAGAAAATGAAGCAGGGGAAAAATCATACAATGGCTAAGCAACAATGGCTAGAGGACAAACATAAGGATTTAGAAACATATATCACTAGGGGAAAAATAGATACTACCAACAGAAAAATTAAAGAGACCTTTGGAGATAAGAGAAGCAGCTAGCTGTATGAATATCATGAGCTCAGATGGAAAACCAGTCTTCAACAAAGAAGGAAAAGTTGAAAAGTGGGTGTATGTAGAGGGTTTATACAAGAGAGATGGACTTGAAGGCACCATTATGGAACTGGAAAAGGATGTAAATCAAGATGAGATGGGAGATATGATACTGCAAGAATTTGATAGAGTGGAGAAAGACTTGAGGTGAAACAACTACATTCTGTCAAAACTACTGATATCCTTGGGAGAGCCAGACATGACAAACCTCTTCCATGTGGAGTACAAGGTGTATGAGAGAGGTGAAATACCCTCAGACTTCAAGAAGAATACAATAATCCCAATCCCAAAGAAAGTAGGTACTGACAGATGTGAATCTTACCAAACTAAGTCAAAATACTAACAAAAATTACTCACAGAATATGGAAAAACTGGTAGAAACAAACCTGGGGAAGATCTTAGCAGTAATCCACATGCTTTCAAATCAAAACTGAAAAGTTTTCTCATCAGTCACTCCTTCTATTCTGTCAAGGAGTTCCTTGAAAAATTAAGCTGGTTTCTGTGTTATATTGTTGATTCAGTTTACATAAACTTATTGCTTGTCATTTTTTGGGTTCATAAATATTTTATCTGTTATTACTTTTATGTTGTAATTTAATGTACTGACACATTCCATGACCTCCGAGATATGCTCCTCAGTTTGGTCCTATGGAACTAGACATGCAAAACAAATAAAGTAAATCAGTCTACATTCTGGAGACATGTAGGAACACATGAGGCAATATTGATCCTATGACTTATTCCAGAAGGCAGGGTAAGGAAAGGCAAGTCTACATTTGTAGCATTCATAGACTTACAGAAAACTTTTGTCAATGTTGACTGGAACACACACTTTGAAACTGTAAAGGTGGCAGGAGTAAAATACAGGGAATGAAAGGCTGTTTACAACTTGGACAGAAACCAGAAAAAAATCTGAAAAGAATTAAAGTTCAGGGAGAAGAAATAGAACCTTTGAGGTTTGCTGATGATGTTGTAATTCTGTCAGAGACAGCAAAGGACTTGGAAGAGCAGTTGAACAGAATGGACAGTATCTTGAAAGGACGATGTAAGATGAACATCAACAAGAACAAAACATAGATAATGGAATATAGCTGAATTAAATCACGTGATGCTGAGGGAATTAGATTACGAAATGAGAAACTTAAAGTAGTGGAAAGTTTTGTCATTTTGGCAGCAAAATAACAGATGATGGCGAAATTAGAGAGGATATAAAATGAAGAGTGGCAATGGCAAGATTAGCATTTCTAAAGATGAGAAATTTGTATGTATGGAAGTGAAATATGGACAATAAACTGTTTAGACAAGAAGAGCATAGAAGAGTGCTGGAGATGGTAGTTCACGTAACTGATGAGGAGGTGCTGAATAGAATTGTGAAGAAAAGAAATTTGTGGCACAACCTAACTAGAAGAAGGGATCAGTTGGTAGAACACATTCTGAGAAATCCCCAATTTCATACTTGAGGATAGTGTGGAGTGTAAAAATTGTAGTGGGAGACCAAGAGATGAGTACAGTAAACAGGTTCAGAAGATGCAGTTGTTATTCAAAGATGAAGAGGCCTGCACAATACAGAACAGTGTGGAGAGCTGCATCAAACCAGTCTTTGGACTAAAGACTGCATCATGACAAAGATTACACATAAATGAAAGAAAGACAAAATTTTGCAGTTGGAAGCAATAAGGACAATGTGAGGGGAGACTGTTTCTTATATTTGCTGTAAATGAGAGAGTTAACAAAACGACATACCAAAGGGTCACCATGAATGCAGCCCTGGGACAGCTCAAAATAAAATAAAAGCTGTATTGAGCAGTTATAAACAGCACTTATAGAATTCAATTCCAAGCTAAAATGTCACCTTCTAAGCACCAAAATGATGTTGCAACTTCTTACATGCCATGTTTTCACAGTTGTTTTGTACATAGGGAAGTGAAGTATGAGGATAATCCCAAAAGTAAGGTCTCCTATTTTTTTAATAAGTACATAGACCTTTTTATTTCTACAAGGGTTTACATCAGTTTACAGATTGAACATTTAGCTATTTTTCAACATAATAACCATTTCTGTCAATGCACTTTTGTAGACACTGTGGCAATTTTTGTATGCCCATGTCATACCAGCTCACCGCCATGCTGTTCAGAAAGTTATGAACCTCATCTTTCACCTTGTTATTGGAGCTGAATCGCTGGAACCACAATTAATGCTGACATGTACTGTGAGACTCTGAAAAAACTCAAACAGGCAATTCAGAACTGGAGAAGAGGGATGTTAAGCAAGGGTTTACACATTCTCCATGACAATGCTCACCCACACATCGCTCAGCAAACCATTGCTCTCCTGCAACAGTTTCAGTGGAACATAATCACCCAACAACCCTATAGTCCTGACTTGGCACCCAGTGACTATCACCTGTTCCCTAGGTTAAAAGAACATTTGGCTAGAAAGCAATTCAGCTCCAGTGATGAGGTGAAAGAAGACGTTCATAATTTTCTGAACAGCATGGCGGTGAGCTGGTATGACATGGGCATACAAAAACTGCCACAGCATGTACAAAAATGCATAGACAGAAATGGTAATTTTGTTGAAAAATAGCTAAATGTTCAAGCTGTAAACTGATATAAACCATTGTATAAATAAACAGGTCTATGTACTTATAAAAAAATAGGAGACCTTATTTTTGGGGTTGCCCTCATAAGTAAACACCACTCATAGGTTAAGTCTTACATTGTGTTTTGACTGGCAACACTGCTTACAAGGCAGTGAGAGAAGTGATCTATGATTGTGTGGTACGTGATTAGCATGTCATTAATCCTTCCTACCAGTAATGCCAGAACCGTGATGATGCTGTTGCTCCTTTATTCAGGCAGCTGCACATTTGGCATCACAAGTCTGAGCGTACTCCATTCCAGGCCTTCCTATCTCAGAAAAAAGTCTGTTGATTCTGTTACCTTTCACACCAAAGACAATAATGCTAACCATTTGTATATGGATGTGGGAGTATACATGGGAGAAGGACAAAATTAGCTATTAACACTATTAAAAATAGTAAAAGGAAATTTAAATTTTTGGTCTGTGAGTTATGAATATTTATGAATACAAGCTTATGGAAGAGAAATATTACCATGGTACAGAAATGTAAGAAGTTGATTTCACACTTTATTTTATGGCTTTTTCTGAATGGCAATTGAAAAAGTTAAAATATCTATATAGGCTGAAAAAATTTATAATGACTGGCACTTAGAGGGGAAAAAAGTGCCTGGTAGCTGATGAATAGGAACCAGAAGAAGCCACTGTTCTACATTTAAGAATAAGTGCTGAAATGACAATTAATCTAGGATTATAAATAAAAATAATAATCTGACTCCTCACACTTTCCTGGCAGACATAGTCAAGTTATGGCTCTTGGGTCTGTCCTTGACCATTTGCTGAGATCACCTTTGACAGTGCCCAACAACAAATATCACAGTTCCGCAGGGGGGTGGGGGGTGGGGGGTGAAGGGTGGGGGGTGGGGGTGGGGGGGTGAAAGACACAGCTAATGTTGTGTCTGTTGGAGACTCTTCTAATACTTGAGGAAATATTGCAAATGAACAGCAAAAGATCTGCTATGGTAGGTGCCTGCTTCTGTATTTCGTTCCATAGGACGAGGTATTTGGATTGCAGTGGTGATGAATTTGTTTTCCAGAATAGCCATTCTCTCATAAAACTGTTCTGAAGCAGATTAAAACTGTATGCCAGACCAGGACTCGAGCCTGAGACCTTTGCCTTTTGCAGGCAAGTGTTCTACCATCTGAGCCATTCAAGCACAACTCACAACCTACCCTCACAGCTTTACTTGCACCAGAACCTCATCTCCTACCTTCCCAATGTCAAACTTTACAGATGTTCTCCTGCTTTCCTTGCAGGACTAGCACTCCTGGAAGAAAGGATATTGCAGAGACTTGGCTTAGACAGAGCCTGGGACTGTTTGCGGAATGTATTTTCACTCTACAACAGTGTGTGTACTGATTTGAAACTTCCTGGCAGAATAAAACATTATGTTTGACTCCCACTTGAACCTATGATCTTTACCTTTTACAGGAAGAGCACTGCTGACTGGTGGAAATAAAGTTGTGATGGTAGGTTGTGCTTGAATCATTCAGTTGGTAGAGCACTTACCCATGAAAAGCAAAGGTCTAAGGTTCATGTTCTGGTCCAGCACACAGTCTTAATCTGCAAGGAAGTTTCAGATCAGCACACACTCGACTGCAGAGTGAATATATATTCTGTTCCAAGATGCTGAAGTACACCCAACCAGCTATCAGGATCAGACACAAAAGCAAAAATTATATCCTCGACATTGCCCTCCTAGGACTGTGTGGTAAAAGAGGCAATACATACTTGCATGGTGGATAACCCTACAAATAGAGACTCAGGATTTCCAGTAAGTGCAGACTGGAATACGGGATTCAATATAGAGGAAAATCAGAATTTCCAATGACAATTACATTGGAGCATAGTGAAATATTCACCTAGGTGTCCTTTACAGGGAAGATAGGAGGACTCAGGATGCTATACCAATCTCTAAGAAATATGTTGAACGTGTTGTCTTTCACCGAAAGTGAAACTGAGACAGTGGGACTCAGTTCACTTTTTTTGGTGAAATATGCTTTGTCCTGCCAAGAGAAGACAGATAAAAAAGCATATGGGTCTATTAATTGTCAGCAATATAAATGTATGGTGAATAATGGCACCCTTTGTGGAAATTGCTACCAGGAATGGGAAGCAACACTAACTACACTCAGTGTGTATGTTTGGAGGCCTCATGTGCAGCCAACCTCACATTGTGGCGCATGTTGGAACAAATGAAGTGTGTCATCTGGGCTCTGTGGTCATACTTGGATCATTCCAGCAACTAGCAGAAAGGATTAAGAATACCAGCCTTGCTCATGGAGTTTCAATGAAGCTCGTACTCTGCAGCATTGTTCTCAGAACAGATCATAGCCCCATGGTTCCTAGTCAAGTGGAAGGCTTGAACCAGAGACACCAAGGGTTCTGTGGCAAGCAAGACTGTGACTTCCCAGACCCTGCACCATAGTGTTGAAAGTTGTAGGGACCTCCTAAAAAGGTCAGGTGTGCACTACACATCATAGGCAACTACCTAATTAGCTGAATGTGTGTGGGGTGCACACAAGTTTTTTGTAAAATTACATGAGTGACTCTCTATCCCATCCAGATAACAATAATTATAGCTGTAGGAAACAGAGAAGTATCAGTGTAAGATCGAAATAAATGCTCCCACAAGTGAGAGTATCAAAATCCTAGTGGTTAACTGCCGAGGCATTTGCAGCAAAGTGCCAGAGTTCAAAGCACTCTTAAAACACCCTGAAGCTCACATAATACTAGGCACAGGAAGCTGGTTAAAACCTAAAGTTGATAGTAGTGAAATCTTTGAGGAAAACTTAAGAGTATATCAAAAGGATAGGGAAACAGAGTGGTGTATTTGTTGTAGTAGACAAAAAACTCAAATCCACTAGATAGAAGTTGAACCTGCATGTGAGATTATTTGGGCCATCCTCAATATTACTGGTGGGCAAAAAGTTGTATTAGAGTCCACCTATCAACCATCAGATTCTCTCCTCCTGGCACAACTGAAAACTTTATGGAAAACCTCAGTCACTTGTAGATAAGTTTTCTAATCGTACTCTAATAACTGGAGGATACTTTAATAATCTGACAATCAACTGGAATGATTATAGTTTTGTTAGTGTTGTTCATGACAAGACATCCTGTGAAACACTACTAAATGTCTTCTCTGAAAATGATGGAAAAATGTTAGATTTAATGGCAACAAAAAGACCTGCTCTCTTTGAGAAAATGCACATTGAAACTGGTATCAGGGATCATGAGGCAGTTATAGCAACAATGACTAACAAAACACAAAAGGCAGATAAAAGAAGCACAAAGATTTATATGTCCTGCAAATTAGACAGAGAAACAATGTCAAATCTTGATGAATAATTTGAAACTTTTAGCTCAGGACATGAACATGTAGAAGAACTATTGCTCAAGTTTAAAAGAATAGTTGCCAATGCACTAGATAGATACATACCCATTGGGACAGTTGATAATGGGAGAGATGAATACAGTCTCTATAAAGATACTTCTAAAGAAACAGAGATACTGCAAATATGAGGGTACGTCAATTATTATCCGCAATTTAGTTATATTTTTGTTTATTTTGGTAGTACTATCATTTTATGTTGATGATGCATGCTTTGTTTATTTGTTGTTATATCTTTGCAGTTTTCAAGCTGCTAGGTTAGTTTTGTTATTGCTGCCCTGCTGTTAATTGTGGCTACTCCACTGTCTATTTGCACCAAAGAAGAGCAACATTCAATGATCCATTTTTTGTGGTCGGAAGGCATATCAGGGGCTGAAATTCACTGAAGACTTTTAGTACAGTATGGGAACAGTGGTTTGCCACAACGGAATGTCTACGAAGGGATTGAAAAATTCCAAAATGGTCACACAAGTGTTACGCACGATGAAGGAGCCGGACAACCATTTACTGCCACAATGAAGAAAGCACTGAGCATTCATGTGAAATGATTCTCTTAGACAGACGATTGACTATTGATGAAGTGGCACATTTTCTGCAGATTAGTCATGGTTCTGCCTACGAAATCATCCACAACAGACTTGGGTTTCATAAAGTTTGTGCAAGATGGGTCCCAAAACAACTCACACAGTTGCATAAACAAACATGCTTGGACATCTGCAAAGTACATTTGTATTGCTACGGTAACAAATGGGACAACTTCTTGGACGGAATCATTACTGGTGACAAAACACGGATTCATCATTACGAGCTGGAGAGTAAACAGCAGAGTATGAAATGGAAACATCCAAATTCACCATGCAAGAAAAAGTTCAAGACCCAACCGTCCACAGGAAAACTGATGCTTACAGTTTTTTGGGACGCACAAGGTCCAGTACTGGAACACTGTGGGGAAAGGGGCACAACAATAAACAGTGTACATTACAGTGAGATGCTTACTGCCAGGCTAAAGTCTGCAGTTCGAAGCAAATGCCGAGGATTGCTGACAGTAGGTGTAGTGTTGTTGCACGACAGTGCTCATCTGCATACTGCTGCCCACACTGCTGAAACGCTCCAGAAACTCAAATCTGAAGTACTGGGTCATCCTCCATACAGTCCTGATCTTGCCTCTTCTGACTATCACTTGTTTGCTCCATTCACACATGCATTAAGGGGCCGTCGATTTGCCTCAGATGAAGCAGTGAAAGAAGCGATGCATTCCTGGCTCACAGCTCAACCGAGTACCTTCTTTTATGAGGGCATCAGGAAGCTGAACAATTATGGACCAAGTGTGTTGAAACACAAGAATACTATGTCGAAAAGTGATGTTCTCGTAAGTTTCCTATCTGATTACAATAAAATTTTATAACTATTTTGCGGATAAAGATTGACTTCTCCTTGTAGGTATAAAACAAAGCATAGGGCTATAGATACAGAGATACTGAATGAAACACATCTGGCAATCAAGGGACAAATGTGTGAAGCCTTCAATGAATGAATATCCATTCAGTATAAAAAATAACATTGCTGTCAGAATTATCAACAAGCAGATGTAACCATACAATATTACTGATCATCAGACATAATTGCTGTCATGAAATTTCAGCTGGAAATTAAGTTTATTTCTGACCATTATTAATGAAAAATCAGAACATAAGACACAACTGACTATGACCAGAATAAGAAAGAAAGAATATAATCAGTAAACAATTAGACATGAGCAGAATTAAAAAAATTGCTTATCATCTGCCAAACTGCTATCACTTAATGTCAACTGCATACTAAGATTTGCTTCTGCCACTACTAAAAGAAAAGTCAGAACTTACAACAAAACTGATTATTATTACTACTTTGACATAAAATATAATCAGTAAGAAACAGACCTCTACAGAAATAATGATATTGCATGGAAATCAGGACTTGGAAACATATTATTCATAAGTAACTTACAAGTAATACAACAAATGTACCAAAAGTTATAAGACATTCTATTACAGATAATCTGATGATGGTTGTGTAGCCAAAGCAGGCGTATAGTTCAGGTAAAAATAATATTCGTATCAGCATAATTGGCTGTATGAATGTGTTATAACCTTGAAAGACATTTATTATGCAGCAGGTCTAGAAGATTACAAAATATCTTGAGAAAGTCTACCAACAAAATTTCAAGAACTGGCTTTAAATGACAACTCTACAAAATACTACAACCCCCTATATACTGCTCACACAGGAATCATGAGGAAAATATTAGATTAATTACAGCATGCACAGAGGCATTTAAACAATCATTTTTCGTGCACTCTATCCATTAATGGAATAGGAAAAGTCCATAATGACTGATTTGGTTGGATGTATCCTCTGCTGTGCACTTCGCAGTGATTCGCAGAGTATGAATTTAAATGCAGATGTAGAGGTAGTGCTGCCAATTCAGTGCCTGCCATGCACCTACATAACATTGAAATGTAGCTACATCAGCTTGAAAGGGCCTACAGAAGCGAAAAACTTTATAGTAAAGGTGTAAAGATAAATATCACCATATGATTGTGTAACAGTTCCTATACACGAATCTTAAGCACCTACAGCAGTATTGCTGAGAAAAATACTTTGTAACAAGTAAGTAAAGAATAAGTAAAATATGCACTGCTCATCACATACCATAGTCTTTTCAGTCTTGATGTTGTGATTACGTGCCATTCACACATGGAAAGATTTATGAAATCCTTCCCCAGCCACTCCCTCTCCTTTGGATATTACTCTTCTTCTTGCCATGTTCCTGCAAATTAATTTTTTCTGCTTTGTCTGTAATTTCTTTTAAGTTTTCCCTCATTCCCTTTTCTTTATCACAGTTGAAATCACAATCAGTAGATAATGATATTAAGATCATACAGAAAAAAACCATCAAATCTTATTTTGGAGCTGAAGCAACTAAACTGCACTGTATGGACTGTTTATCCAATTTCATCTTATTTTACACAATTTGCTTTCCAAAAACTTTATTTAGAAGCTTACTGTTACCTTTTGTCACAACAAATAAAAGTGTTTTCAAAACTGCTTGTTTTTATATTTTGACTATAGTTCAGTCTTGATCACACCATTTATGTTTCAATGATATAGGTAACCGGTTTCGGTTATTTTTACATAACCATCATCAGACCCATGGCTCCCTTAGGATGGTAGGTGGAGCTCTCCTCAGCTGCTACGAAGTCAAGTTGACTTCGTAGCAGCTGAGGAGAGCTCCGCCTACCATCCTATGGGAACTATGGGTCTGATGATGGTTATGTAAAAATAACCGAAACCGGTTACCTATATCATTGAAACATAAATGGTGTGATCAAGACTGAACTATAGTCAAAATATAATAATTTATTCATCACTGTATTCCAAAAATGTTTACCAAAATTGCTTGTTTTGAGCCATAAATTGCGGCTATGGCACATCGGAAAGCACATTTACACTATATCTGACCGTAGCTGTTTTTCTTTTATGTACTATGGACACACTAAATAGATACTGGTGATTTATAAACATTTTTCTGACAAATAAAGTATTTATATGTAAGTCACCAGCTATCATTATTAACTTCCACTTTGTACAGCAGAAGCACCATTGATATCACCAACAATGCTGTAATCAGCTGTGCTGCCTGGTATAGAACTTGTGCTGCATGCTCCTATCTGCTCAGAGAACAAGGAAAAGTGAACAGATTATGCCCATACAGTGTGTCCAAGTAAGAATAATCAATATTCAGGGATATGAAAGGAACAATCATTCAAAGCAAAAAGACTACTAAACAAGGCCTCTAAAAAGCATACCGCAAGAGCTATGAGCACTTGTTTGGTAGGAGAGAAGTGTTTCACAGTAGCAAATGTCAAAAAAGTGCTCATAGTTATTGCTTGCACACCGCAGTAGCTGCAGTGTCAGCACGGCTCAATGCCAAACAAAGGGGACCAGGTTCAATTTCTGGCAGGGTCAGGGATTTTCTTTGCTCAGGGACTGGGTGTTATGTTGTCCTCATCATCACCAACACACAAGCTGCCTAAATGGCATCAACTAAACAGTTCGCCGCTTTACCTCCGAGGATGTCTCCTGCAGTCAGAGACGAAACGCCAGGAGAGTGTTTTGTACTTCGACCACGGCCTATCAGCCCGGAAGTTTTAAGTAAAAAGACTTCCATCTGGCAGCAAAGTTGTAACACAATGGAGAGATAGAAAGAGATGTGTACTTTACAGCCCAAGTTTACTCGGTAATTTTTTCTAGCTTTGGAAATACTACCATTTTGCAATAATAAGGAAAGCAGAGACCTTGCAGTAGAAGGGATTTGTTTCACAATAACGTAGGTATGGGTTTTAGAGCTCATGTTTACTAGATATTTTATGCTAGTCATATCCCTGGATATTGAGCATTGCTCCAGGGACACCCTGTATACTCTAAGAGTGACATAATTTTCGTCGACATAATTAATTTCAGAGTTATAGCTTAAAATGTACTACTCTGTGAATGTTTTACTTCTGTTTCACTGACTGGTGTCACATACCTGGTTCTGAAAGGTTGATTGTGTGTGAAAATGAAAGGAGGTGCACTAGAAATTTTCACATGGGCATCAAAATCCCAGGACCTGGGCCTGGGACCCACACATATCTCTACTACATTAAAGAAAACACCTCTGTTTATGAAAGATGGATGCTGTGTCACTCCAAAAGAAATGCACACTATTTTTGCAAAAATACAGTTTTCATTCTGCATGTGTGAAAGTTTTACATTGTGTAGATACATCCTGTCCGCTTGTTTTCAAACTTAGTTCAACCTGTTCCCGAGAGGGGCACTGTCACAGCATGTCTTCAAGATGGCTGCTACACTTGACATTCGTCAGAAGCAATGTGCTGTCGTAGAATTCCTGTGCTGTGAAAACGAGACAGTGGGAAACATCCACAAGAAGTTGAAAAAGGTGTATGGAGATGCTGCTGTCGATCGCAGTACAGTTAGTTGGTGGGCAGGCAAGTTACCTGATGAAAGCGGGCACAGCAATATCGAGGATTGTCCTTGCAGCAGCAGGCCTCGTACTGCACACACTCCAGACAATGTGCAGGGAATTAACGAATTTGTGACTGCTGACAGATGCATCACAGTGACCGAATTGGCAGGCTACATTGGGATAGGGGAAGGAAGTGTTTGCAGAATACTGAAAGTGTTGGCGTTAAAAAAGGTTTGTGCCGGGTGGGTTCCCAGGATGTTGACAGTGGCTCACAAAGAAACAAGAAAAATGGTATGCAGTGAACTTTTGGAACAGTGCAAGAATGGTGGAGATGAATTTCTTGGAAGAATTGTGACAGGTGATGAAACATGGCTCCATCATTTTTCACCAGAGACGAAGAGGCAATCAGTGGAGTGGCAACATGGAAATTCACCTAAGGAAAAAAATTCAAAACCACACCTTCTGCTGGAAAATTTATGGCTATGGTGTTTTTCGATTCCGAAGGACTCTTGCTTGTGGAAATCATGCCAAGTGGAACCACCATAAATTCTGATGCATATGTGATGACACTGAAGAAACTTCAACTTGAATGAGTCGTGTTCAACCACATCGGCAAAAGCAGGATGTTTTGCTGTTGCACGATATTGCACGGCCACATGTCAGTCAAAAAATCATGGAAGCGATCACAATACTTGGATGGACAACACTGAATCACCTGCCTTACAGTCTTGACCTGGCTCCATGTGACTATCATCTCTTTGAAAAACTGAAAGTCTCTCTTCATGGAACAAGGTTTGAAGATAATGACTCCATTGTGCATGCTGCCAAAGAGTGGCTCCAACAGGATGGTCCAGAATTTTACTGTGCAGGTATACAGGTGCTGGTTCCAAGATGGCATAAGGCAGTTGAGAGTGAAGGAAATTATGTGGAGAAATGAACATATGGTTCCTAAAGGATGTATCTATACACTGTAAAACTTTCAAACATGTAGAATATAAGATGGATTCAAAAAAAATAGTGTGCATTTCTTTTGGAGTGACCCTCGTATCATACCTGACATTCCAATAGTTTCCTTAAACTGATAATCAATCCTATCAGAGCTGAAAACACACAGGAAATGACCTAAGGCATTACACAGTTTCATTTTATATTTTGAGCTGTCACAACCAACAGTTAGCAAAAACCAGTTATCAGATGGCTGACAATAATATCTATCTTTTTGTTCACTACTTCAGTATCAGTTTTACTGGCAGTCACAGCAAGGAAAGTAGTTTGTCCAATGCTATAACAATCCTACTGTGATTCTTTACAGAAAACATTTGTTGCAATTTACAGATCTGCAAGCAACTTTTTGTTCTGGCAAATGTGGAAGAAGCATATGAGAATCATTTGAATAATCTCCGTGAAGCAATGGGTGTTATGCAACATCATGATGCCATTACAGGCACAGCAAAACAGAATGTGTTTGAAGATTACAGCCGTCTCATATATGAAGGTATTCAACACTGTGGTAACATTACTGAAAGAGCTCTCAGGTAATTATCTCATTTAGTGCACATGTGTGGTAAACATGTGGTAAAAAAAGAAATCAACCAAAACCTTTTCTCTATAAACATGTGATGTGGATTCTCATTTACAAATTGCTGAAGCATTCAAGTAATTGCCCATCCACAGTGGAGAGTGGTAAAAGATGTTCGTTTTGAAATTATATTATAAATGATCTGATTTTGGATTATGCGAAAGCCGAAAACAGGAAAAATATTTTCTGGATACTTTTACACACACTTTTTGCCAAATTCCGACATGTAGAGAAATATACTGGGTATCACAAAACATTACCATATTAAGTATCAGAATTTGTAATAATTCTAATTATGCTCTGTCTGTTGAGACATTTACTTTACTTTATTTGTTCTTAAACTGACAGCAAATTAATACATTACTCAGTGCCTCTAATTAAGGTTACCTTTAAAAAGTTTAAAACTATATATGCTATATGAATGTGGACAAACATACAGAGCTTTCAGAGCCACTGGCTCCAAAAGCTTGCAATTTTCAATACCTTTGTATGTCTGTTCACCTGCTGCTGCTTGTTGAGTAGATTATTTATTTATCCAACTGCATTTTATTTTCAAAAATAGATTATTTTCACTTATATACACATAACTGGTGCTCGAGCTTTTCTGCAAATGGCAGCTAGTGTCCATTTCTTAGCTGAAGAACCGCACTGAAAATGTGCCGCCAATAACAAATGTAGGAGAGAAAGCAGTAGAGCCTCTATCCTCCCTGTCCACTTTCAAGCTGTTGAGTGCAGCCAACACTCGGTAGGTGATTGGTGGGGAGATGGGCTGGTGGGGCCCGATGACACATTGCTGATCGAGAGAAATGTTTCATTCAACTTAAATAAACATCAAGTCATTAGTAATGGGAAGCAGACCCACCCCACTTCAACAACTCTGGCTGGCAGCAGGTTGCATGCAGCTGCTTCCACCCTAGCAAAGAGATGCACACACGGGTGCCCTGCAATGCTGACAACTTCAGTTGCTTTGGTGTTCTTCTGTGGAACGGCCGCAAACAGTGACTCGGACCCCACTTGCCATCACTACAGAGGTGAGTGGTGACTATTGTGTACAGGACATGACCTGCTGCCCCCTGCCAGGGATCTGGTTTTAGCAGGCACAGACAGCAGTGCAGTGGTGCTGTGACACCAAGTCCCACAAAAGACTCGGCCCAGGTGGCAACTGGCTCGACCTACTCTCGAACCCGTGGCTGCAACTGATGGTGCCCAGCTGTCTTGTCATCTAGCATGGATCTAGTATTGTGATGCTGCTGCTAGACTCCAAATTAATTTGTCTCAAAATTCACATCTATTTATATGGCTATGAGATGCGTTGTTGAACTATTATACAGTCCCCTGCCACAAAGCTCACAATGTGGGTCCTGCCCTGGTGTGGTAACATTGTCCTGCCTTCCCCAGTTATTACTGCTGCACAGTACAGGTTTTGCCAAGCATGGTGGGCCCATCTTACTATCCTTTTGCATATATGTCATTCTAACCCACATGTTAACATACTGTGCTTACTCACCTGCAGTTGCCACTCCATGGAAGCTTCCTTACAGTTTTCACTAAAAACTGAGTAATGACATTACAGAGCATTCTCACTATTCTTTTCATTGACTTTTTAGCACCATATGATTTTTTACAGTGATTTTCTTTTCCATTTTTCAGTAAACTTTCATCATCAGATCTACCATTTGTATCTTGTTTGTTAAGAAATGTTAGCCAGTGTGAGCCTTCTGAAAATTCCAAAACATTTATGGTTACTGTGTACAACCCATTGAGTCACGAAGTATCTTATTATGTCAGACTTCCAGTTCTTGGGACTGCATATTCTGTAAGAGATGCTTCAGGTAAGCTATAAGTCATTCATAAAGATTGGCAACATAATTTAGGAGGTTTTCTGTTTCACAAATAACTTTGTGCAGGAAATGAGCTCAAAGTACAAATGGCAACCATACCGGACCCAGTCCGCAACTTGCCTGAAAGAAATAGTAATGCAACGACTGAAATTGTCTTTCTGGCAAATAATATTCAACCCCTTGGCTTCCATTCATACTACATTACTGAGCTGAACAGTACAGATGATACAAGGCGGAATGAGTTAGAAAGCTCAGATACATCAATAGGAAATGATGTAAGTACATAAAACATCCTGAAATTATTTTTGATGTGTTCTCAGAGTCATTTGAAGTGGCATTATCTCAATTTCCAAGCCACATCAATAAAAATAGCAATTTTTGAGTTTTTGGCAACTATCGTCATTACCCTATTCAAGTGTTCAAACTACTGACTGTCATGAATGACAATTCTAATATGCACAATGCAGTTAGGTCCAGAATCTTCCAGAAGTGGACGAATTTCACATGTGCAGTAAACCAAGTCACACAGCACATGGAAGATCTAGTCTGCTGTCAGGCTGTGTGATGCCACAAATGCAAGTGTCTGGTGCCTCTTTCCAAATTAACCCAACATCCTATACCCACTGAGTATCATTTGTTGTTTTGATCAATATCAACAGCATGCCCCCACATCATATTAGGTACCTACTCTTGATTTCTATTGTAATTATTTTACCATAATAGAATCTTGGCTGCCATTTCTATATGAATATCAATCAGTTATCACCTGAGCAAAGAATTCCAACAACATCCATCACTCATCTGAAATAATTTAAAACACTTGTTAAAGGCAAACAGCTTCAGCAAGAAATATATTGCAGGTCCGTTCAGATACAATAGACAAAGCAAATTTCTTGAATTGGCAGAAAATGCTAAGGCAGTGGTTTCCTTCCACACCGCAGTGTAACAAATAGCAGAACAGAGTGCTTCCCCCAGTGTTCCATACTGCTCTGAAAATTTGGCATGTATTGTATACAGTTAAAGATGACATAGCCATTATAATGTTGGGTGCATACAGTATTCCCTGTGAATGAGGCATCATTTGCATGTGACAAATCCTACACACTCTTGCTGAGTGATGTGCTGAACACATGCACAACATATAAAGCAAAGCTATCTAAGAAAAATATGACATAAGATAACATTACCTAAAGAATTACCCAAAATTATGTTGGAAAAGAGGAAACTGTTGACCAATGTGACAACTTCATGAGCTTAAATTAGAAAAGTACAATAATTTCATAAGAGATCAGAATAAACACTTAGCACAGTATGAAAGTAGGCTCTGCAAACAGAGCTAAAACAAAGAGTATGGAATGATGATTTATGATTGTAGGATGGCAGGAATGGAAGTTCTGAAGGTGGCATTGCTCCTTGTTCCCCCAGAATGAATGAATAAATAAATTCACGCCATCACATGACTTCACAACATGCCACACCCACCACACACTGCTTCACTTGCCTTCCCAAACATGCATAAATTCACACCACTTCTGGACGGTTCTAGACTGAGCTGATTCCTGCATAAAAGGGGCACACCTTGCAATTCCTGATAGCCAGTAGTTTTAACTTCTGAAGATAATTGTGGTGAACACCATCAAAAACCTACTGGCATCACTTGAAAAGAGATAGTATTTTATTTTGGGCCCACATTCATAACTAGTTTGTCAGATGTAACTTATTTTTTCAGGTTCTCCAAGCAATGTTCAATGAAAGTACTGGTTTACTGCAGTCTGTTATGTTCAATAATGAAGAAATAACTCTGCGCCAGAATTTCCGTTATTATGAAGGATGGGCTGGAAATAATTCTCAGCCATCACTAAGGGCTTCTGGTGCATACATATTCCGTCCTTATGGAACTTCAGTGGAGGTGTCACCTGTTGTGGAAACAAAATTTTACAAAGGTTGGTGAAGATAGAAATTTATAACACATTCACAAACAAAAATACTAATAATGATAACACACAGTGTTTATGATTCTTCTTCCACTAGGATATCACTATGTAAAATGCACCAGCTGAGATGGAAGATATTGTCACTGTTGTAATTACATGTACTATATTCGTATAATAATTTTTGTTGTGGTTCATAACAAGGTCAAGTATATCTACACTTACCCCTACATAGATACTCTGCAAGGCAGCATACAGTGCATGGTGGAGGGTGCCCTGAAGCACCACTTGTCATTTCCCCTCCTGTTCCACTCGCAAATAGAGCAAGGGAAAAAAAAGACTACCTGTACGCCTCCGTATGAGCCCTAATTTCTCATATCTTATCTTCTCGGTTCTTATGCGCAATGTATGTCAGTGGCAGTACAATCGTTCGGCAGTCAGCTTCAAATGCCAGTTCACTAAATTTCCTCAATATTGTTTCTCATAAAGAAAGTCATCTTCCGTCCAGGGATTCCCATTTGAGTTCCTGAAGCATTTCCGTAACACGTGTTGTCCAAACCTATCAGTAACAAATCTAGCTGCCCACCTCTGAATTGCTTCGATATCTTCCTTTATTCCGATCTGGTATGAATCCCAAACGCTCAAGCAGTACTCAAGAATAGGGCACACCAGTGTAATATATGTGGTATCCTTTACAGGTGAACTACTCTTTTCTAAAATCCTCACAGTAAACCAAAGTCTACCATTTGCCTTCTTTACCACAGTTTTCACATGCTCATTCAACCTCATATAGTTTTACGATGTTGCACCCAGGTATTTATACAACTTAACTGTGTCAACCACGACACTAGTAACACTGTATCTGATCATTACAGATTTTTTCCTCATTTTTCCACATTTCGGGCTAGCTGTCATGGATTTCACTAATTGGAAATTTTGTCTAAGTCATCTTGTATCTTCCTACTGTCACTCAACTTTGACACCCTACTGTACATTATATATGTATGTAGAAAATGTCAGTGGTCTTATCACATTTCAGTGGGGCACTCCTGACATACCCTCATCTCTGATGAACACTCGCCATCGAGGACAGTATACTAGGTGCTATTATTTATGAAATTTTCAAGCCACTCATATATCTGTGAACTTATTCCATATGCTTGTACCTTTGTTAACAGCCTGCAATGGGGCACTGTGTCAAATGCTTTCCAGAAATCTAGAAATATGAAAGCTGCCTGTTGCCCTTCATCCATAGTTCTCAGTATATCATGTGATAAAAGGGCAAGCTGAGTTTAGCATGAGCGATGCTTTCTAGAACCATGCTGATGGACTTAAGCTTCTTAGTCTCAAGAAAGTTTATTATATCCAAACTGAGAACATGTCCAAGGATAAATGGTCCATAATTCTGTGGGTGTATTCTTTTACCTTTTGTATATACTGGAATTACTTGCGCCTTTTTCCAGTTGCTTGGGACTATGTGCTGGTGAGGGATTCACGATAAATACAAGCTAGGTAAAGAGCTAATGCCATACAGTACTCTTCGTAAAATTGAACTCTATTCCATCTGGAACCGGTGATTTATTTCTTTTCAAATCTTTTAGTTCTTTCTCTCTGACAGGTATGCTTATTTCTACGTCATCCGCGCAGGAATCTGCCTGATGGTCAAATGACGGTATGTTTGTACAGTTCTCTTGTGTGAACAATGGCTTTCGTTTTGCTATTTTCAACTACCACACCAGACTCGTCAACAAGGAACTGAATGGAAGTGTTAGATCCACTTAGTAATTTGACATATGACCAGAATTTTCTCAGTTTCTCTGCCAGATCTTTTGCTAAGGTGTGACGGTAGTAGTTGATGTATGCTTCACACATAGATCTTTTCACGGATGCAAAAATCTCGACTGACCTTCACTTGTCATCATTTTTGCATCCCCTTTTGAACCTTTTAGTGCAACAGCCTCTGCTTCCTCAGTATCCAGCAAATTTTGTTATTAAACCATGGTGCGTCTTTTCCATCCTTTATTCAATTACTAGGCATGTAACTCTCCAGACCACAATTTACAATCTGCTTAAACTATGCCCACAATTATTCAACATCCATCTTACTGGAAATAAGTGACATGAATTCACTGCCTAACTGCTTATCTGCTCTATCTAGCAGAAACACTCTTCTAGCCCTCTTGACTGATTTATTAAGTTTATAATCATAGTTGTTAAAAGACAACGTGAACGCTAATCCCCGTTTCTGTACTGACATTGTCAATAAGGTCTGCAGTCTTCAAAATCAAATGAAATAGAAGTCCAAAACTCTCTATTTACCAGAGAGCAGTTGAGACAGACACAAAACATAATACACAGGTTGGAGGGAAAAAAATTCTTAAAATATTATTCAGGAAATTCAGACACTCCCCCTCTCAGTGTAACGTTGTGTATGGTTTCAATACTGCCATTTAGTACTCAATAAAAATAATAATAATAATAATAATAATGATATAATTAAATATGAAAGTCATGCTGTAACTTCCTTGATTAGCATCTTCTAACAGAGTCCCATCTCCACAGTCCAATGAAAGATTAGGTGAAATGGTTTAATTTTAATATCAACATTTCTTCATCTGTACTGTTATACACACAAAAGTAAATGTATATCACTGTGTGGTGGGAAACAGCACTATAGAATAGAAGTTCCAACATTGGTTGTTGCATAAAATAGAAAACAATAATTAAACCCATCTGAATATTTTGAAGAAATCAGTGAGTCAACTCATTATCGAGTACATTTGGGGTATGATTCTTCAGAAGGCCTAGGTTTCAAATGTTTTAGTGAAGATAATAATTTGTAAATTATGAAGGATCATGGATTATTCTCAAGTTCAATCAAATAAATTGTACCTTGTTACAGTATATCACTTTCTAATAATCACTGATTTTGTAAGAGGTAATACACCATTCCTTTTAATTATTGCAGATTTATAAAAATTGATATTTTTGTGAAAATTAGCCCAACACTTGGCTCTTTATGACTGTCCTTTCTCCATTACTCCCAAAGACTGCAACTCAGAGAATAAACAAAGATACTGCAACTGGCTGGTGCAAAGCATCAAAGAAACATTATTACAATATCAACATTATGAACATGTGGGAACAAGAGACCAATTAGTGAATTGATTTTGTTTATGCTTTGGAAGAGTAACAGGCTTTGAGAGTTGGATGTTTATTCTTAATTTTTGTTTAGAGCTGTTGCTTCCAACTGTAAGGTAACTACATAATGTCTTGAAGTGTTTGTGGGTTTGGTTTTTGACCTACATAACTGGTGACCCTGAAAACCAGAATGGGTTCCATAACAATAAAATATTTTGGATTACATCCGTTAAGCATGGAAGGCACAAATAATTTATTACAAACCATTGGTGATGAATTCCAGCAGCTGCAGCAAGAGATTGAATTTTTTGAACTGTCTATGCTGAGAAGCGACAGAAATAGGGGAAATGATGAGATCACAAACTCCAGTGATAATGGTCACACCGCGATCACACACCTTCACTGAAAATTTTCCACATGCTGGTTTGTTCGTGTCGACTGCACAGCAGTTACAGTTGCGGGCACCTCCATTTACGCCCACACAACCAGACATATGGTTTGTGATCTTGGAAAGCATTTTCACACAACACAGATCACTGAAGATCATGAACAATTTCAGCTGGCAATTAACAATTTGGACCAGAGAGTAAAGACAATAGTCTCCAATGAAATTCTACACCAACATCATCATCAAGCATACCTCATGCTGAATACTTTGCTAATCACTTGTTGCATGAAGTTACCTGAGCAGAGGCTTTCACAAGTGTTTTACCAGAAGAAACATGGGGACAGAAACCCATCAGAATTTTGGAGACATTTGTGAGTAATAGTGGACTGTAGCATAATATCTAATGAGCCGCTGCTACATATCTGGTGACACAGCTTCCATCTCAAGAACAGTTGATGTTAATAGTGTACAAAGGACAACAATTGGATAAATTATTGCAAGTAGCCAATGGAGCATATGCCATGTTGCAGTCAACTGCTGTGACAAACACATATCGGAAAAGGAGGCAATGCCAAATTGTGTCACTGCATCTTATCGACAACCACTGGACATCAATGGGAAACTCTGAGAGTTATGAACCACAAAGGGAAGTGTTGTCACGCAGTTACATAACTTGGAGTTACAGATGGGTTCTGACGAGAGGACGCAGTCACGTCATTCATCGAACCTACAGCTTCACTCGAGGTGAAGCTACTGCCGATGATATCTGCTGGTATCACAAACAGTTTGGCGTCCTTGCTACAAAGTGGACAGAGCCGTGTGAGTACTCAAATGGCAAGGGCAGTCCAAGTAAGGTGCTACAGACTGTGGCAATGACAAATGGCATTGCCAGTGAAAGAAGCATCATATTGCAGCATGACACAAATGGACACATGGAAAAGGTAAGGCCCACAATGGCATGCTTACTACGTTTCTGACGAGTCACGGCACAACATTGCATCTGTTGCATATGACTAATAAGATTTCAGGCTTAAGATTTTTAATAGACACTGGTTCAGAGGTCAGCACCCTTCCAGTCATGGGCATAGTTAAGAAGACGATGCAGGATGCCTTACAGTTGTTAGCCACGAACAACTCCAGCATCAAAAAGTATGTGTGCAAAGATACGATGATAGACATTGGTTTTCCTACTCTGTACAGTTGGAGTTAGGTTATGGCAGACATTAGGCAACCCATATTAGGTGCTGATTTTCTATCCCTGTTTGCAATGGCTGTTGACTTGGCAAATGCCTGCCTTATAAGCAGGACACAATGTGACACTGTAGAGGTTCTGAGGTTCTGAGGGTAATGCAATAGGAGCAATTAATGATGCAAGTAAACAGTCCACCCCTACATACATTGTTGCACCCAAGTAGTGTTAAGCACAATACAGTGCATTATATACACACGTTCACAGTCCACTGGTTTCAAGATGCGACTGTAGAATAGCTCCATAACTATTGGTTGAGGCTAAAGCAATATTTGAGGATATGCTTTGTGCCGGTGTTATATGGAGGTCGACAGCCCGTGGTCATCCCCGACACACATAGTGTGCAAAAAGGATAGCACACCTGTGGTGATTACCATTGGCTGAATGCAAGAACAGTCCCAGATAGGTACCACGTACCTAACATCTAAGAAATTACCTATTCTCTGGTGGGTGCAAAAGTTTTCTCAGTGTCGGATTGCAGTAAAGCTGACAACCAGATCCCAGTGGCACAGACCAATGCTGCACAGACAGAATTTATTACATCTTTTGGCCTGTTTGAGTTTTTGTTTATGAAATTTGGTCTTAAAAATGCAGCCCAAACCAGGAAGAGATTTGGTGACAAAGTGTTACAAGGCTTGCCATTTTGCTTTTGCGTATTTAGATCACATATTAATACATTCAGATGATGTATATATTCGTAACAAGCATGGCAGAGGTTGTATAGCTATGGAGTGGTACAAAATGAAGGCAAGTGCATTATGTGCAAAAGTGAGGTAACTCTCCTAGGCCACAAACCCTCTGCCAATGGGATCTGACCTTTGCCTGAAAAGATAGCCAACAGAATATAAGCAAACTCAGATGATTTTTAGGCTTGGTAAATTTTTACTGCCATCATCTGCCAGTAACAGTACCCACCCAGGTACAACTAATGGACGTGCTTGCAGGTAAGAATGCCAAGGGCAAGTGAATATTACACCAGACGCAAGAAATGAGTAATGCTTTCAGTCGGTTACAAGCCAGCCTTGAAGAGGCAGTGATGCTTGCCCATCCTGTCATGGGTGCACCACTGAATACTGTGGTAGGTGCCAGCCAGGTCATGATTGGAGCACCAAGAAGTGAAAGGACATTGGCAGTCTTTGAGTTTTCTTTCGAGTTTTCTTTCAAAGAAGCTACAGCACAGAGAGACAAAATGACGTGCTTACAATAGGGATTACTGGCAATATATGAGAATGTGAGACAGTTTTGCCTTCACATTGAAGCACGACCAGTGACCATTTCCACTGATCATAAACTTTCGTGTCAGCTTTCCACAACATCAGCAACAAATGTTCGCCACAGGAGTTCTGGCACATACAGTTGTCAGCCAGTTCACTATGGACATACTATATATCACAGGTGCAGAGAACATAGTCACAGATTATTTTGGTGAGTATGCAGCTTAATCAGCATCTTAAATTACAATGACCCCACCACAGCACAAGAGAGAGATCAAGAGTTGAAAGATTTACTAACAGATCTACACACAGGATTGTGACTGGAACAAATACAGGAAGCTTCAAAAAGGACTTTACAACTTTAAAAATTCATATAAATTTACTGAAAGAAGATATAGAGCTGGATTTAGTGAAATTTTGTAGAAAAACTTCTCAAGTTTTTTTTCCCCCTTAAACAGAAGATGTAGTTATCCGGTACGCATCCCTTCGAATGTCAATTTCTTCCCGAACTCACAGTAGCATTGCAGGTGTAACTTGTTCAGTGGTCGCTTAAATTCTTGCTCTAAGTTCAGGTACAGAAGCTGGCACAGGAGGTACAAACACAATACCCTTGATGAAACCCCATTAAAAAAAAATCCAATGGTGTCAGGTCTGGAGAATGTGGGGGTCATGCAATTGGCGCATCATGGCCAATCCATTGACCTGGAAAGCAGTCACTTAGAAAATTCTGGACATCAACAAGGTAGTGGGCTGGTGCACCATCTTGCATGAAGTAAACATTTCATTCTTGGTCATCCTCATCGATCTGTAGTATCCAAAATTTTTGTTACGTATCCAGGTACACAATCTCGTTGATGGTTCTACCACTGCAAAAAAAGGGGCTGTACACTTTATTCTTGCTCAGTGGACAAAAAACATCCACTTTAGGGCTATCACAAACATGCTGAAATGTTTGATGTGGAACTTCACTGCCCCAAATCCTACTGTTATGTGTGTTAACCTTGCCGCTTAAGTGAAAAGTTGAATCATGAGAAAAGATGATTTTGTCCAAGAAATGTTCATCTTCATGTAATCGATTTAACATAGCCACACAGAAGTTCTTGTCAGTGTCTTTTATTGCTTGCACAATCGTCATTCTGTACTGTTTGAAATGCAAATGGTTTCTCAACACATGCCAAACATTCATAAATGTGATTTGTAGTTCGCGAGATGCACACCGGGTCAATTTCATAGAGCTGTTGACAAAACATTTTCTCACTCACTCAATTACATCATCAGATGTCCTTGGATGACCTGATGAATTCCCATGTCTTACCGAGCACCCTGTTCCTACAAAACATTTGCGGCACTCATAAATTGTAGGCCTACAAGGGGAATATTTAGTGTACTTGGTATGGAAATTATGCTCAACTGCTGTTGCCATCATCATAAATCATAATAAAAAACACACAGCTAGCATGCTCGGGTGCAGTGAAGGCAGCCATCTTTAATGCAACTGCCACTAGCACTCCATAAGGTGCGATTCAGCACTAGCAAACTATGCTGATGTACTTCGTATTTCCCTACAAATTGACCCTACAATCACCTCTGTAGATACTGTGAATTAATTTATATGAATTTTCAAAGTTGTAAAGTCCTTTTTGAAACAACCTGTAGAAGTGCCAGGAAATAAGGTGTGACATATCACATCGGAGGCCACAGCCCTACATTATGCAGCAATTCTGCAAAATGACTTTTGACAGTGTCCACAGCTTAGGACACCCAATGGCAAACACTACTATCAAGCTACTAACCAAGCAGTTTGTGTGGCCATCAATTAAAAAGGTTGCCAGGAATTGGAGTCCCTCGTGCCTTCAATGCCAGTGTTGTGAAGTAAGACAACACTTTCATGCACAGGTTAGAAATTTTTCAGGCTCACCAGCTAGGTTTGGTCACATTCACCTCAACATAGGGGTCTACTTCCACTCTCAGATGGTTATAAATACTTGCTCACAGCAGTGGATAGATGCACAATATGGGAAGAGGCTATACCAGTAACAGATGTAGCAGCCGAGAAAATAGCAAAGACATTTGTTACACATTGGTTAGCACATTTTAGTGCTCCATTCATATTACAACAGATCAAGGTCAACAATTCAAAACTAATCCCCAGAATGAGATTTTCACTCTGCAGCGGAGTGTGCACTGATATGAAACTTCCTGGCAGATTAAAAGTGTGTGTCGGACCGAGACTTGAACTCGGGACCTTTGCCTTTCGCGGGCAAGTGCTCTACCAACTGCAGGAACTGCAAGGTTCACAGGAGAGCTTCTGTAAAGTTTGGAAGGTACGAGACGAGGTACTGGCGGAAGTAAAGCTGTGAGGACGGTGCGTGAGTCGTGCTTGGGTAGCTCAGTTGGTAGAGCACTTGCCCGCGAAAGGTCAAGATCTCGAGTTCGAGTCTCAGTTCGGCACACAGTTTTAATCTGCCAGGAAGTTTCAAAACTAATCTGTTTAGTGAGCTGGCTAGGTTGTGTGGATTCTGGCATCACCACACAATCAGTTATCACCCGGCGAGCAACGGAACAGTGGAAAGGTGGCACAGAACATGAAGGCAGCTCTCACGTGTCACCAAGAGAGTTGGATAGATTCACAATAAAGGATGACAGCCAAAAACAGTTGCAGGATAAAATTTATTAAAATTCTTGACCAAGGTTTCGGTACATATAAATATACCTTCATCAGAAGTAAAACTACCTGAACAGAGAGACACATTCATTAGAAAAGCCATATCAACGAAAGTGAGAAACAGAAGCTTAAGTAACAGTGAAATTACTACAGTAATGTAGGCACAAAATCATTAGTACTTACTAAAATTACATCATGTAATGGAGAATAATAAAAACAATTATGCCAAAGGCGTCGTCAGTAATTAAAACATCATCTCCATTTGTACAACATGTGTAATGAGCACAGGGTCAAAGCGAACAGTATTAGCAGCATTACTTCACTTATGAACTATTGAGACATGAGTGTGACAGCACTAGGGCAGATGGTTTCGCCGAGAGATGGCGCTTGCATGTGCCAGACTCGCGCATATTAAAATTAATAAATACATACATAAGCGCATCAAAAAATTATTAAAGGTTGTGTTAATGCAAACTCTGTCTTAATAAGTAAAACATATCAGGCCAATTAAAGACATTTATGTAAAATAGAAATATAGAACCAATTTATCTGTATCCTAGTGTCAAACGGATAAAACATGCGCTTGGAACATCTGACGAGAGAGGGCACTAGTGTAATGCGCGAGAGTCTCACGTAACATGGGCAGCGAAATACATACTAGCGAAACAACCAAAAAAATGTTATAATAAAACGAAAACATCTGTCATTATGAATAAAACATAGTAGTCATTTAACCATACATACACATTGAAATTCATAACAAACAACCATCACAATACGTAGAATCCCAACAAGACAGGAAAAGTGCATTTCACCGGCATTAACAAGCAAGAAAATAACTACTAGTCAGCCAGACTATGTTACATTAAGGCAATGAGGGGTTTGAAACTGTCTAAAAAATTTTTGTTTCGAAGCTGCACCTGTTCATTAAGAACAAAACCGTCTTTTAGAGACAGATGCTTGAAAATCTCTAATTCTTCGAGCAAGTCTAGTTTGTAACCTTTATTTGCTTCATGAAGCAGCTCTACGTCGTCCAGTTCACTTGGTGTGTGCCGTAAGAGCCATAGATGTTCAGCAAAGGTGGAATTATATACGTTTTCCCCGTTTTTACCTAACAAGTGTTCTTTATACCTAACTTTAATGGGTCTACCTGTCTGCCCTATGTAATAGTGTGGGCAGTCATTACACGTAATTTTGTATACCCCGGACTTAGTGCTGAGTTCTTCTCGTGTTCCAATATTATGAATTACTCTACGTTTCAGGCTGTTATTTACGGAAAAGGCAACTCTATAACCGTACTGTTTCTGTAAAAGTCTTCTTATCTTATATGAAACGTTCCCTAAAAATGGAATAGAAATAAAGTTATTACTCTCATACTTTTTTTCCCTGTTATCTCCTAAAGTAGAAAATTTTACAGCTGTTTTTTTCTTAGCAATTTGGTCAATTAATTTAGGGTCGTATCCATTGTTAGTAGCTATTGATTTTAATAAAGATATTTCATTTTCAAAACAATTCTGTGCTAAAGGTGTGTTCACAGCACGATGAACTGCGGAATGAAAAAAGGCGATCTTGTGAGTTTGAGGATGACAGGAATCTGCTGGAATAATATTATCAGAAAAACTTTCTTTACGAAAAATGTCGAAGCTAATAGTGCTACCCGATAACTTGAGTTTCAAATCAAGAAAATGGAGTTCTCTCTCGTTATTTTGAATCTCTTTTGTGAATTTCATTTTCTCATGGAAACTGTTGAAAACATGAAACAGTTGTTGTAGATCTTGGTCACACCCTTGAAACAGTATGAGTATATCATCAACATAACGAGCATAAAAAGAAATCTTATTGCCTAACGCAGGATTGTTTTTGAAGAAATTTTCTTCTAGTGCATTCACAAAGATGTCAGCTAAGATGCCAGCTAACGGGCAACCCATGGCTAAGCCGAATGGTTGTTCATACATTTTACCATTAAACTGGAAGTAATTGTAATCTAGTACAACATGCAGTAGTGACATAAGTTCCGACAACTGTAGCTCACTTAGAGTTTTATGTTGTCGAATGTTCT
Source organism: Schistocerca cancellata (assembly GCF_023864275.1). Taxonomy (NCBI): domain Eukaryota; kingdom Metazoa; phylum Arthropoda; class Insecta; order Orthoptera; family Acrididae; genus Schistocerca; species Schistocerca cancellata. The sequence goes on along the minus strand of NC_064626.1, from coordinate 1,287,105,642 downwards.
CTTCAATAATCTTAAGAGTGATATGCACTGGAACATTAGTGTATAAACTTACGACGTCAAAAGAAACCAAACGAGAGGAAGAAGTGATCTCTATCGATTTTATCTTGTTTATTACCTCAGCACTATTTTTAACAGAATAGTTGTTTCCAAAAACAAATGCTTCTTTAATTTTAGTGTGTAAAAATCTCGCTAGTTTATGATGTGGGCTCTTTATTCCGTTAACGATGGGACGAACTGGGTGTTGACTTTTGTGTACCTTAAACTGACTTCTAAGCATAGGTGCTCTAGGGTTCATATTAATTAAGGTTTTCTTTTGAAACTCTTTCATAAGATGTTTACTTCTTCTTAACGTATCCCTAATTTGCTTTTGTAACATGGGGGTATGATCTTGCTCAATTTCAAATATACCATTTTCTTCGAAAAAAGCCAAAGTTTTAGCAATATATTCACTTTTATAGGCAACAACAAGCGAATTACCTTTATCTGATTTAGTGATGAGAGCCTCATTATTTTTTAGTTTACGGTTAATACTAGTAGTAATGTTACCCCCTCGCTGTTTTAAATCACTGTTTTTTACTGACTTGACCTCTCTTTCTATAATTGCGCTACATTCATGAGCAATCCTATTTTGTTGGGATTTTTCAGTTTTTATGGAATCAAGACCAACTTTAAGGTCAACAATAAAATTATCTACCACTTTAGGATCGTTAATATTAGGCATGAAATTATATTTAAAACCTCTCGCTAGCATGGCGCTTTCTTGAGGGGTAAAGCTTATAGAAGTTTTGTTTATTACTCTGTCGAAAAATTGGTGTTCGCAATTGACAATTCTTTTTGCATGAACAACATTAGATTTTGGGGTAACATTTTCCAGTTTATGAAGTTTAAAATCATGCCTACACTGAATTTCAACCTTACGATTGTGTAACCACTCATTAACACTTTGCCAAATACTGTCTACATGAAAGTTAAAATAATCTTTAAAAGTTCTAGTAATATAGAGATACAAAGAGTAAGCTTCTTCATTTAGTTTATCTTTCTTCTTATAAAGGTCACTGATTCTGTCACTCATAATTTGTTTCACCAGTTTAGCTTTAGTAGATGGAAACTTCTTACACTGTTTCACATTGATAAAGGCCTTCACGTAATTCGGTGTCAAATGGCGTCTCTCACACTGTTTAGTGAAGTCAATAGCCATACCTGTTTTCAGGATTTTAAATGAGATGTCCATGTATTTAGAAACAGCCTTTGAAACCTGGGCAGGTACATATTTCATAATTTTAAACATGGCTGTGGCAGCAACTGTTAAAATTCTTCACAATAAAGGATGACAGCCAAAAACAGTTGCAGGATAAAATTTATTAAAATTCTTGACCAAGGTTTCGGTACATATAAATATACCTTCATCAGAAGTAAAACTACTAAAATTACATCATGTAATGGAGAATAATAAAAACAATTATGCCAAAGGCGTCGTCAGTAAGTGAAGTAATGCTGCTAATACTGTTCGCTTTGACCCTGTGCTCATTACACATGTTGTACAAATGGAGATGATGTTTTAATTACTGACGACGCCTTTGGCATAATTGTTTTTATTATTCTCCATTACATGATGTAATTTTAGTAGTTTTACTTCTGATGAAGGTATATTTATATGTACCGAAACCTTGGTCAAGAATTTTAATAAATTTTATCCTGCAACTGTTTTTGGCTGTCATCCTTTATTGTGAAGAATTTTAACAGTTGCTGCCACAGCCATGTTTAAAATTATGAAATATGTACCTGCCCAGGTTTCAAAGGCTGTTTCTAAATACATGGACATCTCATTTAAAATCCTGAAAACAGGTATGGCTATTGACTTCACTAAACAGTGTGAGAGACGCCATTTGACACCGAATTACGTGAAGGCCTTTATCAATGTGAAACAGTGTAAGAAGTTTCCATCTACTAAAGCTAAACTGGTGAAACAAATTATGAGTGACAGAATCAGTGACCTTTATAAGAAGAAAGATAAACTAAATGAAGAAGCTTACTCTTTGTATCTCTATATTACTAGAACTTTTAAAGATTATTTTAACTTTCATGTAGACAGTATTTGGCAAAGTGTTAATGAGTGGTTACACAATCGTAAGGTTGAAATTCAGTGTAGGCATGATTTTAAACTTCATAAACTGGAAAATGTTACCCCAAAATCTAATGTTGTTCATGCAAAAAGAATTGTCAATTGCGAACACCAATTTTTCGACAGAGTAATAAACAAAACTTCTATAAGCTTTACCCCTCAAGAAAGCGCCATGCTAGCGAGAGGTTTTAAATATAATTTCATGCCTAATATTAACGATCCTAAAGTGGTAGATAATTTTATTGTTGACCTTAAAGTTGGTCTTGATTCCATAAAAACTGAAAAATCCCAACAAAATAGGATTGCTCATGAATGTAGCGCAATTATAGAAAGAGAGGTCAAGTCAGTAAAAAACAGTGATTTAAAACAGCGAGGGGGTAACATTACTACTAGTATTAACCGTAAACTAAAAAATAATGAGGCTCTCATCACTAAATCAGATAAAGGTAATTCGCTTGTTGTTGCCTATAAAAGTGAATATATTGCTAAAACTTTGGCTTTTTTCGAAGAAAATGGTATATTTGAAATTGAGCAAGATCATACCCCCATGTTACAAAAGCAAATTAGGGATACGTTAAGAAGAAGTAAACATCTTATGAAAGAGTTTCAAAAGAAAACCTTAATTAATATGAACCCTAGAGCACCTATGCTTAGAAGTCAGTTTAAGGTACACAAAAGTCAACACCCAGTTCGTCCCATCGTTAACGGAATAAAGAGCCCACATCATAAACTAGCGAGATTTTTACACACTAAAATTAAAGAAGCATTTGTTTTTGGAAACAACTATTCTGTTAAAAATAGTGCTGAGGTAATAAACAAGATAAAATCGATAGAGATCACTTCTTCCTCTCGTTTGGTTTCTTTTGACGTCGTAAGTTTATACACTAATGTTCCAGTGCATATCACTCTTAAGATTATTGAAGAGAACATTCGACAACATAAAACTCTAAGTGAGCTACAGTTGTCGGAACTTATGTCACTACTGCATGTTGTACTAGATTACAATTACTTCCAGTTTAATGGTAAAATGTATGAACAACCATTCGGCTTAGCCATGGGTTGCCCGTTAGCTGGCATCTTAGCTGACATCTTTGTGAATGCACTAGAAGAAAATTTCTTCAAAAACAATCCTGCGTTAGGCAATAAGATTTCTTTTTATGCTCGTTATGTTGATGATATACTCATACTGTTTCAAGGGTGTGACCAAGATCTACAACAACTGTTTCATGTTTTCAACAGTTTCCATGAGAAAATGAAATTCACAAAAGAGATTCAAAATAACGAGAGAGAACTCCATTTTCTTGATTTGAAACTCAAGTTATCGGGTAGCACTATTAGCTTCGACATTTTTCGTAAAGAAAGTTTTTCTGATAATATTATTCCAGCAGATTCCTGTCATCCTCAAACTCACAAGATCGCCTTTTTTCATTCCGCAGTTCATCGTGCTGTGAACACACCTTTAGCACAGAATTGTTTTGAAAATGAAATATCTTTATTAAAATCAATAGCTACTAACAATGGATACGACCCTAAATTAATTGACCAAATTGCTAAGAAAAAAACAGCTGTAAAATTTTCTACTTTAGGAGATAACAGGGAAAAAAAGTATGAGAGTAATAACTTTATTTCTATTCCATTTTTAGGGAACGTTTCATATAAGATAAGAAGACTTTTACAGAAACAGTACGGTTATAGAGTTGCCTTTTCCGTAAATAACAGCCTGAAACGTAGAGTAATTCATAATATTGGAACACGAGAAGAACTCAGCACTAAGTCCGGGGTATACAAAATTACGTGTAATGACTGCCCACACTATTACATAGGGCAGACAGGTAGACCCATTAAAGTTAGGTATAAAGAACACTTGTTAGGTAAAAACGGGGAAAACGTATATAATTCCACCTTTGCTGAACATCTATGGCTCTTACGGCACACACCAAGTGAACTGGACGACGTAGAGCTGCTTCATGAAGCAAATAAAGGTTACAAACTAGACTTGCTCGAAGAATTAGAGATTTTCAAGCATCTGTCTCTAAAAGACGGTTTTGTTCTTAATGAACAGGTGCAGCTTCGAAACAAAAATTTTTTAGACAGTTTCAAACCCCTCATTGCCTTAATGTAACATAGTCTGGCTGACTAGTAGTTATTTTCTTGCTTGTTAATGCCGGTGAAATGCACTTTTCCTGTCTTGTTGGGATTCTACGTATTGTGATGGTTGTTTGTTATGAATTTCAATGTGTATGTATGGTTAAATGACTACTATGTTTTATTCATAATGACAGATGTTTTCGTTTTATTATAACATTTTTTTGGTTGTTTCGCTAGTATGTATTTCGCTGCCCATGTTACGTGAGACTCTCGCGCATTACACTAGTGCCCTCTCTCGTCAGATGTTCCAAGCGCATGTTTTATCCGTTTGACACTAGGATACAGATAAATTGGTTCTATATTTCTATTTTACATAAATGTCTTTAATTGGCCTGATATGTTTTACTTATTAAGACAGAGTTTGCATTAACACAACCTTTAATAATTTTTTGATGCGCTTATGTATGTATTTATTAATTTTAATATGCGCGAGTCTGGCACATGCAAGCGCCATCTCTCGGCGAAACCATCTGCCCTAGTGCTGTCACACTCATGTCTCAATAGTTCATAAGTGAAGTAATGCTGCTAATACTGTTCGCTTTGACCCTGTGCTCATTACACATGTTGTACAAATGGAGATGATGTTTTAATTACTGACGACGCCTTTGGCATAATTGTTTTTATTATTCTCCATTACATGATGTAATTTTAGTAAGTACTAATGATTTTGTGCCTACATTACTGTAGTAATTTCACTGTTACTTAAGCTTCTGTTTCTCACTTTCGTTGATATGGCTTTTCTAATGAATGTGTCTCTCTGTTCAGGTAGTTTTACTTCTGATGAAGGTATATTTATATGTACCGAAACCTTGGTCAAGAATTTTAATAAATTTTATCCTGCAACTGTTTTTGGCTGTCATCCTTTATTGTGAAGAATTTTAACAGTTGCTGCCACAGCCATGTTTAAAATTATGAGTTGGATAGAGGCAGTACCACTACTACTTTTATGTCTGCACACTGCATATAAGCTGGATACAGGTGCATCACTGGTGGAGCGCATTTTTGAGCATGTGGCAAGGACAAGAGAGCCACCAGAAACCTGCCATGGTGAACATCTGGTCTTTGTGCACAAAACTTTGGCAGATTGCTCACACATCATGTTGCACGTGGACGCCGTATGGGCTTCTCTACAACCTCCTTATCCTGGGCCCTAACAAGTAATGCAACATGATGCCCATACTATAAACATCCTGCAAAATTGAAAAATTGTCAGGGTGTCCACTGAAAGAGAGAAACCGGCATGGATCTTACCATCACTGATGCAAAAAAGCACTCCTCCAGTTCACACTGACCGAGGGTCAGGCAAGTGTACACCCAGTCGAACTGAAGATACGATGCTACAATGCCAGAGGACTACAGAACAACCAGTCACACCTGTGCTCACACTGAGACAACAACCAGTCGTCCATACAAGAGTTGAGTGACAAGTCAAATTCAAGTACCACTTCATCCAAGGGAGCAGCTATGTGGGAACAAGACACTGATGAGTGAAGTGCATTGTTTATTCCTTGGAAGAGTAACTGATTTTGACAGTTGGACGTTTATTCTTTGTTTTTCTTTAGAGCTGTTACTTCTGACTAACTTAACTAAATAAATGTTTCGAAGTATTTGTGGGTTTGATTTCTGACCTACAATCTTTTCTGGACTTTATGTTACATTGGACTTTTCATAATTAAATATTTCACAATGTAAAATATGTACCTTCTCAGTTGAAGGAAATAATTGAAATTTATAGGATAATTAATGTTTTTAAAAGTCAAAGATGAAAATGAATTTCCAACATATTACAGAAAATATGAAAAAGGAAGAAATTCTGAGTAAGTGTTCTTGTACAACACATCAATGCCATATTGAGTATGAGATATGCAATTTATGAAAAAAAGAAAAGAAAAACAGCTGAAAAAACAGATGGAATCATAGCCTTCATTATTCAGAATATGTATCATAGTTAACTATTGGACAAATAGCTCTGTTGTACAGGTGTGTTATAATCTCTGACAGATTTTCCCACCCAATTCAAGAATATTGTAATTAAATTCAGTTTTATGTTCATGGCTTTTAACTGCTGCCACCCAATAAGTAGGGATTTTCTCTACTTTATTACAAACTTTTGTTTACTCTGAACTTCAAAGACTCATTTGTATAGTTTTCTCCTAATATGCAAAACCTTAAATGTTTCTTGGTTTTCCTGAATTTCACTTTATTAGGTTGTGTTCATGAAAATCCTACATAATTTCTCATTTTTTTTTCCTCTCTCTCTCTGACTGAGATAAGACCATGAGTGCACTAATGGACTGAAGAACAACAGTCTAAACACTCATGTCTTTCTGTCATTTCCTTTCAGTTGTTTTCTCCAGATAGTAGGCTTTCTGTTTATGCATTCATTGTCAAAATTAATTTCTGTCAGTGCTCTCTCTCCTATTAGTGACTAAGATGTTTATCAACACTGACGAATTCCATGGATAGAAACAACCGACCTTTTGCGAATTACTTTATTAACACACAATAACATGAAACATAAGCAGAGCATTCGCAACAACCAGAGTGACCCTGGTTCCAAAGTTCACTGTCTCTGCACTCAACGGGTGTTGGTTGATTGTGGAAGGTAGCTTGACAACCCATGCCATGGCTGGTCTGAATGGGAGGCATGGATGGACCATTACACATAGAGTTGGGGAGCTCCATGCAGCGTGGACTAGAGGAGGTATAGTCCACCATCCAGCAGCAAGGATGGAAAGGTCGATCTGCATGTGTGAACTGGAACGGCACAGGAGTTGGTGGAGTCGGAGGAGTAGCAAAGAGGGTTATATGTATCTTGAGCATAGCGATGGTGAGAAGTGCCACTGTTATTCCAGCCGTATCCACCACATCTGGAACGGTGACTGTGCATCGGGTGGTTACCCGTAAAGTGGGCATGGCCTCGAGTGAAGTGTCCTTCACACAGAGGACCAAGACTGATCCATCTTGGAGTTGTAAGGAAAGCTCATCACACTGGCACCTTGAAGTGTTGATAGAAAAGCAAATCTCATCAATTGTAGTCATAGGGGGCACTATAGGACAAGGATGGTGGAGGGGGAGTACTGTAGCTTGGAAGAAACAGTAGAACACACTGGGAGAACAGCAGGTGACACCTGTGACAATGTAATGTCACACACAATTTGTGGTTGAACCTGAGGCAGCACCTCATCATATGCAGAGTTTGAGTGAGGCAAGGGAGGGGGGTCATCACACACAACTACTAAGCGACTGTCGGGCAGTGGCTCAACGCACACAAGATCTGGTTGGCGCACAGACAGAAGAGTGGTATGTGCGGGTCCGGGGCAACCACACAATGGTGGAGAACTCAAATTTAGAAGTTGTAGGATGGATTCCTCAATTGTCCAAACTGGTTTAACATGCTGAAATGACATCAGCCATTGATGAGGACATCCATAGTACTGCCCGTACATGCCAATACACAATGCGGCCCAGAATAAGGTGGCTGCAGCGCCTGTATGACTGTGTCAACCCATAAGATAATAAATCACATGAGTACTGCATTGAATGCAAGAAATCCAGCGGGCAGGTACCGCTATGCATCTCGCAGTGGTGGGAGAGGAGAGCGAGCTTACAGCATCTCGGCTGTAGTTGGGGAAGAACAGCTAGAAGCGGCTGGTGGTTCCTGTTGCTGGCTACCAGGTGACTGCAGTTCATTGCACTGCCCAAGGTGAGCCCACGGCCAACCTCGATCAGCCACTGGAGGAAGCATAGGCACTGGTGTACCAATCTCAGTAGCAGACGCTGTACTACATGAGATAAGTAGGTGGCGGTGTTGAATAATGGCATATGCTTGGTCAACCAACTGTAGTTTATATGACGTGATGATGAGGTATGAGGAAGCAATTGTAATTGTAGTTCCTGCGGCAGTTTAACTAACTACAGTCTCCATACCGCTACGTCTGGCTTGGCTGCCGTTGTGATCTGAGCACGTACGCATCGCCACAGCTGGAAAGGGGTTCTGTCATCTAAACTGTAATTGTAAATGATGCCATGGATTGCATCTTCTGGTGTACGTGAAAGGCACTTGATGAGGAGTACACAACCATAAACATATTTGTTAATCTCAGATGGGTTTAAAAACTATTCACTAAGAAGACCTGGGTGGTCAAACAAAATGAGTGCCATCATCTATGATACCATGTATTTCCAACAAGTTGTCCATACAGAAAAATCACATCACATGGTTGTCCATTTGCATCAGCAGCAACTTCAGAAAATTACCTGGATGCAGAGCTTGCAGCAGAATCGATAGAGTGGACCATGCTAGGGTTTGGAAAAGTAGTATCCACTGGCATTGACTGTGCAATGGTGACAGATGCAATGTTCTGATGAAAGTCCAGCACTTGTGTTGGTGCGGTATGATGGTGTGATACGATGCCCAGCACTCACAGTTTGTGGGGACGAGGGGCCTGTATGGCTACACTACGAACACAGCATGGCCGGCGCAAAAGAATCGTGAAGCAAGGCAGATGAAACAAAAGCAGCAGTGTTGAGGTTGGTTGCTGGAGATCCATTGTCTGTGGTCTGTGTGGGAGGGAGCAGCAGATGACCATCAGCAAAACCTGATGAGGAGGTTGTTGATGTATTGATGATCAATGTGGATGGATAGCTGGAGGAAGGTGTGAAATCGTGATTGAGTGCCAAGTGGTGTGTCGAAAGTGTGCCACACTTGTAATGGCGGACTACACTGGGGAGAAGGTGGCCGTGCATGTGGACCCCAAAACTGTACAGCTGAGTGGTGTGTAGTGGAGTGATGTAGAAACTTCGGAGTTATGAAACCAGAGTCTTGCGCTGAAGAAACTTCCTGATGAACATACAATCCTGCAGCAGGCATACCGTATTTACTCGAGTCTAAGCCGCACTCGAATCTAAGCCACACCTGAAAAATGAGACTCGAAATCAACGAAAAAAAAATTTCCCGAATCTAACCCGCGCCTGAAATTTGAGACTCTAAATTCAAGGGGAGAGAAAAGTTTTAGGCCGCATCTCCAAATCGAAACAAAGTTGGTCCACTGTAATATGAGACAATTTAGGTCGAATGAATGACGATACAGCTACAGTAGTTTGGTTCGAGTCGTAAGCTTAGCAGTTAAGCTTTACCAGGTAGCCATTGCTATGCGTCAGGCGCTCCATCCGTATTTATATGGGTACCCTTCCTTTTTCACGTGCTTCATCTGTTTTGAATTGATTGCTTACTTTTCTTTGATCTGATAAGCGCAGTTTTCTTTGTTGTAGGTGTTTACGTCACTCTACGCTGAATATGCATTACTGTACTGTGTCATGCTTTGTTTGTCGTACTCTGATACTGTGTGTTTACGGCCTGTCGCCAATCGCGGCATGGCTTGGTTTTGTGCGCGCTACCGCCGCTTACAAATAAAAAAAAGAGAAAGAGGAATCATCTCATTAGCGAAACAATGACAAGAGACTGCTACTTGTTGTTACTTACACTGCTGCTTTCTTTGATAATGATCAACAAGAACCAAATAATAGACTGCGTATGATAGAAGATGTTCTGAACGAGAGTTTAGCAAAAATTTTTCTCCGTTTGAAAATCTTTGCAGGCGCCTCTTTAGTACATTACATTCTGCACAGAAATTAGTCATCTTAGATTTAAAAATCTAGTCAATTGCCTCTCTTCATTTCTGACTGTATCACTGTTTAGCATAAGAATAATACGAATATAAACATGACATGATATGTATATTCTTCCACGTTTGCTGTTGTCTCACTCTAGTTTTGTGGTTTATTACGCAGACAGGATTTAAATGAGATAGCAGCAAACACGGAACAGTACATGGCAAAATATTTATGTTCGTATTATTCTTATGGTGACGAGAATACTGCATGTGATTCACAATTTATAAAAGTTCCTATTAGCAACCATCTCTTCTCACTGATAGGAAAAAATTCAGAACGTAGAGTTGGCCATATTGACAAACATCCTAAACATTCTTGCCAGTCGGGTTTTCGTAGTACATTGAAATGCTGCTACATTCGAAGATGAACAATACGGAATTTGTATTTACTTCGTTGGATAATGATAGAAAATGCAGTGGTCGAAACTCGGCGCGGAGAAAAAAAGCTTGTCTTCCACCTTTTTTTAAAAAAATTTATTTACTGACGCAGAGGTTTTGGTGCCCACCGACATTTTTAAGAACTTCCGCTTGCTTTGCACTCGATTCTAAGCCGCAGGCGGTTTTTTGGATTACAAAAACCGGAAAAAAAGTGCGGCTTAGATTTGAGTAAATACGGTAAGTGTTGTTGTGTGCTGCACCCAGTGTGGTATGACAAAGGAGGTTAGCACTGTCTGTTCCGACAGAGTAAATACTGGAGAAATGAACATTCCCATTGTATTGGCATCACTCACAGAAAAATGTTGCAATTCACAACTGAAAGTCAATTCTGCAGCAGTGATGTCCTGCATTGTCAGGAAGGTTGGCGATTGAGTCATTGCGTGAGCTGGTGTGACACTGGTAATAAGGAATGCAAAAATTCACATGACTTGGTGTCACCAATGTGGGCTTTCTGTTGATGCTGACAAATGCTGTGGATAGAAATAACCAAACTTATACAGTGAAACACACTTTATTAATGCCCGGTTTCACAGAACAGCAGAGCATCTGAAACAACAACCAGAATGACACTGGTTCCAAACTGTCTCTGCAGATAGAGTACTCCTCATTCCAGAATCATTGGAATCGATGATTCCCACAGATATAATCATGATCATCATCATTTAAGACTGATTACGCCTGTCAGCGTTCAGTCTGGAGCATAGCCCCCTTATAAAATTCCTCCAATAGGCCCTATTCAGTGCTAACATTGGTGCCTCTTCTGATGTTAAACCTATAACTTCAAAATCATTCATAACCAAATTCAGATACCCTCTCCTTGGTCTGCCCAGACTCCTCCTACCCTCTACTGCTGAACCCATGAGTCTCTTGGGTAACCTTGCTTCTCCCATGCGTGTAACATGACCCCACCATCTAAGCTTGTTCACCCTGACTGCTACATTTATAGAGTTCATTCCCAGTTTTTCTTTGATTTCCTCATTGTGGACACCCTCCTGCCATTGTTCCCATCTACTAGTACCTGCAATCATCCTAGCTACTTTCATATCCGTAACCTCAACCTTGTTGATAAGATAACCTGAATCCACCCAGCTTTCGCTCCCACACAACAAAGTTGGTCGAAAGATTGAACGGTGCACAGATAACTTAGTCTTGGTACTGACTTCCTTCTTGCAGAAGAGAGTAGATCGTAGCTGACCGCTCACTGCATTAGCTTTGCTACACCTTGCTTCCAGTTCTTTCACTATGTTGCCATCCTGTGAGAATATGCATCCTAAGTACTTGAAACCGTCCACCTGTTCTAACTTTGTTCCTCCTATTTGGCACTCAATCCGTTTATATTTCTTTCCCACTGACATTACTTTCGTTTTGGAGATGCTAATCTTCATACCATAGTCCTTACATTTCTGATCTAGCTCTGAAATATTACTTTGCAAACTTTCAATTGAATCTGCCATCACAACAAAGTCATCCGCATATGCAAGACTGCTTATTTTGTGTTCACATATCTTAATCTCATCCAGCCAGTCTATTGTTTTCAACATATGATCCGTAAATAATATGAACAACAGTGGAGACAGGTTGCAGCCTTGTCTTACCCCTGAAACTATTCTGAACCATGAACTCAATTTCCCGTCAACTCTAACTGCTGCCTGACTATCCATGTAAAGACCTTTAATTGCTTGCAAAAGTTTGCCTCCTATTCCATAATCTCGTAGAACAGACAATAACTTCCTCCTAGGAACCCGGTCTTATGCCTTTTCTAGATCTATAAAGCATAGATACAATTCCCTGTTCCACTCATAACACTTCTCCATTATTTGCCGTAAGCTAAAGATCTGGTCCTGACAACCTCTAAGAGGCCTAAACCCACACTGATTTTCATCCAATTGGTTTTATTTATTTATTTATTTATTTATTTACGTCCTGAATCTTTGTGGTACATATACCATACCTTAGATGTTGGACAAAATATTACATTAATATACTGTTACATTGGTGCATACATTACATTTATAAATTGTTACATTTTTATATTGCTATATTGTTACATTACATTTTTATATTGTTACAACCAACTTATTTTTCAAGATACTGTGTAACTGAGTAAAAACAGTTTTCCAAGAGATATGATGCTACAGATTTTTTAAAGCTAATACTCACACTTTCCTTTCAACAATACCTGAGAAGATTTTACCCACAATGCTGATTAAAGAGATACCTCTGTAGTTGTTACAATCTTTTCTGTTTCCATGTTTAAAGATTGGTGTGATTACTGCTTTTGTCCAGTCTGATGGAACCTGTCCTGACTCCCAGGCCATTTCAATTACCCTGTGTAGCCATTTAAGACCTGACATTCCACTGTATTTGATTCAATCCAATTCAATTCAATTTATTAGCGTCCTTGTAGTACATCATCGAAGTGACATAGGACTTGTCAATAAACATTACAATTTAAAATACATATACATGAAAATTTGTAATTGAATTTACTTGTCACTTAGACATTACAATTTTAATAGAACTTTTAGAACATTAACATAAAAATATACAAGTAGGATAACAATGTAAAAAAAACCAAAAAAAAAAAAAAAAAAAAAATGCTAGTGATTCTCACATCAAAGATTATTTACATTCTTACATTAACACCGTTTCACAATTTCATAGAAACAGCAAGTATTTAAATGTGAGCAATTACACACATTTAATATGTCAGGGAAATATTACTGCGCTTTTATTGTCAACGATTCATAAACTCTTCAATACTGTAAAAACTATTGCTTAATAACATGTTTTTTAATTCTCTTTTAAATATGTACAGTTTTGGTATTATTTTTAGTTCTTTGGGGAGAGCACTGTAGAGGATTTTGGGTTGGTATAGTACACTTTTGTGATACATAGCTGTTTTATGAATTTCTCTGTGGAAATCATTCCTATTCCTTGTTTCGTAGTTGTGAAATTCTCTGTTTAATGTAAAAAATTCCTCGTGTTCTTTTAAGAAACATATGCTTTCATATATGTATAAAGATGGTAGTGTCATTATTTTTAATTCTTTGAAAGCTTGCCTACAAGAGTCTCTATATCCTATACCTTTTATTATTCTGACTGCCTTCTTTTGTAGTCTAAATGAGTGTTTTGTTAGACTAATGTTCCCCCAAATATGTACGCCGTATGTTAATAAACTTTGCATGAATGAGAAATAAACACATAACACTGTTTTAATATTACATGAGCTTTTAAGCATTCTAAGTATATAACATGTTTGACTTAATTTTTTGATCAATGATATTACATGCTTTTCCCATCTTAAGTGTTCATCAAACCATACTCCCAAGAATTTAGTGTATGATGCTTGTTCAATCTTACACTTACCCAATTCTATTGTAAGGTTAGTTTTTATTTTATTTGTAATATGTCTGAAGTTGATCCACATTGTTTTTTTGGCATTCACAATGAGTCTGTTTTCATTAAACCATCTGTCTGCTTCGTTTGTTGCTAATGTGACTTTTTCCTGTAAGTCAGCTTCACTATTTGCTTTAACAAACAAACTTGTATCATCAGCGAACAGTACTGCCTCTGCTTCAGATAGTTGACTTGGTAGGTCATTGATAAATATTAAAAACAGTAATGGCCCTAATACAGATCCCTGGGGTACTCCATACAAAACTCTCTCGAATCTTGATGAATATGTCCTATCTGCCTGGCTTATCTCCACCTTCTGATACCTGTCTGACAGATATGATTCAAACCATTTGTGGGCAACTCCACGTATCCTATAGGCATATAACTTCCTAAGCAGTAACTTACGGTCGATGACATCAAAGGCCTTTGATAAGTCTAAAAACAATCCACAATTTAATTCCTTTCTGTTTATGGAATTTAGAACAAGTTGCAAAAAATTGAAGATAGCTGTTTCAGTTGATTTATTTTACGGAAACCATTTTGCGCATTAACCAATATTCTATTCTTAATAAGAAATTTGTATAGTCTCTGATACATTATCCTTTCTATTATTTTTGAGAAACCTGACAACATTGATAAAGGCCTAAAGTTACTAACATCATATTTATCACCATTCTTGTAAAGTGGCTTTATAGTAGACATTTTAAGTTTTGATGGAAACACCCGTCTTAAAAGATTCATTTATAATTTCAGTGAGATGCGAGGCTATGTTTCTTGCACTTTGCTTAATGACTTTGTCAGGAATCTCATCACACCCACATGACATTTTATTTTTTAACTTATTTATAGCATTTAGTACCTCTGAATCAGTTACTGGATAAAGGAACATTGTCATGTCATTCATGGGGATTTTTACCTTGCTATTGGAATTGCATTTACTTTTAATTAAATTTATGGCTATATTTGTGAAATGTTCATTAAATACACTCCTGGAAATTGAAATAAGAACACCGTGAATTCATTGTCCCAGGAAGGGGAAACTTTATTGACACATTCCTGGGGTCAGATACATCACATGATCACACTGACAGAACCACAGGCACATAGACACAAGCAACAGAGCATGCACAATGTCGGCACTAGTACAGTGTATATCCACCTTTCGCAGCAATGCAGGCTGCTATTCTCCCATGGAGAGGATCGTAGAGATGCTGGATGTAGTCCTGTGGAACGGCTTCGGCTTGCCATGCCATTTCCACCTGGCGCCTCAGTTGGACCAGCGTTCGTGCTGGACGTGCAGACCGCGTGAGACGACGCTTCATCCAGTCCCAAACATGCTCAATGGGGGACTGATCCGGAGATCTTGCTGGCCAGGGTAGTTGACTTACACCTTCTAGAGCACATTGGGTGGCACGGGATACATGCGGACGTGCATTGTCCTGTTGGAACAGCAAGTTCCCTTGCTGCTCTAGGAATGGTAGAACGATGGGTTCGATGACGGTTTGGATGTACCGTGCACTATTCAGTGTCCCCTCGACGATCACCAGTGGTGTACGGCCAGTGTAGGAGATCGCTCCCCACACCATGATGCCGGGTGTTAGTCCTGTGTGCCTCGGTCGTATGCAGTCCTGATTGTGGCGTTCACCTGCACGGCGCCAAACACGCATACGACCATCATTGGCACCAAGGCAGAAGCGACTCTCATCGCTGAAGACGACAAGTCTCCATTCGTCCCTCCATTCACGCCTGTCGCGACACCACTGGAGGCGGGCTGCACGATGTTGGGGCGTGAGTGGAAGACGGCCTAACGGTGTGCGGGACCGTAGCCCAGCTTCATGGAGACGGTTGCGAATGGTCCTCGCCGATACCCCAGGAGCAACAGTGTCCCTAATTTGCTCGGAAGTGGCAGTGCGGTCCCCTACGGCACTGTGTAGGATCCTATGGACTTGGCGTGCATCCGTGCGTCGCTGCGGTCCGGTCCCAGGTCGACGGGCACGTGCACCTTCCACCGACCACTGGCGACAACATCGATGTACTGTGGAGACCTCACGCCCCACGTGTTGAGCAATTCGGCGGTACGTCCACCCGGCCTCCCACATGCCCACTATACGCCCTCGCTCAAAGTCCGTCAACTGCACATACGGTTCACGTCCACGCTGTCGCGGCATGCTACCAGTGTTAAAGACTGCGATGGAGCTCCGTATGCCATGGCAAACTGGCTGACACTGACGGCGGCGGTGCACAAATGCTGCGCAGCTAGCGCCATTTGACGGCCAACACCGCGGTTCCTGGTGTGGCCGCTGTGTCGTGCGTGTGATCATTGCTTGTACAGCCCTCTCGCAGTGTCCGGAGCAAGTATGGTGGGTCTGACACACCGGTGTCAATGTGTTCTTTTTTCCATTTCCAGGAGTGTATGTTGGCAATCTGAAGTGGGTCCTTAACAGTTTTACCCCCACTTTTAATGACAAAGCTGTTATCTTTTCTTTTGTGTCTACCTATATTTTTATTTATTACCTCCCAAGTTGACTTCATTTTGTTGTTACCTTTCTCAATATAGGTATCATTATCAAGCTTCTTAGCTGCAATTATTACTTTCTTGTACAGGCTTCTATAACATTTCACATGTGCTTTCAGTACTACATTCTTCCTGGCTGATTTATTTAACTTTCTGAGAGTGTCTGATGACTTTCTAATCCCCTGTGTAATCCATGTTTTGGTTTTATGTTTATTTTTGACTCTTTTTATAGGAAAGGCAACATCGAAGCAGTGTTTGTAGCTTTCAAGGAATGAGTCAAACATATTGTTGACATCACCACTTGATTCAGTCCCCCAGTTGTTATTTTCCAGAATGTAATTAAAAATTCTTATGCTGTCATCATTTATAAATCTCCTTTCCCTGTAATTATTATTGATAACAGGGTCCTTGTAAGATGTGACATTTAACCTCAATTTGATACCCTTGTGATCCGAGAAACCAGTGTCAATTACTTCAGTGTTATATTCACACTTGTCCTTGTTTATAAATACTTGATCTATTATAGTTTCAGACATATTTCCGCATCTGGTAACTTCATTTACAGTTGCCATCATATTATGACACAAAAACAGATTGCACAGTTGCTGTTGTTTACGACAATCATTCTTAAAGTTAACATTAAAATCACCAAGAACAATTACATTATGTTTAAGTTCATTCAGCAGTCCCTCAAGGTTTTCCATAAAAATGGCAAAGTTGCCCAGTGGTGATCGGTACAAACACACAAGAGTAATTTTTAATTTGGTTAGTTCACATATACTGTATTCAAAATCTTTTTCTATGCATTTTAGTTTACATTTAATTTCTCTTGATTCTACCCCTGTCCTAACATAAATACATGTCCCACCCCCTTTATGGTTGATTCTACAAAATTTTGCTAATCATTTCAAAATTTGGAATAATTATGCTAGACGCTTGCATTTCTTTTACCCAGTGCTCACTTATGCATAGTATTTTAATGTCTTTTAGATAGTCAGTTAATAGAACTTCTATTTCAGCTAATTTACTTTCTAGTCCTTGCACATTTTGGTATACAACTGTTAAAGTTTCATGTAGTGGATTTGCTGCACTATTTACCTTTGTACCTTCTTGTTGCTGACACTGTAAAGATTCTGCCTTTTCTTCTTCTTCTTCAAATTGCGAAGATCCCATAAAAAATAGTCACTACGCACAGCAGCTCTTCTTATCCTGAGGCTCTTTCTTTGAAATGTCTGCAGAGCAGCTGATGAGTTTCTGGATCTAATTGAATGGTTCTTGGCTGTTGGTGTGGTTGCAGTCCTAGTTACAAGTGAGCATGAAGCATTAAGTGTGTCAAATGTGCTGACAGCTTCATCCTTGGAGGTTTCAGGTGCACATGAGTTTAGACCAGGTTTGTAGGCTTTCTCATCTGAAGAAATTGAGTTCCGACTTAATTTCATCCACCCCAGCTGCTTTATTGCACAGCAATCTATTGACCATATTCTCCACTTCCTCAAATGTGATCTTATTTCCATCATCACTCCTATCCCATTGTACCTCGAAATCTGAAACATTACTGATCGTATTTTCACCTACATTGACCCATAGTCTCCAACCTCTTCAAAATATTCCTCCATCTGCACAAGGCATCCACAGGATTCACCAGCAGTTTTCCTGACCTGTCCAAAATACTTGTCATTTCCTTCTTACCTCCATTTCGAAGACTACTAATTGCACTCCAGAATGGTTTTCCAGCAGCTTGACCCATAGTCTCCAAACTGTTTCCAAAGTCTTCCCAAGATTTCTTCTTGGATGCTGCAATTATCTGTTTGGCTTTGTTTCTTTCTTTAACATAACTTTCTCTGTCTACCTGAGTTCTAGTATGTAGCCATTTTTGATACGCCTTCTTTTTCCTTTTACAGGCTGCCCTGACTGTGTCATTTCACCAAGCTGTTTGCTTCATCCTACTTTTACACACTACTGCTCCAAGACATTCTTTAGCCACTTCTAGTACTGTGTCCCTGTACCTTGTCCATTCCTTTTCCAATGACTGTAATTGACTACATTCAACTAACTGGTACCTTTCTGAGATCGCTGTTATTTACTTCTGCCTGATTTCCTTATCCTGAAGTTTCTCCACTCTTATCCTCCTACACATGGACCTGACCTCCTGCACTTTCGGCCTCACAATCCCAATTTCACTGCAGATTAAATAATGATCAGTGTCATCAAAGAATCCCCTGAATCCACATGTGTCCCTCACAGCCTTCCTGAATTCCTGATCTGTTATTATGTAGTCGATGACAGATCTGGTTCTCCTGCCTTCCCGAGTATACTGGTGAATGTCCTTATGTTTAAAAAAGGAGTTTGTGATTACTAAGCCCATACTCGCACAGAAATCCAAGAGTTGTTTCCCGTTCCTGTTGGCCTCCATATCCTCTCCACATTTACCCATAACCTTTTCATACCCTTCTGTTTGATTTCCAATCCTGGCATTACAGTCCCCCGTGAGCAGAACACTGTCCTTGTCCTTTACTCTAACAACTACATCACTGAGTGCCTCATAAAAACTATCCATCTTATCTTGATCTTTCCCTTCACAATGCGAATATACTGACACAATCCTAATTTTCTTGTTAGACACTGTCAAATCTAGCCACATCAGTCATTCGTTTACATACCTTATTGCAACTATGCTGGGTTCCATTTCTTTCCTGATGTAAAGCCCTACACCCCATTGTGCTATTCCTGCTTTGACTCCTGACAGGTAGACCTTGTATTCTCCCACTTCCTCTTCTTTCTCACCCCTTACCCGAACGTCACTAACAGCTAAAACGTCCAGCCCCATCTTACTTGCAGCCTCTGCCAGCTCTACCTTCTTCCCAGAGTAGCCCCCATTGATATTAATAGCTCCCCATCTCATTACCATTTGTTTGCCAAGTCTTATCTTAGGAGTCCCTGGTTTGTCAGTTAGAAGTGGGACTTCGTCACCTCCAAAGGTCCGAGGCATTTTGCTCTGATTGTTGCCAGCATCATATTTAAAGTACCAGGGAAGCAGGTTGTTAGCCTTACTTGCCCCGAGTCCCATTGGGTTTTACCCCTAACGATTGAGGGACTAACCGGTGGATTTGGTAGTCTTTGCCCTATGAGCACAAAGGTGACCACGACTCAGAATATGTCTGAGATGCCCAGCCTTCTTCCAAAGTAACTGGTATCCCGACTGTCAGGACCACTTACTTGGCCACTCATACGTTCCCCGTGGTTCATGAACTAGGACATGACTACAGGAACCCACACCATGAACCACAGATATAAAGGACAATAAAATGTGAACGTAGCAAAAACTGTTAAAAGTAAAAATACATAAAATACTCCCATTGTCACTCACATTCCCCAACCCAGTTATACCCAATCCCAAAGAATATAAAATTTTCAGCTTTGACATCACCTGACTTAATTTGACAACATTCCATTATCCTCGTTTTGCTTTTGTTGATGTTCATCTTATATCCTCCTTTCAAGACACTATCCATTCCATTTAACTGCTCTTACAAGTCCTATGCTGTCTCTGACAGAATTACAACGTCATCGGCATACCTCAAAGTTTTTATTTCTTCTCCTTGGATTTTAATACCTACTCTGAACTTTTCTTTTGTTTCCCTCACTGCTTGCTCAATATACAGATTGAATAACATCAGGGACAGGCTACAACCCTGTTTCACTCCCTTCTCAACCACTGCTTCCCTTCCATGTCCCTGGACTCTTATAACTGCCATCTGGTTTCTGTACAAATTGTAAATAGCCTTTGGCTCCCTGTATTTTACCCCTGCCTCCTTCAGAATTTGAAAGAGAGTATTACAGCCAACATTGTCAAAAGCTTTCTCTAAGTCTATAAATGCTGGAAACGTTAGCTATGATTAGGTTATGCTCTGTGCAAAATTCTACCACGCAACTTCCCTTTTCATTCCTTACCCCCATTCCATATTCACCTGCAATATCAACAATAAACAATTAGTGTCATCTAATTTTGATCTTAATTTACATAAAAACATGGACATTTACATTTATTCCAATAGCTAGGTCTTAATACTAGGTATCCTGCTGTGTGTATACTTTTCAAAAGTAATCAAATATGGCAATTAGTGGCAGTCTCCCACTGCTTAACAAACATGTAAATAATGTAAGTGAATACATTTACAGATAGCTCTCACCGGGGTCTATCTGTTGACACTTTTCTGAATGTTGTATCAATTTTATTAACAGAGTTAATCAGTTTTGAAGTAGCCTTCCCACTTCTCCTAAAGTAGTATTCCACCACCCACCCAACCTTCCCAAAATCCAAGTGAATCCCTACATCACTTGCAAGCCAACCCCTTGCCACAGTGGTACCATCCCTATGGGAGACCACGGTGCAAGACCCGCCAAATCCACCCGACAAGGACCTCCTACTCCAGTCCTGACACAGGCTTAATCTACCCCATCAAAGGCCTTGCTATCTGTGAAAGCAACCATTGTTATACTAATCCTGCTGCAAGCACTGCACAGCTTTTTATGTTGGTATGACTACCAACCAACTGTCCACAAGGATGAATTGGCACTGCCATACTGTTGCCAAGAACATAATTGACAAATGTGTGGCACAACATGCAGTCGAGCACAACATGCCCAGTTTCAGTGGCTGTTTCACAACCCAGGCCATCTGAGTCCTTTCCTCCTCCACCAGCTTCTCTGAACTATGCAGATGGGCATTATCCTACAACACATCCTTTGCTCCTGTAATCATCCTGGCCTCAATCTAAGGTAACCCACTGTCCCCACACCCTCCACCCAATGGCTTTCCCTTCCTCCATCCTGTCACCTCCTCCCAATTCATGGTCCCCATGTGATCTTCAGAGTACGCCACTCCCCACCAGCCCCTACAATCATGCATTGCATGCCTAGCCCATGAACCTGCACACTCTTCCCTCCCACAGTCCTAGCTAGCAAACTGACTGCCTCCCTCTGAGCCACTAGTCACCCACCCCCAGTCCCTCCCACTGTCTCCTGCTTCCCTCTCCCTCTACCCACGCCACCTGACACTACCACCACCGCAAACACTCCATCTGCTGAGAAACAAAGCTTTGGCACTGTTAGCCCAGCTGACACCATGTTGGGGCAGAGGCATGTGTATGCATATGTGAGTGTTTTCTATTTGTATTTTAGTCCAACTGATCAAAGGATAACTCTGAAAGCTAACAAGTCTCCACTCTTTTGTGTGTGCCTAAGTCTTTGTTCTTTTGTCTATGCCTGTTGACAATTCCATGCTTCTGCTTATAAGTGATCGGTTACCTTTAGTCCAAAAGTATCTGGTGCATTACATTCATTCATGAGCTGACTTTTTTTGTAAATATTACATATTTACTTGACAAGAAAAATAATTAGAAAGAAAGATAACATACAAGAGTATTTGACCACTTATCCTATACATGCTTGCTGTTACATAACAAGAATCACTGATGAGGAATAGGAAATGTATAGTCACAGAGCAATATAAAATACCAAGCATAAAACATTTTTATTTACCAGGGTACAAAATTTTCAGTGAATCTTTTGTTTTTACAGGAGAGCTTGTGGAAGAGGTTCATCAGGAGTTCACTGATTGGATAAGTCAAGTTATTAGAGTGTATAAAGATACAAATCACATTGAATTTGAATGGCTGGTGGGCCCCATACCAGTTGAGTATGTATTTGATGTTCTCTTTGTGCAGAGTTTATTAGATATTTCTACAAGTGTTACCATAGTATTCATTCACCAATTTTTTTTCATTTTCAGTGATGATATTGGAAAGGAAATTATTACCCACATAACAACAGACTTGGTCAACAATGAAACATTTTACACTGACTCCAATGGCAGAGAAATGTTGAAAAGGGTAGTCAACTTCCGGCCCACTTGGGATTTAGAAGTTAATGAACCTATTTCAGGAAATTACTACCCTATAACTTCAAAAATAGTTATAGAGGATGCTTCTAAAGATTTAAGATTGGCTATTTTAAATGACAGAGCGCAAGGAGGATCCAGCCTGAGAAATGGAGAAGTTGAAATAATGGTGCTTTTTTAGCCAATTTCATGTTAAAATAAAACTGTGCATTTGCAATTATCAGAATTTATTTGTATGTTCAGTAGTAAATCATAAAAGAATACTTATTAAGTTAGGTGCAATAAAACTCAAAGAATCTTGAAATTAACAATTTTTGAAATGTTATATAACGTGTATTAGACATAAATAGTGTAAGGGATATAGAGACACATCCATAAGAGAACTACTCTGTTGCTGTTGTCTCAATAAAATGTCACAAATGAAAATTACAGTGGACTAAAAGTGGTCATTTTTGTTATAAAGGTGCACCGTCGTCTGTTGAATGATGATGCAAAAGGTGTTGGTGAAGCACTTGATGATGAAGCATTTGGTAAGGGCCGAATTGCTAGGGGGAAGCACTATTTGGTTGTTGGTCCAACTACAGGATCTGGAAACCTAAGTCTTGTGGCCCAAGAGAGACTATTGGCACAGGAGAAGTTGCTGAGCCCATGGGTCTTTGTTACCCCACTAAATATATCATTTGATGAATGGACTTCTTACACAACAGAGGTAATGAAATATTTATCATCAAATATAAGTTTTATAACCAAAAGACAACATTCACATATTCTGAGCTGTCTTGCCATGGAATCTGACAAATATTTTATTATTAGATCACTATCCGTAGAGGCCACCTTCAAAGATCACCAGGAATTTGCTGTATTACTAACACACACTATATGCACTGACTGTACATTGAAGCCACGAACTTAACCCTGAGCCCCCCTCTTGAACACTTTCCCTAAAGGTTTTGATTCCAAAGTAGCTGAAGTAAAATGAGATATTTTTAAGAGAACACATAAGATGACAGCAGAATAGTATAGAAAGTTTTAACCATTTTAACAATATTCAGTTCCTGAATAATGGACACTTTTCTAGGTTGGATTAACAAATCATCCTGGCTATCTCACTCACTATCTCAGATATGGATGAAACTTACCCTGTTTCATCTCTCTATAGAGATAAATAAAAATATCAAATTTTAGAATATTAACTTTTTCCATTTCAATTTTGTGGTACTTCAGACTTTGAAAGTCATGTATTTTTTCACATTCTGATGGCACAAAACAACACTTGCTAATATTTACAAAATGAATTACCATTCTTTTATTTAAAATCAAAGTGCGGGAAATTTGGAAGTTACATACCCTGTGGCGTAAGGACTGTAGAAGAAGAATCTCTTACCTTTAAGTAACACCAAAGACAATCAAGATATGAAAAAATGTATACTTCCATTTTTGTATTTTATTTGTCAAAGAAACATAATTCATGATCACATCTAAAATGAAATTAAAGCAAAAGAATAATCCCTAAAATTTTTGCAGTATAAACCTCAAAGTACAAGCTATGAATTGAGATTATAAGTTAATGGCTCTTTTGTTCCTTTGTTATCTCTTGTTTTTGTAACAAATAAGAAGTTTTAATTTTTTTCTTGAGAACTTAAAAGAGAACATTGAAATTTCAAGGGTCCTGGATAATTTATATTTGATCACCAGCATTGCTTTAAAAAATGCTCAAGTTCATTTATTTTCTAAATAGAACTGCATACTGTAGATTTAATTCATAACAGTAACTTTTTTCCTGAAAAGAGCACATACACTTCCAGTTTTAAATTCAGCCTGTTCAACAATAACAAGTGCATGAGGAATGGGAACTGCACAAATATCCTCTCGTTTGGCCCAATGGAATAGTGACAAAGATTGTCAAGGCTGCAGAAATTGTCCAGTGACATTATTTCCAATAGTATTTTGTTCAGTGATTGTCCCAAGGAACCAAAGATGGAAAGTCGATAGTTGGAAGTTTCAAATATAATGACTGAGCAAGCTGAGTTTCATTTTGCAATGGGAACAATTTTGGGAACTGGAAATTTCAAATGTAAGGTATGCCAAATGAATTACTTTGTTGGGGCTCCCTGCAGAAGAATACAGAGAACATGGGAAGTTTCTGGATAGTGACATGGAAAGGAACAAACTGAGAAATGTTCAAAAATCTCACAAAACATGATAAACAGTGTCATTCAAAAATAATAGAACACATTACAGGCAGCCAACTGGAATATGTTAAGTACTGCAGCAGTACGTTCTGAATGTCGAAAAACTTGTGGTACACATTTGAAAGAAGAATTACTAGTCAGTTACAGCTATGAAATTGAAGTTTAATCCAGCCAAAAGTACAATGAGAATTTCTTATAATTTTACGAGTTGGTATGTGATCTCTGTCAGGTGTAACAGTCAACGAAACTGATTGTGTGTGTCATTTTTTGTTAACAATGCCACAAGAATATGATAACATTGTAACTGCATTTGAGACATTCTCTACAGAAAATCTAAAGTTATGCTTCATGAAAATAGGCTCATGGATCTTAAAAGTAAACATGACAACTCTAAGAAGAAATGTGGGGATAACCAGGGGCACAATACGTGCAGAAATGGTTTCAGTCATGGGAAAACTAAATGGAAAAAAAATTCTTGAATTTTGTTGAAGGTGACAGGCACAGTTCAGGTGGATCAAAACAGTTTAATTCTAAACATTACAACTGTGGTGAATTTGGACACTAGTAATCTGACTGTAATAAAAGAAACAGAGGCTTTGCAAATTCAGTAAATTGTGATTCTCAAGAGGTTTCTGTAAGGTTGGATATGTTTTGTTTTTTTGGCTGATGCATTTAATGAATCAGTTTCCTGGTATTTGGACTCTGGTTTGAGTGAATATTCTGTGAACATCATAAAAGACGTACATAAAGTGTAAAAGCTTGGAAGACAGGTAGTCATTAATGCTGCAAAAACTGGAACACATTTTACACATTTTACTAACTTAATACATATCAAAATAGCTAGATAATGTTTTTTTAATTGGTGTTCAACTTTGCAAAAAATAAATCAACTTCAGTTTTATTGAAACATAGGGCTCAATTGATACTTGTTTAATGGTTTTGTTAAGCTTATTTTTAAGATTTCTTTTTTAAAAACCAGAAACTCAGTCTTCTTCATATATTGTGGTAATTTTATTGAAACTGTGCTTGAGGCCCAGTTTCTGGGAAAGGCCATAGGCAATTCACTGTATCTCACCTAAGAAGATGCTACAGGATAATTGTGCCATTTTAGTCACATGGTTGACAATTCTTGTTCTTGTGCAGGAGTAAGAACAGATCTTCTTGCCAAGTGGGATTTCCTGTGAAAATTTGATTTTAATCAACCATAAAGGGTAATTTTTTGTATGCTCAGCTCTTTTGATGTGCAGGTCAGTGATGCTCAGCTCTTTTGATGTACCGGTCAGTGACCTACCTGACTTCACTAAACTTAATGCCTTTCTCACATTTCGTCAGTCCCTTTAGTCCTCTGTGATATTTTTTTCTTGTCCTTGCCATCTGAAATTAGATATGACACCTTATTTAAACATAAACACCTTTTTTCTGAAATTTACAGCATGGGAAAGTATCGGCCTTCTGTTGACATTTCCCCATGTTTGCCTGTTGATATTACCCCTCTTGGATATTGTGGTGGAGACCATACTTTAATGTCATTGCTAATCGCCAAAATGTTACAAAACTCATGCTGAAAGACTCACAGGAAAACATACTGTCTGCTTACATTATAGTTATCACTGTTAAAATAATATTGAAATACTTACCTTAATTTAAGCATAAGCCAAAACTAAAAAAAAAAATCAATAAAAATTAATTTTTAGTGCCTCAATGGGACTGTCTTTTACAAGGACTCATTGTATCTGCACCCTACTTCTGACATCATCCACTATACTGCAGCACTATCTCCCAATGAATACAGTGCCACTCAGTTGACAAAACGATGTTGTCAGTATTCCTCGGGTCTCCCCTGTACCAATCTAAAATCTAAAAGTGCTTCTGAAATCTATGGGAGGAATGAACATTGGAGATACAAAGACAGTAGAATTGTGCACTATCTGTATGGGAAGCAGGCAAACAAGACTTCCACACAAACAGAAGAGAACAAGAGCAAAACATCCACAGGAGTTAGTACACAGTGATGTCATGGTTCCTGTTACTCCAATGTCTTATGACATAGAAGGTACACCACTCCATTTGTAGATGACTACACCCACCTCACAGACTTATGTCTGATGCAATAATAAATCAGAAGTACGGGAATATGTCAAACTGTATGAAACTATAGCTAATATGCTTTTAAATTTGGGGATTAGCAGCTTCCACTATAATGGCAGTGAATATTTGTCAAATAATAAATCAGAAGTACTGGAATATGATAAACAGTATGAAGCTATGGATACTATGCTTTTCAATTTGAGGATTAGCAGTTGGCAGTGAATACTTGTCAAACAACATGAAAGCTTCTTTAAACAGAAGGGATTCCAGTATGAACTAATGATGAGATACACCTCAACAAAATTGAGTGAAAGAGTTCTTATTCAGTGTGCCAACAATGCAAAATACACCTTTCAGCACTTCTGAAAAGTGAAGTTCAGACATCTCTCAGCTGTGACAGAGTTGACATAACAGCTGACTAGATGAAAAAAATGGGGCAAGTGAAGTGGTGGTGAGTGAGTGTCCTAACTTGTTTTGATTTCCACACTAAAATATTGGTGGAAGGAAAACACTAACTGACATGGTTCACTCAAGTTCTTAATCGGTGTCCTAACTTGTTTTGATTTCCACACTAAAATATTGGTGGAAGGAAAACACTAACTGACATGGTTCACACAAGTTCTTAATCGGACTCAGGACTCCTCAGGAAGTACCAAGATACACTACTGGCCATTAAAATTGCTACACCATGAAGATGACGTGCTACAGACGTGAAATTTAACTGACAGGAAGAAGATGCTGTGATATGCAAATGATTAGCTTTTCAGAGAATTCATACAAGGTTGGTGCCGGTGACAACACCTACAACGAGCTGACTTGAGGAAAGTTTCCAACAGATTTCTCATACACAAACAGCAGTTGACCAGCGTTGCCTGGTGAAACATTGTTGTGATGCCTCGTGTAAGGAGGAGAAATGTGTACCATCACGTTTCTGACTTTGATAAAGGGCAGATTGTAGCCTATCGCGATTGTGGTTTATCATATTGAGACATTGCTGCTCATGTTGGTCAAGATCCAATGACTGTTAGCAGAATATGGAATCGGTGGGTTCAGAAGGGTAATACAGAATGCTGTGCTGGATCCCAATGGCCTCGTACCACTAGCAGTCGAGATGACAGGCATCTTATCCGCATGACTGTAACGGATCATGCAGCCACATCTTGATCCCTGAGTCAACAAATTGGGACGTTTGAAAGACAACAACCATCTGCACAAACCATTCAATGATGTTTGCAGCAGCTTGGACTATCAGCTCGGAGACCGTGGCTGCGGTTACCCTCGATACTGCATCACAGACAGGAACACCTGTGATGGTGTACTCAGCGATGAACCTGGGTACACAAATGGCGAAATGTCATTTTTTCGGATGAATCCAGGTTCTGTTTGGTCGCATCCGTGTTTGGTGACATCACGGTGAACACACATTAGAAGCATGTATTCGTCATCGCCTTACTGACGTATCATCCAGCGTGATGGTATGGGGTGCCATTGGTTACACATCTCGGTCACCTCTTGTTCACATTGATGGCACTTTGAACAGTGGACGTTACATTTCAGATGTGTTATGACCTGTGGCTCTACCCTTCGTTTGATCCCTGTGGAACCCTACATTTCAACAGGATAATCGATGACCACGTTTTGCAGGTCCTGTATGGGCCTTTCCAGATACAGAAAATGTTTGACTGCTGCCCTGGCCAGCACATTCCTCAGATCTCTCACTAATTGAAAACATCTGGCCAATGGTGGCTGAGCAACTGGCTCATCACAATACACCAGTCACTACTCTTGATGAACTGTGGTATCGTGTTGAAGCTGCATGGGCAGCTGTACCTGTACACGTCATCCAAGCTCTGTTTGACTCAATGCCCAGGCATATCAAGGCCATTATTATGTCCAGAGGTGGTTGTTGTGGGTACTGATTTCTCAGGATCTATGCACCCAAATTGGGTGTAATGTAATCACATGTCAGTTCTAGTATAATATATTTGCCCAATGAATACCCTTTTATCATCTGCATTTCTTCTCGGTGTAGCAATTTTAATGGGTAGTAGTGTAAAAGCATGACACTGAGCTATGCTGCCAGAGCCAGCCTCTAACTTCAAGATGAAGACCATTTGTTGTACACGGAGATGCAGCCTGTCACCTATTGTACATTTATGCTCCAAAAGCTGCAAGCATCTGCTTGAGCATAAGATTATATACTGATTTTCTGTGATCTTCCTGGCATGGAGTCACCTCCTGAGTGCACCTATCTCCCTGGTGAGATGTGTGTTTGAATCCAAACAGGTTGCTGCCTGGCTACCCTGTTGCTGCACTCAGTTCCTCACGGAATTCGCTGTCTCTCATCCCTGCTCAGGGCAGGACGATACCTTTGGCATCAACCATGTTGGGGACTACAGTGTGTTGACCTTCCCTGTGCTGTATTCCATGGCTCAAAGCAGGCCAGCAGCCTTGGCAGGGCTGCCACCCGTCAGCTGTGGTGTGCAGTCTCTGCCAGTTACTCTGTCCCGCTGATGTCACCGGATGATGCTGCATACGCAAGCCGCTGTCCTGACATATGTGCTGATGGTGGCAACTCATCATATCGTCCTGTGGTTAATGGCTGCCCTTCCAATGGAGACTGTACCTCTGTACAAACCTGAATAAAAGACTGATTCAGTCAAGGTTACCTTACCCACTGCTTGCTTCCAGTCTGCACCAACACTCTCAATCCATGTCCACACAAAGGAAGCAGTGCCTCATCCTGAATTTTGCTCATCCATTTCTTCCACTACCATTGGGGTAATCATGTGGTTCCAACAGTAGAAACACTAAAATTTTTTTGGTCAGAAACAGTACAGACTTCAGTTTACTTAATCAACAGAACACCAACGTTTGCATTAAAAATGATGGTTCCTGCTACTATGTGGCATGGTGCAATACCATAGTTGCAGAAGCTGAAAGTGTTTGGTTGTGTAAAATGTTTATGACTTTCTGGAAAAGTGATTGCCAGAATATATAAATGATGGAGTTAACATTGATGAAGAAAATGTCAATGACAGCAGAAATGACTCCATATCAAGTGATAATGATGCTGAAGATATGAAATCTCATGAAATCTGCACAAGTGTAAGAAAAATAAAATGACCAGCATTGATGGAAGATGGTGCTATATTTGCACTACATGCAGAATTGCACATTGAGACATTGCACACTGCAGACACTTTCAGGTACATCTTCAGCAGAGCATTCAAAGAAGAATGGCTTCACGCTATAGTAGAAGAGATGTGAACAATAAATAAACACGTGATGTGGACACTATGTGAATGAACTAAAAACAAGAAGGTGCTGACACTAAGTGGGTTTTTAAACTGAAATGTGATGATGTACGCAACATGGGGATGAGTAGGAAGAACAAACCTGTAATCTTTGGTTATAGTGTTGTGCTTGACACAGTTGGGTCATTTAAATATCTAGGCATAACATTTCAAAGTGATATGAAATGGAACAAGTAGCTGAATGGTCAACTTTGTGTCAATCTGAAGATAATGAATTTGAGCTTTCTATGGTTAAGCTGCCTGAACTAAACTATATAATTATAAATGTATACAGAGCACCAAGTAGAAATATTCCAAATTTTATGACCAAATTAGAAGTTCTGCTGAATAGTGCCAGCTCATTAAATATGAGAATAATACTTCGTGGCGATTTTAACATTGCTTTATCAAAAAACAGTAATGCTAAACTTGATTTGTTAAACATGACCAAATCCTTTAATATGATCCCCACAATACACTCTCCAACAAGATCAACAGAGCATACTGATTCAATAATTGATCAAATCATCATAATTGATCAAATCATCTACATGTTACAAATTCACTGGCGAAGTACTGAGCATGGGATACAGTGACCATGATGCTCAGCTACTGAGCGTTGACATGGAAAATAGTAAAATCAGCCCCAAAAAAGTATTTCAAAGAAGAAACTTTTCAGATAGCAATATTAGGATTTTTAACTTCCTATTAGCTAAGGAAAATTGGGACAGTGTTTACATGCAAACAACTGTTGATAATATGTTCTTAAGCTTCCATAACATCTTCCTTTATTACTTTAATACAGCATTTTCTCTTGAAACAAAAACTTAGAGCAATCAAAATAGAAAGTCGTGGGTAACAAAAGGAATCAAAATTTCTAGTGAGAGAAACAGATTTCTCCAATATTGCTCCAAAAAATACATAGTCACTGAAGAATTTTCTGACTATTGTAAAGCCTACAAAAAAACTTATCTTAGAGTGATTAGACAGGCAAAACTTTTATGGAATGACAATTTCATAAGAAACTCTTCAAACAAAATGAAAGCTATGTGGAAAGTTATTAAAAAAGAAACTTGTAGTTCAACACCTAAAAAGGAAAACATTTCTCTAACACTTAATGACTCTAAGGTCACAGATCCATACATAGTTGTAAACAAGTTCAATGAATATTTCACCTCACTAGCAGAAGATCTCATTCAGGCAAACTGCAAGGTATCGTTCTTCAATTCCACCAATACGTCAAACAGCACTAATGCTACAATGTTTGTTTATGAAACAAACCCTGATGAAATTATGAACATAATAAAATTGTTACGCAATAAACTCTCTAGTGGCTATGATGAAGTACCTGACCTCATATTAAAGGTATGTGCTCCCCATATAGTAAAGCCATTATCAACCATCTACAACCAATCATTAAAAACTGGCATTTTTCCAGATGCTCTCAAAATAGCTAAAGTCTCACCATTACTAAAGAAAGGTTCCACTGATGTAGTATCCAATTATAGACCATTATCCATATTAAGCATCTTTTCAAAAATCCTGGAAAAACTTTTTTATGACAGGCTTATAAATTTCATAAAAAACCACGCACCAATCAGCATTCAACAACATGGTTTTAGTAAATCTTTATCCACCCAGACAGCAATTTTTGAACTGTTGGACCACATACTGAAATCAATTGACCAACATAATATAGCTGCAGGTATCTTCTTAGATCTCTCTAAAGCCTTTGACGTACTAGATCATAAAATACTGCTTGCTAAATTGGAAAGAAGAGGAATAAGAGGTGTGGCTCACAACTGGCTATGCTCTTACCTACAAAACCGCAGACAGAAGGTATCACTTCAATACGATATTAATGTACAGAATAAAATAAATAACACAGTTTTCCTCTCGGAGGAAAGAACAATAAGATATGGTGTTCCCCAGGGTTCTGTTCTAGGGCCATTACTTTTCCTCATTTACATAGATGATCTTGTTGAACGTATGAGCCCACAAAAAACTATCCTGTTTGCTGATGATACAAGCGTAGTGTTGACTGGATCTATCCCTGAAACCCTTCAGACAATATCTGATAACTCTATGAAAAAACTTTCTGAGTGGTTTAACAAAAATGGCCTAATTGGTAATAGTGGGAAAACTGTATGTATAAGTTCCATCTAATTCCCACATCCAGTCAAAAAACTATCCAAGTAAAGTTAAATAATGATAAAATTGAAAATGTAAATGCAACAAAATTTTTGGGTCTATGGGTCCAACAAAATTTAAAATGGGACACACATATAAACAACTTATCAAAGAAACTCTCATCATTGTGCTATGGACTAAGAATACTAAAATCTACTACAAGTAAATCCACACTAATGCAAGCATACCATGCGCAGTTCCACTCATTGCTCCGCTATGGAATCATCTTTTGGGAAAATTCAACTCACAGCACAAATATATTTAAACTACAAAAAAGAGCACTGAGGATAATCTGTGGCCTCAAAAAGCTGGAATCCTGTAAATGTCAATTTATAAAACTTAATGTTCTAAGCATCCCATCCCTATTCATTCAAGAAACAATCCTATTCACCAGGGAATACCTCTCAAGAACAGGCAAATTAATCCAAAACAATGATATACACACTCATTATACCAGAGGGCAATCTAATATCCATCAAATTTTTTCAAGGACATCATCATACCAAAAATATATAACTCCTCTGGGTGTTGTATTACACAATAAAATTCCAGAACAAATAAAAACTGCTCCAGATCCAATATTTAAAAATAAACTAAAGGCATTTCTGACAAAGCACTGTTTCTACTCAGTACAAGAATTCCTGGAAATGAAAAATTATAAAGTTCCTTTGTAAAATACTGTGATTAGAGAAAACATTCTGTAGGCAAAATAATAACCTAATTTCTACTACACACAACTATGTTTCAGTTTCACTTCGCAAAATTTTTCAACTCGCTTTTTGAATGTACAAGTACACATTCTATCAGTATTAAAACTTAATTGTCTGTGAAATCTCAATGTTAATTTCATGTTTAATGTAGTTTTTAAATGACATTGTCCTTCTGTTGTGTTTCCAGTTGACATTTTTCACTATTCGGTAATCTCAGTGATTATTTGTGTAAATTTAAAGTAGCACTACATTGCCTACATGTTTCTTAGTTCCCTATGTAAATTGTTTGTATTCTCTGTATGTGAAGTTACTATATTCATCAATGAACAATTTTGTGTACATTTTTTTAAATGATATTTGTTAAGAAAAATGACTTGTCCTTATATCATGTGTACTTTGTACAATATGTGATCCACAGGATAAATAAATAAATACAAATACAATACAATACAATTGGGAGAATGATAGGAAATAGCGGTTCACCTGTACAGGGGGCCACATACAGGACACAGGTGGGACTTATTCTTGATTACTGCTTGAGAATTTGGGATTTGTACAGGTCAGATTGAAGGAAGACAACGAAGCAATTCAAGGGCGGGCATCTAGATTTGTTACTGGTAGGTTTGAGCAACACTTTAAGTGTTATGGAGATGTTTTGGTAACTCAAATGGGAATCCCTGTAGGGAAGACAACATTCTTTTAGAGAAACACTACTGAGAAAATTTAGGGAACCGGCATTTTAAGCTGACCATCAAATAGTTCTACTGCTGCCAATGTCCATTGCATGTAAGGACCATGAACATAAGATTTGAGAAATAGGGCTCATATGGAGGCATATAGATAGTCGTTTTTCCCTCGCTCTATTTGCAAATGATACAGAAAAGGAAAAGACTAGTAGTGGTACAGGGTACACACTGCCTCACACTATACAGTGGCTTTCATAGTATCGATGTAGAGGTAGATGTAGATTAGTAGTTATAAAGCTAAGTTAGTTACTCGTGGTTGTTCTCACAGGAAAAGTTTTCACTAAAATGAGACATATGCTCCTGCTGCAATGTTAACAGCTCTGAGAACATTACTTACTGTCACTATGATTTTATTGGTCCTATAAATTAGCTTTTATATAGATATGTAATTGTAACATAGGACACATCATTAAGTCCACAGTCTAGAAGATACATACATATAATGGTTTATACAGTAAATACATATAATATAGATAATGTTACATAACACACAATGATTTACAATACATAATCTTTTGCAATACACAGTGTTACACTATACACAGTGATTTTAAACAAATCATCTTTTACAATACATGAAGTTAATCAGTACATAGTAATTTACAGTACCAGAGTATTAAAACTAAAATTTTGTGACCTAATATGGGGTGTGATTAAAAACTAATGGGAATTCAGAATGTGTTGTGCAATGCATGCCTTCAATGCCGCTAAGTCTGCAAACAGAACACTGAACACATCATCTTTCAGATGGCCCCACAGCCAGAAGTCGCATGGATTAAGGTCAGGTGATCGGGATGGCCATGCTGTAGGTAAATGGCCACTGCTAGTTGTAGCATTTCCAAAATGGTGCTTCAGCAGCTGCTTAACCAGATTTGCAGTGTGCAGAGGTGCACCATCTCTCATAAAAATGATCCCATCCACACATCCACACTGTTGGAGAGGTGATGTGGTTTCACAAAAGACACTCATAGCACTTGGCAGTGACGGTACAGGTAACAAGACCAGAAGCACCTGTCTCTTTGAAAAAATATGGTCCTATGATAAATGATGCCGTAAGCCCACACCACACACAGGCCTTTTGAAGATGAAGTGGTACTGATTGATTTGCGTGTGACTTTTCTGTTGCCCATATTCAACAATTCTGTGTATTGACTTATCCTGTCACATGGAAGAGGGCTTCATCTGACTGAAAAATCTTCCACGGCCAATCATCGCCCATTTCCATGCAAGCACGTAATTCTAAAGCAAAAGTCTCTCTTGCTGGCATGTCAACAGGAAGCAACTTGAGAACACGGGTAACTTTGAATGGATAGTAAAGAGGGATGTTTCATAGGATTTTACACACTGTGCTCGCGGGTATGTCCAATGTTCGGGCAATTCTCTGTACACTACACGTTTGCACACCACCACTCGTCTCCTCCTGCATTGCTGTGACCACTGCTTCCACTGACATTGAATCAATTTGTATCCTCCCAATAGCATGTTGCACACCAAAAGGACCCGTCTTTTCAAATTTACAAATAATTTTCTCCAGACCCACGGCAATCATCAAACCGATGCCATTTTTCAAACCCTTCAGTGTCCGGAACCTCTGCAGAGTGACGTGTACACAGTCATCATTCTTGTAATGCAGCTTTACTAGAAGAGCGTGATCCTGCATTGAGACAGTCATGGAGAACGTGTACCCGCCGTTTTCTGCATATTCTGACACATACTGTGCAATCTATTGATCAATTTTCACACTATTTTTTTTTTCATTTGCCACATGTTTTCTCCCTTCCGGATAATATTCCATCGCAATTTGACATCATTCTGACCAGTGGTGTTATTTCTACAGCGTTTTGAAAGTTTAACTTTAATTATAATCACTCTGTATATTTGTTTGTTTATAATTCGGTACCACTGCAGTAGAGTAAGCATTTAATCTAAATGTCAATTATTTCATTTTGTTTGAATCATTTCTGAAAGAACTTTCTGGTAACTCTACTTAATTTGCATCACAATTCTTGATTGTTTATTTTTTGGTGGTATTCTCAAGTATTTTAGCTTTATTCTTGTATTGCTGTATTTTGTGGTCATATTTCATGTGCTTTTGCTTTCTGAACAATAGACTGAAGCATTTTACAATACTGATAGCATTGAAGTTTTAACTCTTATGACCACTGCTTTTTCTCTGAGTTGGATCAGCTATTTTTGAAAAGAGTAAACTTATATAAATGCTTAGTAAATAGTATTAGATAAATACTGTAGTTGGAATGTTCAAGAGGAATATCAGTGGCTTTTTCCTAACAGTGGCTTTACTCCTAATATATGTATACGAAGCAATCTGTTAGTAATTCTTCATTATGTATACAAAACAAAGTGTATGTATTAAAAAATGCTGTGACTTGCTAACGGGAAAGCGCTGGTAGATAGGCACAATAAAAAATACACAAACACACACACAAATATCAAGATTTCGTAACCCATGGTTGCTTCATCAGGAGAGATGGAAGGAGAGGGAAAGACGAAAGGATGTGGGTTTTTAGGGAGAGGGTAAGGAGTCATTCCAATCCCGGGAGCTGAAAGACTTACCTTAGGGGGGAAAAGCGACAGGTATACACTCGCACACACACACACACACACACACATATCCATCCGCACATATACAGACACAAAGAAACAAAGTGTATGTGTGTATGTCCAGGAGCTCCTCCCAAACCCCTGGACTGATTTCAACCAATTTGGCACAGAAACAGCAGTTCTCATGATTATCAGCACATTGGGTATACAACCTCATAGCTCCAGTAGAAGGGGAGATACAGGCAAAAAAGTGTTTTTCCAGCCCCTAGTGTATAGGCTGTCCTCCACTATGGGGATGTTGTGTGGGAACAGTATCGGTCTTCCAAATCAAATGCCAGCCCCTGACATGTAGCAGCCCTGCATGACAGGTGTGATTTGTTGAAGTAGTATTGGCCCGCTTTACTGACTTGTTTTGCATGGTGACCTCTACGTCATGGGCAAATAAATGACTTTTAAGTCACTGATGTCTAGCCTGTCCTGCATGACAGGTGTGTTATGGGAGTAGTATCAATCTGCTTTGATGAATTGTACTGCAGGGGCTACATGGCTGATGAGAATGGGTGGGGACCGGTTGAAATGGATAGAGGAGGGGACAGAGAGAGTGAGGGGAGGATAAAATGGACAGAGAGGGGGTGGAGGATAAAATGGAGAGAGAGAGGGAGGATGAGGGGGAGATGCTTGAAGCAGGTGGGAGGTGTTGAGAGATAGTGAGCAGCTGGAAAGGGAAGAGGGGGAGGCAGAGTTGAAAAGGGAGAGGGGGTGGAGGAAATGGTCAGAGGGAGGTTGGTTAGAAAGAGGGGTGGAGGAAATGGACAAAGAGAGGGGGACGAGGAGATGAAGAGATAGACAGAGTGGGAAGGAGGGGATTGATAGGATGAAGTGGGAGGATGTGGTGGACAGAGGGAGGAAGAGGGGGGACAAAGAGGAGGGAGGAGGAAAGAGGAGGAAGGAGGAATAGTATTCAATATACCTATTAAAAGAATATGTGGGCAGAGATAGCAGTCATTTGTGTGTGTGTGCTGGTTTGCTGGTGTGATTTCGTGTGTGTGTGTGTGTGTGTGTGTGTGTGTGTGTGTGTGTGTGTGTGTGTGTGTGTGTCTGTGTGTGCATTTTTTCCTTTCTGAAAAATGCTTTTGCTGAAAGCTCAAGTGCATAACAGTCTTTTTGTTGTGCCTGTTTGCAGCTCAACATGTCATCTCTACAATAAGTAGAAATCTATCCTTTTCATAATATTGTTTGTATATGAGACCCTTTTCTTGAATTACTGACTATTTGCATACTGTCTGTAGTTTTTTGAATCATTAAATATCATTACAAGTGAATGTTTAGAATGCCTTGTAACAGGATACCTATGATCTGCTTCAATCAGTATCATGTATTACTTTTCTGGGAAAAGAGGCCCCAAAAGTCAGAAAAGGAATAGTAGCAGAAATTGAGAAAAAGAACAGTTAAATGCTGTAGACATTGTTGGTTTGGCTACATGTCAGTGACCTCTGTGAAGAAAAACCTTGAATGAGTGTCTTATAACCCTGAATCAGTTGTAGTCTCTGATAATTTAATTTAAATTATATCTAATTATTACATGAGACTCTGCTATGTAGGAAATTTAAAGCCAGTTGTAAATATTACCTGGCAACAGAGATTTTTGCTTTATAAGTACTTACTTCCAACAGACAAAGTTCATCACATTCACAAAGTTCCTCTTTACATGGCAAGTTGTGGTTGGCATCGCATTTCCCTTTGACATTCTTGTATTGATCCCTAGCTACCATACTTTACAAAAATTGTATTTGATGATATTCATGAGGTCCAACAACGTCCACAGCATTTAACTGTTGGAAGCTCTGTGTGAATCCTGTGCTGTGTATGATCCTCTAAGCTTATAAAACAGCTATTCAGACTGTAGGTTCTTTGGTTCTATTATCAACTCAATACATTACATTAATTTATTATGTTTTTCCTCATGTGTAACTACAGTGTGTAATTTTGTAATGTTGTGTCCGAGGCATGATAATAATAATAATAATAATAATAATAGTGATATATAAACAATGTGTGAGACTTGATTTTAAATTATATATAAAATTGGCACATATTTAGTTATGGCTCATTTGAGATGTTCCATTCCAGTTCTCAGGAGTCTTCCAAAATGTACCAGAAAACGTTCACATTTTAACTTTGGAACCATGGAAAAATAATACAGTACTATTGCGGCTAGAACATATACTTGAAAATAATGAAGATCCTATCCTTTCAAATGCCACTGTAGTAAATTTGGAGGTATGTATCTACAGAGTACAGAGTCAGTATTTTCAATACATATGAATATCCTTCTGTAAAACATGTGCAAAAGTAAATGTATTTGTTTGTTTAGCAAATGTAGTTGTTTCTGTTTGCTTCTCCACTGTTGTCACAAGTGGAAGGCAATTTAAGGCATGAATGCTAGTCCCATATTTCCAATCCCTCAGCCATTTGCTATTCTTAACATGCAACCATTTAATGGTCCTTTTCTCTATTGCTGTCTTATAACCCTGAATCAGTTGTAGTCTCTGATAATTTAATTTTAATTATTTCTAATTATTAGATGAGACTCTGCTATTTAGGAAATTTAAAGCTAGTTGTAAATATTAGCTAGCAACAGAGATTTTTCCTTTATAACTACTTACTAATTCTACCACTATCTTGGTCTACTTCACTTGATAACTACACATTTGTGTGTTGCTATTGAGCTACCCTTCCCTTCGGGCATGGATCCAGACTGACTATTCCTAATTCTCTACTATCGAACATTCAATCTAAACTTTTCATTTATACACATTATTACAGAAGAATATTAACTAAAAATTAAGGAAACAATAACTTCCTAACTAATTATGATAATAACATATATGCACATGTGGTAAATGAACATCCTGAAGCGACCTTGAATCTTGCCTGTATTATATAATCGCTAATGTTGCGGAAAAAAGAAGCATAAATGCAGTAAACTCTGTTAATGAAGCCATGTGCTCAGCTTCCATTTCGTTACAAGATCGAACATGTGCAACTAAGGAACTGATAGAAATTAATTACTGCTATTGCAATATACGTGTGTTTAAAGGTGTTTCATGCATTAAATGCAGGACTGTTTATCATTACAGCTGTACGAATGTTAGCGAAAAGCAAAAAATCTGGCTATGTCAAAGATGCTGTAAACAAGGAAAAGGTCAAACATTTAACAGTAAAGACGAAGTTATCTCGATCATATTCGAAGAGTTTCAACTTCTCAAACATCAATATGATGCATTACTGGAAAAATACCTACAAAGTGAACCTGGAATACGTAACACTCGCACTCTTCTTTCTAATTCAAAACAAAATACAGTAACTAATAGTCCTAGAGTGCACAATTTGAAACCAGCAACCGTTAGTGTCAATATTCTGCCAAAAAACAATACTGCTGCAAAAAAAGGCACAACAGAACGGAGTGGAACGTCCTTCAACTGCATGAAAACAGTTACTGGTAGTCAAACGATTCAGATCAAGCATAAAAACAATATACTGCTGTTATCTGATAGTCATGGGCGTGGGTGTGCATCACTCTTAAATGCATCTTTCAATTACAGCACGTCAGCAGTAGTAAAACCAAATGCATGCTTTGGAAATGTTGTCAGGGAAGCAGTCGAACTCTCCAGGGGTGAAGCCTTCACTTTGGACGACTTAGTGGTAATTATTGCAGGTTTTAATGACAGTAACAGAAGCACAGCAGTTTTTAAAATGAGTGTACAAAGATTAATTTCAAGAATGCGTCATACTAGGCTGCTACTGTGTACAATCCCATACAGATATGATAAGCCAGAAAACAACTATATGGTGTACAATCTTAACTGTATTATAATGGACCTGGCATCTCCATGTACAAACATCACTGTAATCGACTTGAACCAACTTCTACATAGAGAAGACTACACAAAACATGGGATGCATCTCAACGCAGAAGGAAAACAGGAAGTATGCAAAACTATCACTACTTCTGCTAGGTGCACATGGAGGGCAACATTGACAAAGGTAGCTACCTCCTCAGTAAACTGCAGTCATATGATGACACCAGTTTTGGGACAGGGTGTTCATATGATAAACAGAAGCGACACTGTTATCCAGTCCACTTCACAGCAGAGAAGAAAGTCACCAGAAACTGTCAGTGCACCAACTACACATATAAACAGAAGTGAAACCATTATCCGGTCCACTTCCCAGCAAAGAAGAAAGTATCCAGGAACTGTCAGCACATCATCTACACATATAAATGTCATGTTGTCATCTCCAGGTCAAATGGGCCAGTTAAAAGGAGGTTTTCAGTCAGTGAATAAGAACATTCAAAGAGCAGATGATTTAAATGTAAGTGTGCAGCCATTGAGTGTAAGCAATCAAGCTGTAAAAGTGAGAAAAGGAAGTACGCAAGACATGAGTGAAAACAAACAAGCTACTGTACACGCATCTTCTAGAGTGAGGAAAGTTCCACAGAGGAGCAGTGATTTTTTATGGATGGCACCAGGGAAATCATCTCATCATCATCTGGATCCAACACGATCAAGAAACTAGCCAGAGATGTAAGAACACAATCAACAAGTGACAGAAGAACATACAAGCAAAGTGAACAAACTGATATACTGCTACAGAGGAATCCAGACCTATGACTTTGTGAGGATGACTCATTATTATTTGTACATATAAATATCAGGTCATTAAGAAACAAAACTGATGACCTGAGTTTTTTGTTAGGGGTGAACAAGAATATTATATTATGTATCAATGAACACTGGTTAAGTGAAGACCAACTGCAGTTATATGTACCCCCAAGCTTTGATTTACTAACAGGTTATTGTAGACCAACACCCAACTATGGGGGAGCCTCTATATATGTCAGTAGTCTTGGATTACAGCACCCTTAGCATTAATGATTACTGTACAGAAAATGTACTGGAAATTGCAGCAATGTTACTGCACATGTTAAAACTCATAATTGTGTCTGTATACCGCACACCTGATAATGATGTTGAAGTATTTGCACAGGCCTTACAGAAACTGGTACTATACCTCGATAAGTGACCTAAATATAGGATTTTAATTTTTGGTGACATAAATGTTGATATACGGCAGAACACACCTAAAGAACTTAATCTTCTGAATATGCTAAGATCACATGACCTGCACTGCATTAATGAAAACCCAAAAAGACAGTCTGCCTGCCTTGATAATGTAATCACAAATGTTGAGACAAATCGGTATGAACTAGGGCTATTCAATAGTCATTTTTTATTAGACCATAAAGGCATTTTGTTAAAATTGATAAAAAAAAGAGCCAGCATCTGTCTCCAATAAAATTAAGTACATTAGGAATGAGAAATCTGCCAGAAAGTTAAGTACATTAGGCTTTTGAATGAAGAGAACATTGATACCTACAGAACACAAATAAAGATGACATTCTGCTGGAAAGTAATCATATTGAAAAAGCATTTACATTATTCATTAGTGCATTGTCAGATACATTTAAAACTTGTTGCCCTAAAGTAATGAGAAAAAATAAGGGAACTTTGAGGAAACATGGTCTCACATCAGTGCATAACTGGTTCACACCTGACCTACACAGGCTCAGAACCCTGTTAACGATTTCCTATGACAAATCAAAAAATAGTGAAGCCAAAAAAGCAAACTACATAATTTTGAGGAACAAATACAAGGCAGAAATTAGGTTAAGCAAGTGCAAGGCAAATGATGATTATATTAATAAGTCCCAAAATAAATACAAAGCAGCCTGGACTGTTATCAAGTCTCATCTGGGTAGAAATAAGGATGTTAACAAAAATAACTCATGATGCTTGTATCAGACCGGATGATTTCAACACCTTCTTCATTAATGCTGCCAGTATGAATAACAGTGCTGCAAATGAACATATCCATAAATGTGACAACAACCATACCTCAAATAATATAAATTCATTTCTACAAAATTTTGAGGATATGGTTCCTGTGTTTAAATGGAAAGAAGTAAAAGTAACAGATATTAAAACTGCAATAGCAAAATTAAGTTACTCAAAATCAGAAGACATTTATGGTCTCTCTAATTTTGTAATTAAAAAAAATAGCAGATGTAATAGCACATCCACTCTGTTCTCTTATGAACCGGATGTTTGTCAGTGGCTGTTTCACTTCATCCTTAAAAATGGCAGTTGTTACTCCACTGCACAAGAAAGGTGACAAGTCTTGTCCTAATAATTACCGTCCAATCTCCCTTGTACCCATCATATAAAAAGTAGTGGAATACTGCATACAGCTCAAAATCAGTCAGCATCTGTCTGTGAATTTTATTCTCAGTGACTCTCAGTATGGCTTCAGGTCTGGCCTGTCAATGGCAAAAGCAGTTGAAGATGTTGTTTCATATATACTGCCGTCATTCAAATCAGAATTATCGGTTAATGCCACTCTTGTGGACCTCAGCAAGGCATTTGACTCTGTCAGTCACAGGATACTACTAGAAAAACTGCACTACTAAGGTATTAGAGGCTCAGAACTATCTCTGATCAGATCCTACATGAGTGACAGAAAATAAATTGTGCATTTTAACAATATGAGGTCAAATGTCTTGGATATCATGCAGGGTGTACCACAAGGCTCTGTGTTTGGACCTTTACTTTTTATAATATATGTAAATGACTTGCCCAGCACCATGTTATGTAAATCCGCACTCTATGCAGATGACACAACTTTTGTTACAGCAGGGAAAGATTTAGGAAAATTAAATGAGGAAAGTGAGGCTCATCTCAGAGCAGCCATTAAGTGGTTCCAACTCAATGACTTGCATATAAATCATGATATAACTGTAAATATTCTTTTTAGCTTGTGTGTTAAGAGTGATAAGATTGATTGTGTCTCAGCTAAACTACTTGGGCTCTATCTTGACTCAAAATTAACATGGAAGAGTCATAACGATTATATTTGTACTAAGTTAGCACGTGTGACATATTTGTTAGGTAAACTAAGGTCATGTGTTAGTGGTAAGTTATTACTCAATGCATACTATTCCTTTTTCCACACCCATTTAACATATGCCACTTTGTTTGGCAAAAGAAGGCAGTCAGATGCATCCATGGAGACAGAAATAATGAGTCTTGTAGACCATATTTCAAAAATCTAAAAATACTAACAGTTGCAGCCCTCTTTATACTAAGTTGGTTGATACACACAAAAGAAAACCAACACAGTCACAAACTATGGCAATCTATCCATCACCATGACACACGTATAAAACAGTAAATTGACATCCCAGTTGCTAGGCTAAAGAAAACACAAGATAGTTACAGGTACATTGGAGTAAAACTATTCAACATGTTGCCAATAGAGGCACATAATGTGTCACTCAATGAGTTTAAAAGTGTCACAAAGAAATGGCTTATAGAAAAAGCTTTTTTATACAATAAAAGAGTTTACAATGTGCACTAAAGATGATCTTATACATGTAAATATAATGCAAATACCTTGCGCAGCATCAAGGACAAATTTTTGTATCTTATTAGACAATAATGATCTACAATATATTACACCATTTCTGTTAGTTATGTAAACTGTATATGTACACAAATGACGACATCAATTGCAATTTTTAATGCCTAAAGATGGATAATAAAATAAATAAACTTGGTATAACTATCTATAGTGATGCTACTATACTAGCCTTTCTTGTGTGATTGGGAGTATTCAGGACAATACAATTCCAGACGAAACTATTTTAATTAATCATGGATCTTCATATTATCTCTATTACTGAACCAATTTTCTGTGAGTAGGCAAGACTCAGAATCAGTTAAATTTCTTGTTTACACAAAACATTAACTGATTTAATCCCTGTCGTTTACATTACTTTGAGAAACATTCACTTACCAAGTACTGATACAAAAACCAACTGGAGCAGGACAGACCAATATGCTGTCATTAAATAGT
Source organism: Schistocerca cancellata (assembly GCF_023864275.1). Taxonomy (NCBI): domain Eukaryota; kingdom Metazoa; phylum Arthropoda; class Insecta; order Orthoptera; family Acrididae; genus Schistocerca; species Schistocerca cancellata. Next base: position 1,287,061,685 of record NC_064626.1, on the reverse strand, counting down.
GAACAAATTTTTTTTGAGTGCTTGTGTATGTCTTGAGATACCGGTTTCAATTAAAATGTGAAATTGGATACTTTTTATAGATTCAGTTAATCCCCATTATGGTCTTTTATGTCCAGAAACACTGTGTGCACTGACACGAGATATCGGAGGACATGAAAAAAAATCTTAACTACAGAATTACTTGCTTTACATGAATAATAATTCATAATTTCTTTCTTTTACTTTTCATTATTTGTAACAGAACTCATAATTAAACTAAACTTCAAAAGTTTTACACATAGTTCAGTTTATTTCAAAGTGTGGTAAAAGGTATTTCTAATAAGGGTTAACAAGGGAGTCCTTAATTACATTTTTGCAAGTATTAAAATGATAATGGAGGATTTTAATGCAAAAAATAGGAAAGAATTAATTAATTTAGCCACTATAATGGTGATTAAACACAGTGGTCATGGATTAAATTAGTTGCGGGAATACAGCAAGCAACCACTTTTTAAATGTGTTTAAAATATTCATGCCAAGACTTTCATCCACTTCAATCTACGTAATTATAACTTCATCATTAATATGTTTATCCAAATACATTTTGAATGCTGCAATCTGTTCACACTGATGATATGGTGATGATGAACAATGAATGACAATAGTTGATCTACATCTATACTCTGCAAACCTCTAAGTAAGTGGTAGAGGATATTACCCATTGTACAACATTGTAGTAGTGATTTTTCCTGTTCCACTTCTGCATGGAGTCTGAGCAGCATCGCTGCTGAAATGCATCTATTTGCATTTTAATTAGCCTGAACTTCCCTTTGCAGTCCCTATGGGAGATACTACTAACAGCAGCAATGTAGTATAAGTTGGGATTCTCGATTTGGCAAGATGGCGACGAGTGTAGTGATGCATGGTGAAAGAGTGAATAAAAGTTACTGTTCTGTCGTAAAAAATGAATCCTGTGAAAACTGTAAAAGTGAAATCGAAAAACTAAATGAATGCATTTCAAGTTTACAAAAAGTTGTAGATGTTCTAAGACGTGAGATTTCGCATATAACTAATGAAAACTGTGAACTGAAGAAGTTGCGCCATATTCTAAATGATAAAACAATAAAGCCACAAAACGGGAACCTCGTGAACGGCAGCACCGTCCAACGCACGAAGGGCTGAACTACGGCACTGCCGACACAAGTAGGGGCAGCTGTACCGTTACGCAGAATTTTGGCAACGGTGCGTCGCACACCGGACCGCACGGGAACAAAGCAGGCCGCCAGTGGGAGCTAGTCGACGCGACGTGACACACGTCTCCCCAGTTCTCCCGCCGCGGACCACGTGCGTCGAGTCAACGCGACTCCGCCGTAAACGCGTATGCGCGGTCGTAAACGCAGTCGCCGTTAAATTGTCTTTCGCTTCTTCGCGGACGTTACGGCGCCTCCAGTCACGCCAAGAGCAGAACATTCTGTGACCTAGCCTTTTGTCTCGCTCGGTCCACGCGGTCGCGCCACGGTTCGTCACTGGAGTGTACACCCTCCGGGATCGGTGACCGAGACGTGCCGCCAGTGCAACACGCCTGTATAGACGGACATTAGCGAAGTATATTATTTGTCATTTTGTAACGGTAGGAAAAATAAATGTGTCCTGTCCAGAAACCGCTTTAGTCGTTTATTGCTAGAAAGCCTCTCCCTTGAGCATAGTGCGTGGGCGCGGCGATAAAGCCGGTTCACTGCACATGAGAGACTGCAAGCGGAGATACAACACGTCCCCGCTTCAATGAGAAGCGGAAAGGAAGCGATAGACAGGCATCAAAGGCAGCAAATGAAATTATAATTACAGATAAAAACAGGTACAGTGTTCTGTCGAATAGTAGTGATGCCTGCAATAAGGATATGCAAAACGCTAGTGAAGTGATGCAAGACAGTGAAACAACGTCCGAGTGGATAAAAGTGTCGCTATAAGGTAATCCCTTGTCCACTAAAAGAATAACAAACTCCGTAAAATCTGTCACATTTTGCGATAAAAACAAATACGACGTTTTGCAACAAAGTGAAAATACAAATAAACAAAAACCAACGTGTGCGACAAAGAAGAAAGAATCAAAAGTCAACGTCTTTGGAGACAGTCACGCCAAAGGAATTTCTCAACAACTGCAAGTAAATAGTAAATCAACGACAGTCACAGGCATGGTTAAACCAGGTGCTGGTTTCAAAGAAGTGATGAAAAACATCGTAAAATATAACTATGACAAGCAGGACAGTGTTGTAATCTGCGCAGGAGCTAAAGACATTTACGAAAACAATGCTATGAAAATGTATAAACAGCTCTTGAATCTTTTGCTAGTACTGTCAAATACAAACATTTTACTGGTGAACTTTACCCACAGGCATGATTTACCTGAATGGTCATGTGTGAATAAGGAAATTCACAGAATTAATGCGAAACTTAAAAGTAGTTGTAGGCTATTCAGCAATGTGAAATTAATTGATTCAAGCACACTGGACAGAGAATGTTTTACGAAACATGGGCTTCACCTTAACAGAAATGGAAAGGCCAGGTTCGGAAACTTAATAAGGGAAGCAATTAAATGCAATTACAAAGTGACAGCCGCTGAACTGGGATGGTATAAATCTCCAATAGCAGAAACACCAGCAAAAACAGGAGCAGCACGCAAATGGACCATCCAAAAAACAGTAGCAACAGAGGAACCTACTACTGAACCAACATTAGCAGCAGCAGAACTAACAACAGAAGCAATAGCTACACCATCAAAAACCAACCAACCAGAATCATTAGCAGTCACAGCAACATCAGAAGCGTCCGATCTAACCCGTCGGCTTTGACCCATGACGTCACAAATATAGCGGAAACGACAATTCCAATATGGCGGATATAGAAACGTTGCATACGTATCACAAAGACGAAAACACATAGAAAAAGAACACACACAAAGGTTTCACAAGAACAATCTGCTAACATTGATAGCAAACAAAGATAATAATAAACAAGTGGTACTCAAGGCCAGGCAGGGGGGGGCTGCGCCCCCCCTGACCCCCCCCGCCAAAAAAAAACTCCCAACCTAACCTCGTATTCAGGGCTACGCTACAGATCAATGTGTAGGTCAATCAAAAGATAAAAAAAAAGAAACAAATAAAAAAAAAGAAAAAAACAATATTGATTCATTAGACATAACGAGTAGCGACAAAACATATAGACCATAAAGATTGAAATGACGTCACACACCACAACACCCTTACGTCACGGGTCAAAGCCGACGCGTGAGATCGGATGTTTCTGTTGACCCAAGCAGTAGTTCCAACATCAATAACCAAGCAACCAGAATCACTGACATTCACTGCAACAGCAAACAGCAGCAGCAGTGGTAATAGGAGCAGTCATCACACCAGAAGAAGGCAGCCACCCTTGAGAAGCCAGGATTTTTGCTGGGGCAAAGCAGTAAACAACAGCACATAACAGGGAAAGAGATAAATGCTTGCAAGCAGAGGAATCTACAACAAGGATTTTTGGTATCCGGCCTCAGTTACAAGAGTAACATAAGGCAGATACCTTCAGATACACCAACTTCCAAGTCTAACTGGCAACAGACTCACCTCCACTGTCATCAACAGAAGAATAACCATGCCACCAGCTCATCTAAAGGATTCTTTAGCATCAGGTCTAAAGGGAAAGGTGCCACCAAGATAAGTGAAAACAAATGCCTAACAGTGTTTCACCAAAATATTCAAGCCATAAAGAACAAAGCACAACAGCTAGAAGTAGAATTGGAAAATTTTGATAGCCAAATTTTGTGTATCACTGAACACTGGTGCAAAGGGAAGGAAATTGAACACATTGCATTAGCCTCATTTGACCTTGCATGTTACTATAGCAGAATCTCAATGAATGGTGGAGGTTCATGTAGCTATGTAAAAAAAGGTATGTCATTTAAAGTTAGATATGGTCTTTTAGATCTAGGTGAGGACAAACATTTCAAACTTTCCGCTGTTGAAATAATAGGACCTGGCATAGCAAAAAAATTAGTCATATTTTGTGTGTACCGCTCTCCCAGTGGAGACATTGATATATTCTTCTCAAAACTGAATCAAAGCTTAGACAAGGTTTCTGGACCAAAAGCAAATGTAATTATCTGTGGTGACTTAAACTTTAATATGATGAAGCCTGATAAGACTAGCAACATATATGCAAATATTCTAAGCTGTTATGGAATATCCTCCCTTGTTATATGTCCAACTAGAATAACAAAAGAATCCTCCTTATCTATAGATCATGTAGCTACAGATATTGATAGTAAAAAATGTCATATTGTTGTCCAAAACCTGGGCCTATCAGACCACCTCTGCCAGATCTTAAAAACTAACATTCATGTAGAAACTCCTCCTAAACTTTGTACATACAAAAGAATGTTTTCCAAATCAGCCCTGTATCAGTTTAAATCCCAGCTAGAATATGAAGATTGGAGGGAAGTCTATGCAGAAACCAATGCAAATCAGAAATTTATCAAGTTCATGTCAATTTTTAAACTCAGATTTGAAGAGATGTTTCCCAAAACTCTTTATCAAATTAAAACTACAAAGAGAAATCAATAGGTGACTACAGGTACAAAAAAATCCTCAGAAACTCTTAGATATCTCAACTCCATAAAAAATAATCAATCTAACCCAGAAGTTCTGCAATTCTACAAAATGTACAGGAAAATATACGGAAAGGTGTTGTTAGCCGCAAAAAACTTTCAAACAACAAAATATTACTTGAAGCTGAAAACAAGAGCAAAGCAGCCTGGAACATCGTCAAACAGAAAACATCTAACTCTGCTAAAAAGGACCTCAATTCACATATTAAAAACAAAGATGTACCAGTAGGTAACCCTAAAAAATTAGCTGATTTTGTAAACTCATATTTCAGTAGTATTGCAAAAAAATTACAGCATAAATTTCCAGATACGTATGATTTACCTACTCAGAACCAGCCAACAAACTCAATGGTGCTCTTGCCAACTACAGAAAGGGAAGTGGCACTAGTAGTACACCAACTAAAAAATAAAACTTCAATAGGACTTGATGAAATCCCAGTCTGCGTAGTTAAAGATTGCATAGACTCCATAAAGGGCCCATTAACAGACATAATTAATGAATCTTTCGAATCTGGATACTTTCCGGAGTACGTAAAACAAGCAAAAGTTATACCTATCCTTAAAAACGGAGATGTGGAAAATGTAGAGAACTACAGGCCGATCTCTATACTGTCATCATTTCTAAAATAATAGAAATACTAATCAAAAAGAGACTGCTAAATTACCTGAATAAATATAATCTTCTTTCCAATGACCAATTTGGTTTTAGGCCCGGAAAAGGCACACAATCTGCTATAGCACAGTTCACTAAAGTAATTTTAGAAGCACTGGACAAAGGTGAAAATGTAAGTGGTATCTTTTTAGACTTGTCCAAGGCCTTTGATACAGTTGACCACAAAATCTTACTTCATAAATTAGGGCAAATAGGAATAAGAGGTGTGACAAAGAAGTGGTTCAAATCATACTTGGAAAACAGAGTTCAACAAGTTGAGATATCACAAGTTTGAAACAATTTCCTTATAAGACACCTGTCTGACCCAGAAAATGTGAATATAGGCGTCCCACAGGGAAGTGTATTAGGCCCAATATTGTTTCTTATATACATTAACGACTTCCCACTAAGTATCAGACATGGAGAAAAAATACTTTTTGCTGATGACAGCAACATAGTAATAACAGGTGAAAATCAAACACAACTTTCAGAAAGAGCAAACAAGGCTCTCAATGATGTCCACAACTGGTCATTAAAAAATAAAGTAACCCTAAATGTAAAGAAAACTAAGTATATTAACTTCCAATTGAACAAAAAACACAATGCCACTAGAATAAAAGTTAATAATAATGAATTAGAATGTGTAACAAGTACCAAATTCTTAGGGATGAATGTAGACAGCCAACTGAAATGGACAAACCATGTCAACATTTTGGCAAAGAAATTATCCACAGCATGCTATGCTCATAGAATCCTTGCACCGGTATGCAATAATACCTGTCTTAAAATAACATATTACGGATATCTACACTCAGTCCTCAGCTATGGGATCATGTTTTGGGGAACAAGTGCCAGTAACATACAAACTGTGTTCAAAGTACAAAAAAGAGCCATAAGGATAATCACAAACAGCAACAACAGGGCCCACTGTCTAGAATTATTTAGAAAGCTAGGCATTCTAACTGTTTCTTGTGAGTATATCTTTCAGTACATTACGTTCATTAAGAAAAATCTCAACATGTACAACACAAACAGCCTAATACATGACCATGAAACAAGAGCTTGTCACCACCTCCATCTAGATAGAAAGAACAAGGCAAAGACGCAAAAAAGTATATTTTATAATGGGATAAAACTGTATAACAAATTACCACAAGAAATTAAAGAAATAAATGAGCCCCTCACTTTCAGACAAAAGCTTAAAACCTTTTTAGTAAGTAAAAGTTGTTATACTGTAAAAGAATATTTAACATAGATGTAGATTATTAGCAACATATTACATTATCACCAAAATATTATGTAATTATAAATGTGTGTATGACTAGTTATAAAAACTACACAAAATATGAGAAACCTGTTTCATTGTAAATGTAAATATGTGTTCATGTGTTGTAAACTGACGACATCCATACAATATTTATTGTTCCACAGATGAATAAATAAATAAATAAATTTAATACTAGCTATTTAAATTCTATACACTATATTCCTAGATCCATTACTTAATAATGGTGCACAAACATTGTTGGAGGTTTTTATGGGACAGCTGACGTCTCTTTTTAAGCACACACCAGAACAGGATTTTCAGTATTTCTGTGATGCACTGCCACATATGAAATGAGCTTGTGACCATTTATTCTTTCTCCTTGGGCTTAAATGATAATGAATACTCTGGTCCTTTGCAAAGTGCATACAGACTTCAGTGTTTTACAGTCTTCTTGCCATAGTAGCTCCTCAATTTTTTCTGCTCAATGAGTGTCCTTCCTTCTAAAAATTGCTTTAGTGACTGTATTTTGAAGTACATCTGTTTGCATGCATCATTTACTCCTTATTAAAGCTGGAGGCAAAATAATTCAGAAGGAATTCCAAACTGGAACAATGCTATAATTTATGTAGTTAACAAGAAAGATAACACACAAGACATGAAAAACTACAGACTTATCTGCTTCCTCCTCCACTCCTCACCCCAAAAGACATCATGCTAATACTGTGTATGTCTACCTCTAGCCTTGATAATGGCCTCAATTACACAAAGTTCTTCAGCAGAAACCACTCATTGATGATTATGTCCTGCAGAGTGGAACTGCAGGGATACTCACTGCTTTGCTTCAGCTCCTGTTCCAAACAGCCAAGGACATTGTTAATGTGATTATGACTGGGCAATTTAGTGGGCCACTCAAAATGCAGGAGCATGTCCAAGTGTTCACCAAACTAGGGATAATGTGTGCAGCCCTTTGAACACAGCTGTTGTGATCTTAGAAGATGAGAATGCCCACAGGTACTCAACATTAATATGTAAAAAATGGCTATGCACCATTACTTGCAGTTGTGCTGGACAGTCTGCATTACTGCTTCAACAAATTGGGCAATTTCATTCATGGTATGGTCATGTCCAAACATGATACCTCCTTTCTGCCATGACTTCACATCATCCCATTTTACTATGCTGATTCCATACAAGTGCCTGCCACAAATACACTTCACTGCTGTCACCTACATCAGTGCTGTACAGTCATACCAGTATGTGGTACCATCTGTCCACAACCTACAGTGCTCAAAAGTGACCAGCTTACATGTTTGAGGATGTATTAACATTCTCTTCAACAAGCTTATATGGATTTTTCACTCTGTAAAAGAGTGTGCACTGATACGAAACTTCCTGGAAGATTAAAACAATGTGCAAGAACAGGAGATGAACAGAGGACCTGTGCCTTTATCGACACATTCTCTACCAACTGAGCACTTGCCACCAAAAGCCAAAGATCCTGGGTTTGTTTCCTGGTCCGGCACACAGTTTTAATCTGACTTTCACAGTTATATGATATTCTACATGTATAGCTATACTCTGCAAACCACCGTGAGATGCTTAGCAGAGCGTATGTCCCATTGTATCAGTTATTAGGGTTTCTCCCGTTCCAATCACATATGGAGCATAGGAAGAATAATTCCTTGAATGTCTCTGTGTGTGCAGTAATTATTCATCTTATCCTCACAATCTCTATGTGAGCAATATGTAGAGTGTTGTAGTATATTCCTAGAGTCATCATTTAAAGCTGGTTCTTGAAACTTTATTTACAGACTTTCTCAGGATAGTTTACATCTATCTTCAAGAGTCTTCCAGTTCAGTTCCTTTATTATCTCTATGACTCTCTCCCATGGATCAAACAAACCTTCCATTTGTGGTGCCCTTCTCCGTATACATTTAGTACACCCTGTGGTCCTATCTGGTTTGGGTTCCACACACCTGAGCAATATTTTAGAACCGGTTGCACAAGCGATTTGTAATCTCCTTTCTTGAGTACACTTCCCCTGTATTTTACCTTTAAATTGAGGTCTACCACCTGCTTTACTCATAACTGAGCCTGTGTTCCAAGCATTTGCATGAACTGGCCAGTTCCATATTATAGTTATATGATAATAGGTTTTTTTTTGTTGCATTTTGTGAAGTGCACAGGTTTACATTCCTGAACATTTAAAGCAAGTTGCCAATCTTTGCACAACTTTGAAATCTTATCAAGATCTGACTGAATATTTATGCAGCTTCCTTCAATAGTACATCATTATAGATAACTGCATCATCTGCAAAAAGCCTGATTTTACCATTAATATAGTGTGCAAGGTCAATAATATGCAACATGAATAGCACAAGTCCCAACACACTTCCCAAGGGTGCATCCAAGTTACTCTTACATCCAAATATGACTCTCCCTCCATGATAACATGCTGTGTCTTCACTACCAAAAAGTCCTCAATCCAGTCACAAATTTCACTTCATGCCCCAATGATCATACTTTTGACAATAAGTGTAGGTGTGATATTGAGTCAAATGCTTTTTGGAAATCAAGAAATACTGCACCTTCCTAACTGCCTTGATCCAAAGCTTTCAGTATGTCACGTAAGGAAAGTGTGAGTTGGGTTTCACATGATCAATGTTTTTGCAAATCATGCTGTTTGACATGGAGGACGTCATTCTGTTCAAGTTACCTCTTTATGTTTGAGCTCAGAACACGTTCTTTTTTTAGAATAGAATAGAATATTTTTATTAGCCTTTCAGTATTTTTCATACAATTGGCTTCGTCAAAGTTTACAGAGGGTTTTAGTTTCAGTACGATACTCAAATAGTTATAGAAAGGGGAGGAAAGGAACTAAAGACCTTTTCTCCAGCATTATGTAAAACAATGTTTTATACAATAATTAAATACACATATAAGAAAAGAATCACAGTAAGTAACTAGCTTATATAATATCAACACATTTTCTTCATAACTTAGGTAAAACAAATATTTTTATGATTAGTTTCTAAGTATTCTTCAGTTGTATAGAATTTGTTGTTTTTTAGCCAGGTTTGCAATGTATTCTTATATTTATTTAGTGGTACTGTACGAGCTGAGCATGGTAACTTATTGAAAATTTTTTTGCTTAAGTACTTATAGTTATTATGGACTACAGCAAGTATGTTCTTACACGGCATGTAATTCAAAAAGTCATTAAGATAGACAATGAACAGAAAAGGTCCAAGAACAGAGCCTTGGGGTATTCCTCTTTCCATACGGAGTATTTCTGATCTCTGCTTATTTGCATATACAAGTTGTAACCTATTGCTTGGATAAGATTTCAATAGATGGAGTGTTGTTGTTGTTGTGGTCTTCAGTCCTGAGACTGGTTTGCTGCAGCTCTCCATGCTACTCTATCCTGTGCAAGCTTCTTCATCTCCCAGTACCTACTGCAACCTACATCCTTCTGAATCTGCTTAGTGTATTCATCTCTTGGTCTCCCCCTACGATTTTTACCCTCCACACTGCCCTCCAATACTAAATTGGTGATCCCTTGATGCCTCAGAACATGTCCTACCAACCGATCCCTTCTTCTGGTCAAGTTGTACCACAAACTTCTCTTCTCCCCAATCCTATTCAGTACTTCCTCATTAGTTATGTGATCTACCCATCTAATCTTCAGCATTCTTCTGTAGCACCACATTTCAAAAGCTTCTATTCTCTTCTTGTCCAAACTAATTACCGTCCATGTTTCACTTCCATACATGGCTACACTCCATACAAATACTTTCAGAAATGACTTCCTGACACTTAAATCTATACTCGATGTTAACAATCTTCTGTTCTTCAGAAATGCTTTCCTTGCCATTGCCAGTCTACATTTTATATCCTCTCTACTTCGACCATCATCAGTTATTTTGCTCCCCAAATAGCAAAACTCCTTTACTACTTTAAGTGTGTCATTTCCTAATCTAATACCCTCAACATCACCCGACTTAATTAGACTACATTCCATTATCCTTGTTTTGCTTTTGTTGATGTTCATCTTATATCCTCCCTTCAAGACACCATCCATTCCGTTCAACTGCTCTTCCAAGTCCTTTGCTGTCTCTGACAGAATTACAATGTCATCGGCAAACTTTCATGTCCCTCGACTCTTATAACTGCCATCTGCTTTCTGTACAAATTGTAAATAGCCTTTCGCTCCCTGTATTTTACCCCTGCCACCTTTAGAATTTGAAAGAGAGTATTCCAGTCAACATTGTCAAAAGCTTTCTCTAAGTCTACAAATGCTAGAAATGTAGGTTTGCCTTTCCATAATCTTTCTTCTGACATAAGTCGTAAGGTCAGTATTGCATCACGTGTTCCAGTATTTCTAAGGAATCCAAACTGATCTTCCCTGAGGTCGACTTCTACTAGTTTTTCCATTCGTCTGTAAAGAATTCGTGTTAGTATTTTGCAGCTGTGGCTTATTAAACTGATTGTTCGGTAATTTTCACATCTGTCAACACCTGCTTTCTTTGGGATTGGAATTATTATATTCTTCTTGAAGTCTGAGGGTATTTCGCCTGTCTCATACATCTTGCTCACCAGATGGTAGAGCTTTGTCAGGACTGGCTCTCCCAAGGCTGTCAGTAGTTCTAATGGAATGTTGTCTACTCCCGGGGCCTTGTTTCGACTCAGGTCTTTCAGTGCTCTGTCAAACTCTTCACGCAGTATCGTATCTCCCATTTCATCTTCATCTACATCCTCTTCCATTTCCATAATATTGTCCTCAAGTACATCGTCCTTGTATCGACCCTCTATATACTCCTTCCACCTTTCTGCTTTCCCTTCTTTGCTTAGAACTGGGTTTCCATCTGAGCTCTTGATGTTCATACAGGTGGTTCTCTTATCTCCAAAGGTCTCTTTAACTTTCCTGTAGGCAGTATCTATCTTACCCCTAGTGAGATAAGCCTCTACATCCTTACATTTGTCCTAGCTATGCCTGCTTAGCCATTTTGCACTTCCTGTCGATCTCATTTTTGAGACGTTTGTATTCCTTTTTGCCTGCTTCATTTACTGCATTTTTATATTTTCTCCTTTCATCAATTAAATCCAATATTTCTTTTATTACCCAAGGATTTCTACTAGCCCTCGTCTTTTTACCTACTTGATCCTCTGCTGCCTTCACTACTTCATCCCTCAAAGCTACCCATTCTTCTTCTACTGTATTTCTTTCCCCCATTCCTGTCAATTGTTTCCTTATGCTGTCCCTGAAACTCTGTACCTCTGGTTCTTTCAGTTTATCCAGGTCCCATCTCCTTAAATTCCCAACTTTTTGCAGTTTCTTCAGTTTTAATCTGCAGGTCATAACCAATAGATTGTCTCTAGAGTCCACATCTGCCCCTGGAAATGTCTTACAATTTAAATCCTGGTTCCTAAATCTCTGTCTTGCCATTATATAATCTATCTGATACCTTATAGTATCTCCAGGGTTCTTCCATGTATACAACCTTCTATCATGATTCTTAAACGAAGTGTTAGCTATGATTAAGTTGTGCTCTGTGCAAAATTCTACCAGGCGGCTTCCTCTTTCATTTCTTAGCCCCAATCCACATTCACCTACTACGTTTCCTTCTCTCCCTTTTCCTACACTCGAATTCCAGTCACCCATGACTATTAAATTTTCGTCTCCCTTCACTATCTGAATAATTTCTTTTATTTCATCATACATTTCTTCAATTTCTTCGTCATCTGCAGAGCTAGTTGGCATATAAACTTGTACTACTGTAGTAGGTGTGGGCTTTGTATCTATCTTGGCCACAATAATGCGTTCACTATGCTTTTTGTAGTAGCTTACCCGCATTCCTATTTTCCTATTCATTATTAAACCTACTCCTGCATTACCCCTATTTGACTTTGTGTTTATAACCCTGTAGTCACCTGACCAGAAGTCTTGTTCCTCCTGCCACTGAACTTCACTAATTTCCACTATATCTAGCTTTAACCTATCCATTTCCCTTTTTTAATTTTCTAACCTACCTGCGCGATTAAGGGATCTGACATTCCACACTCCGATCCATAGAACACCAGTTTTCTTTCTCCTGATAACAACATCCTCTTGAGTAGTCCCCACCCGGAGATCCGAATGGGGGACTATTTTGCCTCCGGAATATTTTACCCAAGAGGACGCCATCATCATTTAATCATACAGTAAAGCTGCATGCCCTCGGGAAAATTTACGGCCGCAGTTTCCCCTTGCTTTCAGCCGTTTGCAGTACCAGCACAGCAAGGCCGTTTTGGTTATTGTTACAAGGCCAGATCAGTCAATCATCCAGACTGTTGCCCTTGCAACTACTGAAAAGGCTTCAGGAACCACACGTTTGTCTGGCCTCTCAACAGATACCCCTCCGTTGTGGTTGCACCTACGGTACGGCTATCTGTATCGCTGAGTCACGCAAGCCTCCCCACCAACGGCAAGGTCCATGGTTCATGGGGGGGACATGGAGTGTATCATCTTCAATGCCATAGTATTTTAACTTTTTGATGAGTATGTCATGTGACACCAAGTCAAATGCTTTACTTAGGTCAATAAGTGTTCCAGACATTGATACCCTTTTTTCATACCCTTTATAAACATTGCTCACCAAAGCTTCTACTGCTTTTACAGTTGATAGGTGTGACCTGAAGCCAAACTGTTGTTCATTTAAAATTTTGTTGGTTTCAAAATACCTGTATATCTCTTTATGTACACAATTTTCTACTAACTTGGATATGATTGGTACTATTGAAATGGGTCTTTAGTTATTTGGAAGGTTTCTTTCACCTTTTTTATACACAGGCAATGTAACTGTGAGCTTAAGACAGTCGGGGAATATTCCTTCATCAAGTACTCTGTTTGATAGTGAGAGAAGTGGCATTTTAATTTCTTTTGCTATACATTTTATGATGAGATTACTGAATCCATAATAGTCTTCTGTTTTGGAATTACTTAATTTGTTTATTGACTTATGAATATCATTTAATGTAATTCGGGTCCAAGTGAACTTCTCACTTCTTGTCCGTTTTGCACAAGTGAGTAATGCTTCTGCATCAGAGGCAGAATCGATGGGTGGGGTGGTGACACTATTTACAAAATATTCATTGAGAATATTGCAGTCAATAGGGATACTCCTTTCTTTATTGGTATTATTAATTTCCCTTTTAATGGCAGTCCAGGCAGCTTTACATTTATTTTTAGAATTTAAAACATATTCATCATTTGCACAGCACTTAGCATTTTTTTATTTCTAATCTGTAAAGTTTTCTCATTTTAGTGTGATTTTCCTTGTCCCTATCACTGTTATGATATTTGTCTTTCATAATCATCAGTAGTATTCTGAGTTTGTTAAGTTGTGTGGTGTACCACTTGTTAGTATTTTGTTGCTTATAGGTAATATTCCTCTGGTACCTTTTGGTTACCAAGGGGCATGTCATTTCTACTATATGCTTGATCTCTGTCAGGAAAATGGAAAAACATTTATTAATCATTTTCTTGTTATCCATTATATGAGTCCAATCCATTTCTTTTAACTGGTTTATCATTTTGTTTACATTGGATTCACCTAGAATTCTATATGTCACTTCTCTCACTGTGGAACTGAAGGCTAACTTTTCTATTTGAAGCCATAGCCCTGCGTGGTCTGATATTCCTAATTCTATTACATCACATTGTATGGAATCTATTTGTACATTGCTAATTATGTTATCAAGGTATGCATTCAGTCTAGTGGGTTTTTCATTGAGACAGTAATAGTTTGATGACTTCAGAGTGTTAATCATATGAATTACATTTTTTCTCTTTGCCCTTATATCTATGTTAATATCACCTACAATACAATTCTATGCTCTTTATATTTTGAAAACAGCAATATTAAAGTATTAATTTTTTCTATAAATACTATCTCATCAGAGCCTGGGATTCGATAGATTGAGACAATTACAGTTTTCTGTTTGTGCATTACCACACCAGCTACTTCTATTGTAGCTTCAAGGCATATTCTACTTAGGTCTATAACTGAGTAATGCAATTCAAGGTTACTTTTGACATGTTGAGACCCCATCATGTGTAATACTTTTTCTGCAGTAGCTTGTAACTAACAAATATCCAAGAGGAACACACAAGTTTATTTCAGTGTCTTTCATCCAGTTTTCATTTATGCATAGAACACGGCAGTTGATTTTATCGAGCCAGTATTGTAATTCATTGATTTTACACCTAAGAGATAGTGCATTTATATGAAGGAGGAGGAAACTGTCACTGCTACATAATGGTATTCTACTTTCACAGAACCTTCTGTATTCATTTATTTTCACTACATGATCTAGGGTTGCACAAAGAATGAATGAATGAATGAATTAGACTGCTGCAGTTTCCACTTAATGTGGTTTCTAACTTTCCTTCGTCTGTAATGTCGTTTCCTCTTAAAAAAAAAAAAAAAAAAAAAGAAGTGTACAGTCATGCTCCGTGGGACTGTCTTTTAAGACAAGGCTGCTGCATGCTCGTATTTCATTTACAACTTTGCTTATCTCCTGGCACAAAAATGTTTTCCCATGGTAATTTAGATGCTCACCATGTTCAGTGTGCAAATTTCTTGCAAGTCTGCTAATATCCACTACATTGCTTTTAGCATAAATGGAACATGTTTGATTTTAATATTTGTTTTACGAAACTCTTTGTTAACACATGAATTAAAGATCAAGTCATGTCTATGAGGTATTGTCACAACAATAGTGTTTTCCATCTTACTTACATCTAAAAAAAATTTCAAACCTGTTATACACTTTTTGGCTTCATTGTGTGCTACATCATTTGCACCAGTCACACAAACAACAAAGTCACTGTCCCTTGTTGTATTCTTGTGTTCTGAGGTGTCTTCAACAATATTTTCTGTCCTCGCACCAGGTTTTACGATGCCAGTTGCACGAAGATCCATATTCACATCCTGTAGAATATTTGCTAGCTTTCTTCCATGGCTGCCCGCTAGAAAAAGCACATTGTGTTTCTTTGTTCGCTGTTTCTGGCTGTTGGCGATGCTTTTGCAGCTTCTTACAATGTTTGTATCTTCATGTTGGGTGGCTTGTTCACTTTCAATGTTAATGGAGTTGCTGCTGCTTTCTGATGACACACTGAACTTGTTTGTGCACACGAGATTAGGTTTATTCCATTATTTCGTTGTGAGCAAGGCACTTTTTTAGTCACTTTGTTTGGCATTACATGAGAAATAGTTTTTGAATTGTTTACACACTTTAGGCCACTGTTTTCACTTTGAAGAGCATTTGAGTTAGGCCTATTTACGCAGTTTTGACCGTTACTTTCACTGGAATGCGTGTTTAAGTTGTTTATGCTCTTTTGGGCGTTTACTGCTCGCAACCAATGTTTTTATCTCACGGTTTTTGTTCTCAAGTTTTGTGATATCTAGTCTCAGTATATCAGTAACTAGCTGAAGACTTTTTAATCATTCATTTAACTTTTCGATTTCGCCTTTACCGTTATTACAAACACACTTTTTTACAACGTAGCTGTACCTTTTTGTCTTGTTAATATTACTCACTTCTGCACTTGACGCGCTTTCCCTTAAAGATTCTACAACAAATCGATGTGAAGGATACTGGACAGCAGTTTTGTGGATCACTTCTACTACCCTTCTTGCAGGTGGGTGTGACCTGTGCTTTATTACAATAAATGGCCAAGGTTTTTTGTTTGAGGGATCTACAATAGATTTTACCCAGAAGCTGCAAATTCAGTATAGAATCTGACAGGGATTCCATTGGGCCCTGAAGCTTTGTTCGATTTTAATTATTTCAGCTGTTTCTCAATACCACTGACACTAATATTTATTTCGTTTATCTTTCCAGTGGTGTGAGGATTACTTGCGGCAATTCTCCTGGATTTTCCTTTGTAAAGCAACATTTAAAACTGGAGTTAAGCATTTCACCTTTTGCCTTGCTACCCGCAGTTTCAGTTTCTGTCTCATTAATTAGGCACTGGACATTAACTTTGGTACCAGTAACATCCTTTACAGAGTAAACATTTCTCGGTGTACATGCCGCGTCAAATCAGGATAAATCTCCGAGCTTTCGACCACTACCTCCATGGTCGTCGTCAGGGCTAAAACTGACTGTCGTGAACTAGCGAGGTTCCCACTTTTATATGCCAATGACGGCTTCTTATTGGCTGGAATACGTCAGCGATATGGCGCGTAGCGAGGTGGTGCCCTCTACTTCCATAGATGTAGTTGCTATCCCGCGTTGCTTGCAGCGCCATCCCTTAAATCAGGAGGTAAAGTGCGAGAAGTTTTTCTCTGCGATTTTTCTTTATCCAGTGCACTCTTCCAAGTGTTGCTGAGTGCATAGCTGTTGTCTCTATTAAAGTTATTATCGCTAAGTCTAATTTCGACTGCTTCTCGGATCACAGAGTCCCAGTAATTCGATGTGTGGGCTATTACTCTGGTTTCTTCAAATAAAATCTTATGCTTGTTAAGCAGGCTATGTTCAGCCACCGCTGATTTTTCCAAATACCTGTATTTCAGGTGGCGTTGGTGCTCGATGCAGCGGTCGGCAACGGTTCTTACAGACTGGCCCACGTAATTCTTGCCGCATTCGCAAGGAATAGTATAAATTCCCGGCACTCTTAAGCCGAGACTGTCTTTGACTGGTCTCAACATTTCCTTAATTTTTCTAGGTGGTCGGAAAACTGGTTTTATTCCTTGCCTCTTCAGGACTCTGGCTATCTTGCTCGTTGTAGCACCGCAAAAAGGAAGCCGCGCTATGTGTTGGTCCTCTTCTTGTATGTGGCCGGCATCGTGTCTTACTTTCTTGGACAATACTGATTTAATTTCACCGGCAGAATAACCATTCCTCTTGAAAACAGTCATCAAATGGTTGATCTCGGGACCGAGGTGGTCCTTGTCGGAAATAGTCCTGGCTCTGTGTACTAAAGTATTCAGCATAGCTCTCTTCTGAGACAGATGATGGAAGCTATGGCTATGCAGATATAAGTCTCTATGGGTTGGCTTCCTGTACACAGAATGGCCCAGTCGTCCATCCGGCTTTCGCTGTACCAACACATCTAAAAAAGGTAGCTTCCCTTCCTTCTCTAACTCCAATGTAAATTTTATGTTTGGATGTACACCATTCAAATGTTCGACGAACTGCTGCAGCATGTCACTGCCGGATTTTAGCGACATCCAAGCCGCCTAAGTCAAACATCAGCAGAGAGGAGAGACAAGGACTGAAATTGTTGCAGAAGGATGAAGTTCTAGTTGTTTTACCTGCTGACAAGGGGAACGCCACGGTAATCCTCAATGCTACAGATTACCATAAGAAAGTTGGATTATTACTGGAGGACAGCACATACCGGGTTCTCAGACGGGATCCCTCATCGGCGCTCAGCAGGAAGACAAGGGAGCTACTAAAAAACTCTGGCCTCTCCGACGAACTGGTGAAGAACTTACGGCCGAGAGCACCTAGGCCACCAAGACTGTACGGTTTGCCAAAGGTTCATAAGGAGAACGTCCCGTTGAGACCGATTGTTAGCGCTATTGGCTCTCCTACGTACAAGCTTGCAAAGCACTTAACTAAATTGTTGGCGCCTATAGTTGGTCACTGCCCACATCATATTAAAAATTCAAAAATGTTTGTTGATATCATAAAACAGATGAAGATAGGCCCAAGTGATATCATGGTCAGCCTCGACGTGGTTTCTCTGTTCACCAAAGTACCTGTGGATGACACATTACAACTGTTGTCTGGTCATTTCTCCTCAGAAATTTTGAAGTTGTTCCGGCATACCTTGACGACCACTTATTTTTTATACAGTGGAAATTATTATGAAATGACGGATGGAACAGCCATGGGTTCGCCACTGTCACCAGCAATAGCGAATTTTTTCATGGAGGACTTTGAAGAACGAGCCCTGAGCAGTGCTCACCTCCGCCCATCATGCTTCTACAGATACGTCGACGATACTTTTTTAATCTGGCCACACGGCAGTGACACGCTGCAGCAGTTCGTCGAACATTTGAATGGTGTACATCCAAACATAAAATTTACATTGGAGTTAGAGAAGGAAGGGAAGTTACCTTTTTTAGATGTGTTGGTACAGCGAAAGCCGGATGGACGACTGGGCCATTCTGTGTACAGGAAGCCAACCCATACAGACTTATATCTGCATAGCCATAGCTTCCATCATCCGTCTCAGAAGAGAGCTATGCTGAATACTTTAGTACACAGAGCCAGGACTATTTCCGACAAGGACCACCTCGGTCCCGAGATCAACCATTTGACGACTGTTTTCAAGAGGAATGGTTATTCTGCCGGTGAAATTAAATCAGTATTGTCCAAGAAAGTAAGACACGATGCCGGCCACATACAAGAAGAGGACCAACACATAGCGCGGCTTCCTTTTTGCGGTGCTACAACGAGCAAGATAGCCAGAGTCCTGAAGAGGCAAGGAATAAAACCAGTTTTCCGACCACCTAGAAAAATTAAGGAAATGTTGAGACCAGTCAAAGACAGTCTCGGCTTAAGAGTGCCGGGAATTTATACTATTCCTTGCGAATGCGGCAAGAATTACGTGGGCCAGTCTGTAAGAACCGTTGCCGACCGCTGCATCGAGCACCAACGCCACCTGAAATACAGGTATTTGGAAAAATCAGCGGTGGCTGAACATAGCCTGCTTAACAAGCATAAGATTTTATTTGAAGAAACCAGAGTAATAGCCCACACATCGAATTACTGGGACTCTGTGATCCGAGAAGCAGTCGAAATTAGACTTAGCGATAATAACTTTAATAGAGACAACGGCTATGCACTCAGCAACACTTGGAAGAGTGCACTGGATAAAGAAAAATCGCAGAGAAAAACTTCTCGCACTTTACCTCCTGATTTAAGGGATGGCGCTGCAAGCAACGCGGGATAGCAACTACATCTATGGAAGTAGAGGGCACCACCTCGCTACGCGCCATATCGCTGACGTATTCCAGCCAATAAGAAGCCGTCATTGGCATATAAAAGTGGGAACCTCGCTAGTTCACGACAGTCAGTTTTAGCCCTGACGACGACCATGGAGGTAGTGGTCGAAAGCTCGGAGATTTATCCTGATTTGACGCGGCATGTACACCGAGAAATGTTTACTCAGGAAATACGTCGCGAAAGACTTCGTAGCCACATTAGTTTCCTCTACGGGGAGGACATAGCGCGCAGCGTTCGTCACCTGGAGAAGCTGCGCCTGAAACAGTCTCAGTTGCTGAGCAATCTGGCTTTTTTACAACGCTGTCGTGACAAGGAGGTAGTACCGAAGTTTGCAGTCGTCAAACACCACATCAGAAGCGCTGCAGTAAACAGAATTTTACGAAAGACCAGCCATGCTATTGTGAAGGAGAGGATACGTCATACCAGGTATGAACTAGACATGAACGCTCGCCTGTTATTTAGTTGCCATTTATTTCTGGCCGAAGTCCTCTCACCATTGGACTGGGAATGGGTGGATATGACTTTGGCGGCACACCAACGAGCCAATTTAAGCAGGACTACGGCGAAACAGGCCGATAAATTTGAGCGGCTTAACCGTGATCAAGGAACTACTGGGTCCAACGGCATTCACCGCACTGTTATCAACTTCTCTGACAAGGAACTTGATGAAGCTACCATCTCGGCTCTCAGTAAAGGATTGAACTTTGCCCCAGCTCCACGTAAGTTACCGGTGGTTGAGATCATTAGTGGAGTTGAACAAGCAGTTCGTCATCTTCCTCAAGAAGCAGCGGATGACGTAAGGCTTGCTACTAGCCGGATTTTAGCGACATCCAAGCCGCCTAAGTCAAACATCAGCAGAGAGGAGAGACAAGGACTGAAATTGTTGCAGAAGGATGAAGATCTAGTTGTTTTACCTGCTGACAAGGGGAACGCCACGGTAATCCTCAATGCTACAGATTACCATAAGAAAGTTGGATTATTACTGGAGGACAGCACATACCGGGTTCTCAGACAGGATCCCTCATCGGCGCTCAGCAGGAAGACAAGGGAGCTACTAAAAAACTCTGGCCTCTCCGACGAACTGGTGAAGAACTTACGGCCGAGAGCACCTAGGCCACCAAGACTGTACGGTTTGCCAAAGGTTCATAAGGAGAACGTCCCGTTGAGACCGATTGTTAGCGCTATTGGCTCTCCTACGTACAAGCTTGCAAAGCACTTAACTAAATTGTTGGCGCCTATAGTTGGTCACTGCCCACATCATATTAAAAATTCAAAAATGTTTGTTGATATCATAAAACAGATGAAGATAGGCCCAAGTGATATCATGGTCAGCCTCGACGTGGTTTCTCTGTTCACCAAAGTACCTGTGGATGACACATTACAACTGTTGTCTGGTCATTTCTCCTCAGAAATTTTGAAGTTGTTCCGGCATA
Source organism: Schistocerca cancellata (assembly GCF_023864275.1). Classification (NCBI taxonomy): domain Eukaryota; kingdom Metazoa; phylum Arthropoda; class Insecta; order Orthoptera; family Acrididae; genus Schistocerca; species Schistocerca cancellata. The sequence continues at coordinate 1,287,040,694 of NC_064626.1, read as the reverse complement.
CCTTGACGACCACTTATTTTTTATACAGTGGAAATTATTATGAAATGACGGATGGAACAGCCATGGGTTCGCCACTGTCACCAGCAATAGCGAATTTTTTCATGGAGGACTTTGAAGAACGAGCCCTGAGCAGTGCTCACCTCCGCCCATCATGCTTCTACAGATACGTCGACGATACTTTTTTAATCTGGCCACACGGCAGTGACACGCTGCAGCAGTTCGTCGAACATTTGAATGGTGTACATCCAAACATAAAATTTACATTGGAGTTAGAGAAGGAAGGGAAGTTACCTTTTTTAGATGTGTTGGTACAGCGAAAGCCGGATGGACGACTGGGCCATTCTGTGTACAGGAAGCCAACCCATACAGACTTATATCTGCATAGCCATAGCTTCCATCATCCGTCTCAGAAGAGAGCTATGCTGAATACTTTAGTACACAGAGCCAGGACTATTTCCGACAAGGACCACCTCGGTCCCGAGATCAACCATTTGACGACTGTTTTCAAGAGGAATGGTTATTCTGCCGGTGAAATTAAATCAGTATTGTCCAAGAAAGTAAGACACGATGCCGGCCACATACAAGAAGAGGACCAACACATAGCGCGGCTTCCTTTTTGCGGTGCTACAACGAGCAAGATAGCCAGAGTCCTGAAGAGGCAAGGAATAAAACCAGTTTTCCGACCACCTAGAAAAATTAAGGAAATGTTGAGACCAGTCAAAGACAGTCTCGGCTTAAGAGTGCCGGGAATTTATACTATTCCTTGCGAATGCGGCAAGAATTACGTGGGCCAGTCTGTAAGAACCGTTGCCGACCGCTGCATCGAGCACCAACGCCACCTGAAATACAGGTATTTGGAAAAATCAGCGGTGGCTGAACATAGCCTGCTTAACAAGCATAAGATTTTATTTGAAGAAACCAGAGTAATAGCCCACACATCGAATTACTGGGACTCTGTGATCCGAGAAGCAGTCGAAATTAGACTTAGCGATAATAACTTTAATAGAGACAACGGCTATGCACTCAGCAACACTTGGAAGAGTGCACTGGATAAAGAAAAATCGCAGAGAAAAACTTCTCGCACTTTACCTCCTGATTTAAGGGATGGCGCTGCAAGCAACGCGGGATAGCAACTACATCTATGGAAGTAGAGGGCACCACCTCGCTACGCGCCATATCGCTGACGTATTCCAGCCAATAAGAAGCCGTCATTGGCATATAAAAGTGGGAACCTCGCTAGTTCACGACAGTCAGTTTTAGCCCTGACGACGACCATGGAGGTAGTGGTCGAAAGCTCGGAGATTTATCCTGATTTGACGCGGCATGTACACCGAGAAATGTTTACTCAGGAAATACGTCGCGAAAGTTTTCGTAGCCACAACATCCTTTACATATGATCAGAATTTCTTTGGGTTTTGTGAAATATCATTTGACAATATTCTGCTATGGTGCTCATTGAAGGCATCACACACTTTTCTCATGGCACCAAAACATGCTTCATTTACAATCTCTCTATCTATAGCCCTACACTTTCTATCTATAGCCCTACCTATTATTCGATCATCTCCATTTATTTAGAAGTTTCTTTACAGTGATTGTATAGCATGGAGGTTCCCTCCCTTTATGAATCAATCTACTGGATACATATGTATCCAGTGCATGGTCAACTATTCTTTTGAGCTTGAGCTATAATTCCTCTACATGTGCTGAAAGTGTCAAGTCCCTCATTGTGATACGATACTACTGATTTTTTATCTTGTTTACTGAACATATATATCTTTCTGCATGTTTTAGCTGTCCTTTGTACTTTGGTAATCATTGCTGCCACAACAGCACAGTGGTCACTGACAGCAGTTTCGTTGTGGACAGCCTCAAAGAAATCAGGTCTACTTGTTGCCAATATATCCAATATATTTTCATCACGAGTGGCGTTCCTAACTATTCTAGGTAGTTTTCAGAGAAAGCATTTAGTATTGTTTCACAGGATGTTGTATCATGCCCACCACTGACAAAACTGTAGTTTTCCCAGTTAATTGTTGGATGATCAAAGTGTCCACCGATGATTACAGTATTATTGGGTAACTTACATACAGCTGAACCGAGGTTTTCTCTAAAGTTTTCAGTTACATCAGGGGATGAGTCTGTTAGGTGACAGAAGGATCCAATTATCATTTTATGCCCACCCCTGCTACTGACACTTCCCCAAATAATCTCACATGCAGCTTCAATTTCTATCTCGCTGTATTTGAGTTTCTTGTCTATTGTGACAAATACACTGCCTCCATTTCCCATTTGCCTATCCTTTCGACATACACTCAAATTTTCCATAAAAATCTCACTTTTATCAGTTTCAGGTTTCAATCAGTTTTCTCTGCCTAATATTACATGTGCTTCATTGCTTTTCAGTAGCACTTCAAACTCTGGGATTTAGTTGTGAATGCTTCAGAAGTTAACCATTAGGATTTTAATACTCTAACATCTGTGGAATGAATATTTTTGATCTTACACTGATACTTCTGGGTTTCCTACAGCTACCATTACCTGGATTGGATGGAGTGTCGTCTAATCTAAAAATCTCTTGAGTGCATCTCACACACAGTGAGTTACATGAGCAGCAGCCTCTAATGTGCAGTGCATGCCTGCCCCTTTAGGGGGACCCTACAGTTCTCAATCTCATGGTGCGAGTCCAGGAAGTTGGAGCTTAGTTTGTCACAGAACCTTCGAAGTTTCTGGGTCAGTTCTTCCACTCAACTCAGAACCGAGGGGACACGATCAGTTCTGGGGACAATGCTGCAGATTGTGAGATTCACTGAAACGTCATGCACAAGGCTGGTCTTCTCGACCTTCTCTGCCAGTCACTGGAAAAATCCGAGTTTGACTTCGGAGCCCAGATGCCAGCATCATTTGTTGCAATGTGTGACACAATCTGCACCCTGTTCTCTCAATGGGCTCCTGAAATACACAGTGAGTGTACCTAGTGTTGCTTCCTATCCCTTGCAGCAATTTCCCTAAGGGGTACCATCATTCACTGTATGTCGTCTGAACTGCTGATGATTAATGGACCCCTACCCTTTTACATATGCCTCCTCTTGACACCAGACAAAACAAGTTTCCCCAAAGCAGATGTGGTGAGTCCCACTGGATCCGTTTCTGTTTCAGTGAAAGACAGCATCTCAGACTTGTTGGTTACGGGGATTGGTACAACACCCTGAATGCTCCCTGGTCCCCGTCCTCATTGTACAGGACGCCTAGATCTGCCATTGACATGTCACCCACAGTCAAGTAGATGAGTAATGACAGATCCAGCACTTTCCACAGGGGAGACAGGATCCACAGGAGAGGACAGTACTTGTGGTACCTCTGGTACCAGTACCACAGGTACACGACTCTCGGGAACTTTTCCAACACACTGATTCACAGCAGCTGCCAATCGTTTGACAGCCATAAGGGTGATTTCCACGTGCTTACTGATATCAACCAACTCATCCCATGTTCGAGAAAGGCATTCACAGTGCACTACATTTTGGCTGGTGCAATGTATTACAGGGCAGTGAACAAATAACTTTAAATTAAGACTGCTCATTATCTCTTAACTTGTTGAGCTAAAAATTTGCTAATTCCCTGTAAGAACTGAAGCAAATACACAAAACGAGATTTCTAATAATGCAGCACAAAAACCTGTGGTTAAAATTACGAGTTTCCTAAAATGTTTTAAGGTTAATTATAAGTGATACACAGGGCTAATCCTCTATAAGGGTAAAGTAGATATAATATAATGTGTCAGTTGGAATATCTGCTACAGTAATTAAATCACAACCGCCGATTTACTACAAATTGTTTGTAGGTTATGCAAAGGGCAATGGTAGCTTCCAAAACGTCCAAAAACGCATTTTATTTGTGATGATATACAATGAAATTCAAGGGTGGTATATTATTTGGCAACTGTGACCCACAATACTGCTTTGCTATGAAAAAGGCTACATTACGGACCCAAAACGCTCAAACCATTTACTTAACAGAAATATAGTTTTGTGAGCAACTGAAAATTATCCAAAATAACCTATTTCACACGTATTTATAGAATGAATACACTTAGATCATATAATTTAGTCTGTCTCAACAGTAAACCCACAAAACAAAATGCATGCCTAGAAATGTTATCTCAAGTGTCTGAAGAAATAATGTCGTCTTGGATGTTATGAAACACATGCTGTCTGACCATGATGGCATATTTCTAAAATTAACTGGGCTTGGCAAAGGTCAAGAGCAAACAAAAGAACCTAGAGCAGTGAGACAGCTAAATCATACAAACATCCAGAATGAGATTTTCACTCAGCAGCGGAGTGTGCGCTGATATGAAACTTCCTGGCAGATTAAAACTGTGTGCCGGACCGAGACTCGAACTCGGGACCTTTGCCTTTCGCGGGCAAGTGCTCTACCAACTGAGCTACCCAAGCACGACTCACGCCCCGTCCTCACAGCTTTACTTCTGCCAGTACCTTGTCTCCCACCTTCCAAACTTTACACAAGCTCTCCTGCGAGCTTTTCTTTAGTATTAAGGAACTACCACACAATAAATTTAAAATGGTGATGGAATCACAGCTAAAAAGAAAGGTTTTCTATAATGTTCAGGAATTTTTATGTAATACTATAAATGATTTAACTGCAATTTGAACTAAATTGTGTATATTATAAACTGGGTAATATAAAAGTGTAAACTGAAATTTATGTATGTTTAATATGTAACATTGTATTCTGTTGCCCACAAAGAAATAACTTACACAAGCATAAATTAAAATTTATATAAGTTATATGTAACATTAGAATAGAATAGAATAATTTTATTGTCATTAGGCCATTAAGGCAATAGACAAAGTAATACATATAATACAATGTAATTCATGTTGCAATAGAACAACAGGTTTGTTATAACAGTGTAATATTACAACTGATGAAATCCTACAAAGTCATATTTATAACACAATATAATTTATGTTGCAAAAGAGCAATAGATTTGTTATTACAGTATAATATTACAATTGACAAGGTCATACATATACTACAATATAGTTCATGTTGCAAAACAACAATAGGTTTGTTATTATAACATAATATTACGATTGGTGAAATCCTACAGAGTCATACTTATAATACTATATAATTGCTGTTGCAAAAGAATAATCGGTTTGTTATTACAGTACAATATTACAATTGATGAAATCCTTTACGTTGTAGAATGGGTGGGCAACTAACCAGTCATACAGTGCTTGTTTGAATGGTTGCTCTGGTAAATCTTGGATAGCTAGTCGAAGTTTATTAAATAATTTATGCCCCATTAGTTCATAACTCTTCAGTGATTTTGAGAGTCTGTGAAATGGAGTATAAATACATCTATTCGTCATAGTGTTGTAGCAATGTGCATTTTCTCTGCGTTTAGCTTTGGGCAGCTTCTTTTTCGTGTAGATTAAGACATAGTATATATATAGGTTTATTACTGTCATAATTTTTTGCTCAGAAAACAAAAGGTTTACAGTGTGCCTTATATGATGAGCCTGTAATTACCCTAATAGCTTTCTTCTGCAGTAGAAGAATGTCATGCACACAACTGAAGTTTCCCAATAAAATGATACCATAGGTTATTATGCTTTGGAAGAATGAGAGATAGAATATTCTAACATAATTTTTAGGTACAAAATCCATTAGTCGCCTTAACAGATAGATTACCCTAGGCAACTTATCACTAAGATACTTGACCCCAAGATAATTTGTCATCCAAATATACTCCTATAAACTTAACATAACTAGGATCGTCAGGTCGTAGCTTGTCTTTTAGACTAAATACTATCTGCTGAGTGTTATTTTCACCAATCAAAAATCCTTTTGCTTTAAACCACTGGGATGCTTGGGCAATTGTCTCTGTAACACAAGTTTTAAGGCTATTGAGGTCATTACTGCTGTTCAGAAAAGTTGTATCATTTGCATATAGTACAGTTTTGATGTAATACATGACGGCAGGTCGTTAATCATTATTAGGAACAGGAAAGAGCCCAGTACAGATCCCTGTGGGACACCTACCTTAACTAGTTCTACACTGGACAATTCTTTGCCAACACAGACAGCTTGCTTACGGTTCTGTAAAAATGATCTTAATAGTTTAAGGCTATTACCTCTAATACCATAGAAGTTAAAGTGTATGTTCTACACAGTCAAAGGCTTTGCTTAGGTCACAAAAAGTGACTTGAGCAAAGTCTTTATACTCAAATACTTGAGGGATGTATTTTAACACAGCATCTATCACATCAGTTGTTGACATGTTTTTCCTAAATCCATACTGAGATCCACTAATAATTCCTATATTATCAAAGTAATCAGATAATTGTTTGTAAACTGTGTATTCCAGAACTCTAGAAAAAGATGAGACTATGGAAATTGGGCAGTAACTTGAGGCAGAGTCTTTATCCCCTTTTTTATCAACTGGAATTACTCTAGACAGTTTAAGCTCATCAGTAAAATATCCTTCAGCTAGACATTTGTTTATACAATGTGTTAAGGGGTACACAATACTGCGTATGACTTTCTTTAGTGTGTTACAGGATAAGTCACATATGTCTACACTGCCTGATGATTTTAACTGTTTCGCTATTCTAAATACAAAATCTGGTGAGACGTCAGAGAAAGTGAAGATACTTGTATTTATCGATGATATACAACTATTTTTTGAAAGTAACTGTGATGAGCTGATTTCGGGTTTAGCAATACCACTTCCTACTTCTTCAACTGATTTAACAAATAATCATTGAATTTTTGGGGAGAGATATTAATTGTAACATTTCTTTCATCTTTAGCAACACTATTTATTAGCTTCCAAGCCGCTTTGCACTTGTTGGTGGATTTCTCAATACTTCCGAGATTGTGTGCTTTTTTGGCTTCTATGATTTCTTTTTTCTATTACGTCCTACATGTAACATAGGCTGAATTAGCTTGATTAGTCTTCAATCTTATATTCTGTTGTCCACAAAGAAATAACTTGTACTTGACTATGTCTTATGCAACAGCAATGTTGTCTTCAGACAAATAAAAGGAATTGATTGATTGATTGACATCAGAGAACGACTGCTGAACGAGGATAGGCCTACTGTTCTCAAAAGTTTTAAAAGAGCACAATTAATTCAAGGCCTACAACTGAAGATAACAGTATGAGGTTATTGCGGTACGGTACTCACGGATGTACAAATTTTCACAATATATCGCAGTACTAATGGTTATGGGTACAATCAATGAAAGACTAAGCAGGAGCCACGCGAACAGTAAAATATGCGATTCTAGAAATTGAAATCGACACACGTAACTTGTATATGCAGTCTCACACAAAGAAAATTCCGAAGTCGGCTTTTATATATAAATAAACGTGCGTATTGCAAAGATTTTTCACTTAGCTGTCTCTGCTGCACTGGTGTGCAGAAAAACACTGGTGGGTCAACATCGCTACAATGTGCAGCACCAACAAAGCACGCTTTCTGCCTGTAGCAGCTAACAGTGTTGTCTATATTCACTAATATTATTAGCAGCTACAGAGAAAAAACATTGGCTTTTAATTAAACAAAAAACAAGTACGCTTTATAAATGGATGTATTATATTGGACTACTTTTAAGTCATGTATAAAATTATAGATTGGAGCAACGAGTATGATCCACCAGTTGCCTGGGATTCATAGAATTTGAGATTTAGATTAGATTAGATTTACTTTCATTCCAATTGATCCGTAGTGAGGAGGTCCTCCAGGATGTGGAACATGTCAGCTTTCACCTCAGTTGAAGTAAATCTGAGCTCACAGCCCTTAAGAAACATGGCAATGATACAGCCTATGTTATTATACTAATGAATACATACTTTGATGCTAAACCTTCCATCAAGCTATCAGGATTGTGGGACATTAATGTGAACTGAAAGATTACAGTAAGACCAAATAAAGTAAAAAATGAAAAAGAAAAAACGTACAACTTAACAAAAAATTCATACAACCAGATGCACAGAAACTTCCTGGCAGATTAGAACTTTGTGCCAAATACAGAATTGAATTCAGGAGCTTTGAATTTTGTGAGCAAGTCCTCTATCATCTGAACTATGCAAGCACGACTCACAACACACCCTCACAGTTTCCACCAGTAACTCATCTTCCACATTTTGAGTTATTGGTAGAAGTAAAGCTGTGAGGCTGGGTTTGTAAGTCATGCTGGTGTAGCTCAATCCGTAGAGCACTTGTCCCCAAAAGACGAAGATTCCAAGTTGGAGTCTTTGTCCAGCACACAGTTTTAATCTGCCCAGAGGTTTCATAACAGCACACACTTCTCTGCAGAGTGAAAATTAAATTCCAATGTATGACAGCTGAATAGAAAGACTGGATGAACACCAAAAGAAATGCACAGTGTACTTATGATTAACAGAGCTGATTTTGTTGCATTAACACCCGTGTTTTCAATTAGTAATTTGTCAGTTATTGCTGGTGGGAACACATATTTTTAGCTCTCTGAACAATGAGAACCTTGACTGTAAATCTCGACCAATAAAACTTCTTATCACATTTTTGTAAACGCTCACGTAATGATATACTTGTATCTCTTGTTTTTCTGAATGTCAAAATAATGATGTTTTGTCCCCTATTAGGAGCTGTTTACAACGTTTGTCATTAAATCAGTACGTGAGTCAACACTAGCAGCAAACCAGTGGCTTGGGGAATACGGCAGACTCAACTGGATAGACACATCAGGTGTCGGTATGGACAGCTGGGAGGTACCCAATGATATCCCCAATATCACTCTCAAACCCATGCAAATCAGGACATTTATTGTTGAAGTAACTCGGTAAAGCACTGGCAGACAGATGCAGACAGGTATACCTCTTCTGTTCATGTCATAAAATGTACGAGACATATTTACTGAATAAATAATGGTTACATAAGTATTTCGTATTCTGCGATTTTTATTATTTCCCTTCCATCATGTTATATTTGTTTATATATGCGGATATTTACATTAGAAAATCAGTATCCTGAAGTCCTCTCGTCCAGTTAATATGATGCTCCTCTCCGTTTTTCGATTATAAACTATGACACTAAGTATATGATTAGAAAAAGTTATTTTGTATTTTTTATTGCTTTCCATAGATCCCCCAAGAAGGAGAACATACAGAGATGCACGCAAGTTGGGTACGCATTAGCAAAAGACAACCAAATCACAGAAACTTAGGACGTACCCTGCAGTAACAATAAAGTACCACTACACTGCTTATTGGTATTTATTGTTATGGCAGCTAAAATTAACTTAATAAATTAAAAAGGAAGCTATTACTTTGCATAAAGCAGACGTTCTTTCAGTTATATTAAATAATTTACTTTTTAAATCTTCCAGGCAGATTAAAACTGTGTGCTTGGTTAAGTCTCAAACCCAGGACCTTTGCCTTCTGTGGGCAACTGTTCTACTGACTGAGCTACCCAAGAGTGACTCATGACTCATCCTCAAAGCTTTTCTTCCGGCATTAACTCATTTCACAAAATTTCTCCTGTGAAACTTGCAGGACTAACACTTTTGCAACAATAATGTGAAGATATGCTTAGCCACAGCCTGGTGGCTGTTTCCAGAATGAAATTTTTCACTCTGCAGTTCAATGTGCACTGGCAAAACTTACTGGCAGATGAAAATTGTGTGCCAGACTGGGACATGAATCCAAGATCTTTGCCTTACACGGGCAAATGCTCTACCAAATGAGGTATCCAAGTACGACTCAAAAGCTATGCACACAGCTTTACTTCCACCTTTACCTTATCTCCTGCCTTTCAATCTTCACACAAGTTGTGAAGCATGGGTTGCGAGTCAAACTTGTGTAGCACAGTTGGTAGGGCACTTGCCAATGAAAGGCAAAGGTCCTGGGTTTGAGTCCCAGTCTGGCACAGTTGTAATCTGCCAGTCAGTTTCATATCAAATCCCACTGCATTGCAGAGTGAAAAGTTTCATCCTATCTGCTCTTTATCTCCTTTGTAACGTAGTATCCAATTGATCAGATTGGTATCTTTCAAAGAAAATAATGACCTATATCTGTCAATGCAGATTGTTCATGGACAATTACCTGTCATGAATATATACAATGAGCACTTCTACTTGTCATGTAGTGACTGTTGCTTTTTGATCATTGAATCTAGCTGTTCAAACAATATGTCTTGCCTAATGACGTATCTTTTTAATTTTGTTTTGAATAGGCTGTAATCCCTAATTTATTGCTTTATCTTGCATTGAAGCTCTGTAAATATGTTTGCATTGAGCTCCAAGCAAGGAGATAAAGTCTAAATTAAAATTATTTGTCATCGTACAAATCATAGTTCACCTGAAAATGACTTTTGTTATCAGCAACAAATACCATTAAGGATTAACTGTACTGGTGAATGAGAATTATGATGTATGAGGTGTGATCCAAAAGTAATGAGAATTTTTAATTTTGCAGGCTTTATACAACCAATTTTCAAATTTGTTTTTATCTTATAGGTACAAATTAGGTACATATTAGTTGAGGACCAATTGGATGAAAATCAGTGTGGGTTTAGGCCTATTAGAGGTTGTCAGGACCAGATCCTTAGCTTACGGCAAATAATGGAGAAGTGTTATGAGTGGAACAGGGAATTGTATCTATGCTTTATAGATCTAGAAAAGGCATACGACCAGGTTCCTAGGAGGAAGTGACTGTCTGTTCTACGAGATTATGGAACAGGAGGAAAACTTTTGCAAGCAATTAAAGGTCTTTACATGGATAGTCAGGCAGCAGTTAGAGTTGACGGTAAATTGAGTTCATGGTTCAGAGTAGTTTCAGGGGTAAGACAAGGCTGCAACCTGTCTCCACTGTTGTTCATATTATTTATGGATCGTATGTTGAAAACAATAGACTGGCTGGGTGAGATTAAGATATGTGAACACAAAATAAGCAGTCTTGCATATGCGGATGACTTAGTTGTGATGGCAGATTCAATTGAAAGTTTGCAAAGTAATATTTCAGAGCTATATCAGAAATGTAAGGACTATGGTATGAAGATTAGCATCTCCGAAACGAAAGTAATGTCAGTGGGAAAGAAATATAAACGGCTTGAGTGCCAAATAGGAGTAACAAAGTTAGAACAGGTGGACGGTTTCAAGTACTTAGGATGCATATTCTCACAGGATGGCAACATAGTGAAGGAACTGGAAGCAAGGTGTAGCAAAGCTAATGCAGTGAGCGCTCAGCTACGATCTACTCTCTTCTGCAAGAAAGAAGTCAGTACCAAGACTAAGTTATCTGTGCACCATTCAATCTTTCGACCAACTTTGTTGTATGGGAGCGAAAGCTGGGTGGATTCAGGTTACCTTATCAACAAGGTTGAGGTTATGGATATGAAAGTAGCTAGGATGATTGCAGGTACTAGTAGATGGGAACAATGGCAGGAGGGTGTCCACAATGAGGAAATCAAAGAAAAACTGGGAATGAACTCTATAGATGTAGCAGTCAGGGCGAACAGGCTTAGAAGGTGGGGTCATGTTACACGCATGAGAGAAGAAAGGTTACACAAGAGACTCATGGGTTCAGCAGTAGAGGGTAGGAGGAGTCGGGGCAGATTAAGGGGAAGGTACCTGGATTCGGTTAAAAATGATGTTGAAGTAATAGGTTTAACATCAGAGGAGGCACCAATGTTAGCACTGAATAGGGGATTATGGAGGAATTTTATAAGGGGGCTATGCTCCAGACTGAATGCTGACAGGCATAATCAGTCTTAAATGATGATGATGATGATGATGATGATGGTACAAATGTTTTTATGTATGTTTGCATTTTAAGTTATTTTGAATATTTCGTTTATTGTGGTGTGAGGACTAATTTCTTTGATTTACTCTCAGTGTGTGTGCTCTTGTGAACCATGTTGTGTGTCATTCTTGTATCTGATGCAATATTTATGTAAAGAGATTCCTTTACTAAAGTATTTATTATTTTATGGGGATTGAGATGTTATGTACAGTAATATCAAACCCAACATTAAGTATTCGCTCGTTTATAATGAATTAACTTCATTTTGATCATGTCGGTACAAACACATCCGCTCGAATACACAGTTCGGAACACACAGAGATCAACAGTTTTCAAAGAAGTTCGTTCTCAAAGATGAGGCGGTCGACTCTTGCAGTCGATAACCACCACAGAGCCCCCGCCGGTAGTGCGGAGCACAATAAGGATGGTGAGAGGCGTGTGTGCCCCAGGCCGGCTGATAGTGCGGGTGCGCATGACCAATTGTGTCGTGGCAGGGGCTAGTGCGAGGCGCGATCGGACTGTTTCTCGATGTCTCGGTAGGCACGACCAGGGGAGGGGAGGAGTCATGGAAGGCGTCCACAGGTTGACCGTGCCATGCTTAGGGTGTATATGTGGGCAAGGAAAAAAAATTATCGGATTTTTCCCAGATTTCCTGGTTAAAAATACACTTTCTCCCAGGTGAAAAATACTTTTTCCGTGTTAAGTGACATATTTTCCCTGCGAAACTTATCAATCCTTTGAATGGTTATGATTTTACATACAGGTGTTGAATTTCCCGGCACTTTAGAAAAGAAAACTCAGGGAAAAAGTTGCGTTTTGGAAATATCTTTGATGTGCAACAACATATACGCTGCGTATTTTCGTATTATGAAAGTGTACATTGGAATTCCACCAAACACCGCATGTTACTTTCCGAATCATTGAAATCGAGATTGAGATGCGCTTCTGTAAGCCATTTATAGCTCATGTCATGTGATCTCGCCAGCCGATGACAGTGGATATTCAGAGCATGGGACACGTGATGTAGTCAGCCAACAGCAACATCACTGTTACAAAGCACAAACAGGGAAAGTTAATAGTTTAAATTAGTATAGTGTTGCTACAAGAAAAACAAAGCGTTAACATATAATATTGGTCTCTAAGGTTAATAAGCTGCAGGGGAAGCTAAGCTTTTGCATATAATCTTTACCTTTTTTGCCCATGTTACATTTTAAGATATATCACACAAATGTGCCAGTAAAATTTTTAATAGTGACATAAATGACTTATCTTCAGGGTTCAAAATTCTTCTAAATGGCTCGTCATCAAAGAGTTCATTTTTAAATGAGTGTCATACGCTCTGTGATTTAAGAAATTCACGCTACATGCTTGCACATAGTGCAACTTGCATAAAAGGATATTTACTTTGAAAGTGATGCCTTTCAAACCACCATTCACAATATTTTCCCACGACTTGTTAGAAATAGGTTCGTTGCAGCAGTTGCCTGAGAGTGCAGAAAACAGGCGACACTGCGCTTACGCAGCTACCATGACGTAGGAAGCCCGTATGTACGTATGTATAAAAGATTGAAAGATCATACATTGTCATAAAAGAAACAAGACATCGAGGGTACTGCAAGAGCATCGGACTTTCGTGAACCACATTAAAACATGCACATTTAAAGCGCATACTTTAAGTGCACATTCGTATGTCCCGATTCCCAATGAAGCAGACCTCGACCTGATATTAAGCCTTTCAGTGTGGTTTTCGGGATGTAAATTGTCTTGGAGCACCAGTACTGTATTACATCGTGTTTGGTTCTTTATTATGACATAATGCCATATGTGCTAGAAGATGAAAACGTGCACTTGAAATGCAGTGAACAGTTGAAACTAGCCAGTAACAGTACTGTGGAATTAAATATTTCGTTTCAAATACATTGACTTCCTCTGCGGAAAAGGTTAATAAAAGCCAAATTCCCTTAGTATACAGGCAAAAATAACTTCACTATCAGGAAAGGTGGAAATAAAATAAAATGTGAAACTAATTACATATTTTAGCCTTCTGCAATTATGTAAATGTATTTTAATTCACTATATAGCTCCTGGCCACAGACATCCGTTTTGTTTTCATTTGACATGAGAGTAAACGAAGGAGAAACAGCAAAATCACTAAATGTAAACACCGGTTACGTGGAGACTACCCAATATATCTCAGACTGCTCGGCGCATCAGCCCCGGATCTACGATATTTGCTAACCAGGTCAATACCAAAAAAAATCGAATTCTCAAAAATATGTTCATCTTGTAGCGCACATCTTTCTGAAAAGTCTGAAACATAAAACATATGTGTTCGAGGAAATGTAAGACATGTTGTTTGGTCGTAAGTGTGCCAAAGTGCAGTGCCACGTCTCTTCAGACAGCATTCTTCTATCGCACGTCACTGTATTTCGCTCTGTGGAATTGAAACGTGTATATTTTGTAATGGATGCCGTCAAACTATATTCAGGACAGTGGAAATTGAAATGCCTGTGATGCCTCTTCTGCTCCCAGTCAGCCGGTTTGACAGCCTGCCCCTCTAAAAAAAAAGAAGTCTCGCAATTAATAGTGAATGAGATTATTTGTAATCGGGAGAAGAAGAACTCTTCAGAAAATTTGCACTCTTTATTGCCTATTAACTAACAACTTGCTGTTTTGTGTGACATAAAATTAAATATAGGATATATAAAAGCAATAAAGACAAGAGCCAAGCAATAAAGTACACATTTCTTCAATTAGCTCCTAGCATTTTTTTCTATCTAATCTTGCTACAGCTTTACATGGTGTGCTTTCCTTTCTGAGAAAGAATCTATTACCTCATCAAAGTTCATCAAACATTTTGCTACATGAAAAATCGAAATGTCGTTATCTAAAACTGAAAAAACTGTTAATATGAATAATACCCATGACTGGTGTGGTTTCTTGATCTGATTACATCTATTTTGTCACTGTTTGCTAGATAAAAGAAAATAGGCCTTTCTAATATTGCAGCAATTTTGTAACACACATCTAATAAACGAGACTGTTTTGGCACAAATGGTCATTTTTATAACACAACAGAATATAATTCACAAAGTACCAATATCAAATGCGTATGGGGCCTACTACAAGCAAAAAGCTTTATGTTAGGAAATAGTTTCACATTTCATTCATACGCACCAGCATGAGATCGAAAAGTACTATTACGAAATTTTTATACAAATTTGGAATTGTCTTATTCTTCCATAATTTGTGTGATGTCCCAATTTCTTCTCCTTCCTCATTCTAACAAACAATCTTGTCTTCACCAATTCTGCAGCTATTCCCACCATGTCAAAATTTGATTGCTGATTAACTTCACTAACCCTGGCAGAATCACAGGTTGAGTTATTCCGCGATTATTCTCTGGTTAGGCGTTGTTACATGTTCGTACAACGCGTTTTCCGCGTTACTTCCAGAATATAACTTAAGCGGCTGACAACTGGTCCTTACTAGTGTAGCGATCTGGCCAAAAATTTTCTGTCAAAATTTCATTTTCTTGGATACACCGAGTAGATAATATGTAATCTTCCTCACCTGTTATTTCTGTTAGTCGTTTATTTCCATTCTGGTGGTCTGAATCTATGGATTTCGCTAGTAATTATAACAACGCTGATCATTTGCATACCCAATCAACCACATAATGAGACAGCAATTGGCATTCATCCGTTCGGCTTTACTCCGCTCAACTCATACAGCCTGTGGAATGTTTATTTCGAGGTGCGACGAAGATTCTCCTGACAGAGACATCACGTACACTATGCACGCCTCCAAATATCAACTTATGATTCTTTCAGAAATTAATTTAAAATGTGTTCAAAAATGTTCAAAAACCAACAGGGATCTGTTTCAAAATCATATGAATAATTGATAGACCAATGTGCGCTGGATGCTAGGCGCTTTGTGAAGCAAGTTTTTTTCCCCCCTCAAGAATATGAATTTGGCGCCCCCTTTCCCCGCTGGCATCTACCTGCTTGCTGCGACTCCTTGCACAGCCACATTCCTGTAGCCAGAAGTGGGAGAATCTACTACTCAAGCGTGACTTAACTGCGCATGCACATGAGCCCGCTCGTAACTGCTAAAACGAATCTAATGTAAACAAGTGTGACTTCACGCTCACCGGTGGTAATTTGTTGTTATGAATCATTGCATAGTCTTCCTAAACCCTTTGACACATTTTGCTGTTGGCACACGCTTGCATGAGCACTGTGTGTCGTCGTTGTACAGGCGCATTTCCTCCGCAATTAAGTTATTTTAGTTTTTTTCTCTCATTTATATTTTATTGTTGAAGTGTTATTCTGCAGTAGCGGGATACAGTAATATCCCTTGTTAGAGTATCGGTTCTTACCAGTCAAAATTTTTTATTTAACAGAAAACTAAAACAATGAAAAATTCCTGGAATTCTAAAAAATTCCCGGGTTTTTCCCGATTTTCTCCCGGATGAAAAAATTCCCGGGTTTTTTCCGGATCTTCCGGTTGTTCCGGGTCGTATACACGCTGCATGCTGCTGATGGCACGGTGGAAGCAGAAGGCGGCGGGGTGTCGGTGGGGGGAGCATCGTCGTGCCGATGCCGTGCGGCGCAGCAGGGTTTCGTTCCGATCAAAGGTGCGGAGTGCGTCGAAGATGCGATGCGATGTATTGGCAAAGTATTTGCCGGCGGGCGCCACGGTAAATGCAACGTGTGTGATGGCAGGATGTTCCGAGCGGAGTCGACAGTGTCGGTGTTTTGATGTGCGAAACAGCTGAGGTCGAAGGTTGGGGGGCGTGGCCGTGAGCCCTGTGCACGAAGCATGGCGACGGTGAGAGGTGGTGGAAGGCGGACGTGGTCGGCGAAACCGTGGTCGGAGCAGGAAGGCGATGAGACGTAATGTGAAGGTGAAGAAGTCGAATCGGCGGATGAACTACTGGTCCGTGGCAGAGAGGCAACACAGTTCGACGGAACTGGACCTGCGTGTGTGCTGTCGCTGTCGGCGCTGCGGTCGAGTTGTAAGGCTGCAAGCTGCTAGCACAAAACTGCTGCGCAGTCGTCTGTCGGAATGGACAGATGCTCACTCGTCGAAGCAGAAACGGCAGATGTGTCGGTCGTACATTGCGCAGGTAGTGAAGAGGGCGGCAAAGAAAGCGGCACTGTAATGCGGCTGATTATGCCGTGGTACAGAAACGAAGTGTCTGGAACTACCGAGGAAAGGTGGCAGTGGCGTAAATAAGTTGCTTGTATCACATCAGTTCGTAGAATTTCCACTTGAGGCGGTGTGATGATGACAGTTGTGACAGATCCATGTAGCGTGATCGTCAGGGTATTAGTTGTAGCTGGTAGTAACGGCAAAGAATCATCAGGAGTCGGAGGCACAACAATGACAGGAGCATCTCGTTGCACGTCGTGCTCGGTCGGTGTCGGCTGCAGCATGTGTAACTGATCTTGTACCAACAAGTTGTATTTCGCAATTTGCTCACGTAGCTGTCGCAGTTGTTCAGGTGGAAATGTATGTCGTGAAGCAGTCTGCTGCGTATCACTGAGTAAGATGGAGGTGAAATCAGAATCTGTATCTATCAAAGGGTAACCTGGCGTACAAGACAAGGTCGGCGGCACAGTATTGACGTAACAGTTCGAGTAGAAGAGATCGCGTGTGCGATCGGGAATGTGAAACTCAGTACTCGGCGGCGGCGGAGTGAGAACACGTCCACTGCTGTATGAAGCATTGATATCGCTGAAATCGTCTTCTCGGGTGGGTGAACAAGCTGCGGGCGCGATCGAGTAGTGAACGGCCAGGCGGTAAGCGTGCGTAGTGTCGGCGAGTTGTTGACAAGATGTGGGTGCCGTAGCCGTGGCGGGCTCGCATGTAGCGCAGCTGCTTGTTTTGACTGGGTCGAGGGTCAGTGAGCCAGCAGGCGGCGGCAACGCCACCTAGAGAGGCCCAGTGTTGCACTGAGAAACAGCCGGCACTGTTGTCGGTGTAATTGGTGCATTGTCATTGATCGGTAGGATACCCTTGATGAAATTGCTCCTGTGATGTTGGTGACAGGCGCTGAATTAAAGCGGCTTTCACTCTGGTCTACTTGTCACTCAAATTGTCACAGATAATGTCCGTAATTGTATAATGGTAGTCCTTTAGGTGCCTGAAGAGTACGAGGTATTTTTCACTTTCGTCGGAGATGCCATAAGAGGAGAATATATACTCCGTGGCTATGGAAGTTGGTCCAAGAGAAATGTTGGTAGTTGAATGCTGCAAATGAGGGACAAGTGCGGAGAAGCGGCAGAAAAGTTGGCGCGAACATTCGAACTCTGGAAGACGAGCTGTGTGGAAACCGGATCGAACGAATTTGCACGCGGTGTGGAAGACGCGGTAGCCGTGACGGGCGTTTGTGAATTCGATCAGGCATGTGATTTAGCCATAGTTTGGAGTTCGTCCGAACTGGGATTTGCAACATAGTCCCCATTTGTTGCAGTACATTGTTTGGCATGATTGTCCAATGTCGAAGCACTGCACAAAGTTAATTCATTACACAAAAGCAAGTCAAAATTGTTCAAATTAATTGGCGAAGGAGAACCGCACTGACCGGAAGTGAAATTACTGACGCGGTGAGCGGGTTTCGAAGGACGACGTGTGCTCCTCGGTCGCATTGTCGATGTATGAGAAGCTGACGAAAGTTACCAAAAAGTACGATTCACACAAGAGTCGGCAATTTACACTCTAATTACATTTCCTGTACACTGCATCCAGATGCAGCATGATGTGAAGTCGATGGACGTAGAAATCCGACAAAGGGTTGCTGCATTGTTTGTCCATGGCGATGTTCCGGGTCTAGTGAAGCAGGGGACACAACCCGTCGGCTTTGAACAATAACGTCATTCCTTAGTCATAGATAGTAATGTCTTCACTTCGAGGCATAGATAATAAAGCAGTTCTGTGTTCTAATAAGCGCTATCATTAAAATAATTGAATGTGAATCTAAAAGCGATCGCTTGATATTCGCTAAATCATTAAATGTGTGATTTAATTGAGTTAATTGTTTGTTTCTTATTCAGACGGTACTTAATGTTTTTCATAATGATATTGAGGTGATGTGGATTATTAGTTTTTTATTATAGAACAATTTGTAGTGTCTTATTTTCGTTTATAGGAATGGATGTGTCTATCCGAATGAATCTGGACGATTTAAGGGAAGTTATGGTCCAAGATATGTTGACCACAATTTGCTTCCTGCAAATGTGTGGTCTCATTGCGGAATACGTTCAATGTCGTGAGTGCGGCGAACATATGCGCCTTACGAGTGTATCAAGTTGCCGTACTCACGACTTATTCGTATGGCGCTTTTAAGTGTTTTTTGGATTTAAAAAAAAATCTCACAAGATAGAATAAACTGATCCTAAGATACAGATGCTTCAGTAGCTGATAAGTGTTTTTTGGCTTAAAAAAAAATCTCACGAGATAGAATAAACTGATCCTACTTTATTAAGCAATCAATAAAAAAACTAAACTTCATAATCTATTCTATTTTCAGTTTACCATTTTCGCTTTTTCTGTTATGTTTTAGTTTAGTTTTTTTATTGATTGCTTAATAAAGTAGGATGTTTATTCTATCTCGTGAGATTTTTTTTTAAAGCCAAAAAAACACTTATCAGCTACTGAAGGGAGCTACAACACTAAGAAGAATCGCTTCTCGGCTTTTGACAAGATCAATGTGTAGTTCCCTTTCAACAAATGAAACACAAAGGTTAAATAAACAATCAAAACATATAAAATGAAACAGGTTGCAAATGTAACGTACGTGTATTTCCACCTATTCGTTACCAGTGTACATATATCTAGGTCAATGGAAGTCTGGTATACATATATTTCATACGAATGTCCTTCTGTCATCAGTAATACTGATATTCAATTAAAAAAACACTGTTAGTAATAGCGGAGACGAAATAAACAGCACATCTACAATTTGTATCCCGTGTTCCACTTAGGGTTTACTGAAGCGGAGGATACATCGTTCAGGTGAAGAACAGGACAGTAATGCTAGTGAAAACGAAGAAATCACCTTACGACAAACTCGTATTCCCTACTGTACTTAAACAACACACTTCGAATGAGCTTTTAATTTGTATCGGGTGTTTCATTTGCGGTTTAGTGAAGCAGGGGATACATAGTTCAAGTGAACAACAGGACAGCAATGCTAGCTGAAACTAAGAAATCGACTACGCTGAACTTGTATCCCGTACTGCACTTAAGCAATACAGTTCGAAAGACTTTCGAGATACAACTGACATACATGTAATGTGATGTATTCTTTGCTAGTAATTTCATTCATTTCTTTCCATTGTATTTTGCGGAGAAATACTAAGATACAAACACGCGATATCGTTAACGTGAAAATACTACTGGCCCTTACATATGTGAAATAAAGTTTATCTCTCTCGCATTCCTTTGTTTCTCAACATTCTCCTCAGCTCTTTCATCTTTGTAATACATGTTCTCTGGCAACTTGTGACGTCATTGTTCAAAGCCGACGGGTTGTATCCCCTGCTAAACTAGACCCGATGTTCCAGTACACATTTTTGGCGTCGTAAGCGGCGTTCGTGAGCGTCGGGGTCACCAGTATGGAGGTCGAGATGTTACGTACGGTAATATCGAACCCAATATTAAGTACTCGCTCGTTTATAATGAATTAACTTCATTTTGATCATGTCGGTACAAACACATCCGCTCAAATACACAGTTCGGAACACACAGAGATCAACAGTTTTCAAAGAAGTTCGTTCTCAAAGATGAGGCGGTCGACTCTTGCAGTCGATAACCACCACAATTTAATAGTGTGTCTCTAATGCTTCTGACTATGGCATATATTGGATAACCTAGAGAGGTGAACCTGTTATTGTGCATTTCCGTGTCACGTTGATTTTCTACAGTGATCATCATCATTTATTGTAAATAACGTTACCTATGAGCAGAACTCCCTCATTTGTAGGTGTATAATAACTATATATTTATGGTTGTTCAAAGCAGAAGAATACATAGAGACTTATTACAGGTTAAGCTACAATATTCAGAAGCGGAATCAGTCAGACAAGGAAAGCCAGCACGTGTATCGACATTGGTCACATTTCTGCCCAACGTGGAAAGGCCACTGACCAGTGAAGTTTGCACAACAGCAGTCAGCACTTTGACAGATCAACGACCGAGCAGATGGGCAATGCTTCCAAGGAAAAAACAACAACCAGTGCAGTTTGCAAATCAGTGGTCATACTGAACTCACACGCGTGACGTATTTGGCGATGCTGTGGAGGATGAAAGGGCAATGCCCGACCACGCCAGCATAGAGGTATAAATCAATGGAAAGCCAGTACGTTTGTCAAAATTGGTCACGTTTCTGCCCAATGTGAGAAGTAGAGATCAATGACTGAAGAGTCAGTCGCCGCCCTAGAAATTTCGCATTATTGGCGAAAACACTGAATAAATACCTCAGATAAACGGGCATGCGAATGTCCTTTGAGGGGAGAAAGAAGACATGAATAACAGTCGCCTGGGCAGATGGACTGATGGTTAGTCAGCGGACGCCATACTTCGCTACAGCGACTTAGCCGCTACCCTGATCAACAGAAGACGACGTCGGTATCGCGCCAGTAGGTCAACGCAAAACATGCCATCCCAAATGTTACCAGAAACAAGTTCATGTGGTAATTACCCTGGTGGCTGGTGAGCACAAAGGGACTGCAGCCTCACCAAATGGGTCACCTGTGAACCTAGATTTTCAGGAAAAAGAGAGGACACTGAGAAAGATGGGGCCATAGCATTTATTTCGTTCTGTGGTGCGTTATCGGGAAAGGTAGGTCGAATTCTTCAAAAACATCAAGTGAAGACTGTCTTCCACCCACCACTTAAGACACAGGCACTGCTTGGTTATGTCAAGTACGATCTAGGGCTACGGGAATCCGGAGACTGCCAGACAACCTACAAATATGGCTTGACTTACATAGATCAAACGGTGTGTACTATCGAAGACTGTTGCCAAGAACATTGACAGCACACCAGACTGCAGCAGCCTAACAAGTTGGTGGTTGCTGAACATTGGCTCTCAGAATTACATAGGTTCTGACACAGATGTCCAGCCGGCCGGTGTGGCCGTGCGGTTAAAGGCGCTTCAGTCCGGAACCGCGTGACCGCTACGGTCGCAGGTTCGAATCCTGCCTCGGGCATGGATGTGTGTGATGTCCTTAGGTTAGTTAGGTTTAATTAGTTCTAAGTTCTAGGCGACTGATGACCTCAGAAGTTAAGTCGCATAGTGCTCAGAACCATTTTTTTGAACAGATGTCCACATACTAAGACTGTGTCATTAAATAATCTAGCGGGATTCGAGCACAGGAGCCACTGACCAATCAAGAAAGCGGTTGCATCCTTAGGAAGGCCTGTGAACCCGCTTTGACTCTGATTAAAAGGAGAAATAAGACATACCACCACCACGAACTGACTTTCAAAACAGGCAGAGATACTAAGAAGACGTCGCCAGCACGCGCATCTGGGCTCGGACCACAAACGGAATGGATGCTGGATGCTCTGTGCTTGGGTGCGAACCACAGTAGGAACACCTGGAGGGGGCAAAAAGATAAAACCTCGGCGCCGTCGCCTCTGCGGTCAGTTCGCCAGTGCACATGATGATGGCAACGTGGTCACCCATGAACTCTTTCTTCATCCTAGAGGTTGCTGAACTCCGCCAGAAGACGCTGCAACACGTGTTGTCATCTATCACTGGTCACTGGAATCTACAGGCTACGACTCTGCCGCTCATTTGTATGGAGTGTAGCCATGTATGGAAGTGAAACATGGACAATAAATAGTTTGGACAAGAAGAGAATAGAAGCTTCCGAAATGTGGTGCTACAAAAGAATGTTGAAGATTAGTTGGGTAGATCACGTAACTAATGAGGAGGTGTTGAATAGGATTGGGGAGAAGAGAAGTTTGTGGCACAACTTGACTAGAAGAAGGGATCAGTTGGTAGGACATGTCCTGAGGCATCAAGGGATCACAAATTTAGCATTGGAGGGCAGCGTGGAGGGTAAACATCGTAGAGGGGGACCAAGAGATGAATACACTAAACAGATTCAGAAGGATGTAGGTTGCAGTAGGTACTGGGAGATGAAGGAGCTTGCACAGGATAGATTAGCATGGAGAGCTGCATCAAACCAGTCTCAGGACTGAAGACCACAACAACAACAACAATGTCTCAATAAGTGATTGTTAGTGGAACCACCAATGTTTCTCTCACACCTCATCCACTGAGCCAAGTAAAGAACCCATTCCAACCCCCAACAAAGTGTAGCTTTCCCTCCCGCCATCACTGACAAAATAAAGACCTATGCTCCCCCCTGTCACTGACAAAATCCAGTGCCACTAAACCCCGACCTGATACATTTGGTGTCGGATAACCTTGGCTCTATTTCGAGGTACATATGGTAAGGAATTTGTGGTACAAGAAATTCATGACGCCATCACCAGTGATGAGCTGCGACCAACCCACAGACAGCAGACGACAAACTGCAGCTAGCGGACAGTATTTCAGTGTATTGGTGAGCGCAAATTGGTTGCAGATGTTTTTCCTTTTTAAGTAATGTTTTCTCAGTGTAAAAAACAAACTATGTAAAGCTCTCATTTGACACTAGAAAACCTCTTTTCAGAAGGTCTTGTTATTTTGATCGAAATTGTAATCAAATTTCTGATGTTACTAGCTATATAACTGAGTTTATGTTCTTGTGGCCATAGGCAGTATATTTGTGGGAATGACCATTTGTTAAAAAGGAAAGCATTACAATGACAGTCAGTAAGTCACATGCAGTTTCCGACCACGAGGCTATTATGTGCCTAATTAATCAGGTAGCCCAATTGAGGTCTGACAATAATGAATTGTGGAATCGCTTATCCAAGTGTAGGTCGACATCTAGTGAAACCCACTCATCAGCAGCCACCCTTGTGACTCCCTTCTTTTGGTAAGCCAAATGAGGATATTGAAGCACTTTTTGCTGATTTGTTAGCAGTCGCTAAACTTGGTTCCTGCTCAGATGAATAGATGTTCCAAATAACAAAATGACAGTTAATTGGGGAAGCTAAGGCGCACATATTACATCACTCATGAGGAGTTACAAAATGGATTAACTTTTGATTAATTGAAACAAGGTTTGCTCAAAATGTTTAAAAAGCAGAACAGTTGCTATTTCTGTAGTGAGCAATTGAACACCATGTCCCAAAGGTACAAAGAAACAATAGAATTCTTGTGGATAGAATACAACAAGTTAATAGTAACACTTACCAAGTGATCACCAGTGATGAACCCAATAAGTGTATGCTACAACAAGCAGATAATACGGCCTTAGATAATTTTTTCCAAGAATTGCTATCTGAAACACCGCGCTGTGTTAGGCCAGAATTTTCTGAAGAATTTACCTGATACAGTGAACATTGCTACAGCTTTAGTGGAAATAGATGCCACAACAAGGTACAAGGAAATTAAAAAAGTACTTTCTACAGTGGTTCGTTGTTTCACATGTGATCAGGCAGGGACTCATCGCGAAAAATTGTCGTCAGCCACAGTGTACAAATTGTCGAAGTGTTCGCAGTATGCATAGTGTGTGTAGTACAGGGAAATATGCAAACAGAGGTCCGTTAAACAGGAACGGGAACCTAGGAACCGGCGTCAGGCGTTCCCATTAAAATTCCATGCTATTAGAGTGCATGCAAAGGCGGCATGCTGGTTACCACGCACTATTAATGATAAAACATGCAGACATTGCGGCTCACGTGTCAGTCATAAGTGAACAGTGCACTGAGGTCAGGAGATATGACCATCCAAGATATATGTTAAGTGGTATAGGAGGAGGTGACGTACATTCAGTAGGGTGTACATCACTGATCTTTCATATTGAAGTAGTAGGATTCCAGGAGGTTATGGAAGTCGTATCAAGAGTAAGCGACGACTAATATACTATCCTAGGATTTGATTGCTTGAATAAACATCAAGCCATTATCAGCCTCGGGCAGGAAACAGTGGATCTTAGTGGAACATTGTTTCGATTAGGTGACAGCTGTAAAGGCCGCTCTGTCGCAAGATCCCTCTCCCCAGAAAGAGGAATCAACTTAATTGCGAGCAATGTCCTTGTGGATAGATTCACGTGATGAAATACCATTCGGTACAAGAAAGCTACTTTGGGTGGAACTGTCAGAAGAAAATGATGAACTAGACACACCACATTGTTTTGTGCACAGGAGTATAATTGGTGTCACAACAATTGGTAGTGTACAGAAGATACTGGTGCATACAAGTAATTTTGAGACAGAAGACAAGGAGTTACGAAAGGGAACGTCAATAGCTAACATAAGTGCCTTAGAGGAAAAAGATTTTGATTCGTCACACGTAGACAATGCAACAAACCAGCCACCTACAGGACTGCAGAACATATCACACTTAAGGATAGAGGGTACGTTTCCAGCTCAAAATTATGTAAAATTAACACCTATTCCTATCAGGCACTGTTTATAGCGTATATGTTTTACAGATTTTTTGTTCATATCAGGTAATGCAGCGCACTTTCTAAACAAATTAGATGTATTTTGAATATTTTTGAATCTGCTGAGGGGTATTAAGAAAATTAAAAAGAAATCAATGCAATTTTTTTCCAAAATGCTTCCTCAAATTGGCATACCATTTAATCCAATGTTATACACTTGAAGGAGACCAAATTTTTACCAGATATGCATTACATGAGGGCTGAGGTACTAGACCTATTTAATACCTTCTATTATGTATATTACAAGGATAAAAAGTATTGCATCTTACATTTTAATTTTTATAATTTTTTCCTAATAAAAATGTTTTTTGTTCAATAATTTTGTTCATTCTGCAATAAAGCTTAGGTCTACTACATAAGTGTGGACTATTGCAAGTTACAGAAAAAAATTAGAGCAATGCTTTATAGACTTCAGGAAATATTTGTACCTGAATTCTGAAAAATACAACTTGCGGGAAATTGCGAATGAAGATATGAGTGGAATTAAACTGTGACTCACAACATTCCTGAAGCATAGTCTTCATCCTGCAGCATTTCTTCATCTTCAAGCCTCCTCTTGGCGTTCCTTTTAACACTTCTTGCTTCTATGATAACTTGAAGAGTGAATCTTCCATCTTCATGCACCCATTGTCTATCACACTCAAGCAATTGATCTTCCATATTAGAGCTACATTTTATGCCTAAATTCTCAGGACTTCCAACCTTCCTATCACTTCATCATTGAAACATATCACTGTATCTAGTACACCAACTTTTAATGTATTTAGTCCTACAAAAACATTCTTGGGTAATCTTTCCCATATGCAGTGGTTGAAACTTTCATTTGTATTTGGAGTGCCCCCAATGAAGACATTTACTAAGCAAAACAGGGTCACTCAGTTCTCTAATAATTGGTTTTGTTTCGTTAATAACAGGCTCAGGAAGAGAATGCTTATGATGGTATATTTGACCACTTTCTTTTGCTTTTTGGTAACCACAGAAAGATTCTGCTCCTTTAGAGTAAAGTCCAAGAACAACGTGGTCTTCTGTAGACAAATTATGGAAGTATGTGATCCACACAGCTTTTCTCACTGCTGTAACGTCATCTAATGGCCAGTCCATAATAACTCTGAAGAAGGTCTGTTTCAGTTTCTGTCAATCTGCCTCAGATAACAACTTTCCTTTCATTTCTCTTCATAGCTTCCTCAATATAGTACCCATACTCTTTAGCAAATGCCCACAACACTCCAATTTTGTTACCAAGGTATCGCCATAAACATTGAACTCATTCATTTTATTAGCTTTAGAGTCCCCTTTTCCTAGGTACTTCATATCTCTAACGTTATAAATGGGCACCGACCTCTGAAATATTTGTAGAGCTCCATCAAACTCCATACCTCCACAGTAACCATCATAATTCTTAGAAGACTGATCTTCAATATGTCCTTCAGTGTTACCATGACAGGTGTGGCAGTACTTAGATAAGCACTCAACATCAACTACTTTTACATTCTCCAGAGAACTAGCACTTACATTACCATTCAAGGAATTATGTCCTCGACATTGCCGTGCCCCATCAAGTGCAACAGCAATGTCCCTGGTTTCATAATACTTACAGTTTCTTCTACTGCATGTTTCATAGAAGCTTTAAACACAATTGTCAAGGCACCTAAAAATATTTTTGTGTACTTGCTGAACCTACTGGAGGAGGAGGAGGAAGGACTATAAAACCACAAAACGTTTGAGCAGCATTTTTTCCTTTTCCTCTTGCATGCATTGCATGCACTAACTGCAGATTCACATCATAAGAATTATGCACAATGTTTGAAGTCATTTTTGATGTAGATTTATTGCAGGATCTACAAAGAACAACTAATTTTGACGCTAAACCCTTCCTGCTACTTTGTTATTCAGTTATTTCCAGACAGTCTACACCATCACATTGTTTACATTTCGCTACTGCCTTCATCAAACAAGATAAGACGCCTTCATCAACAACAACAAATCCACTACAAACAGCGTCATTGATAACACAAAAATTTGAATCACCAGGAGATGTGCCATGTGGGAGTTTCTTCCCTGAAGAACTGATACATAGGTTACTTTCAACAGTGTGGCTTGCTTTGTTTGTGAACTGGTTACCACGGAATTTCCTTTTATTGAATTTCTTGATGTGTGGCATAGTTCGTATTTGTAGCACACACATTGTACTTCCACAAATATGTGTAGCACTTGGGCAACAAACATTCACTAAGACATGAAAAAACTGGTTCAGCGAAACAAAAGTAAACACTAGCAATGATAATCATTTACAGACACTAGAAACCTGTACTGTTACCAACATATACATTGTATCATACGTATAATGCTGAAGATTAGATGTGTAGATCACATAACTAATGAGGAGGTATTGAATAGAATTGGGGAGAAGAGGGGTTTGTGGCACAACTTGACAAGAAGAAGGGACTGGTTGATGGGACATGTTCTGAGGCATCAAGGGATCACCAATTTAGCATTGGAGGGCAGTGTGGAGGGTAAAAATCGTAGAGGGAGACCAAGAGATGAATACACTAAGCAGATTCATTAGGATGTAGGTTGCAGTAAGTACTGGGAGATCAAGAAGCTTGCAGCGTTATTCAACAGAGAAGTCAAGAGGATTTTCAGCAGCCGGCTATCCAGTAAAGAAGAGTGGCTACAAGTTCCAACTAAGTCACATCGCAGAGAAATGGAAGGTGATTTGGGGGAATAAACTGAAGTAACCCAGATTCACACTCACACTTTGAATCGGAAACATTAGAATGTGTAGACTAATATAATTCACTTCTTTCCAGCTCACTAGTTTTTTAAACGAACTATAACTGCTGGCTTTGTTGAGCTTCTTGAGTAGAGCCTCAATTTATACAGATAAAATGTTTATTAAGCTCAAAAAATATTAATCTTATAAATATGACTAATATGTGGGATGAATTTAAATCTGACATTTTTGTTGAGAGAAATAATAAACAAAGAGAGAAACATCTCAATGTGATATTTGCAAAGAATATTTTAAACTGTCTTCAGCTACAGAACATGTGAGAAGTATGAATCATATTAAGTACGGATGATATTGTAGGTATTAATGTATTAAAAGGAATTCATAGAGAACAAGAATCCGAAAGAAGATTTTACAGTTATGAGGAAACAAATATAGAAATGCGGGAAGAGATATAAAACTCAAATTATCCCTTCTTTACAACAGTAAAAAATAGCGAATTATCAACTTGATGATTATAATTTACCAATAAATAGTTAACAGAAAATATTAAAAAATTATATTGAAGCTTATACATTATTACTAGAAGTTTCTCACTCAATAACCAAATAATCTATATCTAGAGATTTAGAAAAGAGTGAATACAATAAAAGGCAACTAATAAATTTATTCCATAGTTATAATGAATTTCATATAAATTTTATATTTATGTTGGAAGAGATAGAAAACCTATTTTAATTTTAATTTATTAAATTAATTTAATATGCTTAAGGCAATGTATTATAACTTTCTAGTACTACTCTTTTATCGTGTTGGAATTAGAATGCTATCTTAACTTGTTTGTTGATTAAATTATTAGTATCAACATCTCTGCTTATTCGATTGTACTCTGATCGTATCTAGGCTTTCAGTTAACCTTATCATAGCTTCATTTTGGATATGTTTTGTAGTTTAAAGTGAAAAACTTTACCTTCACCACTTTGCTCTTATCATTTGTCCACTCACCTATCTTATGCTCTTTTTCTGCATAGATTTCACCATCATCAATGTATGTTAGACCATGTGTATCAAAATATATAACGTTTTTCCTAGCCTTACATTTGATGCAATGAATGCTTCTATAAAATGCTGGTAGCTGTATTATTTTATAGATAATAATCCTTGAAATAGTACATCATCTGTACCATACTCTAATTTATAAAATTTATATCTGTATTATGTAAACAGTCATCCAATAGCATGTCATAAAATTGTTGTAAATCTATCACACACCCAGGTTAACACAAATTTAGTCATTATCCACATTTCCCATGATGAATTGAGACATGTCATAGCAACAGCTCGTTTTCCTAGATTTTTTCTTCTCTAATCAAGATCTAAGTCAGTATTCAATTGTACTTTCAGTTCTTTGATGTACATATTATTAGTTTCAAAATTATGTTTACTAATTTCTAATTTTTTCCCTGAAATCTTTCACGTCACTTTATCACCCATTTTATGTTTTGTGTCACTTAAAGCAAACTTTGGTCTGACACTGGATTTATCATTAGATACAATATCAATATGTTTATGATTTTTATCATTAACTTCTGTTGGCTTCATTGTTACTGTTGAATGTTTTCTGTTATTGTATTCAACACCTGCATTCTTAAAAAAATTAACCTGTTTACAATTGCCTTTCAAGTCAAATTTTTCTTCACATTTCTTCTTTAAGTGCTTTATTAAATCTTTCATCAACAGATGCTTTTATTTCCGAAAAAGTTGAGTAATGAGTGAACTTATTTATTTACAAGGTTCTTTCAATTCTTTATTGTGGAATTCTTTTCCATTATTTGGTTGCAGTTTTCTTGGTGTTCTTACTTTAATTATTCTTTCTACATCTTCATCTTCATCTACATCTACATATAGATATACATATACATTTATGTGGATACTCTGCAAATCACATTTAAATGTGTGACTGTGACTGTGACTGATGAGTGAACAACTGGGAACTAACATACATCGAGATTAGAAAATGTTGCATTGATAATGGCTAGGCCCTAGTCGAAATCTGAATTTACGTAATAAAACCTACAAGGAAAAGGACGACTGATAGCTGCGCTCTAAAATTTATAAATCTTTTTAGTCTTGGTAAGTTTGCAAAGACCTTCAATCCTCTGTCTACCGTTTTTGTCGTTACTCTGTGAGGATGACACTTTGCAGTAACTTTTCCACACTTCAAGCACCAGATGTTATTGTAATTGGCTTTTATACAGGTTAAAAATACAGTGAGATTTAAAATCATTTTTCCATTCCATCATCATCATTGGAATCTAATATCAGCTCACCACACACAAGTTATTCACCTGAAACAGGTACAGTTTAAGCAGATCGATTTAGAGATATAAATGTTTTATCTTTCATGTTCATTTCAAGTGATGGATTATTGCATTGTGTTGCATACAAAATTTGCAGTTTATCGAAATTATACCTTTTTATCTCTATTTTAGAGTCAGCAGGTGACAGATCACCATCTATATTTGACCCAAATAAAATAATTCTCTTGGTTTTTACATCCTACTCAAATCTGTATTTTCACATTTCATCACCAGTAAAAAAATGAAATTTCACTTTGTTTGTCACACATTCAAGCTTGAAGAGCACTCAGTTGACTTGGGCACAGCATTAAATCTGCCTATGAGAAGTAATCAGTAAAATATTTTTCTGTAACCTTTTCTGTACACTTTTAATCTTTTCACAAAACGTGTTGTAGTGACATAATTACACACTGGTGTGTCCGCTGTGCCATGCGTGTGATCATTGCTTGTACAGCCCTCTCGCAGTGTCCGGAGCAAGTATGGTGGGTCTGACACACGGGTGTCAATGTGTTCTTTTTTCCATTTCCAGGAGTGCATTTTTGCCAGCCACAATCCCCTCCAATACTAAATTGGTAATCCCTTGATGCCTCAGAAAATGTCCTAAAAACTGATCCCTTCTTCCAGTCAAGTTGTGCCACAAATTTCTCTTCTCCCCAATTATATTCAATACCTACTCATTAGTTATGTGATATACCAATCGAATCATCAGCATTCTTCTACAGCACCACATTTCGAAAGCTTTTACTCTCTTCTCGTCCAAACTATTTATTGTCCACGTTTCACTTCCATAAATGGATACACTCCATACAAATACTTTTAGAAATGGCTTCCTAACACTTAAATCTATACTCAATGTCAACAAATTTGTCTTCTTCAGAACTGCTTTCCTTGCAATTGCTAGTCTACATTTTATATCCTCTCTACTTCGACCATCATCAGTTATTTTGCTCCCCAAACAGCAAATCTCATTTACTACTTTAAATGTCTCATTTCCAAATCTAACTCTCTCATCACCACCCAAATTAATTCGACTACATTCCATTATTCTCATTTTGCTTTTGTTGATGTTCATCTTATATACTCGTTTCAAGACACTGTCCATTCCATTCAACTGCTCTTCCATGTCCTTTTCTGTCTCTGACGGAACTACAATGTCATCAGCGAGCCTCAAAGTTTTTGTTCCTTCTTCATGGATTTTAATGCCTACTCCGAACTTTTCTTTTGTTTCCTTTACTACTTGCTCAGTATACAGATTGAATAACATTGGGGATAGGCTACAACCCTGTCTCACTCCCTTTCCAACCACTGTTTCCTTTTCATGCCCCTCGACTCTTGTAACTGCCAACTAGTTTTTGTATAAATTGTAAATAGCCTTTCGCTCCCTGTATTTTACCCTTACCACTTCAGTATTCCAGTTAACATTGTCAAAAGCTTTCTCTAAATCTACAAATGCTAGAAACGTAAGTTTGCCTTTCCTTAATCTATCTTCTAAGATGAGTTGTAGGGTCATTACTGACTCATGTGTTTCAATATTTCTATGTAGTCCAAGCTGATCTTCCCTGAAGTCAGCTTCTACCGGTTTTTCCATTCATCTCTAAAGAATTCACGTTAGTATTTTGCAGCCTTGACTTATGAAACTTATAGTTCGGTAATTTTCACATCTGCCAACACCTGCTTTGTTTGGAATTGGAATTATTATATTATTATTGATGTCTGAGGGTATTTCGCCTGTCTCATACATCTTACTCACCATATGGCAGAGTTTTGTTAGGGCTGGCTCTCCCAAGGCTGTCAGTAGTTCTAATGGAATGTTATCTTCTGCGGGGGCCTTGTCTTGATTTCGGTCTTTCAGTGCTCTGTCAAACTCTTAATGCAGTATCATACCGCCAATTTCATCTTCATCTACATCCCCTTCCATTTCCATAGTATTGTCCTCAAGTACATGAAGCTTGTATAGACCCTCTGTATAATTCTTCCACCTTCCTGCTTTCCCTTCTTTGCTTAGAACTGGGTTTCCATCTGAGCTCTTGATAATCATACAAGTAGTTCTCTTTTCTCCAAAGGTTTCTTTAATTTTTCCTGTAGGCATTATCTATCTTACCCCTAGTGAGATATACCTCTACATCCTTACATTTGTCCTTTAGCTATCCCTGCTTAGCCATTTTGCACTTCCTGTCGATATTCTCTCCTTTCATCAGTTAAATTCAATATATCTTCTGTTACCCAAGGATTTCTATTAGCCCTCGTCTTTTTACCTACTTGAGCCTGTGCTACCTTCACTATTTCATCTCTAAAAGCTACCCATTCTTCTTCTACTGTATTTCTTTCCCCCATTCTTGTCAATCGTTCCATAATGCTCTCTCTGAAACTCTCTACAACCTCTGATTCTGTCAGTTTATCCCAGTTCCATCTCTTTAAATTCCCACCTTTTTTCTGTTTCTTAAGTTTAGTCTACAGTTCATAACCAATAAGTTGTGGTCAGAGTCCACACCTGCCCTGGGAAATGTCTTACAATTTTAAAACCTGATTCACAAATCTCTGTCTTATCATTATGTAATCTATCTGAAACTTTCCATCTCCAGGCCTCTTCCATGTATACAACCTTCTTTCATGAGTCTTGAACCAAGTGTTAGCTGTGATTACGTTATGCTATGTGCAACATTCTTCTAGATGGCTTCCTCTTTCATTTCCTATCCCCATTCCATATTCACCTACTATGTTTCCTTTTCTTCGTTTTCCTACTATCGATATCCAGTACTGCATGAGTACTAAATTTTCGTCTCCATTCACTATCTGAATAATTTCATTTATCTCATTATAGATTTCATCAATCTCTTCATCATCTGTGGAGGTTGTTGGCATATAAACTTGTACTACTGTGGTAGGTGTGGGCTTCATGTCTGTCTTGGCCAATATAAAGGAATGACTACGCTGTTTGTAGTAGCTTACCCACACTCCTATATTATTTATTCATTATTGAACCTACTCCTACATTACCCCTATTTGATTTTGTATTTATAACCTTGTATTCACCTGAGAAAGAAGTCTTGTTCCTCCTCCCACAGAACTTCACTAATTACCACTATATCTAACTTTAACATATCCATTTCCCTTTTTAATGTTTTTAACCTACCTACCAGATTAAGGGATATGACATTCCATGCTCCAATCCATAGAACACCAGTTTTCTCTCTCCTGATAACGACATCGTCCTGAGTAGTCCCCACCCGGAGATCCGTATGGGGAACTATTTTACCCCAGGAATATTTTACCCAAGAGGACGCTATCATCATTTAACCACACAGTAAAGCTGCATGCCCTCGGGAAAAATTATGGCTGTAGTTTTCCCTTGCTTTCAGCCGATTGCAGTACCAGCACAGCAAGGCTGTTTTGGTTAGTGTTACAAGGCCAGATCAGTCAATCATTCATACTGTTGCCCCTGCAACTACTGAAAAGGCTGCTGCCTCTCTTCAAGAACCACATGTTCGTCAGGATATCCATCCATTGTGTTTGGGCCTACAGTATGGTTATCTGTATCGCTGAGGCATGCACGCCTCCCCACCAACAGCAAGGGCCTAAGTTATAAGCAAATTACTGCCGATTCTTTTACCTCCCTATCCTTTTTGTGCATTAGTTACAAGTTATCAATATTATGCTGTTGAGGATTATTGAGTTTAATTTTAATTGCTTTTGGCTTAGTTTTGCCGCTAGGTAGCAAAGTATAATCAATGCTGAAGTTATTCTTTTGTATAGATCAAAAATGTAATATGGGTTTTCAAAAAATATAATTCTCACCCACTTTTATCAATGTCTTATCATACCTAATTTTTGTTATCCGTACTTTATTTCTCTTACTGTATCACTGCTAATTATTTGCAAAGTGATGCTTCTTTAGTATACATTCTCTTTTTTGTAGATAACTGAAGTTCTTTGATGTCTAGATTCTAAATCTTTATTATTTCTGTATGCAATACTATACTTCTTCAAGCTTCAGCTAATTTACTTATTTCTTGATCATTTGATCTCCTCTCGTTAATCTTCCATCTAATTTAGTATAAGGTCCACAATACACATAGCCTGGCAGATGCGTCTCTGGCATTGGTAAATGATTTAAAGTACAATTCAAAAAAGCCTTTCACTTACCCAAAATGTGTTAGGATTGTTGCTGAGTAATCTGATCAAGTATAAAATTACTTTCGGATTATTAATAATGAAATTATTAACTTTATTTGTTAACTTCTGTGTTTGTCAACTTTATGATTGTGATAATTTTTGTTCCCAGCTGATTCTTCTCCATGTATTACTGCTAATCTGTCGATTAAATCTTCAAAATCATTCATACAAAAATATTAAATAGGTTTTTCTAAATACTTTTTAATTAAACCTTTATCCTTTTTTATTTGTGAATCTGAAAGTAATTGTCTTAACGTTGGGAAATAGACCTCAACAATTTCTGCTATTCAGCTTATTATATGTCATATATACACTTAATTATATTTTGTTTGGATCCTTTCCAGAAAATAATGCTCCTGAATGGTGCAAAATATCTGTATAATTTCATAGCTGAACAGCATGAAGTTTTGTATTAATAGCTTCCATAGTAATCTGCTTTTTAGTTAAAAGACTCATCAGTCCATTTGTACCTTCATATCGCCAACTGTTACTTTATCTCCATTAAATTTTGCTGGTAAATTACGGAAAAAAAATAAATATGCCGCCAGATCTTAATCCAAAAATTTTGTTTTTACTATGGCTGATGTATTCTAACATTGTTTCACTCATAGGTTTTTTTTTTAACATCTGGCTTCTTAATTTTTTTAGCTTTTCTGCCATTAGAGTCTTCTTCTATTTAGTCAATACAACTTGTATTTCTGATTCAGTTAGTGAATAATCATACTTTGGACTTTCATACTTTTTAATTGGTGGTATGTCATCAATTTCATCAAAATAGTGTTGTTTTTCAACCCTTCTATTTTCTTCAATACCTTTCAGTACATTGTCACCTAAAAATTCACATCCTTGTTTTAATTGTTCGACAGTGTCAATAACTTATTGATCCTCCTTTTTATATTTTAATGCTCTTCTATAGGTTGTTTCTTCTGTTTACTAAATTCCTCTTTTAATTGTTCCTTCATCTTTCTTTCTATTTCGTCTAGATTTTTTTAACAACCTCTGGGTCATGTTTTGCAAACATTTACTAAGGATAAAAAAGACATTAATAAAAATAATTTTACTTAGTTAAGTAATTAATTATCTTATGTCTGTACTTTTGTTCATTAGGTTTCCTAATCATATCTATTGTAAAACATCTGAACTGATCTTCATTCCAACATTTGATACATATTTCTTTAAAATCATCAAATTTTAAACTTCCATCAACAAACACATGGTAAACATTCAAAAAAATTGAGATTATCTGTAACTAATTAATTAGATATTTTTGAATAGGTCTGAGCTCAATAAAACAATCTCTTCCTTCATGTCTACCTGTCTTGAATGATAGAAAGTAGAGTTAAAAATCAAGTAAGATGAAGGCTTGAAAGTTCTTGTTGTCAGTGAGGCGCAAGTGACTGGACATAGCTTATGTGTACTGTTGACTCTGCTAACAAGAGCGGTGCCGGGTGCATTGGCTTGCCACCATATTGTTGGGACAGTGATGGGAGAGATGGCAGTGATGGAGCAGCAGGTCAGTCACTCAGATATGGTTTAGCTGGAGTTATGATGCTGTGAGATCACAGTGCAGTGCTGCGTAACTACGAGGAGACTTAGACTTATTTTCATGTAGTCAACTCTTAGTCTGGGTACATTGGGACTTAAACTCAGGGAACTATGAGAAGCTACACTATGAAGAAGGTAGTTAGTACACTTTGTGTATAGAACCAATTATAAAACGGATGTGCCAGGGGTGCTTCCAGTGTATATACCCTCATGCACTGATTTATGATTGCATCCAGTGTACCCTCAGCTCCCAGCCGAGTTCCGTATTCTGACTCACCCTACAGCCCTCTTTTCAGTGGAGCAGGTGCACAGAAGGCAGCCCATGACCACGAGACCTCCTGTCAAGGAAGTTCTTTGACACGCATTCTTGCAGGCCTTCTACTCCCTTTCGGGACTCATCAGTGGGACATGGCATACCTCTAGTAAAATATTCTCTAACTACATCCCGATTTTCAAGAACGGAATCATCAAAAATTACAGGCGAATTATCTTTTAATTGATTCAGTGGTACAATTTAATTCTTATTCTTGATAAAAGTAGTAATTTTCTCATTATTTTTATCTCAACTTTTTATAACTTTTTATAAATTCTTGATACTTTGGTTGATCTAACCCTTCTGAATAAACATACGAATGATTAATTTTATTTCAGTTCAACCATCCTGGAGCCAGAAAGTAATTATCGATCGTTAATGTAATTTTTCCACATCTACTTGGTCCTTAACTGTACATTGCATAGAATTTAATAAAAGCTTACAATCTTTATTTTTTAATCTCTTCTCAGAATTCTTATTTTTGAATACATAATTTCAATTGGGTCATAAGCATCTGCCCTCAGAGAAAGATTGACTGCGCCTGTAAGAGAAAGTTATAGCAATGTAGTATTAGTTGCTGTTTATACAACTTTTTAACTCCAAATATTACATCAAAAAATAATAATGGTACTCCCTGTAGCCAGCAGTACAATATGGGGGTGGTTTCATTTTTGCTGATTCCGCTCCTGTGGTGAAGCTTGGTGGAAAGTGGCAATGACTCTTTGCTCTTCTTTGTCTTCTGATCCTCCCCTGGTGAAGAACTTCAGGACTAACCCTAGTAGGTCAGACTTGTGGTCTGTATTTTGTGGTGGACTAACAGCCTGTGGTAAATTCCAGCTGTACCAGCAATGGAACTGCACATCATCTCGGACATATCATGTGTCATGAGAATGAACTTATTTGTGCTGAGTCAGTCATCTGACATTTAACAATTCCAGCATGCACTGTTGTGTCTCTGAGTCAAATTAGTTTGGCCAGGTCAGTAAACATGATGCATCAGAACATCACAGCTGCAGCAGTGCGCCACTCCTTGTGCTGTTTGCTGCAGGCTCTGGAATCAAGGTGAAAGGTTGAAATACTGCTGCACTGATGTAGGGATGTTAAATAATATTCTCAGCTCCCTGTTCTCTGGTGAACCATAGTTTCTGCTATATTTGCTCATAGTTGATTCCGTTCGAATAGAGTTGGACCTCACAGTGGATTCATGTAAACAAAGTCATATTGCGTTGTAAAAGGAATTAATTCAGGGTAGAATTTGTGTAGTTTCCACCCTAATGAATGCTTTACAAATAGAGCATCATCCCTTTTCTGTTTAGTGTTTGGCATTTTTTTGTATAAGAATTATCAGCTCGTTGTAGTTATTAAAGGATTAATTAAACTTGTCATTATTTTTGTAAACTTCTATACGCCACTGTTCTCATTAATACTCCCTCAACTACTCATTGTTTTTATTTTATTGTGGTGGTACATGGGTACACCAACAATTCAACGTTCAATCTTATTAAATCAGTTAATTTGATTATTAGTATGAATACTGAAAGTGACTGCAGGCATAGGCAACAAAAGTGCCAAGAGTAAAATCACTAATTTCATATAAAAAAATTAAGGTTATTGAGAAGATACTACTTTTCTTTATCTAAAGATGATAACATTTAGCATCATTCAGACATATATTTACGATTAAAGCAAGTGACGGCTTGCAGCATTTCTGCAGTATCCCAGAGGGCTCAGAAGAAAATTTCACCTACACTATCAATGGTAGACACCATCCTCAACAATGTCAGAGTATTCATAAATACAGTGGTTCCAATTAAACTGCACCAAATTCTTGGTAACAATATTTGTTAATTATCTTGATCTTTTCAAATCAATGGTACCTATTTAATTTTGTAAGTGGTATACAAAAAGTTATTTATGTATGTTGATATTTTCTGAAACTTTGGGCCATAACCTGATTTAATAAAGTAATCCAAGTATTTGACTTTTAATTCATTTTTGTTTTCATACGATAGTAATACAAACTTTTAAAATTCGATTATTTAGGCTGTCCTATCATGTTTAAGTTACTTGTGTTGTATGTTAAAAGTGTACGTTTTGTTTATATCCCTCTTTTTCAACCAGATTTTAAAAAATAACTTTGATAATCCGGCATATTCGATAGAATGCCATTGAGAGAACTCTCAGCATGCTCGGATTGTCAAGGTCCTATTTTACTTACTTTTCACTGATAAGAAGGACGCTCCATTATGACAATCAAATTTATTTTCCAATCACAATGCTGTCTCGAGTAGTATATGTACCCCACAATTGTTCCACATGTTACAAATAGTTCAAAGGCAGTTCCAAATGCTGCGTGCAGTCATTCGGATCTGTGTTCCACAGACAGTATAGCAATAGGTTGCCTTATGGCAGACAAGACATGAGGCTCTAGAGGAAAACGTTGATGGGCCACTAGAACGGATTGAGTTCGCACACAAAGGGCTGTGTGGACTCGCACGGGATGTCCGCGAAGAAGCCTTCCCAATTGAGGGTGACGCAGTTCTCTGGTCCAAAGGGCGCACCGTTGTCCGGGTCGTCGGGCCTCCAGTTGCGAAACTCCATGTCCTCCATCCTCCGGCCTGTGTACATGGGCAAACAAGGTATTGTGATCTAGACCTACTTGTTGGAGATTGCAGTCGTTAATTAAAAACGATTAACAGACTTATACAGGGTGTTCAAAAAAAGTGTCAAATACTTTGGTAGGTGGTATTACTCATCTAAACAAGAAAAACAAGTCCAATAAAAATGGCCGTGGAAACGCATACTTTCTGAGATGTAAATGTAAATGCCGTGTGACTATGGCCTCCCATCGGGTAGACCGTTCGCTTGGTGCAAGTCTTTCGAGTTGACGCCACTTCAGGGACTTACCTGTCAATGGGGATGAAATGCTGATGATAAGGACAATACAAATGGTTCAAATGGCTCTGAGCACTATGGGACTTAACATATGAGGTCATCAGTCCCCTAGAACTTAGAACTACTTAAACCTAACTAACCTAAGGACATCAGACACATCCATGCCCCAGTCAGGATTCGAACCTGCGACCGTAGTGGTCGCGCGGTCCCAAACTGAAGCGCCTAGAAACACTTGGCCACACTGGCCACCTAAGGACAATACAACACCCAGTCCCAGAGCGGAGAAAATCTCCGACCCAGCTGGGAATCGAATCAGGTATGACATTCCGTTGCGCTGACCACCCAGCTACCAGGGGCGGACGTTTCCGAGATAAACACTTGTTTATAGGGATTGCTGCACGATGCTTGGTTGCGGATATTAACACAGTCGTTGCATTGGCGCTCCATCAAATGTCGGCAGGGTATTATGCGTCTTATGCTCAGTACTCTACCTGCCATTAGATGGTCTGCAGTGGTTCGAGTCGTGTTGTAAACTATGTTGTATCCGTTGTGTGTGTGTGTCTCACTGTACAACACTGTGAACGCTGGGTACATATAATGGTGTTTTATCCTTCTTACAAGTCCGGATTCACTTATGTGTTTACTGTTATTGTGCTGTTTGTATGTACAAAAGGTGTGGTACATTTGCGTTTTCTCTCTTCCATCACTTGTTAGCGATGGAAGCCTACTACTCCACAAATGAAATGGCAGATATGACATTCTGCTACGGTTCAGCAAATGGACATAGCCTGTGAGCCCGATTCCTCTACGCTGAAAAACATCCACAGCACAGAGTGTTCTCTAATAAGCTGTTTGGCAGACTTTTCCAGCGTCTGAGGGATACAGGTACCCTTACACCTCAGAAGACTGACATTGGAAGTCCATACACAGTTCGCATGTCTGACACAAAGGGGCGTGTGCTACATTGGGTGGAAGAAATCCTTGGGACCAGTGTGTGAGGATAAACAGCAGCAGAAGGCGTGTCTCACACTCTTATCTGGGGACTACTTCATGTACAATTGCTGTACCCGTGTCATCTACAGCAAGTTCAGGCTCTAAGGCCACAGGATCAACATAGCAGATGGCGATTCTCTCAGTGGCTCTTGCAGAAGTGTGCCACAGATCCATTGCTCACTTAACAAGATTTTATTGACCGATGAGGCGAGGTTCACAAGGGACCGTGATGCGAATTTCCATAACCAGCATGTATGGGCAGATGTAAATTTTGAAGCAATTCAGGAAAAAGGGCATCAACACTGACTCCCAATCAACGTATGGACAGGCATGCTTGGCGATAGATTAATTGTGCTACCGTAAAGGTTAAGTGTGGCGCATTAACTGGAGTATCTTGCTGCAGCGAATACACACAATGGGCGTGAACATCTGACACTTAAGTTTCAGGACGGCTCGATCGATCGAGCAGGGGGGTGGGGGGGCACACCTTGTTATGTGAAAACTTGAAGGAATTGGTCTATGCCACACTAGTCAATGATGTGCATAAACTGCAGGGTTGTGTCTTGAAAGTGTGCCAGCAGATACAGCGAGTATACTTCAGAGATTGCATCATTCGTTACGCCAGGGGGGAGAGAGGTGCACTGTCATGAATGGACATCACGTTGAACACCTCCTGTAAACAGGTGTTTATCGCAGAAAGTATGCGTTTCCGGACCCTTGTTTATTGGACTTACTTTTCATGTTCTTATGTGTACTACCACCTCCCAAAGTACTTGACACTTTTTTTTAACATCCTGTATACAGTGAACTCGAACTTGTTCAACAAAGTGAGGAAGATGAAAGAATAAGAGAAATGCAACCACTTCTGGTTACACCTACAGAAGATATTACCTTGAGAAATATGTTTGTTGTTCTATGATTATTGGATGAAGATTTCATATCACAAGCAGGCATATTCTGATTTTATTTCAGTGAATGAATGTAAAAGGTTTACATAATAATTGATAAAATCTTTTAATTTTTTTGGTGGATAGTCATAATAAACTTGACAATCAACTATTTTTAAGGGCCATAAGACATAGAGAAATTTTTATTCTTCTATTTTTAGAAGTAGAGTGGGTAATTTCTTCATAGATTCACCAAATGTGTATTCCAATGCTTCATTTCCTTAAAATCCTTGAAGATAGTCACAATTGCTAATATGCTCGATGCTTTCCAAATATTGACATAATTTTCCAAATAAGACACTGAAATTGGGGATTGGAAATTTTGTTTTATTTTTACATAAAAATCTTAAATTTTTCCTCTCTTTACCAAACTGCTGTGTGAATTATCAAAACATAACCATTTAACATACTCTTTATACCCTTTCCTCCTCAAAAATTTCTCAACAAAATATATATATTGATGTTTAATTTTCTGAAATTTTTGTTGATAAACAATTCTTTTTACTTCTGCTTCATCTAACTCTCTTAATTTGCGCATGATTGGATTAGAAAGAATAATATTTTCAATTTCAAAAACTTCTGTTGACTTGCTGGTAGTGTATAATTTTGCAAATATTCCATAAAGTTTGCTGATACTAAGTTTATCACCCAATCCATATTTGGGCTTAGCTTAGCATGTACTACATAAACAGTTTACAACAAGCCTTTCTCAATTCTCTTTGGTCGTATCCTTTGGCTTCATGTTTATTGTTGAATGATTTGTATTGCTGTATTCATCAACAAAGTATCAACCTTGAAGAGCAAATTTTTTCCACATTTTTTCCTTTAGTGTTCTTTTAAATTTTTCTACAAGAGATACTTACAGAAATTGAGTAATGGTAAAAGGTGTGTTCCTTGATTTGTTCTTGAACTTTATTGTAGAATTCCCTATCACTATTTGTTTGTAGATTTCTTAGGGTTCTCATAGTTAAAATTTTTTCAAAGGCCTCAACCACATTTTTACCTGTTTTATACTCAACTGGAATAGCCCATGCAGATTTCTAAAACACATCAGCAGCAGTCAATAAATATTTAAATCCTTCATTTATTTTTGAGGTGGATTTCAACTTCCCTCTACCATTTATATAAGATCTGCTTCCCGTAGATCGTCTATACCAAATGAGACAACACTTCTTCTTTTAAAATTTTTTATTATCAGCTTATGTTATTTATTGGTGAAATCTTCACAAATATTAGGCTGCACATCATCACCAACAAATTTTTTTCAACAAACTTATTATTTCTAGTCTTGCATACTCTGCAAAGACTTTCAATTCTCTGTCTTCCATGTTTAGTTATTAGTCTTTGAGGGTGATTTGTTTCAGTAAATATTCTACACTTCGAACACCAGAACTGATCCATTTATATAAATTAAAATTTTAATAAACCAATTTTTTTTACATCTACTGGCACAGTTTTAACTATATCCTTTAATCTTATAGTTAGAAAATTTCATTTATGCACTGATATTTGCAGATTTTTATCATTGTTTATTACATGTAGCTTATCAGGTACACTTACTGTGATATCAAAATCATTCAGTGTCAAATCGTAATTTATATTCCTCTCAAGAACAAGAACTCTTCCGAGCTTAAAATCCTACTGAAAATTATGTTTGATTTTCATTTCCAGTCATAAACGTTAATTCAGTTATTTGATTATCATATAGTTTACTTTGTAATCTCTCTACCTGTTTATGCATGGAATCAATTTTTATGTGATAATCTGTCAATATTTTCTCTATTTCCCTTTTTGTGTAGTAATTTTTAAGAGTTGTGTAGCACAGCAGTATATTCATTTTTATTAACAACATAATTTAGTTCATTTTATACATATTGCTTGCTAACTGCATCATAACTACCTACTACATTTTTTTTTTAAATCTACTAGTCTTCTACTTTTAAAATCAACATATACTTTTGTTACTTTAAGGATGTTATGCAATTCTTTAAGAAACTGTTTGATTAAATTTTCGATTTTTGATCCTAATTCATTTATGATATTTTCTAATTCTCCAGATTTTTTTGCATGTTAATCATGCATTCTATAGGCTGCTACTTATTTCCAAAAAGCTCACTGATTGTGGTCAGAATATTACTAAACTAACAATAACTTTAGCATTAATATACACAAATGACCACAGATGACTTCATCACAATTTTGAATTCGCTGTCCATTGTAGTACAAC
Organism: Schistocerca cancellata; assembly: GCF_023864275.1. Lineage (NCBI taxonomy): Eukaryota > Metazoa > Arthropoda > Insecta > Orthoptera > Acrididae > Schistocerca > Schistocerca cancellata. The sequence continues at coordinate 1,286,997,106 of NC_064626.1, read as the reverse complement.
TCACTTGAACCAAAACATCTAACCAGTTCTTGAGGAGTATTTGCCCCAAATCTATCAAATAAAAATTTTACATTTTTGCTTTACAGTAACATATTGAACGTGTACCAACATTATCAGTTGTATCTACATTCACCACTCCAGATATGTATTCTCTAGGATGATCAGGTAGTTCATCAATCATGTACACACCATGAAAGTTTTAATTGTTAATTGCTTTGCAAGTTTTTCTATGTCAAAATACTTCACACATTTTGATTATTTTTTTAATTTTTTAACCATTTTCCTTTCTTGTCTATTGCCAGTTTGTCTTTTTTGTTCTGCCAAGTATGCATCATTCTCCAGTTTGTCATGAAATGATTTTGTATTGTTCTACTTGCTAATGAACCAGTTGCTCCTAATGCTGACAGTTAAATCAGTAGAAGGAAACCATCTTCCTGTTTTGTTAATCTTGATCCTTCTTTCTCCTTCATTAGATATTCAATTTTTTATAGCAGTTATGCCTAGCAAAAAAATTACCGGTACTGTGCAGTTACTGAGTTTAATGTTAAGTGGTTTTGCTTTAGTTTTGCCACTAGGTAGCAATCTAGAATCAAATTGTATAAATCCCAACCATTTTCATCAACACTATTCCTCTAACTGCTGTTACCACAACTTTTTCATCAAATGCAGCATTAGAAGGATAATTCTTTGATTTGCTGATAAATGAATTTGTGTATCTGCAGCATCCCTAGAGTATACATCATTATGATCTCTTTAGGTAATATCATGTTGTTTACGATCTTCATGTAATGATTTATGCCTTTGAAAACCTTGTGCTAATCTTCCATCTTATTTAGTAAATGGGCCACAGTATGTGTAGTCTGTTAGATGCAACTCTAGGATTGGCAAATTATTTAAAGCCCAATTTTGCTAAGCCTTTTCCGTGTAGTTTACTTTTCCATAGTGTGTGTAGTAAGCTGCCGAAAAATCTAATCAGATATGGATTCATTTTGGATTGCTGATAATGATATCACTGAACTATGCCTACTCATTCATCATGACAATTTTTATTTCCAACCTCTCTTCACCATGAATTTCTGATAATCTATTGATTAATGCACATCCATCATTCAACTGGTTGTTTTGTATACCTTTTTATTAAACCTTCGCCTGTTTTTGTATCTGAATCATCTGAAGGATTTGAAATTGGCTGTAATTGTCTACATTTTGGGAAATAGACATCAAAAATTGCTTTGTTCAAACTTTTGTGTTTCTTACCTTTACTTCATTTTATATTATTTGCATTGTTATCAGAATACAAAACTGCCAACATATGCTGCATACCTTTATAACTTGATAAATCAACAACATCCAATTTTTTATTCATATCATATTCAGTTACCTGCTTTTTAGTTATAAGATTCATCAGTCCACCTGCACCTCCATTTTATTTTTCTCCATGGAACTCAACTGACAAACAACCAACAAATTTAAAGTGGCCAACATGTTTCAATTTAAAAATTTTATTTTTATTGTTGTTGATATATTGCCATATTCTTTCACTTACACTTTTTTGATCCACAGTTCTTTATCATCCAATATGATGGTCTACCTTTTAGCTTATCCTCTTCTTCACATTTCTTCAGTACATCCTATATATCTGATTGACTTACTGTGTAATCAAACTTCAGACTTTCGTAAGGTTTAATTTAGGGTAAATCTCAGAATTATTCTGGATGAGGAGTGGCATTATAGTGTGTGTAAGGAATCATTTGTTTTCCAACTTCTCTGTTTTCTTGGACAGTGTTCAGCACATTGTCATCTAAACTTTTAGTTCTTTGCTTTACTTGTTTGACTGCACCAGTAACAAGCTTATCTTCTATTTTATATTTTTCATAATCTGTTCTTGGTTGTTCTTTCCTAAGCTACACTCCTTCTTTCAACTCTTCAACTCCTTTTCTGTTTCTTTGCCTTTTTAATAACTTGTGGGTCATACTTCGCCAACATCTATACAACACAAAATTTAAATAACACAAAGCTTTTCACGTGATGTGTTGGATAGAAAATGTTGCTATACTGTGTGTTAGATATTTAAGAATGATTATATTTTAAAACTGTACTGACTGTCTTTAGATTTCCTTGTCATGTCTATTGTAAAAAGTCCAAATTCATACTTATTCCAATATTTACTGCACATTTCATTTAAATGATCAAACTTTAAATCTACACCAACAAACCTGTGGTAAATATTATTTGAATTTGTGATATCCTGCATAAAGATGTTCAAAAAAATTATGTTATCTCTCTCCCTCTGGTTGCTTTGATATCTTTGACTATGTCTGAGACAAATAAAATCAGTCTTATTCAATTGTGTCTGTGTATAGAAAAATATTCACTAACTGCATCCTGATTTTCAAGAACGAAATCATTGAATACTTCTAGTGAATTATCTTCACATTTATCCAGTGGTATAATTTCGTCGTTGTTTCCAATAAAAGTAGTAATCTTCTCTTTATGTTTGTCTTCTACTTTTTTTTAACTTCTTTATAAACTCTGGATATTTCGATTGATCCAAACTTTTAGGGTAATGATCAAGGCTGATCTCATCCCAATTCAACCATCCTGGAGCTAAAATAAAGTTACTGGTTATTAATGTTGCTTTTCCACATTCAGTTGGTCTTATTATTGCACATCAAATGGAATTAGGTAAATGTTTGCCACACTTATTTTTTTAATTGTTTCTCTAGAATTGTGATTTTTGGATCACAATCCGTTTTGCAGCAGCTAAAACAGACTCAACTGATTTTCATTTAATCCATAATTCTTCATTACTAGTAAATGAGTAGATTAATTAAGCTTTGTGGTAAGTTATCAATTCACAAAAGTAGACCGACTGTCCTATTGGGAGATAGTTGTAACAGTGTCACATTAGTTTGATTTTGCACAACTTTTTTAACTCCAAATATTACATTAGAAATTGTAAATTTTAGTGTGATGGGCAAATAATGGGAATTACTATTGGTCAATAACATGTGAAAATTTATTCACATGACAAAGCTTAATACACATTAAAAAAGGTGAAGGTGTAAAAAGTGTTACTATAGAGAGTGATGTTATTTGTATATAGATATAGAAGATAGCACTGCAAGGGTTCTAGGACTTCATAATTAAAGTTTTTCTCCTAATGAAAAACTATTGCTAATTAAGTTCCTAATATAATTCCATTCAAATTGATGAATATTAATTTTAATTTGGCTGATGGAATGTATGTTAACCATAGTAAGCACTTTCATCAAGATTGTAACTTTATTGCTTCATTCAAGCCTAATGTTTAGTTTGTTGCACTAATAACTTATGAACCGTATCATCCTTCATTTATTCCATTTCATTATAAAATTTAGAAGATAACAATAACTGTTAACTTGACTTCAGTGGTGTTAGTGTAAACACTTAAATTAAGATTAACATTGTGTTGGGTGGGTTCATCAGAATCATGATCAGCTGCACATCAGTTTTAGAACTAGTCACAATGATGGAAATGATTATCCAACATATGATGGAAAATCCAGCAAGAAGTTAATCACAAACTACATAGCAAAACTATTTCACTTCATGACCATAAAGAAAGCGTATTATGTTTCATCTAGAAGAGAACACCCTTTGCTCATCCCTTTTGTTGCATTTTACTTCATCTAATTCTAATGAAATATGCATGGAAGGTCATATATTTCACAATGATAAAATAATAAATACGAAAAACATGATGCCTTGTCCACTTAATGTACTTGGCTGAATTTTTAATTATTATAAAGAAGTGGTGTGAGAAGGTGATCATATCATAACTTTTACATGATGCCTCAGAACATGTCCTACCAACCGATCCCTTCTTCTGGTCAAGTTGTGCCACAAACTTCTCTTCTCCCCAATCCTATTCAATACTTCCTCATTAGTTATGTGATCTACCCATCTAACCTTCAGCATTCTTCTGTAGCACCACATTTCGAAAGCTTCTATTCACTTCTTGTCCAAACTATTTATCATCCATGTTTCACTTCCATACATGGCTATACTCCATATAAATACTTTCAGAAATGACTTCCTGACACTTAAATCTATACTCAATGTTAACAAAATTCTCTTCTTCAGAAACGCTTTCCTTGCCATTGCCAGTCTACATTTTATATCCTCTCTACTTCGACCATCATCAGTTATTTTGCTCCCCAAATAGCAAAACCCGCCTTATAATAGGCACCTTCAGTGCTGGGCGGGAGGGTTTGCGTGCTTCAGTGAAGTCGAGAGCTATGCCGGCAGTAGCTTAGCTACTGGCAGGGTCTCCCAAGCCGGACTGGTCTCGACAGAAGAACCAGACAAAGTGTGTCCCACAACATAGGGCAGGGAGGGCTCTAGAGGCGTAGTGAAGCCAGCTTCCCTAGAGGAGTAAACCTCATACAAATCCTGGTCCTCCAGGTTGGGGGTTGGGCATGGGGCTAATAACCCCATACTGTAAAAAAAAGAATATTACGGAAATTCAACAGAAGCCTCGGAAACTGGATGGAAAGCATGTATCACGACCCCGGCAAAGAAAACGGATAAAGGATCTAACAGTAGCATCATGGAATGTGAGGACAATGCTTCAGCCTGGAAAAATGAAAGAAATAGCCAATGAAATTTTAAAATTCAAATATGGTATTGTAGGGCTACAGGAAATAAGATGGCAGGGGAATGGGCAGATAGATAAACCTGAGTACTCATTGGTACATAGTGGACCAGAAGAAAGAACAGGCCAACTTGGAACAGGGTTTATAATAACTAGGGAAATTAGGAAAAGCCTTCTAGAATTTGAACCTATAAATGAAAGGATGTGCAGACTCAGACTAAAAGGTAAATTTAGGAATATATCAATAGTTAATGCACATGCACCAACAGAGGAAAAAGAGGATATAATTAAAGAACAATTCTACAAAGACTTGGAAAAAGTATGCTGTGCAGTACCTAAATATGACCTGATGCTAGTAATAGGAGATTTTAATGCAAAAATAGGGAGGAATGAACATCCGTATGGAGTTTCTGGAAAATATTCACTACATGAAGAAAACAATGAGAATGGAGACTTACTATGCCAATTCACAGCAAGGAATAATATGATTATTAAAAGTACCTGCTTTCCACATAAAAGGATCCATCTGGGTACTTGGAAGTCTGCAGCCAATGGAGTAGTCAATCAGATTGACCATATTTTAGTGATTGCACGCCACTCCACGTCAGTTACGGATGTACGGAGCTGCAGAGGACCAAACTGTGATTCAGACCACTTTTTGATAAAATCAGTCTTGAGAGAGAAACTGTCACTAACAAAGGGCAACAGAATGGGAAAGATGATGAAATGGAATACAGACAAACTGAACATCCCTGATGAAGTAAAAAAATACCAAGTAACACTAAGCAGAAAGCTGAGCAATGAAGAGACCACAGTAGGAGTAGATGAAAGGTGGAACAGGTTTGAAAAAGCCATTAAGGATGCTGCAGAGGAAATAATAGGCATAAGAAGGAACAGAAGAACCCAGGAGTGGTTTGATGAAGATTGCAGGTCAGCAATAGAGGAAAAGAACAGGGCAAGAACAAAAGTGCTACAGAGAGAAACCAGAAATAATGTGGAACAATATAGAGAATTAAGGAGAAGAGCTAACAGACTGTGCAAGAGAAAGAAAAGAGAGTGGAATAAGAAGAAATTTCAAGAACTAGAAGAACTAAAGGAACAGAGTGAAATAAGAAAGTTCTATCATGCCATAGGCGAAATGAAGAATAGATTCCAACCAAAAATAACGGCCTGTTCCAGTAAAGATGGGAAAATGATAAGGGAGGAAGAACAGATAGTGGGAAGATGGGCAGAGTATTTCAAAGATACACTGAGCACCAGCCTAGAAGATGAAGAGACAGCTGCACAGGAGGGAAGAGTGGAGCTGGAAGTAGACAATGAAACCAATGAGGCAAGAAAGCCAACACTACAAGAGGTCTCCCAGGCTGTGCACAAGTCAAAAAACAATCGAGCCCCTAGGGAAGACAGCATAATTGCTGAATTAATAAAAACTGGTGGTGAGGCTGTAATAAAGGAACTGCACACATTAATATCAGATATATGGGAAACAGAAACTATGCCAGATAATTGGAAAATTGGAATAATAGTCCCCATTTATAAGAAAGGGGACAGAACAGCATGTGAAAACTATAGAGGTGTAACACTCCTAAGTACAGCTTATAAGATCTTCACAAGTATATTAAACGAAAGGATACAGAAGTGTGCAGAAGGCATACTAGGGGAATATCAGTGTGGCTTTCGACCAGGCAGAGGAACAACTGATCAAATATTTGTGATAAGGCAAATGATGGAAAAGTTCTATGAATACGATATAGATCTGCATTTCTTATTCATCGATTTCAAACAAGCCTTTGACAGCATAAATCGGCAAGAACTATATAGAGTACTGAAAGAAGTTGGTATATGTGCTAAATTAATAAGACTAATCAGAATGACAATGACAGAGACAATAGCAAAAGTAAAGGTCCTTAGCAGAACAAGTGATAGCTTTGACTTTAATAAAGGTGTGAAGCAAGGGGATAGTCTCTCCACTGTCCTATTCAACATAGCCCTGCATAGTGCAGTAAATAAAATCAACAAAAGAGGCACCATATTTATGAAAACTAGCCAGATATGTGCATACGCTGATGACATTGCTATAGTAGGAAGAAATACCAATACACTCCTAGAAACATACCGGGCAATGGAAACAGAAGCCTTAAAAATTGGCCTCATAGTAAATGAAAACAAAACAAAATATATGGTAATGTCACAATCTGAGGCCAGAAGAACCCCTAAAAACCTAAACATCAATGGGAAATGCTTCAATGGAGTGTCCTCTTTTAACTACTTGGGAGCCCTAATAACAAATGATAACAGTATTGGAAAGGCTATAAGGGAAAGAATACAAGCAGGAGACAAAGCTTACTTTGCAAATATGCAGCTCTTCAAAAATAGCCTTGTTACAAGAAAAACTAAACTGCTAATATATAAGTCCCTAGTCCGCCCAGTTATCACATACGGCTCAGAGGTATGGACGTTGACAGAACACGATAAAAATGCTCTAAGAAGCATTGAGCGGAAAATACTACGCAAAATCTATGGGCCAATAAGGGAGGAAGAAGGCTGGAGAATACGCTACATTGCCGAATTACAAGAGTTAATACAAGGCAGGGACATAGTAAAATTTGTGAAATCACAGAGAATACGATGGCTAGGACACTTGGAGAGAATGGCAGAGGATAGAATTCCAAAGAAAATTATGAAAGGTATGATCCATTCAGTTAGGCGAAAAGGGAGACCTAGAAGAAGATGGATCGATGAGGTAATAATGGATATCAGCAATATGGGAGTCCAGGGGTGGAAAAGAGCAGCAAATAACCGAGAAGTGTGGAGGAATATTGTTGAAGAAGCCAAGGCTCACCAAGGGCTGTAGAGCTACTGAAGAAGAAGAAGAATAGCAAAACTCCTTTACTACTTTAAGTGTCTCATTTCCTAATCTAATTCCCTCAGCATCACCCAACTTAATCCGACTACATTCCATTATCCTCGTTTTGCTTTTGTTGATATTCATCTTATATCCTCCTTTCAAGACACTGTCCATTCCGTTCAACTGCTCTTCCAAGTCCTTTGCTGTCTCTGACAGAATTACACTGTCATCGGCGAACCTCAAAGCTTTTATTTCTTCTCCATGGATTTTAATGCCTACTCCGAATTTTTCTTTTGTCTCCTTTACTGCTTGCTCAATATACAGATTGAATAACATCGGGGAGAAGCTACAACCCTGTCTTACTCCCTTCCCAACAACTGCTTCCCTTTCATGTCCCTCGACTCTTATAACTGCCATCTGCTTTCTGTACAAATTGTAAATAGCCTTTCGCTCCCTGTATTTTACCCCTGCCACCTTTAGAATTTGAAACAGAGTCAACAGTGTCAAAGGCATTCTCTAAGTCTACAAATGCTATAAACATAGATTTGGCTTTCCCTAATCTTTCTTCTAAGATAAGTCGTAAGGTTAGAATTGCCTTACACATTCCAGTATTTCTACGGAATCCAAACTGATCTTCCCCGAGGTCGGCTTCTACTAGTTTTTGCATTCGTCTGTACAGAATTCGTGTTAGTGAATTTGCAGCTGAGGCTTATTAAACTGATTGTTCGGTAATTTTCACATCTGTCAATACCTGCTTTCTTTAGGATTGGAATTATTATATTCTTCTTGAAGTCTGAGGGTATTTCGCCTGTTACATACATCTTGCTCACCAGATGGTAGAGTTTCGTCAGGACTGGCTCTCCCAAGGCCGTCAGTAGTTCTAATGGAATGTTGTCTACTCCCGGGGCCTTGTTTCGACTCAGGTCTTTCAGTGCTCTGTCAAACTCTTCACGCAGTATCGTATCTTCCATATCATCTTCATCTACATCCTCTTCCATTTCGATAATATTGTCCTCAAGTACATCGCCCTTGTATAGACCCTCTATATACTCCTTCCACCTTTCTGCTTACCCTTCTTTGCTTAGAACTGGGTTTCCATCTGAGCTCTTGATGTTCATACAAGTGGTTCTCTTATCTCCAAAGGTCTCTTTAATTTTCCAATAGGCAGTATCTATCTTACCCCTAGTGAGATAAGCCTCTACATCCTTACATTTGTCCTCTAGCCATCCCTGCTTAGCCATTTTGCACTTCCTGCCGATCTCATTTTTGAGACATTTGTATTCGTTTTTGCCTGCTTCATTTACTGCATTTTTACGTGTACCACATAATTACCTCAAAGCATATAATGCTGTTTGTGATTTTAAAAGACTTGAAGAGCAATGTCGATACAAATCCATACAATTTAATAATATATTATCATATTTATGTATATGATTAATGTGATGTGTAGAAAGAATATTGTTGCTACACAGAAAACCTCTACGAAACTTCGTGCCACTTTCAATGATAAAATTCCGAAAGCAACACTTGCACATGTAACAATGTATGATAAAGAGAATCTCACATATGACACACAACAGAGAATTGTTAATGACATTTTTTAAACTGAAAAATTTAGTATCTAACTTACAAGATGATGCCTGATTTTACTCATCATTATTTTTCTGGATACATCTTTTTGAGTAGGTTATGTTAACGTTTTGAATTTTTAAAATCGGTTAATATTTGGGTGAGAAATTAACAGAAAAGAATTTCCCCCTTAAGCAGCACAGCTTACTTCCATGTATTGTGGGTAGTGGTTTTTCAGGGGCACTTTTCTTGTCTGAAAATTTAATCATAATTATATTATCTATAAAAATAAAAAGGTTCCAGATAAATAAATTTGAAGAACTTAACACAAGAAAACTGTCAAGAAGATGCCAATGAAGTTGTGCCATCTATGAATTCTAGTGTGAACTATTAAATTTTAATACGTACAATGGTGCAATCTGTGAACAGTAGTGTGAACGTACTGGATTTAGTTTCACTTAGAAAAATCTGTCAATTGAGGCAAGCTCCATTTAAATCAATTTGGAAACATACTTCATTATTCTTTTTTAATGATAATTTGCGTGTTGATACTAACATTCATGTGTTGTTTAAAGTTCATCTCTTCTAAAAAATCACCATGAAGGGAATATGATCATTTCAGAATGTAGTTTTTACTGCTGTAATGCAGCATATAAGCACATTGGTAAAGCTTGGTCCTGCTGGTGAACCCACAATGGATGTAAGGAGTGCCAAAAACTCGGCTTCAAATCATCACCATTGTTCATCACGTCGCTGCCGTCCAAGCTTTGCCCCTTCAATTAAAGAAGGCCAGTGACAAATGAAAAAGGGCAGGTACCATTACGATGTCGATCATCGTGGCACTGCAGTGGAACAGGTCTTTGAGCTGGAACTTCGAAAATACCTCATAAGGATAAGAGATGATAAATAGAAGTGAGAGAAGCTGAAAATCCCTCTGCAATTTCCTTCATGTGGGATGAAGATTTTACACTTTTTGAGAATGAAATTTGTTATTAAATTTTATTTCTATATAAATAAAGTCTACTGAAGAAGCTCAACAGCACAAGCAGTTTTAATTAATTCAAAAAAATAAGTGAGTTGAAATTAAACATTCTATATAACATTACTGAATGTGAATATTTGAACACTAGATATGGAGAGAAAATTTGAATGGAATGCATTAATTAATTTGAATTTATTTTGTCAGACAGGTACTCGAAATTGATCAGTGGTTGGGATTTTTAATGTTTCGAGGATGGAAGTATTTAGCTGAGATACAGAGGAGTGAAAAAGTTTGTGAAAATAATGGTAATGAGTTCTGCAATCTGTAATTCACTACCAGCTGCTGGAGCAGTCACTGGACTGTGTCCTACTTCAGCAGCACCTAATGAACTAGAGCTTGTGGAATTCATCTCAAAAAGTACAGAACCTTCTTCCCACATGAAGGAAATTGCAGAGTGATTTTCAGCTGCTCTCTCTACTATATCTCGTCTCTTATCCTTCTCAGGTTTCTTCGAAGTTCCAACTCAAAGTCCTGGTCCACTGTGGTGCTGTGACGATTAGCATGCCTGCTTCAGCAGTTACTGCCTTTGGGCTGTGCCTATGTGAATTCCATGAGTTAGATTTATTTTTTAATGTTTATAATCTCTAAATGGACAACACCAAGCAATATGGTCAGAGCACCGAGAAAATAAATAGCGAAGAATTTCATAACGTTAAATATAAAAATGATGGGCTTTCAGTATATTTACCAAATTTAAAAACATTACAGTAAGATAAAAGTTACATGTGACTGTGTTAGAAGTGTGGTTAACTGTGCACTCAAACAACATGAATAATCATTAATTCATAACAGCATCATATCTGCTAAAATATTTAGAAAGTAGGGAAATTTTAGAGAAATGTCAGGGAAATTATGGTCATCTACATGGTTTTTGTGGGAAATGCTGCGGGGAAAAATGTTAAAAATGATGAAAATAGTGGTAAAATGGTGAAAAATACTCGATGAATAAAGGAAAGATAATATTTTTTGGGTCATTTACATAGTGTTTGAGGGTGAATGGGCATCCAAACTATCTGTTGTATCTAATTCTTATATAAGGCATTTTGTATTGTTCCACATGTCTTATCAAACATGTCACTTTCAACATTGCAATGCGCTCTAAAATACTCAAAAGAAGCTCTCGATACTGTAAAATGAGTAGAAATACTTCTATCTTGTGCTAAATAGGAGAGAGATTTCGAGGGCACTTTTGGACGTACCTTCGCTTGTAACGAAGTTCCCTTCCTCAGCTTCGTCAGAGAAGTCGACGTAAAAGTCTGCATGGAATCCAACTTCTCTGATAACAAAAAGCACAGAAAAAGCCTTGAACCAATCCTCTGGGGCCGTCAGTTTCCCTCCGTCATCCTCACATGTCTTCTTTGCAAGGTGAAATGGTTTCTCCTCTTTGTATAACTTGTAGAAGGTCCGAGGTAAATCATAATACGTGTAACCTTTCGGTACATTTTTACGAAGGGTGCGTTCACAAATAAATGTGTAATATGTAGAGCAGCTAATGTCGTTCACGTGGCCCTTCTTAGCATGTATATGTAGACAGTTTTCACCACCTTTCCAGTTGTCAGGCCTATTTTTCGCCCATGGTAGTTTTGGCGCAGGGTTACCTTGAACAGTATGGTTACATGTTGCTGTGGTTAAATGCAAAGAAGAATAAGTCTGCAACTACACATAACATTTCAGGTAATATATAGTGATTTGGAATCTCATATGGAGACATAGGTAACATCAAGCAACAACTATATAGGACCAGAGAAATAACTGAGTCGCTGTAGTATGAAAAATAGCACATATGGAGTTTACCAATACACAATACTTTCATCATTAAATTCATTTTATCAAGAGACGCAAATATGATGCAAGAGCTGTAAACATTTAATAAAGAACCGAGTTTCACCTGTTACGTTTAATAATAATGAAAGAAAAAGTAAACAAACCCTATCACATACAGAAACAATTCTATGAGACACTGCTGGCTGACATATGAACACTATGCATAGATCCTAAACATTTTGTTCTATAGTTTAGAATATTGTCTAACACATTGTTGATGAAGATAGAAATCACATCATCAGTCTTCTCATTCTTGTTTTGCCTTGAGCAAAAGTCTTCCAGTTTAGTCTTAATATGAATACATTCTTTGGACATTTGAGTAACCCTTAGCTGTCTCCAGTGTTGGCTGCAATCAAAATTATTGACATTCCCCTATCTAAATTTTTGAATTATTGAGTGTACCATTTATTATTAATAGCAGTAATATATACATGATTTCCTTTCAAAAGGCACAGCTACTTCCCTTATCCAAACCTGCAGAAGGCTGGCCTGTAGTCCATCTCTGATTCTGAATAAGTTACCATAAATATTAGTTCTGGTACCCCAACTGAATCTTAATGGTAAGTCATTAAACTAGGCAGCAGGACGTATTCACTTTAAATATTCAGTGTCATTCTAAAGCAGTTATAGTTTGCTATCACACCTTCATGTGGTTGTAGCAGTATGTTGAGTAGAACAAAAGTTTTCCTTGTACCATTAATTTGGAAGGAAAAAAGGAGACAATGGTTTTAGTACGATGGTGAGACAGATATACGTATCCATTTCATGTTAAAAATAGAAATGGAGCAGTTTCTGAATCAGTGAGTTATTTAATTAACAAGTCCACTGAATGGCTTAGAAATTACAGTTAACAAACAGCATTTTCTTCAGCCATGTTACGTTCTTCAAATGGAAACACGAAGGTCAAGTACCAAACAAAATTTTTGCATTTATATTTATTTATAATTTGAAGAAATCGTCACTGTGAAGTAATTCATTACTGAGATAGCGAGAAATGATTTCAAGGAAAAGAAGTAAAATCACAAAAAAATCAGTTGGCAGCATGCTCAGATCTCCAATTTCAAAAATAAGATGGAATGTCCTTTCACAGTGGAAGAAAGGAAGACAGATTTGTGCTTAAAGACCATAGTTTAACCTACATACTTTTACATCATAGTTTCTGTACATGAAACAGGGCAGTACCATTGTTGCCAAAGCACATAGAAAGCCCTACTCAATAAAGCCCTCACCCAGCCATAAATTTACGCATTCGTCCTAAGTAAATCCTTCCTTCAACCCCATAACACCAGTCACATATCTTCTCTTAAGCTTCAAAGAACTGACAACTCCCATTCATCGACCAGAGCAGAGCTCTAACTGATGACTGAAGAACCTCTCCACTTGGCCATAATCCTAGTGTAATCAAAATCGCCAAACACCTTAACTTGCAATGTGTTACCCCTTAGTTGGTAACATCTGTCTCATAGGAGGATATAAAAGCTCTCAATGTATTGTTGACAGGCGTGCATTGTTACTTGGATCTGATATTTCAGCTACCTTCATTCGTGACTAGAACTTGCTACTGTGTAGACATCATTGTTTCATCTCCATGATAGTATTGTTTTATTCGTGCACAAACGTCAGTCACATCATCTCACAGACTGATGTTACTGTAGAGGTAAGATATTTACTCTGTCTGACAGACAGATATTACTCTAAGTGAGGACGTTTTTGTGTCATACTCTCTTTTTTTTTCAAATATCTCATTACTTGTAGACGGCTACTAGTGGAGGGATACCTTGTGTGTCCCAAAGAAGCAGATAGCTTTAGATCAGTTTGAGAAAAGTGATGATGGTTATCATTCAGATGACACTTATGATCCTGAGGAAGATCACGTATCAGATTCAAACCGTGACAGTGATTCAGAAATAGAGGTCAATGATATTATCTGCACGTCTGTGAATGAAAAAGTTGATGTTGACCCTCTTCAGAATAGGGAAAATGATAACACCAAAACGACGCAATTTATCATGGCAAGCTGAATTGTTCCAGTTGGAGTTCCAGTGCACCCAATTGCGGTACTAAAACACGAAATAAAAATGTAATAAAAATTAGATTGTCATTGTGGTTAGACCCTGCCAGTCAGTTAGGTAACGATCCAGATCTACAAGAAACATGGCGTTCAGTTTTTAACACTGAGATATTGGATGAGATAGTAGTACATACCAACTCAAAAGTACAAGTGATACGGAATAAATTGCAAAATCCTTAGACTTCCAGTTATAAAGATACAGACAAAACTGAAATTGGGCCACTGACTGGTTTGATGCTTCCATGTTCTATTTTCAAGTGTGGACGTGAAAACTTGGCATCACTTTTTGCAAATGACTGTACTGGACGTCCTATTTTTCATGCAACCATGCCTCTAAAACGACATGACGCTTTACTGGGCTCTCAGATTTGATGATGCATCTACTCACAAACAAAGGAAAAGAGATGATCCTGCAGCCACTGTGTCTAATATTTCCAACATATTTATTTCTAATTGTCAGAAGGTATATTCGATTGGGGCTCTTGCATGTGTTGATGAGAGTCTAATCCCATTTAGAGGCAGATGCCGATTCAGAATATTTATAGCCAAGAAGCTTGCTAAATATGGCATAAAATTCATTTGCCTCACAGATGCACATTCTTCATATCTGAATAATGCTTACGTTTATGTGGGGAAAGACATGATGGAGCAACACTAACTGAGGAAGAGAAAAAGTTCCTAAAGCCAACACAGTCTGTGATTCGTCTTTCCAATAGCATGTACGGGACAAAGAGGAAGATCACAGCAGACAATTGGTTTTCCTCCATTGAATTGTGTAAGAAGCTGCTGAAAAACTGGTTGACATATGTTGGAATTCTAAAATGCAACGAAATAGAAGTTCCAAAAGAGTTTCTTCCCAAAGCAAAGAAAGAAATGAGCTCCAGTATTTATGGTTTTACTAAGGATCTTACACTATTGCCTTTTGTTCAAAAATTTTCTAAGGCAGTTTTAGCTCTTTCTTTCATGCACCACGCTGCGTATACTGAAGAAAGTAGCAACAATTATCAGTTTCTGTAATGCCACAAAATCTGGCATAGATGCTCTACACATGAAGTGCAGCAACTACTCAGCAAACCAGAGAACAGGATGGCCACTGGCAGTATTTTACTTTCTAATATTTGTGAGCTGTGCAAATGCCAATGTTATGTATCTTCATAAAAGGTACGATGTCAAGATCTGAGTTCGTGAAGAGCATAGGAATGAACTTAATCAGACGTCATATGCAGAGAAGGCTCCAGATTCCAAACTTACTGGATGACCTCAGGAAAATTATTCCAGGTATTTTAGGTGAAAAGCAAAGAAATGGAATCCAAAAAGCACAAAAATAAGCTACACGCTAGGAAACAGAAAAAAACTATCGTCATTGTTTCTACACATTGAGCAGAAAGATGGCATACATGTGTGTGAAATGTGATAAACCCAATCACTTCCAGTGCTCCATGAAAACATGTAAAATGTTTATAGAAAGTTTGTAATTTTTTTCCATTTCTTTGCATGTATATCAAGATATTTGAGAAAACACTTGTCAAGTTTAGAAACTATTTCATTTGACATGGTAATACTAAATCTCATGAATTTTTCAAGGGAAGAATACACTTCATATACTATTTCATGGAAAAACTTGTATTTAATGTTATAATTTTTTCGTATTGTATTGCAAAATGTGACTGAAAGACAATAGAAATATTGATATTAATTTTTCATCAAGCTTTTAAATTGTTCTTTATTTTCGATATTCTCCCATAAGTCCAATCCCTCATCGTGGGAGATGGGCAACGGCACAAAGTAGGGGAATGTCTATAGGGGCGATGTACAACGGGGACTTCGTGTGCCCCAGGACCACTACGGTAGCTGAGAAGGCCCTATGGGAACCGTGAAACGTGACGGCTAACGGGGCTCTGGTGAAGCTGCGATAGGCCTAGCAAGCCAGTAGTGGATAAATCAACTGCTTTTAAAAAGGGAACATGCCTCGGATCACGGAACGGATCTAAAGGAAACCGACTAAGCAACAGAAAAGGATTACGAGAAGGTTTACGACTGGGCACCCTAAACGTAAGGACTCTAATTGGGAAGTTAGAAGAAATTGTAGAAATGATGGAAAGGAGGAAATTGGACATCTTGGGACTTGCTGAGACTAGGTGGAGAGGAGTTGGTGAAAAACCACTAAGTAAAGGATGTAAACTGTACTGGATAGGGAATGAGAGGGGAAGAAATGGAGTGGCAATAGTGGTTAGAGAGGGTCTGCAGGAGGAGGTGGAAGGTATCAATGATTGAATGATAAAAGCCAGAGTACGGGTGAAAGGAAAAAGCATTGAAATCATCCAAGCATATGCCCCACAGGTGGGGTGTACAAAAAAGGAGAAGGAGGAATTTGAAGATGACATGCAAAAGCAGCTAAATGGAGGAAATCAGATTATAATAGGGGACCTCAATGCACATGTTGGCACAGACAGGAAAGGATTCGAGGAGATAATGGGACCAGAGGGCTGGGGGAACCGAAATAGAGAAGGAAAATAGTTGCTGGAACTCTGCTAGAGGAATGGGCTGGCGATCGCAAATTCCTGGTACAAGAAGAAAAGTAGTCACAAAATAACTTGGTATAGTGGGGACTGGTCCCAAACTTCAGTAGTAGACTATATACTAGTGGATAGGCAGATGATGAGCAGCCTCACAGATGTTAAGGTCATTCCATCTGAGGCCTTAGACAGTGACCATCGGCTTTTGGTAGCCACCCTGAGAGAGAAAAAAGATAGGAGGGCAACAGAAATACAGGAGAAAAGGTTGAAGACATGGATGCTGAAAGAGGATGAACGGAGGACCCAGTACCAGACACTGATCAGGAAGAAGCTGCCAAAGGAAGATCAGAGAACAGTGGAAGAAGAATGAGGAGATTTTAAGAGGGCTCTAGTTGAGGCAGCTGAGACTGTGTGCGGAAGAACTAGCACAAAGAGGAGAAGTAGGGAAACCCCATGGTGGAACAACATATGTAAAGAGGCAGTATTTCAAAAAACAAAGCCTTCAGAGAATGGTTCCAGACCCGAACACAGGAAGCTAGGGTAAAGTATAAGGAAAGCAAGAAAGCGGCACAGACCATAGTAAGGGCGGAGAAGAAGAAGTGGTTGGAAAAATGGACAAGAATGTTAGAAGAGGACAGTGAAGGGAACAAAAAAGTACTTTACACCATGGTAAGAAATAAGAGGAACAACAGAAGTGAGTGCCTGAGGATCATGGATAATAATGGAAGAGTTGTGGAGGAAATGCATGAGCTCAAAAAGATTTGGAAGGAGTACTTTGAAGATCTGTTGAATGCTGCCAAGCGGGTAACTAACAGCGATGGAGAGCCTAAGGCAGCAGACGATTATAATAGTGGGGAAATTGATGATCTAACTTGGAATGAAGTGGAAGAAGCCACAAAGAGGATGAAATGGGGCAAGGCACCAGGTTGGGACGAAGTAACAGTGGATATGATATGAGCAGCAGGAGAAGTAGGAACCCAGTGGCTATACAGAGTGCTGAGGGTGGTGTGGAAGGAGAACAGAATTCCTGAGAATTGGAAGAAAGGAATTATAGTCCCAATCTTCAAGAAAGGGGATAAAAGGAGATGTGAGAACTACAGAGGAATCACACTGCTATGCCACTGGGGAAAAATCTATGAAAAGATCCTGGAGAAGAGAATAAGAAGCAGTATTGAAAGTAGACTGCAAGAGGAGCAGTACGGTTTCAGACTGGGAAGATCAACAACGGACCTCATATTTGCGGTAAGGCAACTGCAGGAGAGGCACTATGAGTACGGGAAGGACTTAATCATGGCCTTTTTGGATATTGAGAAGGCGTATGACAGTATCTGTAGGGACAAGCTCTGGGATGTGCTGAACGCAAAAGGGATAGATGAAGAGATAACACGAAAAGTCAGAAAAATGTATGAGGGAAGTGAGAGTTGTGTGAAAGTGGGGAGGGAACGTACTGCATGGTTCAAGCTGGAAAATGGGCTGCGACAGGGAAGTGCACTTTCGCCTTTATTGTTTATTATTGTTATAGATGAAATCCTACAGCAAGTATCAGATGCAATTGGAGATCATAAAATGAAAGCAGTGCTTTTTGCCGATGACCTGATGTTATGGGGAAATTGCGAGAAGGAGGTGCAAGAGCAGTTAGATGCATGGGAGGCAACGGCAGCACAATATGGAATGCATTTCTCTGCAAAGAAAAGTGAAATAATCGTCACAACAAGGAAGAAGAATAGGCCAAATGTGGATATAACTTGTGGAGGGGAAAAACTACAAGTGGTAGAGAACTTCAAGTACCTGGGAAGCGTGATTGAAAGTAAGGGGGGAAATGCAATGGAAATAAATGAAAGGTGCAGAAAAGCAGGGCAGTTCTACAAATGCATTAAGGGGCTTATTTGGAGCAAGGAGGTGCCACAGAAATCCAAGGGAATTATATACCGAAGCTACTTTGTCCTCATATTGGCATACGGAAGTGAGACATGGGTAATGCACGAAAGCGACAAAAGTAAAATACAGGCTAGTGAAATGAAGTTCCAGAGGAGCAGGTTGGGTGTAACAAGACGAGACAGATTGCGAAATGTGTATGTGAGGGAAAGACTAAAGGAGGAACCAGTACAGGACAGGATAGAAAAATCAAGACTGCAGTGGTATGGACACATGAAGAGAATGGATGAGGGAAGAATTCCAAAGAGGATGTTTGATCTGCAACTGGAGGGGAAGAGGCCCAGAGGAAGACCAAGGGATAGATGGGTGAAGGGAGTGAAGGAATGTGTGATGAGAAGAGGAGAGAACTGGACGAAGGTGGAAGAGGGGGAATGGTGGAAAGACAGAACACGATGGAGAGGCTTGTGTTCCCAACAGACCCAGCCAGTGGCTGGAAACTGTCCAAGATGATGATGACTACAGTGGAAATTCTTTGAAATATTTGGTAATCTTAGTTATCCAGACGGATGTTACTGTAAACGCCAATTTTTCAGGTGTTACTCGCTAAGGGTTCAGAATGAAAACACACATGACACTGCTGTAATATTCTACAATATTTATTATTTTACTTTTCAAGCCTGTTTTCAGCTGTTACACCATTATCAGATCCGGCCTTGGTGGCCTAGTGGTTCTAGGCGCTGCAGTCTGGAACCGCGCGACCGCTACAGTCGCAGGTTCGAATCCTGCCTCGGGCATGGCTGAGCGTGATGTCCTTAGGTTAGTTAGGTTTGAATAGTTCTAAGTTCTAGGGGACTGATGACCTCAGAAGTTAAGTCCCCATTTTAACCATTTGTACCATTGTCAGATAGAAATATAAGTTGTGAAATTTTTGTTGGTTTGAAAATTTTAAACTAGTGGATCTATAAAGTGTCTCAGCTGGTTTTCAAAAATTACAATTGTTAATGTTTGATACAGGACTAAAACTAGAGTAATTATTTCAGTAAAATGCAATGTAAAACTATTAACATCAGCAAAATGTATGACACACTAAATAATGAACTATACAAATAGAACAACAGTTCTGAGAAGAAAAATAAATTGTACAATATAGTAAATTTTGTTGACACTTTGTAATGGCATGGCTGAATGAGATAATATTACATTTCATAGGTCCAACGTAACAGACAACTAAAATGATATAAGTGAGATTGAACAGTTAGGTGAAAAACTGTGATTACACAAAGCAAAGTTTTTAGCAGGACAAGTGAAACTATAAAACCTGAAACTTACGAAAAATTGTATATTTAAGTAGGAGGAGTAATCTACAAAGTGGTCTGGATGAGACAGTTGGTAGTATCTGCAGTTACAAGTGGAGAGTAAGGGAGCTGTCTCTGATCATTCGGTACTAATCTTGTGCAAATGGACATATGTTTATTAACTTTCATTATTTCGTGATAGTGCATCTTCATCCCTTTATGAATGTGATGTAAGACTTCATGTTGCACAATGTAACTATAGCCTTCTTTAAGGAGGTGACCTGTCAAAGAAGAGAATGTAAAGGTAATGAATGCCAATATATTCCTCAGCAGAAACGATTACACAAAGCATGAACTTCACCTATGAATGGGAGGCAAAGAGAAATTATGTAGACATTTACAGCTATCAGTAGATGCCAATCTGCAAATACCAGCTCTAACATACATACAATGTGAAGACCTTTCACCAAAATGACAGTGAAATCGCAAGAAAAATTAACAGCAAAAACAGACTTATCCAACTCAACAGTGATGACAGATAAACGAGAAGCCACGAGACAGAATTGTACTACACCTTCATATCTGAAAGAAAACAGCAAAAGACTAAACCAGGACGTGATACCAGCAGCAGCATCCAGCCCAAAAATAATAGCTCAATCAAGATGAAGATGTTCGAAATACAACAACAAGAAATGTGCACTGGAAACCAGAAGCAGTAACTACAGGAGACCCACTAAGGACAACAGCAGATCCAGTCTCAAAAATATCACCAAGGACATCTTTGAGTGTTAATTTAAGGCCAAGGTGGAATACATCTAAAGAGGAGGAGCAAAAAAGTTAGCATCTCCAAATGAGCTTGAGATCCACTACATCCCAGTGAACCTCCTCAGGCAATTACAGTTAGCAAGATAGTCTCTTATAAACCTTACACAGAGGAAGAGGATGTAGCAGACCACAATTCAAACCAACAATTTGTGAACACAGTGAAATTACCTTGATACTTAATAAGCCTTACTCTGAATATGGTGCAAATTTAAATGTGTCTAAATCTATCACAATTTTCTACCAGAACATAGGTCTATGGGGAATTCAAAATTCAATAGACCAGTTAGTAATGGGTATAAATGATACAGAGCAACCAGACATTCTGTGTTTGACTGAAAACCATGTCACTAGAGGTATGTTGTGTATCTAAAGATTCAGTGTAGCATCCCGTTACTGTAGATCCATCATGGAAGGGGGTGGAACCATTATTTATGTTAGAAATAACATTGAATTTAGAGACCAAAACGTAAGCAGTTGTCGTACTGAGCAACAATTTGAAGTGTGTGGTATAGAGCTAACAGCAAACAAGAGACTAGTTGTGATATTAACAATTTACAGAGTACCTACAGTGAATCTCGGGATCTTTTTCAAAAAGAGTGAAGCAGATTTGAGAAAGTTGTATACAGAAGCACATTTCAGCTGTATTACTAGGTGGCTTTAATCTAAATTTCTTGACTGAAAGTAGTGACAGAACAGAATTAGAGCAGTTGATGAGCTATTACAATTTAGTGCAAATAGTAAAATTTCCCACTAGGGTAACTGACCATTCTAGTATTCTAATTGATAATGTTTTTGTTGATAAATCTAGACACAGCAGCTTGATAACCAGTTAAGTCTTACATGGGTTGTCAGACCATGATGCAGTACTTATCACTATCCCTCAGTTTGATATTAAGATAAAACCAAGATATGTGTGGAAAACTTTGAGACCAATAAATAAAGAAAGAATGGAGACATATAGGTAGAAGCTACAGTTAGTAGACTGGTCTGAAGTATACAATTCAAAAGATGTTTTATAAATCAAGTAATAAATCTTTTTGAGGAAATGTTTCCAAAGAAAAGAGTCTGAGAAAAACAGTGTAACACTATATTTAAGCCATGGATTACCCAGGGTATTAAAGTTTCATTAAAACAAAAAGATAACTGTATGTGTCAGCCAGATTGTCTAACAACACTGAAATGATGAGGCAATATAAAGTGTACTCTAAGATATTGAGGAAAGTGATACAGCAAACAAACACCTGTACTTAAAAGAGGAACTTTATGAATCTGATAACAAAATGAAAACCATATGGAAATATGTGGAAAGTGAGATTGGGAAAATTCAGCTGCCAAGAAATTACTAGTTTAAGAAAAGAGTGCAATGCAGTGGATGGTTCTGAAATAGTGGCTAATATTTTCAACAATCAAATTCAGTGCCTGGCTCCTGTAAACAAAGATCCAGAATTCGTGTGTAACACCTTGACTGACGATGTGTGTTCGAAAAACAGTAGTGAAAGAAATAGAAAAAGTAATTTTGACTTAAAAAAGTAAAACCTCTGCTGGAGCTGACAACATTTCCATCAAATTATTGAAATATTGTTGTAGAGGAATAAGTACAGCCCTCAACTATATTTGTAATATGTTATTTGAGGAAGGCATATTCCCTGATAGGCTAAAATATGGACTTATCTGACCAATTTCTAAAAAGGAGAAAATTATTGACCCATTTCATTACTCTCAGTTGTTTCTAAGGTACTAGAGAAATTGGTGCAGAATCAAATGGTTGATCATCTTAGTAAATATAGCACCCTCAGCAGTAGCGAGTTTGGCTTTTGAAAAAGGGGTATCAACTAAGGATGCAATACGTGCATTAGTTGACAGTGAATTAGAATCCATAAATAATAATATGCTGACAGTTGGAAAATATTGTGACCTGTCAAAAGCTTTTGACAGTGTAATCACCATACTCTCCTGAATGAAGCCAACACCATAGGAATGAGTAGAACAGTAGGCAAATGGCTTGAATCCTGTCGGTGTGGTAGAAAGCAGAAAGTAATCATGGAAGGACTGAATGGTGGGTAGGTGTCTTCAGACTAAGGCTCCATTGCCACTGGAGTACCTCAAGGCTGAGTATTGGGCCCGCCTCGTTTTCTAATATTTATAAAAATATCTGCCACTATGCACAGAACATGGCAATATCATCATATTCACTGATGACACTACCATAATAATCCCTGGATGAATGTGTCAAATGAGATAGTAAATAAGGCTTTAGCAGATATGACAAAATTAGTCGAAACTAATGGTTTTTCCATCAATCTAAAGAAGACAAATTATGTTATTTTTTTCCTCTAATACAAATGTTACCAATGAAATGAATCTGAAAATGGGTGAACATGAGATTCTAAAGATGGGTTCTTCAAATTCTTGGGTGTGCATATAGACAGTAAACTTAACTATCTGTGCAAAACGTTAAGCTCAGCAACATTAGCCTTGAGAATCATATCAGACAGTAGGGAGATGACAAGAATAAAAACTGTATACTTTGGCTATTTCCATCAACTATGGTGTATTATCCTGAGGAAATCAACTGGAGCAAGAAAAGTGTTCCATGCACAGAAGCAAGCCGTAAGAATTATGTGTGGAGTACATCCTAGGCACTCGTGCAGAAATCTATTTAGAGATCTTCAAATCTTTATAAGAACTGCTCAATACACTTTTTTCCCTGGTGTGCTTTATTTGAAAAAATATCGACCTATTTAAAACCAATAGTTTGAACCATAATTATAAAACCAGAAGAAGACTTGTCATTCACTATGATCTAAAAATAAAGAGCATGGTGCAGAAGGGGATTTTATACAGTGGCACCCAGATTTTTAATGCCCTTCCACCAACAATTAAAGAACTGGTTGGAAACATACCAAGTTTAAAGAAAATCTGAAGCAGTTCAATCTAGATGTATCTTATTATAGTATAAACGAATTTCTAAGCCAAAATGCATAATACCTACTGAGTATGCTTAAATTTATTTTTGTGGCCTTTATGGCCTAATCATCACCCTTTATCTATCTGCAGTGTAATTTAAAACTGAAATGTGTGTATGTCTTTAAATACAAATATATATACATTCAGAAGTGAAGTATAATAACTCATACATAAGGTTATATATTAGCTTATCTGTTCCTGTTATTTATATGATGAGAACAATGTTCATGTGCACTAAAAATAATTTGTAAAATTTGACTCATTCTACATCCAGAGATATATTCTCATAGGAATCTGCAGAACTCGAAATAAATAAATGAATATCCTATTCTATGTTTCCTACTTCTGTGGTATTGCCCTGCCAGAATTTGTCACAATTACAAGTGATTTGGTCTATTCTACTCTTTCCCAAAGCTGAATTACTGACTTCACTATTGTACAAAAAATGTCCAGTAGTGTTGTATATATTAAACAATGCTTTCAAGTCACTGGATTTAAGCTTACTCGCCACATTCAGAGAGACTTTTCTTAAATATGGAATCGTGTACCTTTTATTGTGGTCTTGATGTGATGGGTTGAGGGCAAGGTAAGGAAGAGAAGAGACGTGTTCTTTCCTTTTATGGTGGATTATGAAGACCACTAAGGCAGGAGTGTAGCCATTTCATAATGCTATTTACCCGACTATATTTAATTCAGTTCAAATGTCAACATCACTCATGGGAAAGGACATTACGTAATGTATCACTAAATGAAAAGCAGCAGGTTTTTGGGACACTAGGAGTTGAGAAATGGCACATATTACAACGTCTGTGGTGGTAGGCTTCCTATAAATCATGAAAGTATGAGTATGATGATTTATATCTATGTTAGGTCTAGGTAACTTATGGAGTTACCCCCAAATTCCTCTGAGAATTTCATACTGTTGTGCTTATCATTTCTTGCTTTAAGAGTGTTTAAATTTTTGTGGTAGTACCCATACATAACCACTGCACTTCATCAACAACTACCCAAACTTGCGAGAGACTGTTATTTTTCAAGAGATGTTTTTTGGAATTGTCCATGTAGATATCTGTGGGGACTGGACTGAGGGGAGTCCATAAGTAGACCATAACTGTGTGTTGCTAACTTTAAGTTACCTGCAACAACTGGGTTAACTCCTGATTTATCTAGCAAGTTTGTGAGAATATTTGTGCTCTCCTGATTGGATATGTTAGTAACTAAATTCCTGAAATCAAAAGAATGTAGCCTGGAACTAGAGGGGCAGGGGATTTGGATATATTTCAACTTATACACTAAGTCAATTGAATTAAGAGTGCCCAGACTAGATTTAAGAGGTGTTTTGATTTTGATCAGGTCATTCAGTTCCCTGATTAATTTGTAAAATGAAGCTGAACTCAAAGATGCTAAAGAAAGATTGGGATGTCGCCTTTGTGGAGTTCAGAGAGATCATACAGTCTGGGACCTATAGAATTAATTTTGGAGAAAATGTAGGCATCAGAGTACGAGGTAAGCAGTAAGATACAAATCCAAGTTCCTGGCCAGATGATAATCTTATCACATCCAGTGTCATGTTACACATTGGTGTAAGATTGCACACTTGGTCTCATTGGTCCCCCCCCCCCTCCCCCCCCCCCCCCCACTCTCTCTCCCTGAGGAAAGTAATGGGAATTGACCAAGGTTACTCAGGGCAACTCCCAGACCCTTTCCTCCTCCCATCATCCCATCTCCACCTATCCCCTCTGGAGCCACAAGGATCAAGTACACCGTCCACACCTTCACCTTTTACGACTGGAACACTTGAATGGGAGGCGTTCACTCTGCCACTGAGCAGCTTAGGAAGAGGATCACGCTGTGTCTGTTTGTTAATAACAAATCAGTTAAAGTCATGCCACTTGACATCTACCCTACAGCTATTTGTTAATAACAATATAATATTTCATCATTACAACCACAACAGAGGACCTACCCAGACAGATATTCTTCCGAAATTTTAAGTATTTTCAAATGTTTTCCATATTTTCAATTATAGGCCTTTTCCCCATTACATGAGCTGCAACTCATTGCTCTGATTGTCATGTCAACATCACGCAGCATTGTGTCACAACGTCGTGTCACGACAATGTGTCGTAGTATCGCAACGTATCATAGTATGTCACATCTTGTCATGTCACAGTCATATTGAATCAAGTCACTTCGCATCATCTCGACGTCATGATACTCTCAGCCAATCACAATGCAGCATGCTCCCTATTTATTCATTGCTATGCTACCATTCCATTACTAGTGTGTGTGACATGATAGTGTATGTGTTAGAAACAAACACATGAGTGGAAATTATGATGTCATAGCAAACTCTGTGAACACTATCGATTTTAAACGAAAGATAATGTATAAGAAATATCACAATACGATGGATAAACGTCCTGATAAGCCACTATTACATATGTGTCATCAAGTAAAATTTTATGTGTGCGTGTGTATATGCAGTAAGCACTATAAAATGTGTACCCAGAGAAAGAGTTGACCAATAACTGAAACCACGCTGGTGAAAATCTGGTCACGTGCAGGGCAGACTATCCCTCAGATTCTGACATATGGGGGTATGGGCGTGAACATCGACACTTGGAGCATGATCGTGGACACACGAACACCCAGCCCAGCAATTACTGAGAAAGGTGTTTTATAAATGGTGTAATCATCTCCAACCTAGTGGCTGACACTGCTGCTATATCAGTTCTGACTGTGGAACCTACCACCAGTGGTAATAATGGCAAACCCAAAATATTAGCGAAAAATATCATACTGCTACAAATACACACCTACCACACAGGAACTCCTTCCTGCATTTGACTGAATAGTGATGACACGATATGGGACTCCTCGAGCAGTTGGGATCGTCAGAGAATCTCAGGTAGTGAAGGGGAGAGCTCCACACGTTTGCTCAACACTGCACCAGAACATATCCCTAGCCATGTTGCATAATTTAAACACTATACATCTGTAATTGCCTATGGCACGACCGACCTACTGGCTGGTATGAATGGCACTCAGTCATTAGGGGAGGGAGTCTCCGCCACAACACGACAGGCCTAACTTGCCGAAGTCTGCGGATAAACGTTGCTAACAGTGCCGAGCGTCCCCAGCGGCTCTTTCTCTCTGGACCAACGAGAAACATGCCCCCATCCTCTCACAACCATCATGCCTTTAACACTAGTTTGGGCGACTCCATTCTCAGTCAGACCACACTTCTAGGTGGAATGAAGACTATTAGTTATAACCACGATATCTAAACCAAGTAAACCGTACAATGTTATTAGTATATGCGACATTACTATAGGTTTCGTACATCACCGAATATGACCATAGCTATTAATGCATTTTGAACTAATATATAGAATTCCAAAGACACACACAGGACAGACAGTACATTGCTGTATTTGCTACGAAGACTTATCTGTATATATATATATATATATATATATATATATATATATATATATATATATATATATATATATATATATATATACACACACTCCTGGAAATTGAAATAAGAACACTGTGAATTCATTGTCCCAGGAAGGGGAAACTTTATTGACACATTCCTGGGGTCAGATACATCACATGATCACACTGACAGAACCACAGGCACATAGACACAGGCAACAGAGCATGCACAATGTCGACACTAGTACAGTGTATATCCACCTTTCGCAGCAATACAGGCTGCTATTCTCCCATGGAGATGATCATAGCGATGCTGGATGTAGTCCTGTGGAACGGCTTGCCGTGCCATTTCCACCTGGCGCCTCAGTTGGACCAGCGTTCGTGCTGGATGTGCAGACCGTGTGAGACGACGCTTCATCCAGTCCCAAACATGCTCAATGGGGGACAGATCTGGAGATCTTGCTGGCCAGGGTAGTTGACTTACACCTTCTAGAGCACGTTGGGTGGCACGGGATACATGCGGACGTGCATTGTCCTGTTGGAACAGCAAGTTCCCTTGCCGGTCTAGGAATGGTAGAACGATGGGTTCGATGACGGTTTGGATGTACCGTGCACTATTCAGTGTCCCCTCGACGATCACCAGTGGTGTACGGCCAGTGTAGGAGATCGCTCCCCACACCATGATGCCAGGTGTTGGCCCTGTGTGCCTCGGTCGTATGCAGTCCTGATTGTAGCGCTCACCTGCACGGCGCCAAACACGCATACGACCATCATTGGCACCAAGGCAGAAGCGACTCTCATTGCTGAAGACGACACGTCTCCATTCGTCCCTCCATTCACGCCTGTCGCGACACCACTGGAGGCGGGCTGCACGATGTTGGGGCGTGAGTGGAAGATGGCCTAACGGTGTGCGGGACCGTAGCCCAGCTTCATGGAGACGGTTGCGAATGGTCCTCGCCGATACCCCAGGAGCAACAGTGTCCCTAATTTGCTGGGAAGTGGCGGTGCGGTCCCCTACGGCACTGCGTAGGATCCTACGGTCTTGGCGTGCATCCGTGCGTCGCTGCGGTCCGGTCCCAGGTCGACGGGCACGTGCACCTTCCGCCGACCACTGGCGACAACATCGATGTACTGTGGAGACCTCACGCCCCACGTGTTGAGCAATTCGGCGGTACGTCCACCCGGCCTCCCGCATGCCCACTATACGCCCTCGCTCAAAGTCCGTCAACTGCACATACGGTTCACGTCCACACTGTCGCGGCATGCTACCAGTGTTAAAGACTGCGATGGAGCTCCGTATGCCACGGCAAACTGGCTGACACTGACGGCGGCGGTGCACAAATGCTGCGCAGCTAGCGCCATTCGACGGCCAACACCGCGGTTCCTGGTGTGTCCGCTGTGCCGTGCGTGTGATCATTGCTTGTACAGCCCTCTCACAGTGTCCGGAGCAAGTATGGTGCGTCTGACACACCGGTGTCAATGTGTTCTTTTTTCCATTTCCAGGAGTGTATATTCTTAATATCAGAAGCCACACTATTACTACTACCCTATCTAAAAAAGCTAGTTATACAAATTAACCCAGCAATATTATTAGCTTGTAGCGATACTGTAAGACTTGTAAATAAAATTGTGCAAGTTCACTGGCAATGAACGAGGTCCGCCAGGGAACCCAGGCAGGATAAGAAGACACGTATCTTTTGCTGTGTTAATGTGCGAAATCAGTATATATGTTTCATAAATAGATGTGGAAACAATCCGAAGTATATATGTCCTCGCCACACAGAAATGAGCCTGAGTAATGGTCACAGTGCAGTCACAGACCCTCAGAGATCACAGCCCCTCTCCTGCTATGACAAAAATATGTAATCTTAGACATGTACAGAGCTCGAGCTCTGTCTGCCGATAAACCGATTCTCCAAAGACCAAAAAACTCACCACCAAAGTTATTCGAATTGCAAATAATACAGGCACAAAGACTGCGGGGAAAAAAATCGGCTGTACTGGTATCATAAGAACAGGGTCGTCACCATACTGATGACGAAACGCTGTGCGTCTCTTCTAACGCAGGGTCACGACACCTCCAGAAGCCAGACTTCGATTACAGCGACGCTCATCGCCTCTTCCGCTGATGTTGGGGTAAGCGCAAATAACCCTGGGAAATATCATCCAGCATGAAGCCGATGCATGGAAGTGTGTGTGTGTGTGTGTGTGTGTGGTGGGGGTGGGGGAATTGCCTACCTGACTATCCATCACTTTAATGGCCAGAAAATTCTTTCCACCTCCCCCAAGACTGCTATGTCTGGGAGAATGTACCCACAATGCAGCCATTACGAAACTATGTCTGACCAGCGTCCCATCCACTAGCAATGGCGTCTCTAATGACAGGAGGCTGTTGATAAGACTACCGGCGTACACCTGTCAAAACTCCAAGCAGATGGGGGAAGCTGTACGAATATAAACGCACTAAAATTATTTTCTTAACGTCTGTGAGTTGCTGGATTTATCCATACAGTCTTATTAATAAAGAAGCATGATTTAGTACCAAAAACACCCCTAACTGTACTCGATTTATTACTATCGTAAGATGTGAGGTGTTGAACGTAAAGATTTTACCAGGAATCCACCTCTCTCCCGGTTCCCATATATCATTATACCTCCCACATCATTCCGTCTAGGACATTGTCATAGATGGCGAATAGCAAATGTGGTAATATTGGAGTCATCCTGATGCTTTTAGAGAGGAGAAGGTTGTAGGAAGGATATTATTAAATCTTTTTATTGTTCTCGTCTAAGATGGTAAATGCAAAATCACGTTTGCAATAAAATGCTCGTAAATCGTGCATGTAATATATTTATCTTATAGGACTCTGTTGGATAATTTGTTTAAGAATCATGTAATAAAGATAAGGCGCGCAATAATTATGTGCCACATCCATTAACCCTGAAATATGCTATTGTTATACCTTTGCATAAAAAGGGGGATAGATCTGATGTCAACAATTACCGCCCAATCTCCCTTCTAATAGCTTTATCCAAAATTTTTGAGAAAGTAATGTATTCAAGAGTAGCTTCACATATCTGTAAAAATGAAGTACTAACAAAATGTCAGTTTGGTTTCCAGAAAGGTTTTTCAACAGAAAATGCCATATATGCTTTCACCAGTCAAATTTTGAATGATCTGAATAACCGAAAACCACCCATTGGGATTTTTTGTGATCTCTCAAAGGCTTTTGATTGTGTAAATCATGAAATTCTGCTAGACAAGCTCAAGTATTGTGGCATGAGTGGGACAGTGCACAAATGGTTTAATTCGTACCTAACTGGAAGAGTGCAGAAAGTTGAAATAAGTAGTTCTCGTAACATGCAAAGATCAGCACATTCCTCAAACTGGGGAACTATCAAGAATGGGGTTCCACAAGGGTCAGTCTTGGGTCCTTTGTTGTTCTTATTATATATTAATGACTTGCCATTCTATATTCATGAAGAGGCAAAGTTAGTTCTCTTTGCTGATGATACAAGTATAGTAATCACACCTGAGAAACAAGAATTATCTGATGAAATTGTCAATACTGTCTTTCAGAAAATTACTAAGTGGTTCCTTGTAAACGGACTCTCACTGAATTTTGATAAGACACAGTACATACAGTTCCGTACAGTAAATGGTATGATGCCACTAATAAATATAGACCTTAATCAGAAGCATATAGCTAAGGTAGAATATTCCAAATTTTTAGGTATGTCCATTGATGAGAGATTAAATTGGAAGAAACACATTGATGATCTGCTGAAACGTTTGAGTTCAGCTACTTATGCAATAAGGGTCATTGCAAATTTTGGTGATAAACATCTTAGTAAATTAGCTTACTACGCCTATTTTCACTCATTGCTTTCATATGGCATCATATTTTGGGGTAATTCATCACTGAGGAATAAAGTATTTATTGCACAAAAGCGTGTAATCAGAATAATAGCTGGAGTCCACCCAAGATCATCCTGCAGACATTTATTTAAGGATCTAGGGATATTCACAGTAGCTTCTCAGTATATATACTCTCTTATGAAATTTGTTATCAACAACCAAACCCAATTCAAAAGTAATAGCAGTGTGCATAACTACAATACTAGGAGAAAGGACGATCTTCACTATTCAAGATTAAATCTAACTTTGGCACAGAAAGGGGTGAATTATACTGGCACTAAAGTCTTTGGTCACTTACCAAATAGTATCAAAAGTCTGACAGATAACCAACAAGTATTTAAGAAGAAATTAAAAGAATTTCTGAATGACAACTCCTTCTACTCCATAGAGGAATTTTTAGATATAAATTAAGAAAAAAATTATTAAAAATAAATAAATAAATAAATAAAAATAAAAAAACACACAAAAAAATAAAGTTGTTATATTAACTTAAGTATGTTGTTAAATTAACCTAATTATGTCATGTATTGGAAAATTCGACTCGTTCCACATCATTACGAAATATCGTATTCATGATCCATGGAACTAGTATTAATCTAATCTAATCTAATCTAATCTAACCCAACCTGGTATGGCTCTCATACTGACGAACAAACCCATAATGTAGTTTTACAAGCGCGCTGACAGCACTTCGGAGCAGTGAATATTTTGTCATAGCAACATACAAATTGCTAACTAGAAGACTTTCCTTCAAAAAACCAACGATATAACGCAGGACGTGGTACCAGTAGCTTCAGTCAACATGCTAGTATTACATTAACTCAAATCGGACTATGCTCTTTTCGAGAAAATGACTATCGAGAAGTGGCATTCGTAGCCAGCGCACATTTCATGTAAGATAAGAGAAATTAGAGACAGATAGAAACACTCCTCTCTGGCGCTATTTTTTGTTAGTGGCACAGGTAACCTTACTGATTGTATGTATCTTGGGGAGACAGACATCACGTTCGCATGATCCACTTATAAGCAATAAGCGCTTTAGAGTTCGGATGAGAATTAAAAAAAAAAAAAGAACACAATGAATCTGTGTCTAATATTGGTTCGGAATTATTCTATGTAAACATTGGTCCATCGGGAAAATAGACTACTAGAGAAGTAGTTCTCCTAATAATTACATCCCGCCGGGCGTGGTAGCCGAGCGGTTCTAGGCGCTTCCGTCCGTAACCGTGCGACTGCTACGTTCGCAGGTTCGAATCCTGCCTCGGGCATGGATGTGTGTGATGTCCTTAGAATCATTTAGGTTAAGTAGTGTGTAAGCTTAGGGACTGATGACCTTAGCAGTTAAGTCCCCATAAGATTTCACACACATTTGAACATTTTTGAACCTCAGATGTTAAGTCCCAAAGTGCTCAGAACCATTTGAATTATAGCCCAGGCCCATTAATCGAACGTGGTAAGTGTCTCAGACTGCTGATCAAATCTCTTATTTTGTCGTAACACACCGTGAAAGTCCTAAACATTTTATCCATGTAATAGTTAATTATTCGAAGACCAACCAAACTTGTTTATTTACAACACCATACTGACATAAGCACTGTGTAGTGGAAGTGTAACACATACCGAAAGACTATCTTTCTGCCAACCATGTCTGCGAGGGTATACCTAGTTTTCCAGTCTCAGTTCTATTAGAAGAAACTTGGGCAGATGAGATGATTCAACCATCCGACAGAGTAATTCCGAATTCCACAATCACAATGGCTACGAAACAGCTGTCTGTATAGCTGCTTTTTGTGTAATCGATTTCCACGTTAAAACTATGGACATACAGTACATAGTTTTATATACCACTGTAGGTCCTGATTGTCTTTCTTTTTTTTAAGTATAATATAACGCCATTGCCGAATAATCCATTGAAAATATAGCCTTCTGCACCCTGTGCACATCCAGCTAAAACTATAAAATGTATCTATTCTAATTTTAGGTTACATTCGCCTAAAAAGATATCATGATCAACAGCATCTAATCTACAATAGTATCACCTTCTCAGTAGACAAGCTGCAGAACGATCGTAGAGATACATATATGTAAACTTAAATAGCGAATGGTCTATGTCTGCTTGACAAACAGTTCCTCCTATACACATCAGAAAGGCATAACTTGCTCTATATCGTTACCAGCAAGAAAACTAGAATTCATTTTTGCATTATCAGAATTACTGCCGTTACAATTTTTTTGTATTCTTAGCACACTTAAAAAATATCTGGGGAGGGTTGTGCATTTGATAATCATTCTAACAACAAATTACAAACATATTTCTGACACCACCAATTAGGTTGACGAAATGATTAGAGGAATAAACAGCCACATATTTCTGCAATTAGCAGATCATTACAGGTCGTGCTTATCATTTTTGTTATAAAGTAGAGTATCAATGCATGATATTGCATCCTACCATTACCAAATAATCCATTAAAACTACAGTCTTTCATAATATGTACACATTCACCTAAAAATATAACAGTAATGTATTCCAATTTTAGTATCCAAACCATTAAAGGTGTCACGATGAACACCATCTCAGCTAGTATTACTTCTCCAGTAAACATATAACAGAATGATCTTAGCGTTACATAAACAATAATTTTAATAGGTAATGGTCCAAATTTTCTCAATGCACGTTACTTCCTTTATGAATCAGGAACGTATAATTTGTTCTATATCTCTGCCAACATGACAGTCACACCCTTTAGAGATTCTCATATTATCGTCACTAGAATTTTTCATATTGTTAACACTATAAAGAACATTCCTGGAAGGTATAGTAAGCCATACTGGTTTGCTTGCGATGAATAAACAGTCATCCAACCCACATACAGTCCACAGCACAATTGTCACCTTTGCTGTTTCTTGACTCACGTTATCGATGTCCACGTAAAATAATTAAAACTACAGACACATAGAGCATAGCGTTATAACTAATTATTGAGTGATTATGTGGAATGTATGCACAGCCACACAAACCAATGGTATTTAATTTAATCCTCTAGAAGATGCCGATTTAGACATTATGTCAGTCTTCCTCAGTACTCATAACAGTGTATGACAGTAGCTTTATTCATCTGTAGATAATATTTTTACAAGGATATAGGACATGTCAAAGTATTTACAAGTTTAGAGCAATTTAAAATAAGTTAATTTGCATACACATATATTTACAGACTTCTAGTTAGACACAATCATTAGATTTACTCCTGGTATACAATACATTTATTACAAATAACTTATTAAGTAATGTAATGCCACACTTTTCACTCATATCTCACTATCAGCCACTGATCATACTATACACACATTGTTTCATAACACATCACTTGCTACACACACACACACACACACACACACACACACACACACTGGTGATCTCTGGGCCATTTTTTGTACCAAAACTTCCCATTTGCTATCCTGAAAAACTGAGTCAGCATCCCTGCATAATGAGTGAGATGTTGAGCTCAGAAAGAAATGGTTCAAATGGCTATGAGCATTATGGGACTTAACTTCTGAGGTCATCAGTCCCCTAGAACTACTTAAACCTAACTAACGTAAGGACATCACACACATCCAAGCCCGAGCAGGATTCGAACCTGCGACCGTAGCGGTCGCGCTGTTCCAGACTGTAGCGCCTAGAACCGCTCGGCCACCCCGGCCGGCAAGCTGAGAAAGAGGAAGAGGTGTTACTATTGTGCTATGCATATCTTGGGGGTAAGTATTTATAGAAAGGAGAAAAGATGCCGCTACTTATGTCAGATGTATGCTAAACTCCATAGAATTTGCCCATGAACTTGCTGGCCACATAGTTTCTCCACAGTAACTACTCCTTCAAAATAACCAAGTAGTTTCTGATGACTACAACCACACTTCTTCCAAAACAGTAAAATCTTTTTCTAACGACCTAAATAAAGTCATCAGTTTCGACTCCTACCTCCAAGACACATTCATTATTGCAGGAAATTCCAACTGAAGGCTCCAACTCACCCAGTCCATGTCATGGGACGTGACTTATTTAGTTAGCGATACCCCAGTGGTGACGTGTGCACCAGACTCACTGTGGCAGCACATATAAAGTTAAGGCCATGCAGGCAAGTAGCTCTGCGGGATCTCCAAGTTCCTCGTAAAAACCATGAATCCAATTAATAATGCTGGAAGATTCTCTGAGACGTGACAGAGTATCACGATATGAATATCAGCAGAAATAGAGGTGTTTCTCAGATGACATGTACACCACGCTTCTCCCAACTTATTCTTGAACTTTACTGTGAACGGTCCCTATTTCACTCTATATTGCAGAATGCTTTGCAGGTACAGAGTCACTGAAAAAGGTGAATTCAGTTTCATTAATTTTTATCTTGTTCAGTGTAAGTTGAATGTGAACAATGTACAGGGTGTCCCATGAGGGATGGTCGACGTTCATGGATATGACAGGAAGTTTGTTGAGAGCCCAGATAAACATATGGTTCATGAAGAGGGACAGCAGTCTCTTCAGTAGTTGCTGGGGGAACAGTCGGGATGACTGGCCGATCTGGCTTTGTAAAATCAACCAATACGATCTTGCTGTGTCGGTACTGTGAAATGCTGAAAGCAAGGGGAAACTACAGCCATAATTTCTGCTGATGGCATGCAGCTCTGCTGCATGGTTGACTGATGATGACACCCATTCTTGGGTAAAATGTTCCAGAGATAAAACAGTCTCTCCTTCTGATCTCTAGGTGGGGACTGCTCAGAAGGATGCCGTTATCAGGAGAAACAAAACTGGCGTTCCGTGGATCGTAACGTGCATTGTTAGATGCCTTAATTGGGTAAGTAAGTTACAAAACTTAAAAAGGAAAATCGGTATGGTAAGTTCGATCTAGTCGGAATTAGAGAAGTTCGGTGGCAGGAGAAACAGCACTTCTGGTCAGGTGAACACAGGGTAGTAAACACAAAATCAAACAGGAGTAAGGCATGAGTAGGTTTAATAATGAATAAGAAAGCAGGAATGCGGGCAACCTATTAGAAACAGCATATTGAATGCATTATCACAGCCAAGGTACACACGAAGTCCACACCCACCACAGAAATACAGGTCGATAGCGCCACAAGTCACGAAGAGATTTAGGCAATGTATAATGAGCTAAAAAAATTAATTCATATACTTAAGGGAGACGAAAATTGAATTATTGAGTGCGACTGTAATTCGATGGCGCGAAAAGAATGGAAAAAAAAATAGTAGGTGAATAAGGACTGGGGGGAAAGGAATGAAAGACGAGGCTGCCTGGTACAATTTTGCACAGATCATAATTTAACAATAGTTAACACTTGATTTAAGGATCATATAGGTGGAAAAGACCTGGAGACACTGAAAGATTTCAGAATTATTATACTGTATAATGGCACAACAGAGGTTTCGGAACCAGATTTTAAATTGAAATACATTTTCATGGGCAGATGTGGAGTCTGACCACAAGTTATTGATTCTGAACTATAGATTAAAACTGCAGAAATTGCAAAGATAGAAGATTAAGGAGACGAGATTTTGGGTAAGTTGAAAGAACTAGAGGTTGTTGAGAGTTTCAGAGAGAGATTTAGGAAACGATTGACTAGAACAGGTGAAAGGAATACAGTAGAAGAAAAATGCGTAACTTTGAGAGATAAGATAGTGAAGGCAATAGAGGATCAAATATGTAAAGATCTAGTAGAAATTCTTAGATAACTGAAGAGATACTGAATTTAATTGATGAAAAGAGAAAATACAAAAAAAATGCAGCAAATGGAGGAGGCAAAAGGGAATACAGATGTCTAAAAAATGAGATTGACAGGAAGTGCCAAATGGCTTAGCAGGAATGGATAAAGGACAAATGTGAGGATTTAGAAGCATATATCTCTAGACAGATACCGCCTACAGGAAATCAAAGAGGCCTTCGGAGAAATGGGATGCAGCTGTGCAAATATCAAGAACTCAGACGGAAAACCAGTCCTAAGCAAAGAATGGTATGGGGAAAGGTGGATAGCAGTGTGAATGAAAGGCAGATTAACTTGAAGGCAGTATTATAGAACTGGAAGAGACAGATGAAGATGAGATGGCAGATATTATGCTGTGAGAAGTGCAAGACTTAATTCGAAACAAGGCCCTGAGAGTAGACGACAGTCAGTCAGAGCTACTGATAATCTTGGAAGAATCAGCCATGACAAAACCGTTCCATCTGGTGTGCAATATGTATGACATAGGCGAAATACCGCCAGACTTCAAGAAGAATGTAATAATTCCAATTCCAAAGAAAGCAGGTGCTGACAGGTCTGAACATTACAGAACTATCAGTTAATAATATGAATTCTTTACAGAAGAATGGAAAAAGTGGTAGACGCCAAAGAAATGTAGGAACATGTGAGGCAATACTGACCCTACGACTTATCTTAGAATAAGGAAAGGCCAAGATACCTTTATAGCATTTGTAGACTCAGAGAAAGCTTTTGACAATGTTGGCTGGAGTTCTCTCTTTGAAATTCTGGAGGTATCAGGGTTAGAAATACAGGGAGCGAAAGGCTCTTTACAAGTTGTGCAGAAACCAGATGGCACTTGAGTCGAAGGCCATGAAAGGGAAGCAGTGGTCGAGAAGGGAGTGAGACATGGTTGTAGCCTATCCCCAATGTCATTCAGTCTGTACATTAAGAAAGCAGGAAAGCAAACCAAAGACAAATTTGGAGTGGGAATTAAACTTCAGGGAAAAGAAAAACATTCGAGGTTTACCGATGACACTGTAATTCCATAAGAGACAGCCAAGGACTTGGAAGGGCAATTGAACGGAACGGACAGTGTCTTGAAAAGAGGATATAAGATGAACATCAACAAAAGCAAAACGAGGAAAATGGAAGATAATCGAATTAAATCAGGTGATGCTAGGGGAATCAGATTAGGAACCGAAACACTTAAAGTAGTAGATGAATTTTGTTATTTGGGGAACAATATAGCTGACGATGGTAAAAGATGAGAGGATATAAAATGTAGACTGGCAGTGGGATCAAAGCGTTTCTGAAGAAGAGAAATATGTTAACATCTAACATAGATTTAAGTGGTAAGAAGTCTTTTCTGAAAGTATATGTATGGAGCACGGAAGCGAAACATGGACGATAAACAGTTTAGACGATAAACGGTTTAGACCAGAAGAGAACAGAACCTTTGAAATGTGGTGCTACATAAGAATGCTGAAGATTGGATGGGTAGATTGCGTAACAAATAAGGAGGGACTGAATAGAACTGGGGAGAAAAGAAATTTGTGGCACAATCTGACTAGAAGAAGTGATCAGTTGAGAGGACACATTCTGAGACCACCAATTTAGTACTGGAGAGAAGGGGGGGGGGGGGGGGATGGTAAAAGTCATAGAAGGAGACCGAGAGACGAATACTGTAAGCAGAACACAGGAACGATCATTAGAAGCAAAAAATTGTGGTAAACGTCGGCTCTGTAACACATACCTCAAGACCTATGAGCACATGTTCATCTTCAATACTGTGAAACGTTTCTCTGGTACACAGTGTCCAAGGCGACTGCTTCATCTTTTATTTTTCCATTTATCGTTCAGACATGGTTACCTGTTACATTATTTTACCTTTAGTGTAGCTGTAGCCTGTATACTGTAATCATATAATGAAGTCAGGCCCATGTGTTTTGGTCTCCTGTGTGAAAGTGTGAGTGCGAGTGGGAGATGGTGTAGCAGAGTGACTGGTAATTACATTTTATTCACTACTGGCCATTAAAATTGCTACACCAAGAATAAATGCAGATGATAAACGGGTATTCATTGGACAAATATTTTATACTTGAACTGACATGTGATTACATTTTCACGCAATTTGGGTGCATAGATCCTGAGAAATCAGTACCCAGAACCAACACCTCTGGCCGTAATAACGGCCTTGATACGCCTGGGCATTCAGTCAAACAGAGCTTGGATGGCGTGTACAGGTACAGCTGCCCATGCAGCTTCAACACGATACCACAGTTCATAAAGAGTAGTGACTGGCGTATTCTGACGAGGCAGTTGCTCGGCCACCATTGAGCAGACGTTTTCAATTGGTGATTTGGAGAATGTGCTGGCCAGGGCTGCATTCGAACGTTTTCTGTATCCAGAAAGGCCCGTACGGGACCTGGAACATGCGGTCGTGCATTATCCTGCTGAAATGTAGGGTTTTGCAAGGATCGAATGAAGGGTAGAGCCACGGGTCATAACACATCTGAAATGTAACGTCCACTGTTCAAAGTGCCGTCAATGCGAACAAGAGGCGACCGAGACGTGTAACCAATGGCACCCCATACCATCACGCCGGGTGATATGTCAGTATGGCGATGACGAATACACGCTTCCAGTGTGCGTTCACCGCGATGTCTCCAAACACGGATGCAACCATCATGATGCTGTAAACTGAACCTAGATTCATCCGAAAAAATGACGTTTTGCCATTCTTGCACCCAGGTTCGTCGTTGAGTACACCATCGCAGACGCTCCTGTCTGTCATGCAGCGTCAAGGGTAACCGTAGCCATGGTCTCCGAGCTGATAGTCCATGCTGCAGCAAACGTCGTCGAACTGTTCGCGCAGTATGTTGTTGTCTTGCAAACGTCCCCATCTGTTGGCTCAGGGATCGAGACGTGGCTGCACGATCCGTTACAGCCATGCGGATAAGATGCCTGACATATCGACTGCTAATGATACGAGGCCGTTGGGATCCAGCACGGCGTATTACTCTCCTGAACCCACCCATTCCATATTCTGCTAACAGTCATTGGATCTCGACCAGCGCGAGCAGCAATGTCGCGATACGATAAACCGCAATCGCGGTAGGCTACAATCCGACCATTATCAAAGTCGGAAACGTGATAGTACGCATTTCTCCTTCTTACACGAGGCATCACAACAACGTTTCACTAGGCAACGCCGGTCAACTGCTGTTTGTGTATGAGAAATCGGTTGGAAACTTTCCTCATGTCAGCACGTTGTAGGTGTCGCCACTGGCGCCAACCTTGTGCGAATGCTCTGAAAAGCTAATCATTTGCATATCACAGCATCTTCATGTCTGTTAAATTTTGCGTCTGTAGCACTTCATCTTCGTGGTGTAGCAATTTTAATGGCCAGTAGTGTATTTTAACTTTTGCTGCATAGTTTAAAAAGTAAAAACAATAATTGTCTCCAATGCATTTAGTAAGGACGCTGGTGACCCCACGGTTAACGCCGCACTACAAGAGAGGGATTCTGCATCACAGTTTAATTTGCTTTTGAACTTCAGAGAGCGTGTACTCCTAGAAGAGTCAACCTGTATAGCATTTTCCAGCAGATATTTCAAGAAAAGGCCATGAAGATAAAATTAGATTCGAGTTAAATAGAGGCTTATCATTAATCGTTCTTGCTGCAAATTATTCGCGAGTGGAACATTTAAAGAGGGCAGTGAGAAAGAGGCACGGAGTAACCTTCGCCATGCACCGTAAGGTGGCTTGCGATTGTAGATGTTACGAGGGGTCTTCCACACTGACTTACTCCTTATTTTTTCCCCTCATTCGTGGTCCGCTATTAGACTCATCATTACAATTGTAAGTGTTTATTACATCGATCTAACAGTTGGTGGCAGGGCAATCGCTGGAAGTGTAAACCCTGCACAGTGCAGCCAAGTTTCCAACTGGTGTCATTACACGAACGGACAACGTTGGAGCGTGATCATCAAGGACAGCGCTGGACCAAGTCGTTTCTGTAGAAGGAGGGTGTAATCATTGCTGACATTCACGTGCGATTGGTGGCAATATGTGGAAAGCGTGCACCATCACGAAAATCGCTCTTGGAACACGACAATGCTCGTCCCGATGCGAATCGGAAAACCACGAGTGCCATCGCTGAAATTGGGTTCCAGGCACTGCCTTACCCACCATATTCTTCTGACTTGGCCCCTTCTGATTACCATCTATTCAGGCCTACGAAGAACCTCTGCACAGACATACTTTCACAGACAGCAAGCGGCTTTCCTCGAGTGGGGGCGCAAGACTGCAGAAAAGCGGTTCGACGAGGGCCTACAGAGTTGTAGGGGCCAAGTCAGGAGAACGCGGTGGGCGTGGCAGCACCTGAGCCCCGTTTCAGCGACGGCAGTTACCGTTTTCCGACTCGTATGGAGACGAGTGCTTTTGTGTTGCTAGAGCAGATTTTGTGACGGTGCACACCCTCTATATGCTGCCACCAGTCGCTTCTCAGTGTCCTCACTGTGTGCACCGTCCTTTGACAGAAGCCACTTCTTCTTCGAGCGCCGTCCTCGATGGCAGCACTCGATTGTTGTCCGCTCAAGTAACGAATGGCAGAAGTTGGGAAAAGAGGCTGTACTGCACAATACACCTACAGTTAGACAAAAGTGCTACCTACTTGCAACTGTAACGATGAGTCAAGCCTCGCACTACGAATGACTGAAAAAATAAAGCTTAAATCAATACGGAACGGCTCTCGTAGATGTAGACGTAGATGTTGACGAATTTAACGTCAGCGGATACCTGCCGCCAGCTCCGGGCTTTCTTTGCCAGCACGAGGTCTCAGATACGTCGATATGATATATAGAAGCGTGTTAGAATTTCAAGATCTCTGCTTCAGATGAAAGACTGTATAATAGATTGGAGGAAGACTGCAGTGAGATGTATGTCATCAGAGTTTTACAGAGTCGTTGAGTTACTTAAAATCTGGCTACGGATAAAAGTGCTATTGGCATGTCTGTTGATGTGGAAGTACTTATATAGGAGCCCGTCCGGTTGGCCGTGCGGTCTAACGCACGGCTTTCCGGGAGGGAAGGAGCGCCTGGTCCCCGGCACGAATCCGCCCGGCG
Organism: Schistocerca cancellata; assembly: GCF_023864275.1. NCBI lineage: Eukaryota > Metazoa > Arthropoda > Insecta > Orthoptera > Acrididae > Schistocerca > Schistocerca cancellata. The sequence goes on along the minus strand of NC_064626.1, from coordinate 1,286,955,392 downwards.
GGCTTGTGTCGAGGTCCGGTGAGCCGGCCAGCCTGTGGGCGGTTTTTAGGCGGTGTTCCATCTGCCTCGGCGAATGCGGGCTGGTTCCCCTTATTCCGCCTCAGTTACACTACGTCGGCTATTGCTGCGCAAACAAGTTCTCCATGTACGCGTACACGACCATTACTCTACCACGCAAACATAGGGGTTACACTAGTCTGGTGTGATACGTTCCATGGGGGGTCCACCGGGGGCCGAACCGCACAATAACCCTGGGTTCGGTGTGGGGCGGCGGATGGCTGAAGTGGACTGCGGTAGTCGTCGTGGAGTTGTGGACTACTGCGGGGACGGAGCCTCTCCGTCGTTTCTAGGTTCCCCGTTAACATACAATACAATACAAATACAATACTTATATAGGAACTTTGGGAGTGGTGTTGTGAGTTTGTTTATGACGTAAAGCGTGCGGAAGAGGGCTGAGATTCTATTACGTCCAGTCATAATAAGGGCATGCGCAGTCATGTGATCGTGGAGATTGGTTAATACGGTATGGAGTGAAGCTACTCTTTGCTCAGGCGTGTTAAGGTAGGGAAATGAGATTACTTTGTTGGGTGTTTGTAATCCGACACAACCACTGTAATTTGGTGTGGAATAGGCTAGAAAAATTGAGGTCAATGGGAGTAACTTACCTGAGTATGGTGTGTTCGATGTGGTTGTGTATATCATAGGTCAAGGAATGATTAGGACAGATACGGATGATGGCATGGGATACAGTTAGGTTCAATTTAACTCGAAGCACAAATTTTCTTTCAAGATTTTTGAAGATAATTGTGCGTAAGTCAATTTGGCTAAAAGGAGACTTTATTCTGTGTAGAGTGCGGTATTTGAAACGTTTAAGTGATTTGCTATTTAATGTACAAAAATAGGTAAAATTCTCAAAGCTGTGCAAAGAAGCCTACAGTCGCATAAAGTCCAGGTACATAAAATACATCTTAACAACTTTTTTATTTTTTACAAATATGATTCGTGCTTTACAAATATTTCATCTATTTATTTTTTGTATCTAGAAAATTACTTTTGTGAGTCTTCTCTCTGGATGTATCAAGGGACTGTGACTAACTAAATTAGAGAAAAATGTTGTCTTTGTTTGGAAGGGTACAAAATCTTGTATGTATGCCTTGAAACTAACTTTCTCTCAATTTTCTTAATTGTAATGATTGAGCGATTTTAAGCTACATGCCATCAGGCATTATTCATAATCTTTAAAACCCCCCACTCACGTTTTAAAAACTTCTTTCTCGATTTGTTATTCCAAATTTCACACCTTACTGCTTCTCCAAAAAGAGCTCCCGAAATAAATTTTTATTTACTTTTTTTTTTACAAATCCTCAGTTAATCAGTGCTCGGAGAAGGAAAGTTCTTTTCTTCGATTTACGATCAATTTCAGACATGTTGACCAGTCAGTTACAGATATAGACACAATTTTTGAGTAGATTTAATATCAAATTTGTAAACTGACCAGCATACATGGCATTACTGCTACACCAACATCTGTAACGTACCTGTGGGCTGTAAACCAAGTGTCTCTAAATTTTCCTTCACTGACTACAGATACATATGCGTAGCATATGTATGCCTCATCTTGTTATGGTGTTTTGCAAACGTAGGGCAGGCTTATAACAGTTTCGAGTAACGCTGACAATCTGTTTACAACAGTTGAGACGATGACACTGCTTCGCTTTGAAATACTCACCGTCAAAGTCCAGCCACACTCCCTCTTTTTTTTCATCTGTGTAGTTGATAATAATCCACTTATCGTCTGTGCGGAGGTTTCTCAACATGTGATTTATCATTTCCTTATTTAATGGACGTGCAAGCGTGCCACCTTCTTGTTTGCAAATTTCCAGTGCTTTATGTACAGTTGTTTGCAATGCGAAGTGCTTGAACATTCTCTGTGGTTTTGAGGAGTAGAATGTAAAGCCAGGCGATATGTATGGCACCGTTTCTGTGAGCATTAAAAAAAAAAGAGTTAAGAAGGGCTAAATAGATAAGCACCCAGCAACAAATTTCAGCATCTGTTATGGCGAGAATTGATTAAAAAACAGAGAAACACTCACCAGTACTGCACTCGGGACGCGCTTCATCGTCCTGAAATTTTAAAACGTGCAAGTATGTAGCCCGTACACAGAGAAATACCGTCAGCAAGTCACTTGAAAATTACACACTAAAATTGGCTAAAAGTGCAGAGACAATTGATAACTGTCTCAATAAAATTAAATCCCTTTACTTATACTGTTGACAGTTTACATCTTTTGCCTCGCATTCAACTAAACATCAGATGCAGTATTCAAACAGTTCCTACCTCATATTTCGGGAAGTTAAAACCAAACACTGGACTTCATTTTAAAAAGAACCAAAGAATGGAATATTGAAGATGAACACGTGCATAGCGCGCATTCTGTATCCTCACCATTTTTTAAGAAAATCGAAAACTGTACCCACCAAGGTGGTGCACAAGTTAGCACCACTTAAATAACTACATAAATCCACAAATCCTCTCTAGAGTGTATATAAGAGCATTTTTCCTCAAGAAAAACATAAAATACTACTGATTTTTATAGATACAACAAGACAGTTCACAAATGTACTATAGTATTATCAAATATAAACGGCCTGCTGAAAAAAGAATGCCTTCAAATGTAGAACCACAAACCACATTTATAACAACTGAAGGTGCCTGTCAGATTATTATTTCTGTAGAACTAAAGATACTAACGCGTTTTGAATATATTAAGACAACCTTAATACAGTCAAGCAACATTTGCTACATTTACATAACTGTATTATATACCGAGAATCATAGCAAAACCAGGTAATGATTTGAGAATGAAACAAAAGTACGAAACTAGTCACCAATAAAAATATTATTTGCGCCTCAGATGGAAACATCAATTAACAAATTACAAATATATTGAGTTGCTGTACTGATACCAATATAATGTTGGAATTACATACAAACTACATTGTTGAAAAAAGTATGTATAGAGTCAATCATTATGCTTCAGATTCTAATATCATCTCGAAGGGTAAAGTAAAATATGACAAACTACATTTCACAGTTCTAGCACCGATGACTACTCAACCTTCATTAAAAAAATACTTCTGACATTGGAACACAGTCACTACATGTACAGCATTGCTAAACTACTGTTACCTTAGATTACCTGACGAAACAGAATTGTTCCATGCCGTGTTTGATATAACTTCAAAACACGAAGTGACTCCGATCGCTTCGTCACCTCGAGCCCTAAATCGAGCTCCTTACTGCGATCTTAAATATCAGGTGAAGTCGCAATATTTCAGCATGGTTCAAGAATCATAAAAGAAGGCTGTATACATGGAAGTAGCCTGGAGATACTGGAAGGTCTCAGATAGAGTATATAATGGTAAGATAGAGATTCAGGAACCAGGTTTTAAATTGTAAGACATTTCCAGGGGCAGATGTGGACTCTGACCACAATCTATTGGTTATGAACTGTAGATTAAAACTGAAGAAACTGCAAAAAGGTGTGAATTTGAGGAGATGGGACCTGGATAAATTGACTAAAGCAGAGGTTGTACAGAGTTTCAGGGAGAGCATTAGGGAACGATTGACAAGAATGGGGGAAAGAAGTACAGTAGAAGAAGAATGGGTAGCTTTGAGAGATGAAATAGTGAAGGTAGCAGAGGATCAAGTAGGTAAAAAGACGAGGGCTGACAGAAATCCTTGGGTAACAGAAGAGACACTGAATTTCATTGATGAAAGGAGAAAATATAAAAAGCAGTAAATGAATCAGGCAAAAAGGAATACAAACGTCTCAAAAATGAGATCAACAGGAAGTGCAAAATGGCTAAGCAGGGATGGATAGAGGACAAATGTAAGGATGTAGAGGCTTATCTCACTAGGGGCAAGATAGATACTGCCTACAGGAAAATTAAAGAGGCCTTTGGAGAAAAGAGAGCCACTTGTATGAATATCAAGAGCTCAGATGGAAACGCAGTTCTAAGCAAAGAAGGGAAAGCAGAAAGGTGGAAGTAGTATATAGAGGGTCTATACAAGGACGATGTTCTTGGGAACAATATTACAGAAATGGAAGAAAATGTAGATGAAGATGAAATGGGAGATATGATACTGCGTGAAGAGTTTGACAGAGCACTGAAAGACCTGAGTCGAAACAAGGCCCCGGGAATAGACAACATCCCATTAGAACTACTGACAGGTTAGGGAGAACCAGGTCTAACAAAACTCTACCACCTGGTGAGCAAGATGTATTGAGACAGGCGAAATACCCTCAGACTTCCATAATTCAAATCCCAACGAAAGCAGGTGTTGACAGATGTGAAAATTACCGGACTATCAGTTTAATAAGCCACAGCTGCAAAATACTAACGCGAATTCTTTACAGACGAATGCAAAAAACGGTAGAAGCCGACCTCGGGGAAGACCAGTTTCGATTCCGTAGAAATCTTGGAACACGTGAGGCAATACTCACCCTACGACTTGTCTTAGAAAACAGATTAAGGAAAGGCAAACCTATGTTTCTAGCATTTGTAGACTTAGAGAAAGCTTTTGGCAATGTTGACTGGAATACTATCTTTCAAATTCTAAAGGTGGCAGGGGTAAAATACAGGGAGCGAAAGGCTATTTACAGTTTGTACAGAACCAGATGGCAGTTTTAAGAGTCGAGGGGCATGAAAGGGAAGCAGTGGTTGGGAAGGGAGTGAGACAGGGTTGCAGCATCTCCCCGATGTTATTCAATCTGTATATTGAGCAAGCAGTAAAGGAAACAAAAGAAAAATTCGTGGTGGGAATTAAAATCCATGGAGAATAAATAAAAACTTAGAGGTTCGCCGATGACATTGTAATTCTGTCAGAGACAGCAAAGGACCTGGAAGAGCAGCTGAACGGAATGGACAGTGCCTTGAAAGGAGGACATAAGATGAACATCAACAAAAGCAAAACGAGGGTAATGGAATGTAGCCGAATTAAATCGGGTGATGCTGAGGGAATTAGATTAGGAAATGAGACACTTAAAGTAGTAAAGGGGTTTTGCTATTTGGGGAGAAAAATAACTGATGATGGTCGAAGTAGAGAGAATATAAAATGTAGACTGGCAATGGCAAGGAAGGCGTTTCTGAAGAAGAGAAATTTGTTAACATCAAGTATAGACTTAAGTGTCAGGAAGTCTTTTCTGAAAATATTTGCATGGAGTGTAGCCTTGTATGGAAGTGAAACGTGGACGATAAATAGTTTAGACAAGAAGAGAATAGAAGTTTTCGAAATGTGGTGCTACAGAAGAATGCTGAATATTAGATTGGTAGATCACATAACTAATGAGGAGGTATTGAATAGAATTGGGGAGAAGACAAATTTGTGGCACAACTTGACTAGAAGAAGGGATCGGTTGATAGGGCATATTCTGAGGCATCAAGGGATCACCATTTTAGCATTGGAGAGCAGCGTGGAGGGTAATAATTGTAGAGGGAGGCCAAGAGATGAATACACTAAACAGATTCAGAAGGATGTAAGTTGCAGTAGGTACTGGGAGATGAAGAAGCTTGCACAGGATAGAGTAGCATGGAGAGCTGCATCAAACCAGTCTCAGGACCGAAGACCACAACAACAACAACTGCACGGTACGCTGATCTTGTGCCGTGAACTGCGGCACACTCATTTTTCCAGCCGCTGGTGACCGTGTCTCGCGTCGCGTCGCGCTCCGGCTTGGACTCGCCTGCGGCCGAAGCCGTGGCTGGCGGCTCGGCGCCGGCAGAGCACTGCCCTCTTGTAGTTCGGCCGCGGGACAGTGACGTTCGCCGCAGAGCCCAGTCGGCAGTGGGGTCATAATTTCGCTCCCTGTTGGCCCGAGTGGCCTCATGTTCTGGGTCTGTGGTTCGTCGCCGAAATCCCTTCTGATGCACGTTCCTTTGTTTCTAAAACTGTCCTGAGACGTACTGTCGCTGCGCTCCTTTCAAAGACATACAGTACTTTGGCTTTTTCAAAGGCATCGATAGATGTCTCTGTTGTCAAGGTATCGTGGTGGATGCAGCAGCCATTCTAGCAGACGAATTAAAGCAGACAACATTGAGGACTTTCGGCCCAGCTGCAAATCATGTGACTACTGCCACAAAATTGTTGTCTGTAGTTGTAACCTACCATTAAAATTGATACACCAACAATAAATGCAAATGATAAACGGGTATTCATTGGACAAATATATTATACTACAACTGGCATATGATTACATTTTCACGCAATTTGGGTGCATAGATCCTGAGAAATCAGTACCCAGAACCAACACCTCTGGCCGTAATAACGGCCTTAATACGCCTGGGCATTGGGTGAAGCAGAACTTGGATGGCATGTACAGGTACAGCTGCCCATGCAACTTCAACATGATACCACAGTTCATAAAGAGTAGTGACTGGCGTATTGTGATGAGCCAGTTGCTCGGCCACCATTGACCAGATGTTTTCAGTTGGTGAAAGATCTGGAGAATGTGCTGGCCAGGGCAGCAATCGAACATTTTCTGTATCCAGAGAGGCCCGTCCATAACCTGCAACATACGGTCGTGCATTATCCTGCTGAAATGTAGCGTTTCGCAGGGATCGAACGAAGGGTAGAGCCACGGTTTGTAACACATCTGAAATGTAGCGTCCACTGTTCAAAGTGCCGTCAATGCGAACAAGAGGCGACCGAGACGTGTAACCAATGGCACCCCATACCATCACGTCGGGTGATACGCCAGTATGGCGATGACGAATACACGCTTCCAATGTGCGTTCACCGCGATGTCGCCAAACACGGATGCGACCATCATGATGCTGTAAACAGAATCTACATTCATCCGAAAAAACGACGTTTTGCCATTTGTGCACCCAGGTTCGTCGTCCAGTACACCATTGCAGGCGCTCCTGTCTGTGATGCATCGTCAGGGGTAACCGCAGCCATGGTCTCCAAGCTGATAGTCCATGCTGCTGCAAACATCGTCGAACTGTTCGTGCAGATGGTTGTTGTCTTGCAAACGTCCCCATCTGTTGACCCAGGGATCGAGACGAGGCTGCACGATCCGTTACAGCCATGCGGATAAGATGCTTGTCATCTCGACTGCTACAGATACGAGGCCGTTGGGATCCAGCACGGTGAATCGTATTACTCTCCTGAACCCACCGATTCCATATTCTGCTAACAGTCATTGGATCTCGACCAGCGCGAGCAGCAATGTCGCGATGCGATAAACCGCAATCGCGATAGGCTACAATTCGACCATTATCAAAGTCGGAAACGTGATAGTACGCATTTCTCCTCCTTACACGAGGCATCACAACAACGTTTCACCAGGCAACGCCGGTCAACTGCTGTTTGTGTCTGAGAAATCGGTTGGAAACTTTCCTCATGTCAGCACGTTGTAGGTGTCGCCACCGGCGCCAACCTTGTGTGAATGCTCTGAAAAGCTAATGATTTGCATATCACAACATCTTCCTGTCGGTTAAATTTCGCGTCTGTAGCACTTCATCTTCGTGGTGTAGCAATTTTAATGGCCAGTAGTGTAGTTGAGAACTGAAAGCCGCTACCAATGGCGATATTTATTTAAAGCCTAATGCTCCGCAGCAACGATATTATTGTCTGTCATAAGATCTTTGAGAAATTCCTGTCTGGTCCTAGCTCATTCTAACTTAAAACTGTACCACGCTGCAATCTGAAAGGATTTGGCTTACGAAATTGCCATAACACTAGGTAAAATCTGTTGGTGGCTGCTTCTTACGAAGGATATCGTTAAAGTGTGTCCAGAAATGCCCTTTAGACACTTCCAAAAATGGTTCAAATGGCTCTGAGCACTATGGGACTTAACATCTATGGTCATCAGTCCCCTAGAACTTAGAACTACTTAAACCGAACTAACCTAAGGACATCACACAACACCCAGTCATCACGAGGCAGAGAAAATCCCTGGCCCCGCCGGTAATCGAACCCGGGAACCCGGGCGTGGGAAGCGAGAACGCTACCGCACGACCACGAGCTGCAGACCGTAATATGTTGCCAATTTTTCTCTTGATAGTAGCAAAGCGTCTTCCTTCTAAAGTAATGCAGTGCGCGATCTTCCAGATACTAGTAGAGACAGTTGCATTTTACTGTTACCAAAAAAAAAAAAAAAAGTTAGTCTGCTTGTTACAGAAACAGTGCAGCACGTAGGAGCGAGATTCTCGCTGTCTACCTGTAACTCTCTGCTAGCCGCTCGAGAAGAGAATGAATATTATTGGAGGCCAAAACCAGCGTGATCACCACTACTAAGTACTCAATAACAGGTCGCACCAGCGTCCGATATGCGGTCTCCTTTACAGGTGAACCACTCTTGCCTAAAATTTTCCCAATAAACCGAAGTCGAGCATTTGCCTTCCCTAAACAGTTTTCACATTCTCGTTCCACCTCATATCGCTTTGCAACGTTAGGCCCAGATATTTAAACGACTTGAGTGTGTCAAGCAGGACACTAGTAATATTGAACGCGAAAGTTGCAGGTTTGTTCTTCGTACTCATCGGCATTAACTTACGTTTTTCCACATTTAGGGCTAGCTGCTATTGATCACATGTAAATTTTGTCCAAGTCATCTTGTATCTTCCTACAGCCACTCAACTTCGACACCTTACCGCACACCACGGCATCATTAGCAAACAACTGCAGACAGCTCTCCACCCTTTCCGCCAGATCCTTTACGTATACAGAGAACAACGGCGGTCCTATCACACTTCCCTGGGGCACTCTAGACGATATTCCTGTCTTTGATGAACACTCGCCGTAGAGGACAACATACTCGGTTCTACTATTTAAGAAGTCTTCGAGTCACACACATATCTGTGAACTTATTTCATATTCCCGCACCTTCGTTAACAGCCCGTAATGGGGCACCGTGTCAAATGCTTTCCGGAAATCTAGAAATACAGAATCTGCCTGCTGCCCTTCATCCATAGTTCTCACTCTGTCATGTGGCAAAGTTTCGCACGAGCGATGCTTACTGAAACCGTGCCGATTCGTGGACATAAGCAGCTTAGCCTGAAGAAACCTTATTACATTCGAACTGAGAATGTGTTCACGGATTCTGCAGCAAACAGAAGTTAGGAATATTGGTCTGTAATGTTGTCGATGTGCTCATACTGGAGTTACCTGCGCTTTTTCGAGTCACTTGGGACTGTGTGCTGGGCGAGAGATTCACGACAGATTCGAGCTAGGTAAGGGTAGAATGCCGTAGAATACTCTTTGTTAAATCGAACTGACATTCCATCCCGACCTGCTGATTTATTTGCAATGTGGCAGACCCTCTGGCCTCTTCGCTCGCTTATTCAGGGAAATCAGACCAGCCTGTCTTGCATTTCTAAAATCTGAATTTGCAAACATGCATACTAATGTCCTTTCGCAACTGTAGTACATTAACGTGCAAAGTAGGTCATCGCACGCTGTACGCCGGCATGGACACGATCGGGAGTCGGATGCACGCGTGTCGTAATACTTTTCGTTTCACCCAGGAGGCGAGCAGGAACTTTTCGGCTGATAGTAGACTAACCGCTGACTACAGCAGGATTTGGGGGGACATCCCAGCACCGGCAACTGCGGGCACAGCCCCGACCCGTGGCTGGCGGCTTTTTCTTTTGACGCCAAGTCGCAGGGGCCAGAGGGACGGACACTCGCTGTTTTCTCGCGAAAGCCTCAGACTTCGGGTGGGAACACTCCAGCACAGCGCCACAGCTGGCTGTGCTGTTGTTTGGGACCTTCCAGAGAGGCGGTCGCCAAACTCCACGGGACAGCCGACAGAACGGCGCCACATGGAGAACCGCAATGATCACACTCCGTTGGCGTCCGTCGCAGAAAGCCTTCAGAGCAAAGTCGATGCGGAGGCTATGATACGCCGCTTGACTTTTGCGTCAACACACATTTGCAGTCACTATCGGAAATTGGCCGGAAGGAACGGCACTGGCGCCTAACTTGACGAAGTAGAGTAGTGAATCCAGAAGAAGCTGTAAGGCCATAACTCACGATAGCTTTGTTTATCGGCGGCAACTGGCCGAGTTCTGGCACAAGCAGAGTAGTCGCTTTCTGGGCGCGGGGCGGAAAAGAATTTGGGGAGTTGGTACCTGGTCACTCTACGAGCCGGTCGTGTACTTTACCGCCCTTGCTCAGAGTAATTGCATTCACACTTTCACTTGTCTGGCCACCCGGAACAATATATAGTTTTTTTTTTCCGCACTCGCACTTCCATCGGTCTCCGGACCCCATCTCCATGCAGCCGGCATCAGCACCGCGCCTTGCGTCCTGCTGTCGTTAATATAAGCAGCTCCGGCCTTTAGGGTTTCAGTTGATTTTTTTAGCCGCCAAAAATTCGAATTCAGCTTTCTCTGTGGTAGCATACATAGAACCACTTTGCCTCCTTAGATGATATCATGGTACTGCATCCGATTACCCACCGGTTTATCGCTACTGTACATTTCACCTGTTCTCTTTGCTCCCCCTTCTCGTAGTAGAGAAGCACATTAGATTACATACAGTGTCATTTTTACTAGGTTCTTGCCAACACCTCTGTTTACATGTTTGGTTTACGTTAATATACATGATTGTTTCTCGTAAAAATTCATAATCAGCTTTGGGTTCCATTAAAAAAAATTAATGTAATTGTAAATTTTTATGGCGGCATTTATCTGTTAAACAGTCACACTCAACAGACTCCTTTCCCATGATCATTTTTGGATGGGAACTTTGATCAATTAGTTTGATTAATAAATTATGTGGGAAAGTAGCCACCCCACTTAAGATTTATATTGGGGCCATTATAAGATAGCGATGCACACCTTGTCTAGATTCAATGTAAAACCACTTGGGTGTGATTTGCATAACGACGTGTTTCTGCCTCCTAATTTGCATAACAGTTAAGGTCTCCACGATAGCAAACACGCAGCTCGACTCCAAATTGGCGGCCCTTGCCTTAGCTTTCGTACGCCACGGATCACATTGATACTTTTTTTTTTCACCCTCATCAATCACCTGAATTTATTTTAGATCCGCGGAAGATTTAAGTTGGGGGGCGCCTCTGTGGTAATCTTCGTGTTTTCTTTTTTTATTTAGCGAGTTGCCTTATGTGGTGACTCAAGGTTTTGTGGTTTCTCCACCACATCCATGATGAAGTTCTGAACAGCGTCACTAACTTTTACAAGAGTCCTTAGGACATGTTTTAAACACGCCAAAAAAGTCTTGCATCATCCCGGTTCCCAGAATGCCTGAAGACAGACATTGAGTTTGGATATTGTATCACAGACACAGTCCCTTTGACTGTTCAGAGATGTCACTACACCCGCCAAAAGATGTAAAGAACCATGCATGAGCAGCGCCTATTAGACGGAGGGGGTCCGACAGCCGATGAGTACCAATCATTCCACCAGGAAGGAGGTACACGGCTCGTGTTGTCTGTAGTTCAACCATACCCAGACGGTCAATACCGCGGTTCGATCGCGTCCGCATTGTTACTTCGTGCCAGGAAAGGCTCTCAACGAGGGAAGTGTCCAGGCGTTTCGGTGTAAACCAAAGCGATATTGTTCGGACCTGGAGGAGATACAGAGAGACAGGAACTGTCGATGAAATGCCTCGCTCAGGTCGCCCAATGGCTACTACTGCAGTGGCTGACCGCTACATACGGATTATGGCTCGGAGGAACCCTGACAGCAAAGCCACCATGTTGAATAATGTTTTTCGTGCAGCCGTAGAACGTCGTGTTACAACTCAAACTGTGCACAATAGTCTGCATGATGCGCAACGTCATTCCCGACGTTCATGGCGAGGTCCATCTTTGCAACCAAGACACCATGCAGCGCGGTACAGATGGATCCAACAACATGCCGAATGGACCGCTCAGGATTGGCATCACGTTCTCTTCACCGATGAGTGTCGTATATGCCTTCAACCAGACACTCTGATCCAGAATTCTGGGACAAGAGCTGCTGCAAATAATGAGTTTGTGTAAATATATTGTGTTTTGGGAAAAGAAGTACAATTAAACCTGTCAACAATGGAAAAGTGGCCGTTACTTATAAATGGTGATGCTTTTTCGAATGAGAAAAGGTTAACAATCCATACAAAAATAAATCGCCAGTTCTGCTGGAGTTTTGATTGAATCCCATACCCCACCGTAATTTTAACTCTGAGCGACTGGAATGAAAACTTACCAAAGGATTTTATTCCTTTTCTGCATCTGAACAGCAATAAAATGATGACGAGCGTAGCCTTCAGGCGGAATGACACGCACGTGCCTGATGCTGGTTACTCACCTACGCCTTGCCAAACTGACAATGTGTGATTTTCGAATAAAATAGTTATTGTTGAGAAAAGTGAACAGTTGATACGTGGCACAACACAATGGTCAGTATATCGTCAGCAACTCAGAATAATGCGCGCTACAGGAATTCGGAAGCTAGCCAAGGTGCTTTGTGAGAGGAAGAGTTCATGTCGTTCGAAAAACATTGTCATGTAAGTAGATCTGCCTTTCTCAGCAACACATTTCAACAAATTAAATATATCAGATCACCACACTCTTTCAGGATACTCAAACTTTCGGAATAACACGAACCACTCCTTCATTTGTGTAGCCTGTTGTATAATCAGTTTGTTATTGCTGATAGTGTGTATGGAACACCTGAAATGCTTTTTCTCGTCACGACGAGCCGATTAAAACATCATTATTCGTGAGGGCGTCTCGACTGTTTCTAGCTCGCAGTTGAAATGTGATATCCACATGTAATGTCTCTTATTACTTCCACACCCAAATGATGGTAGTCAAACTTATGAAGCTCGTATCTCGGACGGTTGTAAACTACGCCTTTACGACTTTTTCTAACATTCCATGAAGCTCGTATCTCGGACGGTTGTAAACTACGCCTTTACGACTTTTTCTAACATTCCGTAGGGACAAATGTTGATGGTGTTAGGACAGCAACCAGCCACAAATTTATTTTCAGTTCCTTTATTTAAAGGGCACCGTTACCGGTTTCGAATCGTTGTGATTCATCCTCAGACGGTTTACGCGCTTTCTTTATGACATGTTGTGTGTTTTTTTACAGATTAATTTTCCTAAAATATAAATAATATCTAATTATAAACACGCCACACACAGATGGTTGCGTTACAGATTTTCGTTGCATGTGACTTACGTGAAACGTCGGTTTAGAGTGTTTGTTTCCATAACATTCGTCCAACAAATGTAAATGCAGTCTCACTGCATTCTTATCGTTGCACACGTAAATTGTTCTCACTAAACACTTTAGATTTGTCACTGAGAAGATTTCTACCACGCACCACATGTTTTGATACACAGAAAGAGCTTACAAACATATGAGTATCACAGATTCACTAACCCCACAATGCCCGCCCAGTTAGCCGTGCGGTCTATAGCACTGCTTTCTGGGCGGGAAGGCGCGCCGTGCCGGTCCCCGACACGAATCCGCCGCCCGGAGGATTAGGGTCGAGGTCCGGTGGGCCGGCCAGTCTGTGGATGGTTTTTAAGGCGGTTTTCCATCTGCCTCGGCAGGTTGGTTCGCCTTATTCCACCTCATTTACACCACGATAGCGATTACTGCGCAAACATTTTCTCCACGTACGCGTATTCCATAATTACCCTACAACGCAAACATTGGGGTTACACTCATCTGGCACAATAACCCTAGGTTCAGTGTGGGGCGGCGGTGGTGTGAGTGGACTGCTGTGGCCTGTTGTGGGGTTGTGAACCACTGAGGGCTACGACAAGGACGAAGCCTATCCATCGTTTTTAGGTCCCCAGTTCCATACTATACAATACCCCCATACTGAATCGTCTGTCCCTCCTACGATGTAAAAGCACTGTGGAGGTAGAAGATACAATTACAGTGGCTAATGGCTCACCAGTTATTGAACTGTGCACTGTTCTTGACAAAAGAATGAACAAAAAAAGTACACAGATGAAACTTCCTGGCGGATTAAAACTGTGTGCCGGAGCGAGACTCGAAGTTGGGACCTTTGCCTTTCGCGGGCAAGTGCTCTACCAACTGAGCTACCCAAGCACGACTCACGACCTGTCCCCAGTACCTCGCCTCCTGCCTTCCAAACTCCACAGAAGCTCTGCTGCAAACCTTGGAAGTTTGGAAGGTAGGAGACGAGGTACTGGCAGAATTGAAGCTGTGGGGACAGGTCGTGAGTCGTGCTCGGGTAGCTCAGTTGGTAGAGCACTTGCCCGCGAAAGGCAAAGGTCCCAACTTCGAGTCTCGGCACACAGTTTTAATCTGCCAGGGAGTTTCGTATCAGTGCACACTTTCCAGCATAGTGAAAATCTCATTCTAAGTACACAGATATATGTAACTGAAAACTGTTATGTACTAACGAAAAAAGATGGAGCGCTTAAACGGCGAAAAACGAAACACTACTCAGTGACAATGAAATTCAGTAGACCGTGAGGCTGATGTTTGGGCTGGGCAATACTTCCGCTGCCCACATGCGCCATGCCGAAGTGAGCACATGGCAGGACAGCCTCCCCGCTCCCGCCTCACCCCATAGCGGGTGCACGTCTCGTCCCAGTCGCGTCGCGTGGCAGTTTGCGCGGTCCCATTTGAACCTGTGAAGTTCCAAAAAAGCGTACTGCGCTGCGCCGAGCCACACGCGCTACACGTGTCTCAATTTGTGCCGAGCCTTAAAGGAACCAAAGGGCCGCCCCCCTCCCCCCAGTTACAAAGGATCACCCCATCGTTTTGTGACTGTCACGATGTCTCACACCCTTGCGTGTTTGCACAATCTGTCGTGATCGATAGTGGCTTGTTCGTTCTGCAAGTAAAGTGCTACCAGAACTATGTCTCGGTCAAGTCACACTTTCTTTACTAACTTATAGGTTTCGCAAATTTTTTCGTGTGCAATTTACCTTATGAGTTTCAGAGAAGTCACATCATCCTGATCGGCAGCAGGCGGACCAAAGATAGATCCCCAACGCACACGAACCAAAGACGCTAAATCTCACGAGGCAGTTCCCCATTGTTGTGACAGCAGAATGCAGACGTCAAGCTGCTCAGTAACGTGGATGGACTGAGAAGTATACAGCTAATGCGCGTCAATCAAATAAGCACACTCATTTATAGTATCGGCTATGTCGATGAAAGTGGCGGCTGATGTCCATTTCACCAAAGTGTGTTAGGGAGAAATGATGCAACTATGTCCACAGTTGCTGTCCTCACAGAAGGGAAGCGAAGCATTAAGAAGAAAGAGGTATGGGCCTGATACACACAAACACGCGCACATACACACACACACACACACACACACACACACACACACACACACACACATACACAAATATATAGGGTGAGTCAGGAGGAAAGGAACATGTTTTGACAGGTGATACTACTGGTGATTCTGAACAAAAAACTTCTTACAAAGATATGCCCTTTTCTTAACCGTCTCTGGGTAAACCAATGAAAACAGCTAGGAACAGGAAAGGTGTAGGTGACGATAAATTAAGTTACTGTTATGTTACGGTTTGTTTAATTGTGTACGTTTCCTCACAGAAGATGTTCAAACAGTCCACCGTCAACTTCGGTGCATGTTGCTGCTCTTGTAGACACGTGTTGTGTCGCCGAACGGAGCTCAGTTTTACGTTCCTCTACCCGGGCGCAAGCGTGTAAAACACGTGAGAGGAGTTCCTCTCCTGTGTCCGCTCTGCGCCTGTAGACGTCGCTCTTCAGCCACTCCCACGAACAGTAATCCGATAGGGTAAGATCGGGCAACTCGAGTGGCCAAGCAGTGACTCCACGGCGACCAGGCCGACAATCAGGATACGTCGCGTCGGTGACTGTGTCACTGGCCGCACGGAACGTGTAGGAGCTCCGTCATGCTGAAAGTACATACGAACTCGTGTTGCCAAAGGGTTATCCTGCACGTATTCTGATAACACATGTCGAAGAAACTCGAGATACCATGTCCCAGTAAGGCGGTCATCTAAAACCACTGGACTAATGAGTTGGTCATCAATAATACCGCACCACATACTGACTGAGAAAGGTCGTTGAAAAATTCGTTTCCACTCTCTTTCAAATTCTAAAGGTGGCAGGGATAAAATACAGAGAGCGAAAGGCTATTTACAATTTGTACAGAAGCCAGATGGCAGTTATAAGAGTCGAGGGACATGAAAGGGAAGCAGTGGTTGGGAAGGGAGTAAGACAGGGTTGTAGCCTCTCGCCGATGTTATTCAAGCTGTATATTGAGCAAGCAGTAAAGGAAACAAAAGATAAATTCGGAGTAGGTATTAAAATCCATGGCGAAGAAATAAAAACTTTGAGGTTCGCCGATGGCATTGTAATTCTGTCGGAGACAGCAAAGGACTTGAAAGAGCAGTTGAACGGAATGGATGGTGTCTTGAAGGGAGGATATAAGATGAACATCAACAAAAGCAAAACGAGGATAATGGAATGTAGTCGAATTAAGTCGGGTGATGCTGAGGGAATTAGATTAGGAAATGAGACACTTAAAGTAGTAAAGGAGTTTTGCTATTTGGGGAGCAAAGTAACTGATGATGGTCGAAGTAGAGAGGATATAAAATGTAGACTGGCAATGGCAAGGAAAGCGTTTCTGAAGAAGAGAAATTTGTTAACATCGAATATAGATTTAAGTGTCAGGAAGTCATTTCTGAAAGTATTTGTATGGAGTGTAGCCATGTATGGAAGTGAAAGATGGACGGTAAATAGTTTGGACAAGAAGAGAATAGAAGCTTTCGAAATGTGGTGCTACAGAAGAATGCTGAAGATTAGATGGGTAGATCACATAACTAATGAGGAGGTACTGAATAGGATAGGAGAGAAGAGGAGTTTGTGGCACAACTTGACCAGAAGAAGGGATCGGTTGGTAGGACATATTCTGAGGCATCAAGGGATCACAAATTTAGCATTGGAGGGCAGCGCGGAGGGTAAAAATCGTAGGGGGAGACCAAGAGATGAATATACTAAACAGATTCAGAAGGATGTAGGTTGCAGTAGGTACTGGGAGATGAGGAAGCTTGCACAGGATAGAGCAGCATGGAGAGCTGCATCAAACCAGTCTCAGGACTGAAGACCACGACAACAAGACACTAGTGTGCACATTTTCATTTGCCCGTACACGAGAGTTGCGCGTGTTGTCGATTGCGTTGCGGATAAATGTTGACTCATCAGTGAACAGAGTACGTGGAATTAACCGCTCATTGGCAACGATCCACTGACAGAATTCTTGCCGGGCGGCAGCATCTCCTCCGTGCAGATGCTGGACACTCTGCCGATGACAGGGATACAGACGGTGCTCGTGTACTGTGCGTATCTCTGGTGACTGTGGAGTACCGAGCTGTGCAGCAGCTCTTCTAGAGCTAGTAGTAGGGTTGCGTTCCACTACTGGCAGAATGTTCTCAACTTCGTTAGGATTTTGTTGTACGGGACGTTCAGAGACAACAGTCACGCTGGGAAGCGCGCCTCGCTCCGCCCACGCAATCCGTGAAACACCCTGCTACCTGGCGCCGTGCGATTCTGAAACTGTTGCTGGTGTTGTCGCACAGCAACTCTGGAACTCCCGTTGGACAAACCGTAGACAAACACCATGTCAGCATACTGTGCTTGTGCGAAAATCTGTGGCATTTTCACTACACAAAGTTGTATTCGTTGTTCACGCAACAACACTGTAGTACCGTACGCTACAAGCACTGTCGGACTGAGACTTGAGGTAAACAACTGCATCATTCGCAAATGAACTGCCTAGTTTGAGCTACTTTTCGAGGACACCCAACCACATTTCCTACGTACATCGAGGGACGTATGTCACCTAGTTTATTATGCTGATACAAAACACTCACCCTGCCGACTGTTTGGAGGGAGGGAGAATGGGTGTGAGAAACGAACCATCCTGTCCTGGGCTGCTGCAGAGAGGCAGGAGTGTGCTTCCTTTATTTTTTGGACAATTTATTTAGCTACACATTTCACGTAATTTATCTCGCTGATGCAAAATACCCTAACGTGATTGTAGTCACAATACACAGGTTACAGATCTCGAAAGTACTCACAAATAATGCATTATCTGATGTGTAGAGACGCAAACAACTCGTAAATTACGAGGTCGCGTAGTGGCTAGCACACTGGACTCGCATTCGGGAGGACGACGGTTCAATCACGCGTCGAGTCCCCATCCTCATTTAGCTTTTCCGTGATTTGCCTAAATTACTCCAGGCAAATGCCGGGAGGGTTCCTTTGGAAGGACACGGCCGACTTCCTTCCCCGTCCTTCCCTCACCCGATGAGACCGACGACCTCGCTGTCCGGCCTCCCCCCTCAAACAACCCAACCGAAATAACGCTGGTGCCTGCTTTGTGTGATGTTCGACTCCTTTATCATACTTCATCAACTAACGCGCGGCTATGCAGGCTACGTACAGACAAGCGCGGAGATTGCCATACGTCTGTCTCTTCTACCGTCTTATCAATGTACATTACCCCTCATACCTTTCCTCGACATTAACTATCTTCTCACGACAACATAAAACAAGTTCGTTCCCATAAGAGAAAAACTCTTACTGTCGCAGACAATTACTCTGTCACTTTCTTGAAGTCCTATTCAGTACCAGGTACCCGATTGTGGAATGGGTTCCCACGTTTTATCTGACAATTAAAATAACACCTCCAGCTTATAAAACAGTTAATGACGTATCTAGTCAAGCAACAATAACATCTACCTTTGTCCCTGCACGAACTCGTGACCATATTTATTGTGTTGGCAGAAGAGCCAACACCGTGTTGCTAGAGGAGGCCGAAATGCACGCCTTTAAGCTCACGCAGGCTGGCGTGAGGTCTGGAAAATGACAATGTAATTAATATAGCCAATAAGGTACGTTGCTGCTGGAATACTTAACTTTAATCCATAATTGGTGTACATATCTCTTGACTGTACATGCTTCACAATCTCAATATTAACTGGTAATGGCGCCTTGCTAGGTCGTAGCAAATGACGTAGCTGAAGGCTATGCTAACTATCGTCTCGTCTCGGCAAATGAGAGCGTAGTTGTCAGTGTACCATCGCTAGCAAAGTCGGTTGTACAACTGGGGCGAGTGCTAGGAAGTCTCTCTAGACCTGCCGTGTGGCGGCGCTCGGTCTGCAATCACTGACAGTGGCGACACGCGTGTCCGACGTATACTAGCGGACCGCGGCCGATTTAAAGGCTACCACCTAGCCAGTGTGGTGTCTGGCGGTGACACCACAATATTACTGCATTGTTTTTTACCAAATTTTACTCATTACCCAGTATTATTAGCTGATGCACTATTATTGTCATTATTATTATTATTATTACTAGTGGCAGCAGCAGCAGTAAAAGTAGTGCTGCTAGCAATGATGTGATTAGTTCTTGGTCCAGCACTACAGGATGTGGATAAAAGCATGGAAACAGCGAAAAGCCGACAAATTATCGTGCCTAAAACGGGGGAGGAAAACCGTAGGCATTCAAAACAGATCCCAGACGTCTCGGAGTGTCGTCTCGTGCTTTTCGTCCTGCAAAATGCCGCAAGTTCGGGTAACACTGATGGAGGTGGACAGCGATCACGCACCTTCCTCTCCATTGCAGACCATAAAGGGTGACGATGAAGTCCCATACTCCGTGACGGAGCGTAGGGGAACGATGCGGGAGACCCGCACCGCCGTAGTAGGCAAGGTCCTAGTGGAGGTGGTTTGCCATTGCCTTCCTCCGACCGTAATGGGGTGAATGATAACGATGAAAACGACACAACACCACCCAGTCATCTCGAGGCAGATGAAAATGCCTGACCCCGCCGGGAATCGAACCCGGGACGCCGTGCTCGGGAAGCGATAACGCTACCGCGAGACCACGAGCTGCGGACGACCACAAAGCGTCGGTAATAAGAGATGTGGTGACTGTGGCCACCGGGACAGGTGCGACAACTCACCCTCGCGCTCACCTAACGAGTTCCGCCTGGCCGGCGCGGGCTGTTTGAGCAGGGGCCACGTCGCCTGGGAATGCAGCACACCAGTGTCCGGTGTACGGGGTCGCAGAGCCTCGCTCAGGGGGTCGCGGTCGCCAAGGAGACGCCCACTTTGTGCTCGCTCGGAGCGTCGCGCGAAGACAACAGGCACGTCCGTACCTGTTGGCGTACTCGGACAACTGATTGTAGAGACCGAAAACGAGAGACTATGCCCCCGCTGACCCCTTCTCCTCACCACGCTTCTACAATTATATATGTGTCCACAGAGCACTGCAACCTCTTTCCACATTGCACTTGATTTCTCGATCAATATAATATCAATAGAAAGAAAATTAAATTTGTTGCCTTTGAAATCAAAAAATGGTTCAGATGGCTGTGAGCACTATGGGACTTAACATCTGAGGTCATCAGTCCCCTAGACTGAGAACTAATTAAACCTAACTAACCTAAGGACATTACACACATCCATGCCCGCGGCAGGATTCTAACCTGCGACCGTAGCAGTCGCGCGGTTCCGAATTGAAGAGCCTAAAACCGCTCGGCCACAACGGCCGGCCCTTTGAAATCGCTGACATACTTTTATCATAGTTCTGCGGGTCGCCAGAATATTTTTGCTTGGAAAGGGGTCGGGTATTCAGAAAGGCTTAAAAACACTGCCATAGGGGAACAAACATTGTGGGCCGGCCATGGTGGCCGAGCGGTTCTAGGCGCTTCAGTCCGGAACTGCGCGACCACTACGGTCGCAGGTAGAATGCTGCCTCGGGCATGGTTCAAATGGATCTGCGCACTATGGGACTTAACATCTGTGGTCATCAGTCCCCTAGAACTTAGAACTACGTAAACCTAACTAACCTAAGGACATCACACGCATCCATGCCCGCGGCAGGATTCGAACCTGCGACCGTAGCGGTCGCGCGGTTCCGGACTGAGCGCCTAGAACCGCGAGACCACCGCGGCCGGCCCTCGGGCATGGATGTGTGTGATGTCCTTAGGTTAGTTATGTTTGAGAAGTTCTAAGTTCTAGGGGACTGATGACCTCAGATGTTAAGTCCCATAGTGCTCAGAGCCATTGGAACCATTTTGAACAAACATTGTGTCAAGGGATGGACGTGATCTGCCACACGACGCTTGGCACTAATGAGGCATTGCGGAGTAACGGCAGGACTCGTGCAATACCACGATGTCGCTGTCCAAAGTATCACCGAACGCCCGCCGTGTTTCACTCTCGGGACGGAAATAAGATGGAAACAGTGGCAGCAAGACCCACTCGACCAAATTACTTCCTTCCATTGCTCCACACTCCAGGTTTTACGGCTCCGACACCTCGTTTTCCTGTTGCGGGCGTTGCGTGCCTGGTGTGAGGTTTCAGAAAGCCATTTCGGACTGCATTTCTTTGCTTCTGGAGCTCCCTTTGTGTTGTTTTGGTGTCGTCATGGTTCGAGAGTGTCCCATTCAATTCTGCAGTGACTTTTTCAGCTGTCTTCCCGTTATTTTCCGTCCCTGTCTTCTTCAACGACCGTCTGTCACGACCACTCAGCACCCCCTTTCATCCACTTTGTGACTCAGTGAATGATGTTTTTCCGCTTTTCAGTGAGCGGTATATACGCCTTCAATACGGTGCCTCTTGTCACACCAAACGCGTCGGCTACCTCGATCACGGAAGCATCCACCTTACGAGCACAACATATTTCCCACGTTCGAATTCGCTCAGCTCCGACATAATGAACTCACAGCCACACAGAACAATGTTCTGACCACGACTGACAGTTGCAACCTATTGAGGACATTGGACAGATACCGTTCGTGATGAAACAGAAAATCGCAACCTCCAGACTTGACTAGGATCTCCATTTATGTTCAAGCACGCATTTCTCGCTATGTTTCCATACTTGTGAGCAACCCTTGTATTCATTCAGTGTGTCATTTCGAGTTCTATTAATACTAGTTTATTACTTTTGTATCTTTTAAAATTCTTATTCTTCTTAGGTAACCATGATCTGCCAACGGCCTTGCCGCAGTGGTAACAGCGGTTCCCGTCAGATCACCGAAGTTAAGCTCTGTCGGGCTGGGCTAGCACTCGGAGGGTGAGCACCCGGTCTGCCGAGCGCTGTTGCCAAGCGGGGTGCACTCGAGCCGTTGTGAGTCAAACTGAGGAGCTACTTGACTGAGAAGTAGCGGCTCCGGTCTCGTAAACTGACACACGACCAGGAGAGCGGTGTGCTGACCACGTGCTCCTCCAAATTCGGATCCAGTGACGCCTGTGGGTGAGGATGACACGGCGGCCGATCGGTGCCGCTGGGCCTTCCAAAGCCTGTTCGGACGGAGAGTTAACCACGATCTAAAAAAAAAAATCTCTGTGAGTGAAACACTGGTGCAATGTAAAGGAAACCTGAAGACCCTAATCTGATCGTGTTAAATAAATAAAAGTGCCGCATGTTACCTACACGTCACAGCGAACTTTTATTATTAGTAAATTTAGGTTATGATGAATAAAAGTCTGTTCTTGTGAAAGAATCGCCTGGAAAGAGATGAGGTGGTCTCAGTCCATGTTTGCATTTCGAAAAGATCACAGAATTCGTCAGAGTTATATCACTGGTTGACTCAGTGCCAGACCTACGCTTTTTACCAGAAGTACGATTATATGGGGCCTCAGACGAAATATGGGAGTGGACTGAGGATGCATTGGTAGGGAGGAAGCAGCATTTTATCTCGGGTGGAGAGTCATCGGCAGATGCAGAAGTAAGTTCGACTGTACCCCAGGGAAGTGTTTTGGGGCCCTCGATGTTCATGTAGTATATTAACGATCTTTCAGACAATGTTAATAGTAACCGCACGCTTTTCGCAGATGATGCAGTTATCTGCAACGAAATACCGTCTCAACGAAGCTGCACAAATATACAGTCGAACCTCCTTAAGATTTCAAACTGGTGCGATTATTGGCAGCTTGCTGTAAACCTTCAAAAATCTAAAACTGTGCACTTCACAAAAGGAAAACACATGGTAGCTTATGAAAACAATACACTGGTGCCCGAAATTAAAGCAACAAACCGCTATTTCCCAATCCTGTGTCTAATTCGTGATATAATCGTTCAAACTCGATCAGATGTCCGTACGATCGAGTTGTGGACGGGAGGTGGCATTCCTGTTAACGGCCAACCATACCAACGATGACGTCAGGACACCTATAAATCGAGATATTGTTTGCCGGATAGCCCCATATCCACAACTGCGGTGTACACAGTCACGGACGGTGCAGTATGACACAGACAAGATGCCTACCATACTCTCTATGGTGGAAGGCCGTTGAAAGAAAGGAATCAGGACAGTCGCAAACTGTTGGGACGCAGTGGCTTAATGTGAATGTTTATGCGACTGTTTATAGAGACCGAAAATGTATCCCAAAGACCATGGCGGGACTGACCACGTGTGACTTCAGAGGAGAGTACCGTTATTTGGCTGCAAGGGCACGGCTTGGTATTGCACAGCAACCGGCGCGTGAGCTCGCAGCATCCACTGGACGCGCAGTATCGAGGGCAAACCGTGTGCAGAAGGCTTCGGCAGTGTGACCTTTACTGTCAGAGACCTACTACGTGTCTACCTCTGACGCGTCTTTACAGAAGGGGAAGTCTAGAATGGAGTCATCAGCACGTCACCTGGACGGTCGAACAGTGGACCAATGTTGTTTTCACACACGAGTCCCGATTCTCGATCTATTCGCATCTCGAGGGAACGTGGAACACAATTTCGGGACTCAAACACTGTGGAGAGAGACCGACATTGAGGAGGACCCGTAATGCTGTGGGCAGACGACCCTCTCTCCGTGCAGTTGTGCGGGTGAACCGGCGAGGTTTAACTGCTGTCAGATATTGCGACGAGATCTTGGGACCTCATTTGCAGTTGTTGCCGTGGGTCCAGACTTCGTATTGATGGCGATAATGCCCGACTTCATAGAGCACAGGTGGTTGATGTTTTGTCGGAAGCGGATGATGTTGCATGCATGGCGTGGCCTGCTCGATTTGAATCCTATAGAGCATGTCTGGGATGCACTGGAGAGACGGCTTGCATGACGTCAGCATCCACCAACCACTCTGCAAGACTGCAAGTAGCTCTGCAGGAAGGATGTGCGTTATTGCTTCAAGGTGAGAGTGATTACATCATTCACAGCACGCCCCGTCGTTTTTAGGCCTTTAATGCCGTCAGAGACGATCACAACCCATACTGAGCACATTCCAAATCCGTTAAGTTGGGAGAAAACGAAGAACATTTTTGTTTACCGTTATTCATGTTGCAGTTCAAAAATGGTTCAAATGGCTCTGAGCACTATGGGACTTAACTTCTGAGATCATCAGTCCCCTAGAACTTAGAACTACTTAAACCTAACCTAAGGACATCATACACATCCATGCCCGAGGGAGGATTCGAATCTGCGAGCGTAGCGGTCACACGGTTCCAGACTGAAGCGCCTAGAACCGCACGGCCATATTCTCCTTTCAAGACATTTTTCATTCCGTTCTTCCAAGTCATTTGCCGTCTCTGAGAAAATTGCAGTGTTATCGGAAAACCTCAGAGTTTTTAGTTCTTCCTCCTGAATCCTAATTCCTACTCCAAATTCTTCTTCGCTTTCCTTTATTGCTTCTGGGATAGGCTACAACCCCGTCTAATTCCCCTCTCAATCACTACTTCCCTTTCCCTTTCTATACTTTTAAAATATCGGGAATCCGACATATCGATATTTAAAAATATCGGTATCAGCACTTGATATGTTGAAAAAAATTATCGATACATCGACAGAAAAAATATTAACGTACTGGCCAAAAAAAATATGGGCTGCACATTGTACATATGCTGCCAGTTTCAGATCTGTATATTTCTTATTAGATACTCCGTGCATCAACAAGTTAGCAGCCTGCTTATCCCTCTTAGAGCAAGAACTGTAAGGAAAAGCAATGCACGGTCACACTTGGCGATGATGGTAGTTGCAGATAAAATGGAACAATAAAAGGTATGCGATGGATCCGTCGTTCGGTTTCGTCAGATACCGAATTTGCCTGGACCGCTTCACGTCGACTCCCCTGTTCTTTTTGTCTCTGCAAACGTCAGCGACCTGGCAGCCGTGGTGTCAAAACTGCGTAGTCAAGTTAACGCGTTGCGGTGTCTGTCTGTTGGTAGCGTCGAGCGTCGATTACGTCAGCATTTCCCCTCACATATCTCTGCCCACCGCGAAAGCCAATCTCGTCATTTCGGTTTTTGTTCATCAGTTTCACCAACTGTTTTTGAATAATGCCGATGTGAAGAAATAGCACACTAGTTGCGTTAAAATTGTCATTTAACGCAACTGGAGTGCAATTCCTTTACATCGTACATCTTGTTATTCCATTCACACCGCCGCCCCCCAGTGCAATCAGACTTCTTCCTAGTGCCATCTATACTCGCTTCACACGGTCAGAGATAAAGACTGGACGTGATGAAAGCTCAAAAATAGTAAGGTTTCATCAGACAGTGAAAGTATAATTATATTCTACTACAATTTCAAACCTAGCGATGTGGCGGCCGGTGTGGCCGAGCGGTTCTAGGCACTTCAGTCTGGAATCGCGAGACCGCTACGGTCGTAGGTTCGAATCCTACCTCGGGCATGGATGTGTGTGATGTCGCTAGGTTAGTCAGGTTTAAGTAGTTCTAGGTTCTAGGGGACTGATGACCTCAGATGTTAAGTCCCGTAGTGCTCAAAGCCACCTAGCGAGGTGGTGCAGTAGTTAGCACACAGGGCTTGCATTCGGGAGGACGACAGTTGAAACCGGCGCCCCGTCATCCTCATTCAGATTTTCCGTGATTTCCCTAAATTACTTCAGGCAAATGCTAGGATGGCTGCTTTGAAAGGGCCGACTTCCTTCCCCATCCTTCCCTCATCTAATGGGACAGATGACCTCGCTGTTTGGCCTACTCCCCCAAATCGAGGAACTAAGCCACTACAATTTCAAAAGAACAACTTCAAATGTTTATCGGAATCTCGAAAAAAAATATAGCATAAAATAAAAATTTCAGCACTTGGTATTGCCATTTCGGTATCGATATATCGGTGAGAAAAATGCTATTTTTTGGAAAGACCTATCGAGTTGACGTGACCAACCCGAGTAACCGCCACGGTAATTTTCATCCTATTTATGCTTCTGTATTACAAAAGTACGCATTCTAAGTAATATAGTGCACACAGCCCCTCAGCTGTATTGGACATCGTTCTGTCAAAAGTGCGTGTGTGCCCTGCTCGGATTTACACTGCTTTTGTTCTTGATTCGTGTTCACATCGGGTCCGTACGCAGCAAGTTCCTTCAATTTCATCTTAACCGCATCTTCCAAATTATTACCTGATAAACCGCACATAGAATTCATATTGCGTTGTTTTCGAACTCGTGGTATGCTGCTGCTATTAGCAGGAAAGTAAAACTCAAATACATATTAGCAACAGGATTCTTGCTTATAACACACGTTGCCGTAGTGAGAAAGCAAGTAAACTAAAGGAACAGGGCACAGTTCGCGCGCTTTTTCCTCTAATCATTCAGGAAACTCTCGCTAGGTGCTGACGCTTACCCTACTCTAGTACACTTTGGCGAGACATATGCAAACTTATTCTACATGAATATAGAACAGCCAACGGCAGAAACAAAAAAAACACTCTAAAACACTATCAAAACAATAATACTTAACGTCGATTAATGACATACCAAAGCGTAATAGAGATATACAGAGACAGGGATTTCGGCAGCTCTGTTCATTGCCTTTTGATGTAACCAGTAGAGCCCGAAAATTGTTTGCAGGTTGGTAGGACACCCTACACCAGAGCCATCGGGACGGCCACAAGAGGTGTACTCCGAGGAAATCACGCCCCATACCTCTGCCACATAGAGCTAAGCGACGTTTCAAGTCGCAGCTTTAATTCTAGCTTCTTCCTGTCCGAAAAACATCACTCGATATCACGTACCAACAGTTCCAAAAACATTGACCGGTGTTATTTGAAACTGTGTGGGGGATACGCGAAATGCGTTCTAATAATTTAAATTCTGTAGTACATTATAGAGAAATTATTTTAATGTACAGGGTGAATATAACAAAACTTAAACTTTCAAAACGCTGTAGAAATAACACCACTGGTCAGAATGACGTCAAATTGCAACGGAATATTATCGGAGAAGGGGGAAAACGTATCGCAGAAGAGGAAAAGTAATGTGAAAATTGATCAAAAGATGGCGCTGTATGTTTTTTTTTTTTTTTTTTTTTTTTAAATTTGTGGTAAGGTGCTCTGGGATCAAACTGCTGATGTCATCGGTCCCTAGGCTTACATACAACTTAATCTAACTTAAACTAACTTGCGCTAAGGACAACACACACATCCGTGCCCGGGGAAGGACTCGAACCTCCAGCGCGTACCGTGGCAAGGCGATCGAGACTGCGCGGCGGCGCAGAGTACATAAGTACACGTGTCATGCACGCGACCCATTGAGGTTGGTATAAACACGCCGGGTGCACGGCTTTTCCTCCTTTCGCGTCTGCGACGTTCGCCGTGACTGTCTCAATGCAGGATCGACATCTGCTTGTAAAGCTATACTAAAAGTATAATGATTGTGCACATGTCGCTCTGCAGAAGTTCCGGACACTGAAGTGTTTGAAAACAGGCGTTGGTCCGATTATTGCCGTGTGTCTGGAGAAAATAATTCGGAAATTCGAAAAGACGGGTTCTTTTGGTGTACAATCTAGTAGAGGGAGGAAACGAACTGATTCGACGTCAGTGGAAGCAGTGGCCACAGCAACGCAGGAGGAGACGACTGGTGGTGGTGTGCAGACGTGTAGTGCACCGAGAATTGACCGAACACTGGACACACCCGTGAGCACGGTGCGGAAAATCCTACGAAACATCCTTCTTTGCTATCCATTCAAAATTACCCGTGTGCACGATTTGCTTCCTCTTAACCTACTAGCAAGAGAAACCACTGCTTCAGAATTTCTAGCTCGCATGAAAGTGGACAATGATTAGCCCCAGAAGATTTTGTGGACTGACGAAGCCCACTTGCATCCGGCAGGATGCGTCGGTACACAGAATTGTCGAATATGGGCAACGGAAAATCGACACGCAAGTCAACCAGTACCGCATCGTCCTGAAAAGGCCACTGTGTGGTGCGGGTTTACGTAGGACCGTATGTTTTCGAAGAGACATGTGCTTCCGGTCCTAGGAGGGGAACGGCGGGTAGTATGGGCCAGTTGGTATTTCAGCTATTCACTACTAGGTAGCACCACGGTACACAGTTTAATCTTTGCCGCCAGCGCCATTTCGCCATGTGCAGAGAGTTTGTTTGATTACCTGTGTTGTCTCGTCTGCGAGTGATTATTGTTTGTTTGTGCTTCTACAAGATGTTGTCTCGAATACTATTTAACATCACTCTGCATCATTACAGGTAAGAATATACTTATGAAACTAGAGCCGTTATTTAGTTTACTCTTTTAATATAAGTCAGTGACAATTGCATTTCGTTTGCTCTAACAATGTTTC
Source organism: Schistocerca cancellata (assembly GCF_023864275.1). NCBI lineage: Eukaryota > Metazoa > Arthropoda > Insecta > Orthoptera > Acrididae > Schistocerca > Schistocerca cancellata. Next base: position 1,286,926,842 of record NC_064626.1, on the reverse strand, counting down.
GCTTACTACCGTGTTTTCATATTAGCGTGAGTCGGCTAGTATGGGCCAGAGCAAAAGGAAAAAGCACACCAGAAAGAGAGACAAATGAAATTTTCAAGACAAGAACAAACGATGATCAATAATAAGAAGAAAAATGAACAAATCAAAATTTTTCGTAATGACAGTGCTACACTAAGCACTTCTCGAGACGTTGTAGATGTAAAATGTATTGTGCGTGGAGAAGGCTATGAGGAAAACCGGATTCAGTGCAACAGGAGTGAAGGCTGGGCACATGAGCTCTGTGTGAACATTGACAACTTACTTTTTCACTTTTATGATCTCTCTAAGCTAAATAAATCGTAGGGTAAATGAGCTATAATGCATTATTCATTGTGTATAGCATTAAACAATAAAACTTTTATTCAAAACAATGTCTTTAATTTATAAACATAATCATATTGGCGTGGCCTACACTACCCGCCAATTTTTAAAATGCCTAAAATGCGAGTTTAATTCTAACTACATTTTGTGTTATGTTCTCTTCATATATTGCTAAATGTATTTTTATTACTTAGAGGAAAGAAGTTGAAAATATGAGTTTTTTCGCTCATAACTGAGTTGAGCTACAAATATATTTTGTAATTTACATTTTTCCTTAAATGGTCCATAATAGCCGCCATTCCCCAAATTGTACCGTCACTCGTAAGCGCTATGAGTGTCTTTTGCGCAACCACGTCATTCCAGCTCTCCAACAGCGCGGATGTGTGGATGGGATCATTTTTATGCAACGCAGCCCACCTCCGCACACTGCAAATCCAGTTAAGCAGCTGGTGAAGCGCCGTTTCGGAAATGCTAGAATTATCAGCCACCATTTCCCTACAGCTTTATAGTCCCGATAACCTGATCTTAATCAAAATGTTCAAATGTGTGTTAAATCTTATGGGACTTAACTGCTAAGGTCATCAGTCCCTAAGCTTACACACTACTTAACCTAAATTATCCTAAGGACAAACACACACACCCATGCACGAGGGAGGACTCGAACCTCCACCGGGACCAGCCGCACAGTTCATGACCGCAGCGCCTAAGACCGCTCGGCTTAATCCTCCCGACTTCTGGCTGTGGGGCTACCTGAAAGATGTCGTGTTCAGTGTTACGATTGCAAACTTAGCTGCACTGAAGGCACGCATTGCGCAAGACGCTCTGAACGTGACCCCGGAAACGCTTCGAGCAGTTGTGAAAAATGCTGTTTCTCGATTTCAACTTGTTGCAGAAAACGGTGTACAGCATACTGAACATGTTTTACGCCAGTCACGCGGAAATTAATAATCCGATTTGATTTTGATAGATGCTTTTTCTGTGGTTTTTGGCCTCTGGACAATTTTAAAAACCGGTGTGAGTTATGTTTTTATGTAGTTTTTGGCCTCAGGACAATTAAAAACCGATGTGAGTTATGTTTTTTATGTGGTTTTTGGCCTCGGCACAATTAAAAACCGATTTTTCCCATCCGTTGTGGTAAGACCTTGCCGTGGATGGGCTAACTGAGAGTACCACACCAGAACACCCGTGCACACTGAGGAGTAGTTTGTTTAACGACAAACGTGCACTTTAGGCATTGTTGTATGATTCATTTGTCATTTGTAGTCGACCTCTATTAATTTATTATGCTTACAGCGCCATCTATTGATACATTTTGTAACTATTTATTTTCTTCTGCCATACGTTTTCCCCCTTCTCTGACAATATTCCGTTGGAGTTTGACATCATTCTGGCCGGTGTTGTTACTTCTACAGTGGTTCGAAAGTTTAATTATGATCACCCCGTATATTGTGGAGTGGTTCCAGCTCAAAGCGTTTAATTACGAACCGCGCCTGTACGGACGTAGACGTAGCGCAGCGGGCTTACCGGCGTCACAGAGCAGATCTCCTTGGCGACGGAGTGCCTGTTGCCCTGGAACGTGCAGTCGCAGTAGCGCAGCGCGCCACGGGCGGCCGGCAAAGCGGCCAGCGCCAGCAGCACGAGGCGGGCCATGGGGGAACTGCAGCCGCCGCGCCCAGCCCCGCCTCTTTTATAGCCGGCGCGCTTCCGGCGTGGGCTTAATGACACCGCATTCCTCGCCCTCGCTCCTACCCTCCAAAGGGCCCAACGCCTTCTCCAGAATCACCTTGACCTTTTTGCTGCACGGTGTAACCAGTGGCTCCTGAAACTCAATTCTTCCGAGACACAGGCAATCATCGTAGGTTGTACCACTCGCTCCTTCCGGCTCCTGGATTTCTCCCTTACTGTCTGCGCACGTCCTGTCCGCCTCTCCCCACCCTCACCTCCCTCGGCCTCACCATTGACCGTCACCTCACCCGGATCCCTCATCTCCGCTCCTTCCGATCCGAAGCCCACAACCGCCTCCGACTCCTGAAACTCCTCTCTGGCCGGACGTGGGGGTTGCACCCCTCTACCATCCTCCACACCTACAAATCCTTAATCCGTCCCATCCTCTGTTATGCCAGTCCTGCCCGGATATCTGCCCCCCCCCAAATTCTATAAGTCCCTCCAGATCCTCGAGCGTCATGCACTCCGCCTCGCCTTCCGTATACGCCTCCCGTCCCCCACGCGGATCCTCTACGATCTCATTCCTTTCCCCCATCTGCTCCTATTCCTCGAACATATCCGCATCCTCTACACCTCCTGTCGTCTTGAACCCCCTCACCCCCTGGTTGCTCCTCTCCTCTCCCATCCCCGCCCCCTGCCACGTCTTCACCGTTGTGTCCCCCCTACCCTCCATCTCTACACCCTACATCTCCTTTCCCGAGGTGGCTTCCGTCAACTCCCCCTCCTGGATGATGCCCTCTCTCCCTCCATTTATCTCTCCTATCAACTCTGATCCTCACTCCCCCTCCTTTCCTCTGTCCTTTTCCCGGGCTCCCTCTCCCCCCCTTCCGTCCTCTTTCTTCCCCACCTCCCCTCTCTTTGCCCCCTTCTCTCCCCCGCGTCCTTTTATGTTTCCCTCCTCTGCCTCCTCTCATTCCCTCTCGCGTCTGCCCTTCTCCCCCTTTATTAGTCCTCTCCCTCCTTGGTTCCCCCCCCCCTTTTCGTTTTTTCCTCTCCTCCCTCCTTGTTTTTCCCCCTACTCCAGGTCCCCCCCCCCTCTGCCTTGGGTCGGGAGTGCCATCTTTGTGCCGCCTTTTTCGTGCAGTGTTTTACAGTGTGTTTTTCCAGTGCGTGCTCCGTGTTGTGTCTTTTGGGAAGTGTAGCGAACAGCCATCATACTGTCGCTGGGTGTGCTTTTTATTCCTTGCGAACAGAAACCAGACTGTCGCTGTGTTTTTAATTGTGTGTCTACTGTGTTACTTGTCTGATTCCTGTGTCTTTTATCTACATTGCCAACCACCTTTGCTTTCTGTTTTAACTTTCCGCAATTTTACGCCATTTTTCACTTTAAATCACCATTTTATCGCCTGTTTTTCCTTGTTTCTTTCTTCTTCCTTTATTTACAAAAAGTCTGTAGGCTGTAGAGCAGCGTAGTAAGCTGCTGCCGGCCCGCCCCCTCCGGGGGGAATTGACAACCAATAAAGAAAAAAAAAAAAAAGAAAAAAGGCGTGGGCTCGCGGCCGCTTGCGCCGCGGTGGCGCCTGGGAGCGCACCACACCAGCCGGTGCATCAAAGCTGGCCTCACACGGGGCGAGGAAGTGTCGAGTTTTGTGACGTCACAGCGTAGAATTTCGCGTCCCACAGTATACCGTAGCTTTTTCGTTTTCTACATCTACGTCTACATCGCTATTCTGCAAATAACACTTCAGTGTACGACAGATGGTTCATCGAACCACCTTTACAATAATTCTCTGTTATCGCACTCTCGAACAGCACGCGGGAAAAACTGACACTTAAATTTTTTCCATGCTATCTCTCATTTCCCTTTTTTTTTTAATTTTGATCATTCCTCCCCATGTAGGTCGGCGGCAATAAAATATTTTCGCATTCGGAGGAGAAAGTTAGTGACTGAAATTTCTTCACATAATAAAAAACGTGCTGCCCGTCTTTGAACTTCATTGACGTTCTCCGTTTACACTAACTGGTAAGTACCCCACACCGCCCAGCAGTACTCCAAAAAAGAATGGACAAACGTAGCATACTTAGTCACTGTAGTAGATCCCTTGCATCTCTTAGGTGTTCTGCCAATAAAACGCAATTATTGGTTCGCCTTCCCCACAACATTTTCTAAGTGTTCTTTTTGATTTAAGTTGTCGGTGCTTGTAATTCCTAGGGATTTAGATGAATTTACGGCCTTTAGATTAGACTGATCTATCAAGTAAGCCAAATTTAGCGGATTTCTTTTAGCACTCATCTACATGACCTCACACTTTTCATTATTTAGGACCAATTGCCAATTTTTGCACTATACAGATATCTTATTAAGTCGTTTTGCAATAGGTTTTGATCCTCCGATGACTTAACTAGACGATAAACGACAGCATCGTCTGCAAACAACCTAATACTGCTGCTCAGATTGTCTCCTAAATCGTTTATATACACTATGTGATCGAAACTATCCGGACACCTGCCTGAAAATGACTTACAAGTTCGTGGCGCCCTCCTTCGGTAATGCTGGAATTCGATATGGTGTCGGACCACCCTTAGCCTTGATGACAGCTTCCACTCTCGCAGGCATACGTTCAATAAGGTGCTGGAAGGTTTCTTGGGAAATGGCAGCCCATTCTTCACAGAGGGCTTCACTGAGGAGAGGTATCGATGTCGGTCAGTGAGGCCCGGAACGAAGTCAGCGTTCCAAAACATCCCGAAGGAGTTCTATAGGATTCAGGTGCAGGCCAGTCCATTACATGGATGTTATTGTCGTGTAACCCCTCTGCCACAGGCCGTGCATTACGAACAGGTGCTCGATCGTGTTGAAAGGCAATCGCCATCCCCCAATTGCTCTTCGACAGTGCGTAATGTGACAACGTGCCGTCTAGTGAATGCCAGGGATAGTCGAGGCGCAACGGTAGAGAAAGTGGACGCTTATGCCATCTGTGGGTCAGAATCGAAGGCAAAGCGGAAGTGCTTCCTCCTGGTGGCAGCGAAATTAAAGAAAGCTATGCTGGAGACAGTGTCTGGCTTGTGCTGCACTCTGACAGCGAAATAACAAAAGAATTAAATTAAATAATATTGTTATGTGTAGTAAAAGTATAAATGTAATACTACTTTAATATATGAAAATGACTGTAATTGAATATTGTAATGCTATGGTATGTTTAATTGTAAATAGAGAACTTGGCGTAATGTAAAATAACGTTAAGGGTGAGGGGAATCACCGAGAATGAGAACAGTGTACAGGTTGGCGCGTAATATTGGCGGTAGAAGTAAGTTGGCGTAGCTCTGAGGCAGAACAAGTGTTAAGTGGCACAGAAGTGACTGCCGGTGTATGCTACGCTAACGTTGCTAACAGACCATTTAGAAGTGAGCTGAAAGCAGTTATGGGCTTCGTTTATCGTATGGCTACAAGCTATATGGACACTAAGGCTTGTAAGACGCGGTATTTCGACGGAGATGGGCTGTGAGCGGCAAAATAGCGCGGTTTCCCGCTCTGGGGTACATGGCACGGCATGGTGCAATGCTGCGTTAATTGCGTCGAGTTGCTTGTGCCAAGGGCGAGGTGTGGAGGGACCAGTAGCCGCATCCAACGGCGTATTCTGATCTCAATAACTGATGAGGTCCATTGGTGAGCTCACTTCGGTAGCAACGAACTAGAAGTTATCTCACAGGCGTATTATTATGAAGAGTGGTTGTTATACCGACACCATTACCAGTACATTTGTATTTTGTGAATCAGTTTGTGTAATAATCAAACCAAATACTCTACAGTGTGTAAAGTTTGGAGGCAATAATAATTTTGTGGTTTAAATTGCATTCCCCGAGTGCAATCAATTATTTAAAGGTAATAGCTCATTATTACCCCATATCCAGTTATTTCTATGTGCCGTATGTGCTGTAACATCAGTGAACAGTTATGGTGCGTGAGTATCGGCGTAGCTATGTTACAAGAGAAAATAGTCTGAATTAACGCCGAAACTGCCAGCAGACGCCGCTTCATGCAACGGATGGAAGATGCCAGGTACTGTGCCACCTTAATTACTATCCAACTCGATGTGGTGGCATTTCAGTACATTGCCATAGTTAAAAATTACTCGGTTCCGTCCCAGCAACGTGATTCTCAATTAGTGTTTTCAGTAACTATATTGACAAGCAGATCTAAATTGTTCTTTAATTAAGCGTTCACGGAAATTGCTGCCACCACAGTACACATTGTGCCTTCAGCACAATGCAAGCTCAATAACATTAAATTCCGTAATTACAATTTGTGTACTTTACATTAACCTAAAACAATTTCAAGTGTTTATCATGTGTGTTTACGTATTGTGAAACGATTTCAGGCTGTGGTATTGTTTTAAATGAATAATGTCCTCCTGCTAGGCAATATCAAACATACAGAATTAAGTGCTTCCTGTTCAGTCACTTCAGAGAGATTATTAGTGCTACTAATAATCAAATACAGACGTAAAAATAAGTTGCTACGCGCCATTATCATTATTTATTCCAAAAATTCCGTGTAGTAGTTGGGTCAGCATAGGGTGTCTATTCAAAGCTATTACACGCGAGAGCCGCTTTCCGGAAGTTCGCTGCCACATGGTCTAATAATAATACAGAAAATTCCGGTAGTGGCATCGCAAGTGGGAAGCAAGAAGGTGCTTAGAACATCAATGTAGGTCTGTGCCGTGATAGTGACACGCAAAACAACTAGGGGTGCAGGCCCCCTCCATGAAAAACACAATCACACCATAACACCAACGCCTCCGAATTTTACTGTTGGCACTACACACACTGGCAGATGACGTTCATCGGGCATTTGCCATACCCACATCCTGCCATCGGATGGCCAAATTGTGTACTGTGATTCGTCACTCCGCACAACCTTTTTCCACTGTTCAATCGTCCAATGTTTACGCTCCTTACACCCAGCGAGACATCGTTTGCCATTTACTGGCGTGATGTGTGGCTTATGAGCAGCCACTCGACCACGAAATCCAAGTTTTCTCACCTCCTTCCTAATTGCCATAGTACTTGCAGTGAATCCTGATGCAGTTTGGAATTCCTGTGTGATGGTCTGGATAGATGTCTGGCATTACACATTACGACCCTCTTCAACTGTCGGCAGTCTCTTGCAGTCAACAGACGAGGTCGGCCTGTACGCTTTTGTGCTGTACGTGTCCTTCACGTTTCCACTTCAGTATCACATGAGATACAGTGGACCAAGGGATTAGATTAGATTAGTACTTGTTCCATACATCATGAATACGACACTTCGTAATGATGTGGAATGTGTCAGGTTAATAAAAGGTGTCTATACAAGATATCACATTACACACAATATTACATGACTCTCAATATTTTTAATTTTTTTTTGTGGGTGTTGGGGAAATTACCCACTTACTATATCCAAAAATTCATCTAATGAGTAGAAGGAGTTGCCATTAAGAAATTCTTTTAATTTCCTTTTAAATGCTATATGGCTATCTGTCAGACTTTTGATGCTATTAGGTAAGTGACCAAAGACTTTTGTGGCAGCATAATTTACCCCCTTCTGAGCCGAAGTTAGATTTAACCTTGAGTAGTGAAGATCATCCTTTCTTCTAGTGTTGTAGCCATGTACACTACTAGTACTTTTGAGTTCATTCGGATTGTTAATAACAAATTTCATAAGTGAATATATATATATATATATATATATATATATATATATATATATATATATATTGAGGCTACAGTGAAGATCTCTAGCTCTTAAAATAAGTGTCTGCAGGATGATCTTAGGAGTGTGGAAATCTCGCGCACAGGCGTATGACACAAGTGACACCCAATCACCAACCATGTTCGAAGTCCGTGAGTTCCGCAGAGCGCCCTATTCTGCTCTCTCACGACGTGTAATGACCGCTGAGGCCGCTGATATGGTGTACTTGGCAGTAGATGGCAGCAAAATGAACCTAACATAAAAAAACCGTATGTTTTAGAGGTGTCCGGATACTTTTGATCACATGGTGTAGACAACGAACAACAGAGGGCGATAACACTACCTTGCGAAACGCCAGAAATCACTTGTGCTTTTCTCGAGGACTTTCCGTCAATTATTGTGAGCTCTCTGACAGGAAATCACAAATGCAGTCGTGTATCTGAGCAGATATTCCACAAGCACCCAACCTAATTACAAGTCGCTTGTGAGTTACAGTGTCAAAAATCTTCTGGAAATCTGTAAATACGGAATGAATTCTGAATCCCTTGTCAACCTCACTCTACGCTTCGATTTTGATTACATTAGATTAGATTAATACTTGTTCCATAGATCACGGATAGACACTTCGTTATGATGTGAAATGTGTCAGTTTACCAACAAGTTTCTTCGTATGCCGTAATTCAAAGTTTCTTTTCAGTTATAAGATTAGTAATTTATAACTGAAAATTCATTTATTGAGTAGAAGGGGTTGTCATTCAGAAATTATTTTAATTTGGTTTTAAATGTCAGTTGGCTGTCTATCAGACTTTTGGTGCTATTTGATAAGAGACCAAAGATTTTTGTGGCAGCGTAATTCACCCCTTTCTGTGCCAAAGTTAGATTTAATCCAAAGCAGTGAAGATCAGCCTTACTCCTAATGTTGAAGCTATGCACATTGCTATTGATTTTGAAATAGGATGGGTTACTAACAACAAATTTCGTAAGCGGAGCTACTGGAAATATCCTTAGTTTCTTAAATAATTGTCTGCAAGATGATCTTGGCTGGGCTTCAGCTATTATTCTGATTACACGCTTTTCTGCAATGAATACTCTCTTTCTTAATAGTGAATTACCCCAGAACATGATGACATACGAAAGCAGTGACTCAAAATGGGCATGGTAAACTAATTTACTTAAATGTTTATGGCCCTAATAGCGTAAGTAGCTGAACTCAAACGTTTCAGCACATCACCAACGTGTTTCTTCCAGTTCAATCTCTCGACAACGCACACACCCAAAAATTTGAAATATTCTGCCTTAGCTACAGACTTCTGTTTACACTCTATATCTATTAAAGGTATTGTGCCATGTACTGTACAGAAAGGTATATACTGTGTTTTATCAAAATTTAATGAGAGTCTATTTGCAGAGACCCACTTAATAATTTTGTAAAAGACATTATTTACAATTTACTCAGCTATTTCTTGTTTGTTGGGTGTGATTACTATACTTGCATCATCTACAAAGAGAACTAGATCCGCGTCTTCGTGAATGTTGAGTGACAAGTCATTAATATATATTAAGAACAATAAGAGACCCAAGATTGAACCTTGTGGGGCCCTATTCTTGATACCTACCCAGTCTGAGGCATCTGCTGCTTTTAGCGCATTATACCAACTGTTTATTTTAACTTTATGTACTCTTCCAATTAAATATGACTCAAATAATTTGTGCACTGTCCTACTCATAAAACAGTACTTAAGCTTATCTAGAAAAATTCTGTGATTTACACAGTCAAAGGCCTTTGAGAGATCACAGAAAATCTCGGTTGTTGATGTTGCTTTATTCAGAGCATTTAATATTTTATCAGTGAAAGCATATATAGCATTTTCTCTTGAAAAGCCTTTCTGAAAACCAAAGTGGCATTTTCTTAGTATTTTATTTTTGCAATATGTGAAGCTACTCTTGAATACATTACGTTTTCAAGAATTTTAGATAAAGCTGTCCGAAGAGAGACGAGGCTGTAGTTGTTGGAATCAGACTTATCTCCCTTTTTATGCAATGGTTTAACAACAGCATATTTCAATACACCTGGAAAAATGCCCTGTTTCAGTGAGCTATTACATATGACGAGAGGAACATAGCCAGTGACGTACAAAATCGTGTTAAACACCACAAGCAGAACTTGGAAGACGCGATATTGTATTTCGCCGTTTTCAGTTGGAGCTCTGTCCTACGTAGCGTCGGCGTCACCTTTACACCCTGCATTCAGTTAATGGTGCCCATCGGCCCACTTTGATCTGCTGTCTGTCTGTGAAACTGCGAGCCCAGACAAAAGTAATTCTCAAGAAATAGAACGCCTACAAGTGCTTCACTTATGGGAATCCACTATCGGGTAACCTTTAATAAAAATAAAGGAATACGCTATTTTCAAATCAAATTAATTCGATCTACATACACACTATAGAATCTCTCAAACATAAATAAAGTGAAAGTCGATGAAACTGTCAGTTTCACCGTCTTTCACTACATCCCATTCACGTTTGAGATTTTGTGAGGTCTGTGACAGACTTCATTGTGTTACAGACTGAAGGAATATTTGAGTATACCTACCCGCTGGGTATCTGGAAACAAAATTGACGACAACTATTGGAAAGGGACGCATTGACAATCTATAAGAGAGAACATTATGTTTACTGTCACACTCATATTTATGGAAACCACCCTCATTCACACTTACTTGTTGTCCGATGTGTAGAAGGCATCTGCATATGTTGCAAGCCATATACAGTTCAGTTCAACAACAAGAATTTAAACGTTCAGAAAAGAAAATCGGTCCTGCCCTAATCAGTGAAAAACAGTCACCCTTAATTCGGCAAAGAGTGTATTTAGATAGAATATCATCTCTTCACTCTTCCTTATCAATGTGGTGGTACCCTCTTATCGTTTATTTACAAAGTAAATCATGGTGAAAAGTTATTGGATTACGGGATGTATGGGCTGTAGCTAACAAATCTCATTTTAACGGCAACGTCCTTACAGCTATGGTACCAAAAAATTGTTTATCATGATCGCATACTACTCACATTGACACTCACAGGTCGACCGTTGTCTTCAAAATAACATGGCCCAACAGTTCCAACAGACTGTTAAATGGCATATCACAACACACCTTTCGGCTACCCTGGGCCTTTTCATGAACGAGTAATAGTGCAAGTTTTGTTTATTAACAAATTTATTTAGTTAAAAGTTTGCCTTGTCAGAAGGGTTGACAGAAAAGCATCATCATCGTCAATTCTGTCCAGTAATGTTAAACAGAAATTACACTTGCTCACATCGTCAGTTGTTTTGCTGTCCAAATAGCCAAACTCATTTTTTTGGATATTCATCTTATAATCACTTTTCAAAACATTATCGATTCCTTTCATCTGCTCCTGCAAGTCCTTTGCTGTCTCTGACAGAATTACAAGCTCATCGGCAAACCGCAAAGTTTTTTATTTCTTCTCCCTCAACTTAAGTTCTCTTTCCAAATTCCTCCTTTGTTTCCTTAAATTCTTGCTCAATGTACAGACTGAGTAACATCGGAGATAGGCTGCATCCCTGTGTCACTCCCTTCTCAACTAGTGCTACTTTTTCAAGCTCTTCCGCTCTTGTAACTGCAATCTAGTATGTGTGAAAGTTGCAGACAACTTTTCGTCCCCTGTATTTTGCCCCTGCTGTCTTTATGATTTCAAGCAGTGCATTTCAATCAACACTGTCAACCGCTTTCTCTAAATTTAAAAATAGTGTAAACGTAGGTTTGTCTTTCTTCAGTTTTTCTTCTAAGATAAATCATGGTTTCAGTATTGCCCTCGTCTCCTATATTTCTTCAGAAATTGACTCATTTTCTTAAAGACTTTCTATTCATCTCAAGTAATTCATGTCAGCATTTTGCAACCGTGGCTTATAACTGTTGTTTCGGCAAAAGGCACTCCTACCAGGTCCGCTTGCTTTGGAACAGGAATTATTGCAGTCTTCTTGAAGTTTGGGGGTAATTCGCCCATTTGATGTATCTTGCCATGGTGGTATCACCCAAAGTTCTCAACTATTTGAAGACATGTCGTCTGCGGCAGGGGACTTGCTTCGACTTAGAGAGTTCGAGAGCTGTGTCAAATTCTTCTCGCATTATCTTTCCCACCTCCTGTTCATTTACTTACTCTTCTCTTTCTTTAATGTTGGATGTTAAGTATGTTTCCTTTATATTGACGCATCACGCATTCCTTCAGCCTTTCTGCCTTTCCTTCTTTGATTGGTACGGGTTTCTAATAGTTATACAGGTGATTCTTTTTTCTCTAACGGTCTCTTTAAGCTTCCTGTAATCCATCTTTCCCATAATTATGTGTTGCTTTACTCGTTTAGCCATTTTCGCTTTACCAGTGTGCGGTTGCTGTCACTCTAAGTTTTTAGACCTGTGTATTCCCCTTTGTCTGCTCATTGATTGCATTTTTATTTCGTCATTTCATCGGTTACATTGAATAACTCGTGTGGTATCCAACGGCTTCTAGTCGGTCTTGTCTTTCTGCCTATTTGATCCTCTGCTGCCTTCACTACTTCATCTTTCAAGGGTGCCCATATGCCTTCAATTGCGTTTCTTACTCCCGCTTCAGTCAATCGTATCCTAATGTTCCCTTCGAAAAATCTCAAGAATCTGTGATTGTTTCACTCACACAGGGTGTTTAAGTAAGAGCATGCAAAAATTTGACAGGACATAGAGAATGCTCCGATGAACAATTTGAGGCAGGGAATCTGTCGTCGGAGAAGCCAGCTTAAGGAGATAATAGGAGTAAAGTGACAGTACTGTGTACTTTTCTGTTTATATTAGTTACAGTTAACTGCAAATACCATCACCGACACAATGAAGGTACCAATTGTACTGTATCTTGGCCTTCAACCTCAATGCAGGCATGACATCGGCGAACAAGATTATGTCGCACCCTGGCAAACATTCCTGGTGTGTTTAGAATTACACCACAGGCAGCTATAATTTTGGCAACTAATTCCATCTCCGTATCCACTGGGTTCTCATACACAAGTAACTTTAGATATCCTCAAAGAAAATAACAAGTGGATTCAGGTCAGGTGACGACCTTCGCTTCCAATCCAGCGACCGGGGAATACTTCCTAGTAAGCAGGCTCGTCCTCCTCGGTTTCTTGCAGGAAATAAAGAATGCACACGTAAGTAAACAGCGCAGTACGCGTAAACTGGTACGCATGTTAGTTATAAATAAGTTGGAAAACAGTAATGGTAGACAAAGCGGTAGACAAGTTTATTACCTTAAGCTGGCTTCTCCGACCCCAGGTTCCGTACCTCAAATTATTCAGTGGAGCATCGTCCATATCCTGTTACATTTTTGCAAGCACTTACGGAAATACCCTGTATAAGTTCCATGTCCTTACTTTCCTGCCTTTTTGCAGTTTCTCCAACTCTAATCAATCGGAGTCTACGTCTCTCCATATAATTTTTTTACAGTGTAAAATCCGCTTACTAAATCTCTGTCTTACCATTACACAACCTATTTAAAACTTTCTGCTTCCACTTATAACCTCCATTCATGATTTTTTGGCAGACTATTTCCACTCTCCTGTCCCTGTTCTCCTACTATTTTTCCTTCTCGGCATTTCCCTACTAACCAAATCAAGTCTCCCATCACAAGTTTTTCGTCTCCCTGAACGATATGAATAATTTCTTTAATGTAATCATCCACTCTTTGAATCTCTTTACCACCTGTGGATCTAGCTGGCATATAAACTAGTACTATCGTGGTTGAGTGTTGGCTTCGTATCTAGCTTGGACACCACTGTATATTAGGTTCACGATGCTGTTCCTATTAACGTACCCATATTTCAGTTTCCTTATTCATTATTATACCTCCTTCGGCTCCTAACCTCAACCTGATTTCACGTTGATCACTCTGTACTGGCCTTTTCTTGCTGCCATTACACTTCACTACTTTCCATTAAATGTGTCTTTAGTCTATCCATTTTCCTTTTTAAATTCTGTAACATACCTACTCGATTAAGAGATCTAACATTCCATACTTCCACCTGTTGAACCCCAGATTGTTTCTCCTGATGGGATCACCCTCCTGAGTAGTCCCCACGCGGAGATCCAAATGGAGACTGTTTTATCTCTTGAACATTTTATACCTGCATTAAGCTGCGCAGTAGGGCTGTATGTCTCCAGGAAATATAACTGCTTTAGTTTCCCCATGCTTTCAGCCGTTTCCAATACAAAGGTTGCAAGACATGTTGACTAATGTCATAAGGCCAGATGAGTCGATCACCAAAAGTTATGTCCCTGCATTTACTGAAAATGCTGCTGCCCTTCTAGAGTTTGCATGGCCTCTCCACGGTGACCCTTCTGAAGTCCTTGAATCTATGATACGATTATCGGTATGGTAGAGGCAAGCGAGCTGGCCCATCCCACATGCCCCATGTTTCGTGTGGGCGGCGAAAATTGGTGCACGTAAAAACATAAGCGCTTCTACTAATTAGTTTTGTGAAGAGATATGACCACCCAAAACACCCCCCCCCCCCCCCCCCGCACCCCACCCTTCTCCTTCTGCCTGCCTCCTGACCGCCTTTCTTCCCTTGGATCCATGCCTGGTGGTACCAAGGCTACATACGTGCGAGAAATATCGCACAATCAACTTAACAGCTCATTAATTCAAGCTGGGGACAAGATTAATATACAGAAGAATGGGAAAGGAAATTGAGGATCCATTAGATGATCAGTTTGGCTTTTGGAACGGTAAAGGCATCGGAGAGACAGTATTGGCGTTGTGCTTGGTTATGGAATCAAGACTTCAGAAAAATCAGGACATGTTCACAGGATCTGTCGACTTATAAAAAGTGTTCGACAATATAAATTGGCGCCATATGTTCTAATGTTGAAGAAAGTAGCTGTAAGCTATAGGGAAATACGGTTAATATACAATATGTATTAGAATCAAGAGAGAAAAGTAAGAGTTGAAGACCGACAGCTAGGTGACTGGATCAGAGTGGGCCTGACACAGCTAGCGTAGCGCCCGCTGCCTCACCCGCGTGGACTGTGTGCCCTGCAAGGATTTTTCTGCTTTTATTTCATCGAATTTTTGTGTTGCTCACAAACTGAAACAGCTTCTAAGCTTTTCACGCTAATTAAGACCATATAAGCATTGTCTTTCCCTAATGTACTTCTGACCAAAAAGCGAGTCTGGTAGCTGAAGTGCAAAGTTTTTGATAATCGTGCCTTTTGCGTTCTTGTGGAGATACTTTCATGGCATCTTTCATTCCCTAACTAATACTTCTTTATATCTAACTGGGAAGAAAAATACCAATTTTCATAAATTCAGCTTTAATTTTTTTAATGTAAAGAAATATTTTCTTGAAAATTTTCTTCCCCTGTTGCACTCAATTAGGGGAAGAATTTCCAGAAACCCTGAAACCCGTATTTTTTTAATTTCCAACCGAGAAGTCAAATACCAGTTGTCGTACATGTAGCTTTAAAAATCCTTTAGTAGTTCTTTAGTAATTATTTCTTTTCAAAAAAACGTTCGACAGCTAATTTACTCCCATAGTGGTTGAATTTGCAACAATGCTGAAAAACGTATTTTTATTTTGTGACTGAGAAGCGAGTACCAGTTTTCGTAGTTCTAGCTTCAAAATTACCTTAATAGCAACATTTATTTTTTTCTCAAAAAGCCCTTCATCCTCTTTTCCGCCGTCTTAGGAGTGGAATTTCCGACAATCCCTCCTTAAACGATGCCTACAGTACAATAAGGCCTGTAGCCTCTCCAGACTTCAAGCTTCTATCCTCAGCAGTTTCTGCTGGGCGGCAGTGAGTCAGTGGGTCAGTGTGACCCTGTCTCACCCCCTTCTCGGTACAATTTACAAACACACTGCAACAGTGAAGACAAATACCAATGTTCATATATGTAGCTTTAAAAATACTTTAGTAGTTCTTTAATAAAGACATATTTTCAAAAAAACATTTCACCCACTATTTCACCCCCATAGGGTTAAATTTCCAAAAATGCTGAAACACGTGTTTCTTTATTTCTGACCAGAAACCAAATACCAATTTTCGTATATCTAGCTTCAAAATAGCCTTAATAGCGGCATTAAAAAAATCATTCATCCCTATTCACCCCCTTATGGGTGGAATTTAGAAAACTCCATCCTTAAACGACGCCTACAGTATAAGATCCACACCTTCTCCAAATTTCAATTTTCTGTCGTTAGCGGCTTGCGGTGGGCGTTGGTGAGTCAGTCAGTCAGAACATTCATTTTACATATTAAGATGAAGATGATATAATCTTTCGCCCATTCTGTTCAATCTTTAAATAGAAACAGTAATGATGGAAATACAAGAAAGGCTCATCTTGGACCATATTGGCACGTTAGATGTAGTCTTATTGCAGATGGAAAATATGCCGCTGCTGTACCATGTATCGTCCTCATTCCCCAACCATCAACTATATAGCTTAATTAAATTGGAATTTAATCGAAAATTTGCGTTTCAGATGTATTTGTACCGACTAGGACAGTATTTCATTCGCAGTTACCTTTGTCACTGCAACTGAAGTTTACCTACTGCTCTGCTGATTAATTTGGTCACCGTCTTTTTCCGAGTTGGCATTCTCTTTGAACAACTTTAATTTCAGTTCCCTGCCTCTTAATCGCTATTCACCGTCTGAATTTCTTCCTTTTGCTCCTGAATTTGTTTTATTTATTTATTTTTTCACTGTACGGCTAGCCTAATGAGTCTTGGTTCGTGCCTTGGCATTGAGCTAAGTGCCTATCTCTGAATGTGTTGTGGCAGCAGGAAAATTTATGTGGAGATGGTGTGGCGCTTTTTTCTCGTGGTTTACGCTCAGTTTAACTTAAGTGTTCATTATATCGGTTCAGGCAACTGCAAGCTTTTATGATAGTCAATAGTTCGCAGACGCAGACGCACGTGACTGAGGGTTGTACCCTCTGCTGGGGACGAAGTTCTAGCGCTACTGAGGCGCTTCGCCTTCTTATATGGTGTGTTGATATGGAATAATATGATAGTTGTGGTCATTTCTTGACTTATGCGCTGGATTTTTTTAAATATATATATATTAAAGGTTGAAAGGATAGTCAGAGCGATAGTAGAAGAAATGGGAAAACGAACGGCCCAATTGACTGGCCAGCGTGTTTTTTTTAAATGAAAGAAGACAGGACAGTAGAAGGGACAGTAGAAGGGACAGTAGAAGTGTGAGGAAAACGAACGGCCCATTGGCTGGCCGGGAATTACGGTTAAATGACAGACAGATTAAAGGAGAGGAGGAGGAACAGTAAGAGTTAAGTGAAAGCCAAAGGCCATTATCCTGGCCTCTTCTTCTTCTTGGCGGCGTCTTGATGGTGGTGGCAAACAATCTTGAGGTGGTGGAGTGGGGGGGGGGGGGGGGGGAAGAGAAAGAAGTCAGAAAGTGACAGATGAAGAAGTGGAAAAAGGAACGGCCTGTGTGTGGGTGAGAAGGGGGTGGCGTGCTGGTGGGGGGGGGGGGAATGACATGACATGGTGGGGAGATGATCGATGATGTGAGAGAGAGTAGTTGTCATGAGATGAGGTGGCTAGTGTATGCGAAGTCATGGGGGGCGGAAGAGAAGGTCTGGCCATCGACTGGTGGCTAGACGATGGACACAGGTGCCCAGGGAAAAGATTAAGGGATTAGGAGAGTGATGGGTTTGTTGGTAAAAGGAAGTGGCTGCAGACAGGATGCGGGTACGAAGGAGCGGCACCTCGGCCAGGATGTGGAGCTCTTGGGTAGGGAAGTCGAAGGGGAGGTGGAGGGCACGCCGGAGAGCCCGGTTCTGGACGGTTTGGAGTCGGCAGAGGTGGGTGGGGGCAGCATTGCCCCACACCACCAAGGATGGGGCGAACAAGGGAGGTGTACAGTCTAACAGCAAGGTGTGTATGGAGTGAAGAGGTTGTATTGATGAGAGGGTAGAGCAGGCATAGCCGCCCCATTGCCTTACGACGCACGTCGTCGATGTGGGGGCGCCAGGTGAGGCGCTGGTCCAGGGTAACACCCAAGTACTTTGCAGTACGAGTCCAGGGGACTGGGGTACCAAGGACCATCACCTGAGGGAGCCGAATGGGCTCGGCAGATGATAAGGGCTTCGGTTTTGGAGGGATTAAATGCCAGACGCCAGGTCCTAGCCCAATCAGTTAGGGAATCTGTAGCCCCCTGGAGCCACTGTTGGAGGCCTGCCGCACTCCGAGAACGCGAGAAGAGTGCAGTATCATCTGCGTAGAGAGCTAAATGTACCCTCGGCGCAGAGGGCAGATCGGCTGTAAAGAGGGAGTAGAGTAGCGGTCCAAGTACGCTGCCAGTCAATAGTTCACATTATGAACTTTTATTTATAGACACGGTGTCTTTTGGGTAAAACACTGACCGACTGCGAGTGGGTCTCGCACTCTGAGGGTATATTCATTCAACCTGGAAATCGAGAATCTCAATGATACTTGCCCATTATCGACATCGATACTGCTGAGATGTTGATCCTGGAAATTTCAAGACCTTCTCAAAATGCGTACTGTACTTCCTCAAACTAGCCTGTAAATACAAAAAAAGAGGAAACAGGAGATTTCAGTTTACACATATATGTGGCGCGAGAAGATTTAACAAAACGTCTTTTATTTCCTAAAACGTGCGACAACTTACATTTTATGTTTGCATGCAGCAATGTTTGTCTCTTATGTTTTCGAAGGATGCTGAATGCAATGTATCTTCAAATGGCAAAAGATAATTTTATGTGATATAATTACAATGTACCAAGTTTCAGATTTTTTACTTTACTTGTACTTTGCAATCTCGTTACTTTCCGAATTTCATGATTCTACGTCAACGAGAAGTACCCTATAGATTTTGACGAGTGAGTTTGCGAGTATCAAAATATGTGACATAAATGACCTAATATTTTCATTGCATTGACTTAGACCTCAGTGCCGGCCGAGGTGGCCGAGCGGTTCTAGACGCTACAGTCTGGAACCGCGAATCCTGTCTCGAGCATGGATGTGAGTGATATCCTTACGTTAGTTAGGTTTAAGTAGTTCTAAGTTCTAGGGGAGTGATGACTTCAGCAGTCAAGTCCCATAGTGCTCAGAGCCATTTGAACCATTTTTAGACCAATATAAATTTGAACTTGATACGAAAAATGGGTCTTAAAAGACGGGCAGACGGACAGACAGATAAAAAATTAGAAAAAAATATTTTTTTCATTTGATGTAGTTACAAATTAACCATTTCGGATTTTTTCCTTTACTTGTACTGTGAAACCTCGCTTCTTGCTAAATTTCGTTATTCTGTTAACGGGAAGTAGCCTATAGGTTTTTAAGTGTGACTTTTGGAGTGTCAAAATATGTGGCATAAATGGTCGTGACTTAGAAACTTAAGGGTTTTATACCTACAAGGGACCACAGACTTTAATACGTGACATAAACATGAACTTGATTCGTCTACCAGTTCCTGAAAGAAAGGGTTCTGAACAGTCGGACAGATGGACAGACAGACAACAAAGCAACCCTACAAGGGTTCCATTTTCACAGACTGTGGCACGGAACCCTAAAAAGGATGGGATACTAATCTCAAATGAATCAATCAAAATATTTTAGGAAAGGAAAGATTATATCATGTTGTTGGTGTCGTAGTCTAAAGTGCAGTAACTAGTTTGGTGCAGCTCTCCTGTCTATTCTTTCAGTCAGGCAGCAGCAACCAGTTGAGACACAAGCAGCAATAGGGAAGTAACCTATTTTGTGACATTTTATGAGTTCCTAACCATGAGCGAATTGTATGGTTTCATCTGTGTGCTTTGGTAGTTCAGTTTCTTGAGTTTGTGGGTGTTAATTTAATATTTAATAGACACAGTTCTCCTGTTTTCGTTTGCATCAGAAAGAAAACCAACTTTGTGACATATTACAAGTTCTTAATCAGGAGCGAATTTTTTAGTCTCACCTGAGTGCTTTGGTAGTTCAGTTTTTGAATTTCTGCATATTAATCTAATTTTTTAGGCACAGTTCCTGCATTTTCCTCAGTGTCTACAGTAGAGTTCCACAATGCGTGACGATTCTCCTTGTATGTCTGTGTAGTGTAGTTTTTCACAGTCTTTATTATGGATACGGACTGTGATCGCCATGTGCAGTTGTGAGCCGAGATGGTGACACTTTACTCTCAATGCCGGGCTGTGATGACTTCGATTACACAGCTTGAATCTGCAGTGGATGGGCCTCACTGTTATGGGAAGAGAGTCTACTGATCGGTCTGCACCTGTGGCCAGCCCACTTAATAGTCTCACTGAGGTTGACCCCTCACCCTTCGTCGAGTTGGAGGTCGCTTCAGGGCTTGGCAATGCGGTGACTTCACAGGGGTTCGCATGTAAGGTCTCCCCGGTTAGTCTAACAAACATATTCTAGGTGTGGCTGACACTGTCGCTCAAAAAAGTGGTTCAAATGGCTCTGAGCACTATGGGACTTAACTTCTGAGGTCATCAGTCTCCTATAACTTAGAACTACTTAAACCTAACTAACCTAAGGACATCACACACGCCCATGCCCGAGGCAGGATTCGAACCTGCGAACGTAGCGGTCGCGCGGTGCCAGACTGTAGCACCTAGAACCGCTCGGCCACCCCGGCCGGCTACATCGTCGCTCAGTCAGATGCAGTCGCTTGTGTTTCAGAGGAAACTTCTCAGCCTGCAAGAGGAGGGCAGTCACAGAAGGTGGGATTATAAGTAGCTGGTAGCGTTATGGAGCCCCTTAGGGATATGTCTGCCAATGACGGGATGAAAGCCAATGTATATTCCGTGTGCATACTGGGTGGAGTCATTACAAACATGGAATGGGTACTTCCGGATGCCATGAAAAGCACAGCGTACACCCAACTGTAGGTCGTGGCTCGCACCAGTACCAGTGATGTGTGTGGCTTAGGATCAGAAGAGATTCTCTCTGGTTTCGAGTGGCTAACATAAGTGGTAAAGGCTGCCAGTCTTGCTTGTAAGATAAAAGCAGAACTCTCCATTTGCAGCTTACTCGACAGGACCGATAGTGGACATCTGGGACAGAGCCGAGTGGAGGGTCTGAAACAGAGGCTCAGACGGTTCTGCGACTGTGTAGGCTGCAGATTCCTCGACTTGCAACATAGAACTTAGAACTACTTAAACCTAACTAACCTAAGCACATCACACACGCCCATGCTCGAGGCAGGATTCGAACCTCCGACCGTAGCGGTCGCGCGGTGCCAGACTGTAGCACCTAGAACCGCTCGGCCACCCCGGCCGGCTACACCGTTGCTCAGTCAGATGCAGTCGCTTGTTGTGTTTCAGAGGAAACTTCTCAGCCTGCAAGAAGAGGGCAGTCACGGGTTTCGGTTTCCGCTGAATAGTTCAGGAGTCTACTACACGCAGGAGGCGGCTACACGGGTAGCAGGGGCTGTGTGGCGTGGACTGGGCGGTTTCTTAGGTTAGAAGGTCTCGGGAAACCACAAAAAGGGCTTCAGTCGCAAAGGACGCAGGACGAACACAGGAAGAACGTAGTTACCGGAACTATCGGTATAACTATCGTAAATTGTCGTAGTTAGCAAAGTACTAGAGCTCCAAGCGCTAATAGTAAGCACTGATGCTTAAATCGTTATAGGCACTGAAAGCTGGCTGAAGCCGAAAATAAGTGCAGCCGAAATTTTTGCGAAGAAACTAACGGTGTACAGAAAGGATAGACTAAACACAGTTGGCGTCGGAGTGTTTGTTGCTGTTGGAAATAGTTTATCTTGTAGCGAGACTGAAGTAGACAGTTCCTGTGAGTTATTATGGGCAGAGGACATTCTTGGCAACTGGAACAAAATAATAATTGGATGTTTTTATCAACCTCCTAGATCAGACGATATAATTGCTGGAAGCTTCAAAGAAGGCTTGAGTTTAATTTCAATCACGTACCTGGCTAATACAATTATAGTTGTTGGTGACTTTAATTTACCTTCGATAAGTCGGCGAAAAAACATGTTTAAATCCAGAGGTACTCACAAACGTCATCCGAAATTGTGATTAACGAATTGTTTGAAAATTATTTCGAGCAGTTAGTTCATGAACCCAAGTGAATAGTAAACGGTTGTGAAAACATACTTTACCTTTTAGCAACAAATAATCCTGAGCTACTAACGAGCATCAACACGGACACGGGGATTAGTGAACACGTGATTGTCGTAGTGAGACTGAAAGACCCAAATCCTGCAAAAATAAACGAAAAATATATCTATTCGAAAAAGGAGATAAAAATTTACTTGTCACCTTCCTGAGAGACAATCTCCATTCCTTCCAAAGTAACACTGTAGGTTTAGACCAGCTGTTGCATGAATTCAAAGAAATAGTATCGGCAACAACTGAGATGTTTATACCAAATAAATTAATAAACGACGGATCCCCCTTGGTATACAAAACAGGTCAGAACACCGTTACAGCAACAACGAAAAAAGCATGCCAAATTTAAACGAACGCAAAATCTCCGAGATTGACGATCTTTTACGGAGGCTCGAAACTTAGCGCGGATTTCAGTGCGAGACGCTTATAATTGTTTCCACAATGAAACTTTGTCTCGAAGCCTGGCAGAAAATCCAAAGAGATTCCGATCGTATGTACATTATGCTAGCGGCAAAACACAATCAACGCCTTCTCTGCGCGATAGCAATGGAGATACTATCGAAGACAGTGCTGCCAAAGCAGGGGTACTAAACACAGCCTTCCGAAATTCCTTCACCAAAGAAGACGAAGTAAATACTCCAGAATTCGAATCAACAACGGCTGCCAAAAGGAGTAACTTATAAGTAATTATCCTCGGAATAGTGAAGCAACTTAAATCACTTAATAAAAGCAAGTTTTCCGGTCCAAACTGTATACCAATTAGGTTCCTTTCGGAGTACGCTGATGCATTAGCTGCATAGATAACAATCATGTACAGACTCTCGCTTGACGCATGTCCGTACCCAAAAACTGGAAAGTTGCACAGGTCACACCAATATTCAAGTAAAGTAGTAAGAGTAATCCACTAAATTACAGGCCCATATCATTAATGTCGATATGCAGCAGGATTTTGGAATGTATATTGTGTTCCAACTTTATGAATTACCTCGAAGCGAACGGTCTATTGAAACACAGTCAACACCTATTTAGAAAGCATCATTCTTGTGAAACACGACTAGCTGTTTACTCACACTAAGTGTTGAGTGCTATTGACAAGGGATTTCAAAATGATTCTGTATTTCTAGATTTCCAGATGGCTTTTCACAATGTACCATACAAGGGGCTTATACTGAAATTGCGTGCTTATGGAATATCGTCTCAGTTACGGAACTGGATTAGTGATTTCCTGTCAGAAAGCTCACAGTTAGTAGCTCAGTGAAAGTCATCGAGTAAAACGTAACTGATTTCTGGCGTTCCCCAAGGTAGTGTCATAGGCCCTCTGCTGTTCCTTTCCTACATAAACGATGTAGGAGACAATCTGAGCAGCTGTCTTAGGTTGTTTGCAGATGATTCTGTAGATTATCGTCTAGTAAAATCATCAGAAGATCGAAACAAATTGCTAAACGATTTAGAAAAAATACCTCTATAGTGCGGAAATTAGCAGTTGACCCTAAATAATGAAAAGTGTGAGGTCATCCACATGAGTGCTAAAAGGAATCGGTTACACGATAAATCAGTCAGATTTAAACGCCGTAAATTCCACTAAGTACCTAGGAAATGCAATTACGAACAACTTAAAATGTTGTGGGGAAAGCAAACGGAAGACAGCGTTTTATTGGCAGAACACTTAGAAAACGTAACAGATTTACTAAAGAGGCTTCCTGCACTACGCTTGTCTGTCCTCATTTGGAGTACTGCTGCACGGTCTGGGTCCTTACCAGATAGGATTAACGGAGTACAGAGAGAAAGTTCAAAAAAAGAGCAGCTCCTTTTGTATTATGGCGAAATAGGGGAGTGTCACTGATATCACACAGAATTTGGGGTGAACATCATTAAAACAAAGTCGTTTTTCGTTGCGGCGGAATCTTGTCACGGAATTTCAATCATCAACTTTCTCCTCAGAATGCGAAAATATTTTGTTGACGCCGACCTGCATAGGGAGAAACGATAATGATGATAAAATAAGGGAAATCAGAGCTCGCACAGAAAGATAGAGGACTTCGTTTTATCCGCGCGAGATTGGAATAATAGAGCGTTATTGCGAAGGTAGTTCGATGACCCTATCTCAACCACTTAAGTGTGATTGCAGAGTATTCATGTAGGTGTGGATGTAGATGTAAATATGATGTTCCCAAGCAACTCTCTTCACCTTCCTTGATGCCTCAGGATAGCAGTAGCAACTGATCCTCTCTTGTAGTGAACTTGCCTAAAAAGATGTCTACCTTATTCCTTAGCACTCCTTCATTAGTTATCCGATTTACCTGGCTAACCTGCAACATTCTTTTGAAACACCACATTTGAAAAGCTTCTATTCTCCTCTTGTTACTACTGTTATCGCTTTCAATAGTATCCATATAAGGTTGCTACCAGAAAAATTTTCCATTTTTAGAAAAGTTTTTCTTTCACCTTCCTATCCAAATTTTTTAAATGCGCAGAAAAGCGTCAAAATAACGTTTTAAGGAGTCTAATTTTTTTTACAAGTCAAGCATTGCCTCCAGGTATAATTTCAAATAAGAGCCATGTTACATAAAACAGATTGTTGTAAAATGATAACCGTTAGCATCTGCAGCCATATTTACCTCAGGACCTCAACAAGTAGAAAAGTTACAAGTTTTAATGATACACTTAAATACTCGCCATAATTTCAATTACACTTCAGACGAAAACATCGTAACTCTTTTCCGTCCTCATTTGAGATAAAGTCTCAGTTAATAGGTCATTGTTTCTGCTGCAGTTTGATATTAAGTTCCCTTATTCACTTCCTCTCTTCAGAAGCTACTTACCGGCCGCAATTAATCCTTTATTTCTGCGCAACACGTTATGATCACATCCAAGAAAGTTAGGGGCGACTGCATTCTGTTCCTTTAACAAGTTAGGTGAACGAGGTCCATTGCTATAGATATTTATTTAGTTCATTATCGCGTGTAACATGTCCTTGTTATTATTACTATTATTCAACAAAGTTTTTTTAACAAAACTGGATCCTTCTTCACATTTTTCATATTGTCTAGGATTGCCAAGGAAATGTGCTATGTCTTCCACACAAAAAATTCCGTTTATAATTCATAAAAATTTAACTCTCTGCTGAGAAAGGAGAACGAGGATTTCCTTCTAAATCCAGAGTGTAACGAAAGTGCTGTACTGTCACCAGCTCTCAAGGTGCTGGTAGTAATGTGTATCGTAGTTTTGAACATTATTTTCTGACAGTCACAGCATTTCATATTGAAGGACAGCTTAGCTTTAAGTTCTAATATTATTTAGTTGCTTTTTTCTTTTAGTGTCTTAACTAGATACAATATACAAAGGAGTTAGCATGAGTATAGCACCTAATATTTTACCAAGATTTCATATGTGCTATTGCACAGTGATACAATGAAGGTGAAATTCACCTGGACCCTTTCTGATGTGTAGTAAACAGCAGTAGGCAGCTACCCAGGGGCAATGTAGCGCCCAGCCAGTGCTCTGCCTCTGCCCGAGAGGTTCGTCAGGTTTATACTGGGGCTCAGGGCAGGTCTGTCTGTCATATCCAGCTGGCCCTTTGGTCTTCACGACGCAATTGTCTTTTCACTGCAGACAGAGAGATTTTCCTCCTTCTCTCAAGCAGCGGCTTCGAGTCTACATCATTCTGTTAGACATGTTGATCCGAGTTACACGAATCGTTTCCAAGCCAATACAGTGGTTACACAGAAGACGAGTGCAATATTCGAACGAAGTCCAGAGATTGTCGACTATGAGCTGATGAGAATCTGACCGGCACAGTAAACCTCACAATACCCAAGACCGTCGCATTAGTCGTTATGTGTGCTACTATACCATCGGAAAAATGCCCTTGTCGAAGCACAGAAAACTTGAATATGTTATTCTGAATGAAAAGTGGAGCGACTTATATTAAAAGTCACCCCCACTCCCTTCTCCCCCACCCCTCCCCTGAGCAACCACCGGGAACTGATCAAAGTTACCCGGGGGAATCACGCAGCCAATTCTGCAAGTCATATTCAACCTCATGGCGTAACTCGAAAGTGGTCATGCGGTCAGATGTACAATCCTTATGCGAGTGGTCTCGATGCTGGTCACATGATATAAAATTGGTGGGACACCCAGTCAGTTAATGGGAACACAATAAAACCCAATGAACCAATAAAGATCAAGCGCCCCCTCCTTTCCCTCCCCCTCTCAATCTTCATTACAGCTGGGACACTTGGGTGGGCGGAGTTCACTCAGGAGCTGGTCAGCCCACGGATAGACTGCAAGATGTGTCTGTTTGTTAATAACAAATTGAATTAAGTCACATTACTCTAGATCTATTTGTTAATAACAGTTTAATATGACATCATTAGAGACACCAGCAGAGACCACAACCTGGCATGTATGTAAGTACCATTAATCTTCCACAGTTTAACATATTTGTCCCTATTTTACACATTTTTTCGTATTTTCCTCAATTTTACGCATTTTCCGCCCATCCTAGTATTTTTTCGGAATTTTCCCCTTTTATAAGTAGGGAGAACTCTGGATATGGACACAAAATATGGAGACTTTGTAGGCTCTCTCTATTTGTTAATAACAAATTCCGGTAAGTCACATCACCCTAGGTCTATTTGTTAATAACAGTTTAATATTACATAGCACCAAATGAGATCACACACAGGCAGACATGTAAGCATTCTCAGTATTCCACAGACTGATGTGTTTATTCACATTTTCCACATATTTTTCGTGTTCTCCCAGTTTGACATATTTTTCACCCATTTTTGTATTTTTACTGGCTTTTTAGCAATTTTATTTATTTTCCACAATTTCATATATTTTCCACAATTTTTACACATTTTATCCAATTACACGAGTTCTGACACCACTACTCTAGAATTCACTTCAACATCACAACACATTGCATCATGACGTTGCGACATCAAGTCGTAGCATTGCCCCGTGTCTCAAAGCGACATCACGTCAGTATCGTATCGTGTCGTGTCGATATCCGTCTGGAAACGTCTGTCATCAAATGAGATTCAGCCACAATAAGCTCTTCATTGTTGGCCTTGAGAGGGAGTGAAAGCAACTTAGATATGGTGGGCCATAGTGTAGGAATGTTAAAATACGACGAAGGTATCGAATTGCAACAAGAGATATTAAATGAACCTCGTTCTTGCCCACAGAAAGACACTAAGACACTAAATTAGTACAAGCCATGGTCGAAGTAAGTATTTGTGGAGTAACAGTGAACCTGTTAACAGATACAAGCGCTTTGGTTAATGTAATGAGTCTGGAGTTCCATAAGAAGAAAGTCAGACCTATAAGTTACAACAATGTGAATGAAAAATTGAAAGGTGACCGGTGATATTGGCTTTCAAATGACTCTGAGCACTATGGGACTTAACATCTGTGGTCAACAGTCCCCTAGAACTTAGAACTACTTAAACCTAACTAGCCTAAGGACATCACACACATACATGCCCGAAGCAGGACTCTAACCTGCGACCGGAGTGGTCGCGCGGTTCCAGACTGAAGAGCCTAGAACCGCTCTGCCCCACTGGCCAGCGACCGGTGATATTGGCGATCAGTTACAAACCATTAAGCACCAGTTATAGGTGGAGGTTTTAATGAGACAGTCGATTGTTTTTAACTATCGATTGGTCAGTCGACTTTTTTTTCGTTCAGTCGATTTTTCCAGTCGAATGAAACAACCGAAGGAAATCAGTCTCAGCAGCCATGTCAGCTATATGAATGTTTTCACCATGGAGGTAAAGAAAGAAGAGAGGTGACACAACAGACTTTCGCTTACGTTGTTTTGAAGCTAGAGTGGCCGCCATTTTTGAAGTAGCCCACAACATTAGCAGACTACAGTTTACGAGTGCTTCTTGTTCATTAGTTCTGTCGTGTGTGCACAACATCTGTTTTAAATACTAAAAATTATAGAGATTACATGAATAACGTAGTGTCAGGAACGCAATTTTGGAAGTTTTTCTGTTACTGAATGCGTATATGTTCTGGTAATATGACACAGTCAGAGTGACTTTACAGAGAAGTGTCCATGCAGTGATCCTAATGTTTTGGGCTAGTTAACATGGCGAACATCGGCGCCACATCCCCTCTTTTATTACCTCCATGGTTTTCACTCACTCACCATGTTTGAGAAGTTTCGTTCAGTGTGAGACAACCGATTGAAACAAATCTCCGAATGTTGCAGCCATTCTATGAATGTTTTCACTCACTCATCGAGTTTGAGTGGTTTCACTCAACGCGAGACAACCAACTGAAACGAGTCTCCAGTAGAAGGACAAACTATGTTCTGGCGCATTTTGTTAGTGAAAGTTGCCTACATCAGGGGCACTCAGGGGCAAACCTATTGTTCTCCTTGGTTTGACAGGTATTTAACCTATTGTTCTCCTTTGATTGATAGGTACTTAACCTATTGTTCTGCTAAAAGGATCCTTCCTTTTGATTGACTTATCCTTAACCTATTGTCCCCCTCCCCCCTCCCCCCCCCCCCTCAGATAACCTTCAACCCACCCGCTCCCCCTCACTGCTACAAGTACACTTTCAGGTCTGAGTTATTGGAATAGCCCCTCTCACTCTTATCAATTTGATTGACTACTTAATTAAATTGATCAATTAATTAACCTCTCCCCCTCTGGTAAACCCCCGCCCCTCCCACCCTCCCTCCCGGAAATTGGCGGGAAAAAGACTCAGTTGATTGGTCATTTGGAGGGAATTCAATTGCAGTGAATGGAATATTGTTTAACCAATTTAGACAAAGTATGGAATATTGTTTATTTAAACAATTTATGGGATTCAAGGCAATGTATGGAATATATGGAAACTGCTGGCTCTGTGGAGGAGAGGAAGGATCTCATAACAAGAAATTCAAGGATATATTGTTTATTTATAAAAAAATTCAGTTTGCAGGGGTTGGAAATCTCTTACTCATCATTCTCAACTATTTGGAAAGATGTAGGTCTTGTAAGAAGTAATTACATGGGGCAAACATGTTGCATAACCTAATGTTTGGCACTGCACTCTGGGTGTCTTAACCAAATGTTTGGCCCTTTGTCAGCACTTAACCTACTGTTCTGTTAAATGGCTTTCCACGGCACCTCCAGCCCCTTAAATTGTTGTACCGCCTTTGATACCATATTAAGTTATTAGTAATGTCCTCCCACCATTTTCTGCTACACTTTTCGAACTTCACAAGATTTTGAACGCCATTTCTGGCGCACTCTACTTTGTCACCCACCCTCTTAAACTATTGTACCACATTTTACATAAAAATTATGCAAATTAATTACGCAAATTAACGTAGTGTTCTGCACTTAACCTGCTGCTCTGCTCCATGTCACCCACCCACCCACACCCTCCCTTAATTACTGTACCACTAATACCACATTGATATAAAAATTTATACAAATTAATTAAATTGATATCCTTCACATGTATGAGGTAGTTTTTTTAATTCCAAGCATCCTGTTATTAGGGTAAATTGATGAAATATAGTTTAAACAAAAGATTGCTAGTAAGAAACACATCCCACCACCCAACGCATGACGCAAACACCTCCGACTCTGCATACGCTGGCAGGAGTTGAGAAGCACCAGTGGACCCCATGAAGTGATGAGTGCTGGGGTGCGAACAACCGCTCTCAAGCCTGTGCCACCGGCAGCAAGCAGGTGAAAGTTGTGTCTATTTTTGGGTGTACAGTTATAATTCTTCGAGTGTTGTACTGATGTCACATGTCTATGTAAATAAGAGCAAAGTGACTCTCTGGACGCGCACGCCGACGACGCCAACTCCAGACGTGAAACGCCTCTGGGCCACTCGTGCTTGTTTACCTTGCTGGCATTATACCTCTACCTGTCGATACTGACGTTACACATCACGCTATAGAAATCTGTTCCAATGCTTCCCAGAAAACCACTGGGTGCATTGTTCCTAGCAATCCTAACAGGACATGCGAGCTGTGTCTAGCCGTGCATGCGTGTTTATCTGCCAAGTGTGGCTGTCGCATCGCTGCGAAATGTTAGCATAGGAACGCACCATCTTAAAGGTTCTCAATATTATATTGACGTCACATGGCTATGTATATAAGAGGCTAGTCGACCTCTTGGAAATTGTAAAGTGTTGCAGAATCAGTTAACAATCGCTTTTGTATGAGCTTTCGTGATATCTTAGCTTGTCTGCATGGAAATTCTTATCCTAACCGAACCTGTTTAAGAAAATAGCCCAGAATAACATCGAATGCATTCCTCCTGATAGTCCTAACATGGCACCTCATCCATCACGTGTTACCTGTCCTGGAAATCGTTAAGTCCTGCTTTCAGCAAATATCTCCCAAATGCAAACGTTCTCACCGCTATATAGAGGCTCCTATGCCCTGGCACAAAGGATGTTTTGTGAATGAATGGAGCATTATGATTGGCTCTTACTGAATTTACTCGCCAAATTACTGGTGCTGCTGGTGTGGAAGCACTGCCCACCTCTTTCTTTCTGCAGACAAGACTTTCAGCAGCAGAATTATTTTGTACAGATCGCCATATTGCACTGACATTTAAATCATGCAAAAGGGGCCTACAGATAGTCAAATATGGAAAGATTGTTACTCAATTACACTGCTCTTCCACTGAGGATGGAAGCTTGAATATTATATCGTGAAACTGATCCTCAACCCGACAATATCATGTCGCAATACAATGTCAGAGGTTCTGCGATATATCCACTGAATTATAGGTGAAGGTTGATTGAGAAGGATCAAAAACAGTAGATGGTGTGCTGATTGAGGTCGTAAGAAATGTACACAGGCTTCTCAGCTCTCTAGTGTTACGCTATCCACTATAAATGCTGTCTGGGACTTGGAATCAAGTCTTTCCACTCAACCACATACCTGCGTTGGATCCTATGGGGAAGTCTTTTAATGATTACAGCCACTAGTGAAACATATTTCTGGCACTCTCATACAGGTACGAAAGGGGGGTCACTATACTTTCAACTACCTAGTTTCAATTACTTTTCAAGATCATCTGCCTACCCAATTTCCACAACCGAAATACATGACCATTGATTATTGTATATAGGATATGTCTTAGGAATTTTGGTTGATTAGCGAATAAGACAAGGAAATATTCTAGTACCAAATCTTTATTAACTTTTTCATTTACATTTACATACAGAAAACAAATCTTTCCTTGTTTTTTGTAGGTGTAGCTTTAATAATGTACAATTTAATTTTTTCACTTATAACTTAAATCCACATCTGAATCATCTATTTACTTCTCCAGCCAGTAATTTGACAGATATAGAGAAGATATGTTTTAGAACTCCAGCATATATCTACTTTTTTCCTGTAAACTACCTCTTTTATGGCTTTAACAATTATCCTTCTGGCAGTTCTTCTAGACTTTAATTTTTCCTCTTATTTCCTGCATGAAACTGTTGTTATAAAACTTCACATCCTCCTGGGTGTAAGCTGCAAGCTCTTCTGCTGCACATTCTTGCGGTATTTCGGTACAGAATTTTAAGTTTACAACGTTTGTAAACGAATTGTCATTGAAGGTTGTTCTTGTGTTGGTTTTAATCTTTGTAAATGGCTGTTCTGTTGCTAAGTGTATGGTATCGAGCACACCACATTTTGATATAATGCATCCATCCTTTTTAAGCAGCTCTAATGAGGAATGGAGTTTGATAAACTGATTTTTCGTGTGTAAACATTCTACAGTCCGTCATTATCGGCCAGAATTCCAACATATGGCCTCTTACCACTGTTCTTTACAGTAAACGCTATCACCGTGTATTCCCCAGCCATAGCTAGATTTCTCCATACACTGTGTTTAAATCCATACATATGCCTGTCTTGCACATCTGCTATAGCCTTTTCAGTTAGCAGCTTATACTCATTCTATGTAGCAGCTGTCTTCTCTGCATACTCTAGTTTTCTTTTCTTTACTTTGATGTCTTCCATTTCCAGTTTCTTTTTCCATGCACATAATACACTAACTGTACTTAAAGGTGTAACTTCTTTAATGGGAAATGGTTTAAATCGGTGTGATACCTTTACTCTTTTTCTTAGGACCTGTGGAATAACGTTGCTCGTATCTACCAGTCCCAATTCCGCAATATC
This sequence comes from Schistocerca cancellata, assembly GCF_023864275.1. Classification (NCBI taxonomy): domain Eukaryota; kingdom Metazoa; phylum Arthropoda; class Insecta; order Orthoptera; family Acrididae; genus Schistocerca; species Schistocerca cancellata. Next base: position 1,286,894,782 of record NC_064626.1, on the reverse strand, counting down.
TATATCGCACGCTATTGTGATGAACCGTGTTCTAGACAGAGAAAAATAAGTTTCTCCCACTTTAACATAACACTTCTGTATAATATTTACATTTTCTTTATTTGGGTCAGAGTTAAGAATCTCCACGTAGTTTACAAGTTGTTGTTGTGGTCTTCAGTCCTGAGACGGGTTTGATGCAGCTCTCCATGCTACTCTATCCTGTGCAAGCTTCTTCATTTCCCAGTACTTACTGCAACCTACATCCTTCTGAATCTGCTTGGTGTATTCATCTCTTGTTCTCCCTCTACGATATTTACCCTCCACCTTGCCCTCCAATGCTAAATTTGAGATCCTCTGATGCCTCAGAACATGTCCTACCAACCGGTCCCTTCTTCTTGTCAAGTTGTCCCACAAACTCCTCGTCTCCTCAATTCTATTCAATACCTCATCAACAGTTATATGATCTACCCACCTAACCTTCAGCATTCTTTTGTAGCACCACATTTCGAAAGCTTCTATTCTCTTCTTGTCCAAACTATTTATCGTCCATGTTTCACTTCCATACATGACTACACTCCATACAAATACTTTGAGAAACGGCTTCCTGACACTTAAATCTATACTCGATGTTAATAAATTTCACTTCTTCAGAAACGCTTTCCTTGCCATTGCCAGTCTACATTTTATATGCTCTCTACTTCGACCATCATCAGTAATTTTGCTCCCCAAATAACAAAACTCCTTTGCTACTTTAAGCGTCTTGCTTCCTAATCTAGTACCCCCAGCATCACCAGGCTTAATTCGACTACATTCCATTATCCTCTTTTTGCTTTTGTTGATGTTCACCATCTATCCTCCTTTCAAGACAATGTCCATTCCGTTCAACTTTTCTCCTAAGTCCTTTGCTGTCTCTGATAGAATTACAATGTCATTGGCGAACCTCAAAGATTTTGTTTCTTCTCCATGGATTTTAATACCTACTCCGAATTTTTTCTTTTGTTTCCTTCACTGCTTGCTCAATATACAGATTGAATAGCATCAGGGAGAGGCTACAACTGCCATCTAGTTTCTGTACCAATTGTAAACAGCCTTTCGCTCACTGTATTTTACCCCTGAAACCTTTAGAATTTGAAAGAGAGTAAGATAAGTCGTAAGGTCAGTATTGCCTCACGTGTTCCAACATTTCTACAGAATCCATACTGATCTTCCCCAAGGTCGGCTTCTACCAGTTTTTCCATTCGTCTGTAAAGAATTCGCGTTAGTATTTTGCAGCTGTGACTTATTAAACTGATAGTTCGGTAATTTTCACATCTGTCAACACCTGCTTTCTTTGGAATTGGAATTATCATATTCTTCTTTAAGTCTGAGGGTATTTCGCTTGTCTCATACATCTTGCTCACCAGATGGTAGAGTTTTGTCATGACTGGCTCTCCCAAGGCCGTCAGTGGTTCTAAGGGAATTTTGCCTACTCCCGGGGCCTTCTTTCGACACAGGTCTTTCAGTGCTCTGTCAAACTCTTCATGTAGTATCGTATCTCCCATTTCAACTTCATCTACATCCTCTTCCATTTCCATAATATTGTCCTCAAGTACATCGCCCTTGTATAGACCCTCTATCTACTCCTTCCACCTTTCTGCTTTCCCTTCTTTGTTTAGAACTGGGTTTCCATCTGAGCTCTTGATATTCATGCAAGTGGCTCTCTTTTCTCCAAAGGTCTCTTTAATTTTCCTGTAGGCAGTATCTATTTTGCCCCTAGTGAGATAAGCCTCTACATCCCCACATTTATCCTCCAGCCATCCCTGCTTAGCTATTTTGCACTTACTGTTGATCTCATTTTTGAGACGTTCGTATTCCTTGTTGCCTGCTTCATTTACTGAATTTTTATATTTTCTCCTTTCATCAATTAAATTCAATATTTCTTCTGTTACCCAAGGATTTCTACTAGCCCTCATCTTTTTACCTACTTGATCCTCTGCTGCCTTCACTACTTCATCCCTCAAAGCTACCCATTCTTCTTCTACTGTATTTCTTTCCCTGATTCCTGTCAATTGTTCCCTTAGCTCTCCATGAAACTCTGTACAACCTCTGGTTTAGTATGTTTATCCAGGTCCCATCTCCTTGAATTCCCACCTTTTTGCAGTTTCTTCAGTTGTAATCTACAGTTCATAACCAATAGATTGTGGTCTGAGTCCACATCCGGCCCTGGAAATGTCTTACCATTTTAAACCTGGTTCCGAAATCTCTGTCTTACCATTATATAATCTGATACCTTCTAGTATTTTCTAGTATCTCCAGAATTCTTCCTTGTATACAACCTTCTTTTATGATTCTTGAACCAAGTGTTAGCTATGATTAAGTTATGCTCTGTGCATAATTCTACCAGGCGGCTTCCTCATTCATTTCTTAGCCCTAATGCATTTCCTCCAACTACGTTTCCTTCTCTTACTTTCCTACTGTTGAATTCCAGTCACCCATGACTATTAAATTTTCATCTCCCCTCACTATCTGAATAATTTCTTTCATCTCATCATATGTTTCATCAATTTCTTCATCATCTGCAGAGCTAGTTGGCATATAAACTTGTACTACTGTGTTGGCCAACTCTTGCAGGATGAACTAGGATCAGAATACCAGGTCACCAATTTTTTTAAACCTAGTGCTGGTCTGGAGCAGGTGACAGAGGATTTAGGATCACTTTGCAAAGATTTCACTAAGGAAGACACCGTGGTTATAGTGGGTGGGGCAGGTAACAGTATTGACAGAGATCCTGGGTACAGTATAGAGTGTGACCTGGCGAAGATTGCATCAGCATCGAAGCATACTAGTGTTGAGTTTGTATCTGTTCTTGGGCGCCATGACCGACCTCATTTGAACTCTTCTGTCAAGAGAGTTAATTTGGAGCTGGAACGGCTGCTCATGTCGGGTGCGGGGTCACACATTGGTGTGGTTCATGTTGATTCTCTCAGTAGGTGGGATTATACTAGGCATGGCCTTCACCTCAATAGGAAGGGGAAGGGTAAATTGGCTGGGGAAATAGCAGGAAAGTTAAAGGGGGGAGGCACTGTCATGAGTGGTAAAATACCAGTGGTTATAGGATTCAGAAAAGACCCTTTTTTAGGGTAGGGAGGACAGAAAGAAAGCAAATTTTAAGAGAGGTTAGGACTGAGACAAATCTTCAGTTTGAGAAAGAAATCAAAAAACATAATTCCAGCTTATTACATCAGCATAAACAGCCATTGGTTAAGAATTTTCAACTGTCAGCAGATATTTTAACTCCACCCAATTTTAACTCAGTCAATGTGAAATGTCAGCTATCTTTATTGCATCAAAATATTCGAGGACTGAGAAATAAAATTAATGAATTAACTATCTGCATAGATGAATTAGAGTCTTCAAACCCACCTGACATAATCTGCCTCTCTGAACATCATGTGACCCTGGTATAGAACTTTTAAGTGTTACAGGGTTTAGGTTAGCATCTCACTTTTGTAGATCAGAAATGGAGAAAGGAGGAGTTGCCACATTCATCAGGAACTGTCATAAATTTAAGAACATAGACATTCATAAATTTTGCCTAGAACAGCATATGGAAGCATGTGCAACAGAATTAGATTTTCACAAAAAATCTTTCATAATATTAAGTGTATATCGAGCACCTGCAGGTAACTTTAATCTGTTTGTAAACCACCTTGAAGCTGTACTGGCCCATTTAACAACCAAAAACAAAGAAATAGTGGTTGCTGCTGATTTCAATGTAGATTTCCTTAAAGACTCTCCCAATAAGAACTTATTTGAGTTAGTAACACTATCATTCAACTTAATTCCCACAGTAAAGTTCCCCACTAGGATAGCCACTTGCTCACAAACAGCCATTGATAATATCTTTATAGAAAAGTCCAATGAACAAAATTATATTACAAACCAATAGTCAATGGCCTCTCAGACCATGACATACAGTTCCTTCTCTTAAATGTTAATACTGCACAGGATATAAAATCTGTTAAATCTGAGCTCAAGAGGGTAATCAGTAAGCCAAAAATTGATTATTTTAGGACACTCCTCAGAGACATTCACTGGACTGATGTTTACAGTGCTCATGCCATGAATGAAAAATATAACATTTTTGCTAATAAAGTGCTTACCTTATTTGAACACTGCTTTCCCCCAAAACTTACCAAGGTTAGAGGAAAATCTACAAAGAAGCCATGGATTACTCGAGGAATAGGGGTATCTTGTAAAACAAAAAGAAAACTGTATCTGTCAATCTGAAACATTTCCAATGTTGATGCTACAGCACATTATAAGAAATACTGCAAAATATTAAAGACTGTAATACGGATGTCAAAGCAAATATATTACAAGGAAAAGATAGTCATATCAGATAACAAAATAAAGACAATATGGGATATAGTGAAGGAGGAGACCGGTAGAACCAGACATGAAGAGGAACAAATAGCATTAAGAGTAAATGATACATTGGTGACAGATGTGTATAGTGTTGCAGAACTTTTTAACAAACATTTTATAACTGTTACTGAAAAGATGGGGTTGTCAGGTTCGGTAGATGCTGCTATGGATTACCTTAGATCAGACATTTCAAGTAACTTCCATAATATGAATTTGACCCTCACTACCCCAACAGAAATAATGTCCATCATAAAATCTTTAAAATCAAAAACATCTAGTGGGTATGATGAAATATCAACAAAGTTAATTAAAGAATGTGATTCTGAGCTAAGTAACATATTAAGCTATCTGTGTAACCAGTCGTTTATCAGTGGAATATTTCCTGAATGGCTAAAATATGCTGAAGTTAAGCCACTGTTTAAGAAGGGAGATAAAGAAATAGCATCAAATTTCTGTCCAATTTCACTGTTACCAGCATTCTCAAAAATTTTCGAAAAAGTAATGTACAGTCGTCTTTATAACCATCTTATCTCAAATAACATACTGTCAAAGTCACAGTTTGGATTTCTAAAAGGTTCTGATATTGAGAAGGCTATCTTCACTTACAGTGAAAATGTGCTTAATTCATTAGACAAAAAATTGCAGACAACTCGTATATTTTGTGATCTGTCAAAGGCATTTGACTGTGTAAATCACAATATCCTTTTAAGTAAACTAGAATATTATAGTGTAACAGGAAATGCTGCAAAATGGTTCAAATCTTATATCTCTGGCAGGAAACAAAGGGTGTTATTAGGAAAGAGACATGTATCAAGCTATCAGGCATCATCCAACTGGGAACTAATTACATGTGGGGTCCCACAAGGTTCCATTTTGGGGCCCTTACTTTTTCTTGTGTATATCAATGACCTTTCATCAGTAACATTACCAGATGCCAAGTTTGTTTTGTTTGCCGATGATACAAACATTGCAATAAATAGCAAATCAAGTGTAGTCTTAGAAATATCAGCCAATAAAATATTTGTGGACATTAATCACTGGTTCCTAGCCAATTCTTTGTCACTAAACTTTGAAAAAACACACTACATGCAGTTCAGAACTTGTAAGGGGTGTCCCAAGAGTATATGTCTAACATACGATGACAAGAAGATAGAAGAAGTGGACAGTGTTAAATTCTTGGGATTACAGCTTGATAATAAATTCAATTGGGAGGAGCATACCACAGAACTGCTGAAGCGTCTTAACAAATCTCTGTTTGCAATGCGAATTTTGTCAGACGTAGGGGATATAAAAATGAAAAAGCTGGCATACTATGCTTACTTTCATTCCATAATGTCATATGGGATTATTTTTTGGGGTAATTCATCAAGCCAAGCTAAAGTTTTCCGGGCACAAAAACGTGCAGTAAGAATTATATGTGGTGTGAACTCAAGAACATCCTGCAGAAGCTTGTTTAGGGAACTAGGGATACTAACTACAGCTTCCCAATATATTTATTCCTTAATGAAATTTGTCATTAAAAATATATCATTTTTTCAAACCAACAGCTCAATTCATGGAATCAATACTAGAAATAAGAATAATCTTCACAAGGATTTAAAGTCACTTAGTCTTGTACAAAAAGGTGTGCATTATTCAGGAACACACATTTTCAATAACTTGCCAGCAGCCATAAAAAGCTTAACAACCAATGAAATTCAGTTTAAGAGAAGCCTAAAGGATTTATTGGTGGCCAACTCCTTCTACTCCACTGATGAATTTCTTAGTAAAACCAACTGATTTGTATATAAGTACAACATAACTTCTGCACAATTTCAGTGCAGTAATGTGATCACTGAAAATTTGTGTGCGTGTGTGTGTGTGTGTGTGTGTGTGTGTGTGTGTGTGTGTGTGTATAATCTAACTTCTGCACCATTTCAGTGCAGTAATGTGTTCATTGTAAATAAGTATGACAGTAGTTGTATTACATGTTTATTACCTTATAAATAAATAAAAAACTTTTTTATTTTAAATTCAGTGCATTAGTATTTGTAAAATGACTCTTAGTGTTCATTAAAAAATGACGATCATTCCACTTGGGACCTGTGGAATGGTACATTAGCTTATTTGTTTTAGTTGTAAATATTTGTCATGTATTGTTGTTTTTCTGACATGTTCCACATCCAGGAGGACCTCCTCACTACGGATCAATTGGAATGAAAGTAAATCTAATCTAATCTAATCTAATCTAAAGTAGGCATGGGCTTCGTGTCTATCTTGGCCACCATAATGCATTTACTATGCTGTTTGTAGTAGCTTACCCGCACTCCTATTTTTTATTCATTATTAAACCTACTCCTTCATTACCCCTACTTGATTTTGTATTTATAACCCTGTATTCACCTGACCAAAAGTCTTGTTCCTCGCTCCGATCGGTAGAACGCCAGTTTTCTTTCTCCTGATAACGATGTCCTCTTGAGTAGTCCCCACCCAGAGATCCGAATGGGGGACTATTTTACCTCCGGAATATTTTACCCAAGAGGACGCCATCATCATTTAACCATACAGTAAAGCTGAAGGCCTTGGGAAAAATTATGGCTGTAGTTTCCCCTTACTTTCAGCCGTTCACAGTACCAGCACAGCAAAGCCATTTTGGTAAGTGTTACAAGGCCAGATCAGTCAATCATCCAGACTGTTGCCCCTGCAACTATTGAAAAGGCTGCTGGCCCTGCAACTACTGAAAAGGCTGCTGCCCCTCTTCAGGAACCCCAAGTTTGTCTGGCCTCTCAACATATACCCCCCCCCCCCCTGTTGTGGTTGCACCTATGGTATGGCCATCTGTATCGCTGAGGCACGCAAGCCTCCCCAGAAACGGCAAAGTCCATGGTACATGGGGGGGAGGTTTACAGGTAGATAATTTAAACTGTATGCAAAAACAGAACATAGCTCATAAGATTTCTCTTTCTGGAGTATCTGGAAGACTCACTTGTACACCTATCAATTTTTGGGTATTCTTATTACCCCAGTACACAAACTGCAGAGCGTTATTAAACACAATGCAACAGTTATTCTGTAAGTTATCCGTTAATTGACACCACATGGAAGCAAGTGGCACAGAGTAAAGTGGAGTACATTGTAAATACTGTTTATTGGTGTCTGATGCACGTAAACACTCGTGCACAGCATCAAATACACGACCCATTCTGCAGTTGTATATTGTAGCCTCCAACCTGGTAATGCCATGCTGTTTAGCCAGGGAAGACAAAAAAGTTTCTCGTAATCGCATGTCTGCACACTTTATAAAATATATAATTGGTTACCAATATCGTTGTTCACTCCTGGACTTGTGATCTGACAAATGAATTTATTATATATCTTTACTCTTCAGTTGGAGCTTAATCACATTAGACAGTCTATTCCAACTTTCTTATCGTCGTCCACAATCACATTGGTGCTGCCCTGGTGATCTCCTTCGATGCCGAAGTCCTGGGTTGATATTAAGTAGTCGCACATCTCCATTTTGTTAAAAATTCCGGCGAAGTCTTGCGTTATGTCCAAATACAAAAGGTAATAGTCGTCTACACGTATCTGTTGTAATATTCCAGGGAACTCTTCCATTAGAACATCCATTTTAACGTCAGATAATTCCACTTTATATGGTTTAACAACAGGATTTTTATATTTCTTCGAAAAAGTTTCCAGTGCTTCCTTCCTGATTTTTTGCCATATCCCTCTTTCTGTGACACCGTCGTTCCCGTGTAGGAGAAAAGCAGCTTTGCCTTGACACCATGTCTTGCAGTAACGAAATTGAAGAATTGACTACGTAGATAATGGTTAAATGAGCCACACATCTCCTTCTTTAACATTACAGACCGTCCTCTGTCTAAGTGTTCTTGACAGTCCCCTTGGTCACAGAATTGAATCACCGTAGTATCATCGCAAAACGGTTCTGTAATAGGTGTAAGCACTTTTACATTCTTCTCGCTAAGTATTTTATTATGTTAGGTGTAATGTATGTTGCCAATGTCAGTAGCCAGATTATCCATGTTCTGCTGTAATAACCACAAACCGAAGCTTGTCCGTTGGTCTTGTCCTCCTCCCTAACAGCTGACGGATGTTTAGCACTCTGGAGGAATCCATGTGGAGCCTTTCAGCTACTGCGGAAGACTGATCAGTTGCGGCTGTCATGCCTTCTTTTATTGCACTTCCGCTCACGTGATTTCCGGTCATACACTCTGCTTAACTCCTACCCCAATTGCGCTATTTTGTGTGCAAGGTGTCTGTGGAATTTATGTAAATGAGGTACATAAAAATGATCGCTTGCGCCAAAACTGTCTCGCTTATTTGGCATGTGTTACAGCTGCTGCAATATTAGAAAGTTCTATTTCGTTCTAGCTAGCAGAGAGTGACAAAATAGACGTAATCAAATCGAGAAACCACACCAGACTTAAGCACTATTCGTTTAAACTAACGGCTTTTTCGATATCAGACAACGATATTTTGATTTTTCATGTAGTAAAACGTTTGACGAACTTTGATTAGGTAACACATTCTTTCGCTCAAAGGAAAGCACGCCGTGTAAAGCTGTAGCAAGATAAGAGAGAAAATGATGCTGGGACCTAAGGATTGAAGAAATGTGTACTGTCTTGCTCCTCTCTTGTCTTTACTTTTCTTATGTTTCTTATATTTAATTTTATGTCACACAAAAGAGAAAGTTATTAGCTAATAGGTAATAAAGAGTGCAGATTTTCTCGAGGGTTCTTATTCTCCCAGTCACAAATAATTCCACCCAATATAAATTGTGAGTTTTTTTTTTTAAAGGGAGCAGGATGTCTAACCAGCCGCCTGGGATGCAGGAGAGGCACCTTAGGACACCTTAATCTCCATTGCCCTGAATATAGGCTTGATGGCGTCCATTACAAAATATATGAGATTTCAATTCTTTAGAGAGAAATAGTGATGTGCGATAGAAGGATGCTGTTTGAATAGGTGTGGCACTGCACTTTGGCACACTTATGACCAAATAAGAAAATGGTTCAAATGGCTCTAAGCACTATGGGACTTAACATCTGAGGTTAATCAGTCCCTTAGACTTAGAACTACTTAAACCTAACTAACTTAAGGACATCACACACATCCATGCCTGAGGCAGGATTCGAACCTGCAACCGTAGTAGCAGCATGGTTCTGGACTGAATTGCCTAGAACCTCTCGGCCACAGCGGCCAGCACCAAATGACGTGTCTTACATTTTCTCAAAAATATGTTTTATGACCAAACTCTTCAGCAACATGTGTGCCAATAAATGAACATATTTTTGAAAAATCGAATTTTTAAATTTTTTACATCCTATCTGTACCCTGGAGGGGGCGGCGGGAAAGGGGGGGTGCCACTATCACGCTTTTGTTCCAGTTCAGAAATATCATAGATACGGGGCTGGTGCTAATCTTGCAAAATAATAAACATCAGGACAGTTCATCTTATAATTGAATGAACTGGGCTTTAACTGATAATACCATAACATGGATAATAAGAGCCCATTAAAATTATGGAAATCAGGCGAACCAGTTTTATATAGTAATCTACAAACTGGTAATAATGTACTAAGCTTTTCTGACTGTAGCCACATTCTCAAGATTTTTAAGCAGTAAATTATGTCTTCATAACAAACGTAAGTATAAGGAGCATTGTTAACATGCAGTGTTATGAACCATAACTGAGATTGAAGTAATGGTACTGCAGTTTTCGTCATAATGTCGATAATACATATGTAATAACGGATTTCTCAGTTACTGAGAAGGGAAAAGATGCAAATGATTTACCGATATCATAAAAGTAATAAAACTAGCATACACCGCTAGCTCAGTAACTATAGTCCGTTCATCATAAGAATAAACCTGATGTAAACAAACGCAAACACGATGATTGGTCAGAAGCCATAGCGCACGTACACTGGTGTTATTACGCTCTTGGCAGATATCTTATTATTATGTTAGATTAAATTAAACTTTAAGACGTTCAAATGTATTAACAGCCATCAACGGTTTTCTTAATCATGCTTTTGCTACATAATTTTTATTTCAAAAATCGTGTACAGTCACAGCCTCTGCAGCGGTGTGCTCTGATTGTCACGCTGTAAATGTGCCATGTGAAAATGGCTGAGGCTGCTTTCTGTTCTGTAGTGAAACACGCAGGTGGAACACGGTTAAAAAGTGCCGATAAATAGGCTGTTCTCAATGTGTTTCATATATTTACGGAGATAATCGTCTTTGAAGTTTTCCCAGTGCTGTATATAATGCAGTCGTTAGTGGAGCCCCTCACTGCACATTTGGCATAATCTGTAGCGTAATAGATGGTGAAGGATTTGCTGTTACTCATACATTGGTTAGAATATCCACAGTTACACTAATTTCTCGACCAATTTGAAGCATCCACATCTCATAATTGTAAAAATCATTATAATTTTTTATGAATAATGCACATCTTCTTGTTTCTAATTACATGTTGAGCGCGAAATTCCTGTTTCCATTTCAAATACAAATTCTTAATTATCAATGTTCTATGAAAGACTTCATAAAAGTCGTTTAAAATACGAAAATATAAGTTTAATTTTTTAAGGCAAGAATGAAAGACCACATCCTCTTTATTAGGACTATGTCGATCGTTTTATACCACAGAGGTACATAAATATGGTAGAAACATGAAAAAAATTATTTTCACAGCATCAAGCACATCATACAAATGCTGTATTTTTACATTTACTATTGTACCATTACAATATGAACCCAACATAACTGATCTGGATCCAAGCTGCAGGATTTTGTCCGAGAAGTAACTAGATTGTTAAGGTGACCACACCCTGCCTGTCTAACCCATGTTGATTTAGGCAAGTATTTGACCCATTTCTGAAAAAAACTATTTGAAGCAGGACCTTAATATTTTTACTGTATGTTACATGGTGCTAATAGAGTCAACTGTACTAAAATCTACTTTATTCATTTTCTAGTTTTTAAGAAATACTTTTTTAAATTTATTAACAAAAATATTAAGATTTTTCTGAGGAAATTTATTTTTGGGAGCTTTCTAATGGGGCAATATTAATGAATGTAGTGCCAGAGGTGGTTTTTATGTTACACAGAGTGTCTGAAAATGTCATTCTTTTATCTATGATAGTTTCTGATACAATAGGGCATAAGTACTGAAAATTTTAGTTTGCGGAAAATTGACTTTAAAGCAAAAACTTTTGAAATTTGTTACTTACAGTTAATTAAAACTGGCCTGCCCTTCTCATTAGATGCAGATCTGTCTGCATTGGCTATCCTCATTTTATCGTAACGTTGCAGCCCAGGGATCATATTTTCACCAGGATTAATCCCCAGCTTTTTCAGTACCCAACACTTTCCAATATTACCACAATCGAATATAATAACATCATCATGAACTCCTAGTTTCATTGTATGCATGCCTACAAATACAGTTTTAGAAAGGCAGTTCCAAATTATGCTGTTGAAATGTTAATTTGGGTTCTGTGTCTGCCCATGTAGACATTTCCCCAGAAGGTCAGGGTGAGCCAAGTCTCTGAAAATAGGTTTAATTGCTGTAATAACAGCAGCAGGAAGAGAATACTGGTGAGAATAAGATTCTCCAGTTGCCTGAGTTCTATTGTAGTTGCACCACAAATTTTCTCGTGATGGACACAATCCATGGCCTGGCTTATCATCACTAGAGGACTTATGGAAGAATATGGCCCAAACATCTTTCTTCATTGCCTCCAGATTTTTATATTTCTCCTAATTGCCTGCCCACAGTATACCTGCAAGTTTTCTATTTCAGTTTTAGTTAACCGACCCTGTCCGGTCAACAATTTTCCATCTTCTAATTTTTTTCCTCTCATATCAACAGTTAGTTTTCTCTGCCTTGTTCCCAAACGTTTTTGAACATGGCCTACACATTCTATTTTGCTAATAATGGCATCTCCATATGTCTTAGATTCACCACATTGTTGTATGCCTTATTGTCACCATTGCCCATTGTTGTACTCCATGAACTTCCATACCACCACTTGTTCCTCTAAAATTAGCCACATAGTTGTGTTCTTTATGTTCATTGACTTTACAACATTTGCAATATTTAGACATTATCTCCACACCTAACACTTAACCAGTGTCTACACTCTTGGCAGTCACTAGTGCAACTGCAATATCCAAACATCCATCATTTTCTTCCACTGCTTTCCTAGCAGCCAGTTTCATGCTTTGCTCACTGACCTCACATACAGCTTTCTCTAATATTGCAGTCATTTGTTTCAAATTTATTTGGTGATTCGTGAAAGTTCATCACTGAACAAAATGTTCTCCCTGCAGCCACGCCCTTGCCAATGGATTGTAAGGCATAAGCTAATCTAGTATTGATTTCATACGGGCCACTGGCATCTGGTTTTGAAGAACTCAGAAATGAAATCATAGCTGAGCATTTAGTGCAAATTAAATCCAAAGCAATTGCTAGGCCTGGATTAGATTAGTTTTTCATTCCATAGATCCTTGCTGAGGAGATCCTCTTGGATGTGGAACATGTCGATTTTTTAAACCTGAAATAACAATACTAACAATATAAATATACAGGGTCATTACAAATGATTGAAGCGATTTCACAGCTCTACAATAACTTTATTATTTGAGATATTTTCACAATGCTTTGCACACACATACAAAAACTCAAAAAGTTTTTTTTAGGCATTCACAAATGTTCGATATGTGCCCCTTTAGTGATTCGGCAGACATCAAGCCGATAATCAAGTTCCTCCCACACTCGGCGCAGCATGTACCCATCAATGAGTTCAATAGCATCGTTGATGCGAGCTCACAGTTCTGGCACGTTTCTTGGTAGAGGAGGTTTAAACACTGAATCTTTCACATAACCCCACAGAAAGAAATCGCATAGGGTTAAGTCGGGAGAGTGTGGAGGCCATGACATGAATTGCTGATCATGATCTCCACCACGACCGATTCATCGGTTTTCCAATCTCCTGTTTAAGAAATGCCGAACATCGTGATGGAAGTGAGGTGGAGCACCATCCTGTTAAAAGATGAAGTCGGCGCTGTCGGTCTCCAGTTGTGGCATGAGCCAATTTTCCAGCATGTCCAGATACACGTGTCCTGTAACGTTTTTTTTTGCAGAAGAAAAAAGGGCTGTAAACTTTAAACCATGAGATTGGACAAAACACGTTAACTTTTGGTTAATTGCGAATTTGCTGCACGAATGCATGAGGATTCTCTACCGCCCAGATTCGCACGTTGTGTCTGTTCACTTCACCATTAAGAAAAAATGTTGCTTCATCACTGAAAACAAGTTTCACACTGAACACATCCTCTTCCATGAGCTGTTGCAACCGCGCCGAAAATTCAAAGCGTTTGACTTTGTCATCGGGTGTCTGGACTTGTAGCAATTGTAAACGGTAAGGCTTCTGCTTTAGCCTTTTCCGTAAGATTTTCCAAACCGTCGGCTGTGGTACGTTTAGCTCCCTGCTTGCTTTATTCGTCGACTTCCGCGGGCTACGCGTGAAACTAGCCCGCACGCGTTCAACCATTTCTTCGCTCACTGCAGGCCGACCCGTTGATTTCCCCTTACAGAGGCTTCCAGAAGCTTTTAACTGCGCATACCATCGCCAAATGGAGTTAGCAGTTGGTGGATCTTTGTTGAACTTCGTCCTGAAGTGTCGTTGCACTGCTATGACTGACTGATGAGAGTGCATTTCAAGCACGACATACACTTTCTCGGCTCCTGTCGCCATTTTGTCTCACTGCACTCTCGAGCGCTCTGGCGGCAGAAAACTGAAGTGCGGCTTCAGTGTGTCGTGACCATACGTCAATGAATGGAGCTACAGTGAATTTATGAAATCGCTTCAATCATTTGTAATAGCCCTGTATAGAATACATCATTTGTCTCTATTAAAAAATTCGTCAGTGGAGTAGAAGGAGTTGGCCACTAGTAAGTCTTTCAGGCTTCTTTTAAACTGATCTTTATTTGTAACTAAATTTTTTATGTTTGCTGGCAAATTATTGAAGACGAGTGTTCCTGAGTAGTGGACCCCTTTTTGAATTAAAGTACTTTTAAATCCTTGTGCAGATCATTTTTGGTCCTGGTATTGTGTGTATGAACTGAGCTGTTTGTTGGAAAAGAGATATATTACTTAGGACAAATTTCATTAAGGAGTAAATATACTGAGAGGCGGTAGTTAGTACACCCAGTTCTTTGAAGAGGTTTCTACAGGACGTCCATGAATTTACTCCACAAATAATATGCATTACACGCTTTTGCACTCTGAAAATATTATACCATATGACATTATGGAATGAAAGTAGGCAAAGTATGCAAGCTTTTTCATTTTTATGTTGCCTATGTCTGCTAACACTCGAAGTGCAAATACAGATTTGTTAAGGCGTTTCTGCAGTTCTGTGGTGTGCTCCTCCCAACTGAATTTATTATCAAGTTGTAATCCCAGGAATTTAAGACTGTCAACCTCTTCTATCTGCTTTTATTCATACTTTATGCATATGCTGGGTGGAAACCTCTTACAGGTTCTGAATTGCATATAGTGAGTCTTTTCGAAGTTTAATGTCAATGAGTTGGCTTTAAACCATTTACTAAAATCCATGAAAATATCATTAGCAGATCTTTCTAGAACTACACTCGACATACTATTTATTGCAATACTTGTGTCATCTGCATACAAAACGAACTCTGCTTCTGGCAGTGTAACTGATGAGAGATCATTAATGTACACAAGAAAAAGCAATGGCCCTAAGATGGATCCTTGTGGAACACCACATGTAATTTCTTCCCATTCTGATGATGACTGATGACTTAATTCACTAGTCCCTTGCACTGACACTCTGTGTTTCCTGATAGTGAGATATGACCATTTTGCAGCACTGCCCGTGACACCATAGAATTCTAATTTATTTAAAAGGATGTTGTGGTTCACACAATCAAATGCCTTTGACAAATCACAGAAAATACCTGCTGCTTGTAACTTGCTTTTTAATGAATTAAGTACATTTTCACTGTAGGTGTAAATAGCCTTCTCTATATCAGAACCCTTCAGAAATCCAAACTGTTCTTGATAATATGTTATTTGTGGTCAGGTGGTTGAGAAGCTGCCTGTATATTACTTTCTCTAAAATTTTTGAGAATGCTGGCAAAAGTGAAATTGGTTTGTAGTTTGATGGTATCTCTTTATCCACTTTCTTGAAGAGAGGCTTAACATCTGCATATTTTAGCCAGTCAGGAAATATCCTAGTTATAATTGACTGGTTACACAAGTAACTTAGAATTGTACTAAACTCACAAGAACATGCCTTAATTAACTTTGTTGATATTTCATCGTAACCACTAGAATGCTTTGTTTGTAAAGATTTTATTATGGACGTTATTTCTTTTGGTGAAGTGAGTGATATATTCATGTACCTAAAGCTATTTGTAAAGGCTAGTTTCAGATATTCAAGGGCATTATTTGCTGATCCTGACAATCCCATTCTATCACTAACAGATATAAAGTACTTGTTAAATAGATTTGCCACACTATGCCCATCGGTTACTAATGTGTCATCTACCCTTAGTGCTATTTGCTCCAGTTTCTTTCTGGTTCTACCAGTCTCCTCTTTCACTATATCCCATATTGTTTTTATTTTGTTTCCTGTCATTGCTATCTTCTTCTCGTAGTGCATTTGTTTCGATGTCGGAATTACTTTTTTTTAATATTTTACAGTATTCCTTGTATTTAGCTAAATCACCAGTATTAGAGCTATTCTTGGTCGACAGATGCATTTTCCTTTTGTCTTACAGGAAATCTTTATTCCTTGCGTAATCCATGGTTTTAATATAGACTTCTGTTTAATTTGGGTAACTTTTAGAGGAAAACAGTTTTCAAACATGGTACTGACATTGTTCATGAATGTGTTATATTTTTCATTAATGTCATGAGCACTATAAATATCTTTCCAGATCATATCATTGAGCAGTTTTCTAAAACACTCAATTTTTGGTTGATTGACTAGTCTCCTGTACTCAGATTTAGCAGTCTTGATAATCTGCTTAGAATTTACATCTAAAACAAGGAGCTGCATGTCATGATCTGATAGTCCATTTATTACAGGTTTTATTATATGATTTTGTTCCTTACATTTGTCTATAAAAATGTTATCAATGGCTGTCTTTGAGGTTTTAGTGATTCTAGTTGAAAAGTTTACAGTGTGAGTTAGATTGAAAGACAACATTACTAACTGCAGTAAATGTTTACTGGAAGATTGCATAAGAAAATCTGTATTAAAGTCACCAGCAATCATAATTTCTTTGTTTCTTCCTGTTAAATAACCCAAAAGAGCTTCTAGATGATTTATGAATAGATTATAATTTCCTGCAGGTGCTCGGTAAATAGTTACTATTATATAGGTTCTGTTACGGAACTCTACTTCTGTTGCACAGGCTTCTAGATGCTGCTCTAAACAGAATTTATCAATGTCAATGTTCTTGAATTTATGGCAGTTTTTAATAAATGTGGCAACTCCTCCTCCATCCATATCTACTCTGCAGAAGTAGGAAGCTAGCTTAAATCCTGAAATGTCTAACATATCTATACCAGTGGTCACTTGATGTTCAGAGAGGCAGATTATGTCAATTTGGTTAGATGAATTCATTTCATCAATACAAATGAGTAGTTCATCAACTTTATTTCTGAGTCCCGGAATGTTCTAGTGTAATAAAGATAACTGATAGTGCATACTAATGGAATTATAACTGCTTTGGTGAAGATGAACTGGCAGTTTCTGATTACTTTCTGTTAAACGTTGTTTAAATGGAGGCTGTATGCTAAAATCTGCCTCCTGTTCATCAGTTTTCTCAAACTGAGTGTGTCTGTCAATCTCTCTTAAAACTCATTTTCTTTCCCCCTTCCCTATCCTAAAAAAAGCATCCCTCTGACACCTGTGACCACTGGTATTTTACCACTTGTGACAGTGTCCCCCGTTAAGTTTTCTGCAATCAACCCAGACAGTTTTTCCTTCCCTTTCCTCTTGAACTGAAGGCCATGCCTAGTGTAGTCCGACCTATCGATAGCATCCACAGGAATCAAACCAATATGGGACCTTATATCCATCCTAAGCAGCCACTCCAACTCCAAGTTCACCCTCCCGACGGAAGTGTTCAAATGAGGCTGATCATGGCGTCTCAACACAGACACAAACCCCACACAAGTATGCTTCGTTGCTGATGCTATCTTCACCAGGTCACTCTCTGTGGAATATTCAGAGTCTCTGTCAATGTTATTTCGCAGACCACCCACTATAACCACGGCATCCTCCTTTGTGAAATCCTTGCATAAAGAACCTACATCCTCTGTTACCTGACCCAGATCTGCACTAGGCTTGAAAAAGTTTGTGACCTGGTACTAAATGGTTCAAATGGCTCTGAGCACTATGGGACTCAACTGCTGAGGTCATTAGTCCCCTAGAACTTAGAACTAGTTAAACCTAACTAACCTAAGGACATCACAAACATCCATGCCCGAGGCAGGATTCGAACCTGCG
This sequence comes from Schistocerca cancellata, assembly GCF_023864275.1. Taxonomy (NCBI): domain Eukaryota; kingdom Metazoa; phylum Arthropoda; class Insecta; order Orthoptera; family Acrididae; genus Schistocerca; species Schistocerca cancellata. The sequence goes on along the minus strand of NC_064626.1, from coordinate 1,286,876,836 downwards.
ACCGTAGCGGTCTTGCGGTTCCAGACTGCAGCGCCTTTAACCGCACGGCCACTTCGGCCGGCTGACCTGGTACTCTGGACCTAGATTTTCCTGCAGTAGTTGGCCAAGACCTCTACCATGGGAACTACCTAACAACAGAACTTTCTTTCTCTTTACAAATTTCCCTACCTTTTTCAAGTCCTTGAGAGTTTGTTGTGCCCTTTCTACAGCTTCAGCTACATGAGGCTCATCCGATTCTGACTGAGGCAACAGGTCAAATCTATTTTCAAGATTTATGACAAAGCTGTCTGATGCTCTCCTTTGCCTGCTCCCTCTATTACCTGTCGCCACTTCCCACCTCTGTTCACCCTTCTCCCTCTTTAAACTGTCCAGATCCTCCCTTTCCTTGTCTAGGTCAGCTTGAAGAGCTGCAATTTTCCCTTCCTGTTCCAGTATTTTCCTATCTCTACTGCAGATCCTACAATACCACTGGTGAGCCTCATTTATGTCCCCATTTCCCACGCCACTACATTCGCCCCAATGAAAGAAACTACAGTACCCATCCACCACACCCTGGAACTAATGATCCTATGGCATGTCACACACTTCTCACTCATGGTAAAAAACAGAAATCGTATAAACTGATTTAAGTACTGACTAAAACGTAAACAAAGGACCCTAGAAACTATTCAGGCAGATATAGGCCTAAATAAATTGAAAGAGTACTGAATAAAAATACTGGTGATTACATATAAGTTTAAGTCACTGTTTACTTATGATACACGCGCGTGAAATTAAGCCTAAAATCCGTGCTATAGGCGCGAGAAGGAAAATAAACTTCTTACCCTGTTTAATCTTCTTCAGCACTTCACTAACACTTCCACTAATGTAACAACACTTATATTAAATTTATACCAACTGGAAACGTTTAGCTATAAGTTTAATTCACTGCTTACTTACGATTCGTGCGCGTGAAATTAGGCCTAGGATTCGTGCTACAGGCGCGAGAATAAAAATACGCTTCTTACCCCGTTTAATCTTATTTTATACTTCACTAACACTTCTACTAATTTAACAACACTTATATTATAACACCTGCAAACGTTTAAAAATAGCTTAATAACAACGCTTTTTATAGTTATTTATTTCAGCAAAGTGCCTTTTCTCCCACTGGCACTCTCACAAATTTTCACACTCTGTGACTCACCACACTGTCTGCCTTGTACAAATTTAGAAATTACATCTGATAATATTCTCAAATTTATAATAATGATACTGCACACCTTGTCACTTACAGTAAATTCGTAGTAACTCTCTTGAAATGGTGAGAGCTTCTTTGATGATGCACTTATTGAAGAATTACAATTAGAAACATCGTTGCCAGGCGACATAACCTCTTATACAGAAAGCTTTCTAAACATGTTTCCTCTAAATTGTCGTTTCTTGAAAATGCCTTTACGTTTCGTCATCTTCAATAAACACAACAAAACACACGTAAACGATCACTGAAAACATAAGTATAACTACTCGCAATCACACTTGAACAAAACTAACCACGTGTTTGAAAGCGTGTTGTGTACAATCAGCAGAAACAAAAGAATACCGACCGTTGCATTCTAAGGATAGCCAACACACTCGGGAATAAAAAAGTATGACAACTGCTCGCAATCACACATGAACAAAACTAACCATGTGTTTGAAAGCGTGTTGTGTACAAACAGCAGAAACAAAAGAATACCGACCGTTGCATTCTAAGGATAACCAACACACTCGGGAGTAAAAAAAAAAAATCCCCAACGTGCAATATAGGGGATATAAAGATCTAAAATATACACAGAAAAATGGGTGACAAAAAAGTGGGCGTGGCACATAACACAAGTGGTAGGAAAATGCTCTTTAAATGCTCGAAAAAAAAATTCAGCAAAATCTTTTTCAGAGTACTTAAATAAAACCTTAATCTATCGAAATACGAAGAAAACCGAAAATCGATTTTTTTTTCGACCTGAACCACGGTGTGGTCCCCTTAAGCTGCAAGACGTACGCCGGCCGGAGTGGCCGAGCGGTTCTAGGCGCTTCTGTCTGGTACCGCGCGACTGCTACGGTCGCAGGTTCGAATCCTGCTTCGGGCATGGGTGTGTGTGATGTCCTTCGGTTAGTTAGGTTTAAATAGTTTTAAGTTCTAGGGGACTGATGACCTCAGATATTAAGTCCCATAGTGCTCAGAGCAATTTGAACCATTTGCAAGACGTACTGGAATGTATACACGCAGCTTTTTCACATGTCACTGTCGAACGCTGGCGGTATATAGAACGGCTCGTCATAAAAGAAGTAAGAGTATGCTGCGCCTGGTTGGCTTCGTGGATTCTGTTGTTGTTAGGCTCGCTATCAACGTAGCAGGTGACACTTCCAGAACTGAAATGCATTTCTCGGCTTCGGTTATGAAAGGAGCTAAGTGGCTTCAGTATTTATCTATATGGCGAAATCCTTCAATGCTCTGTTACGTTATACACAGCTTATGCAGAAAAATTACCCTTGGTTAAGTCAAGAGTTTTCATTATTCTTGTTTTCAATTACAATAGTATGTTAGCTAAAAACGGTAACGTGTAGCGTTTTTCGTCTAGTCGACTAAGGAGCTTTTGTGGGAGATTTGCAGTGTATTATTTCATTCTGCTTCAAAATTAAATGGCATTCGAAGCTGTATTGCTCCTCTGGTCGTCTGTTTTTACGTGTGAACTGCAGCTAGCTACGTCAGTGCAGGTTAGCTATACCAGCTGACCGGCCAGTGTTGTCCAAGTTAAATACGCCGGTAAAGCTGTTGTCCCGTATTATCGCTAAGTCGATGTTCGCGTAACGTACAACACAGAACTCACCCTTATTATCGTACTTGACAGTACTCGAGACAGCTTGGCAGCAGTCACACGTGAAACGGAAATCCAATAAGGTTCCAGCAAATGCGGAAGAATACATAGTGCAATGTTTGCATCAGTTTTTTTTCTTACGATAAACGGATATTACATGCCACCCGAGCGCAAACGTAAAGGGTGCACAGCCTAGATTAGTGGAATTTATCTTAATCTTATGCATCAGGAAACATCAGAAGTCGTTGCTCGACGTCCAATTCCTGAAATGTATTTATTACAACCAACATCGCTACATACTCCACCACAAGGGTAACATTCCCACTCTTACGATCAAAACTACGCAGAATACTAGTTACGCGTTGCACAGAATGCACCTGTGAAAGTGGGTCTTAGCACTTAGTCGACCTATTCAATGCGGTAACGTCGCCCAGAGCTGAGGTTAAACGGGTGTAAGGTGCGAACCAATAAGACTAACATGTCTGTACAAGACGAAGTATAATCGTATATTCCTGTATCTCTATAGAGTACGTAATGTACATATGTCTCAAAAGAAAGTATCAGTTTTTTTGAGGGCTCGGTGTGAATGCACCGATACCTCGGTGATTTGAAATTATTGGACAGTAAATCATGGTAGAATTATTTTTAGTGGTCTTATCTGAAATTTTATACCTTAGATCGGAAGGTGGCACCTGTGTAGCTGAGACAATGTAATGAAAATAAAAATTTATTTGCAATGTTGACTTCGAGACTTTTGAACACTTAATATAATAATTACGTCAGATCGCTTGTCTCCAACGTTGACAGTGTCAATAAACATGAATCTATATTTGAGTTGGTAGCTGTGGAGGGGTTGGGAGAGGGGAGCAGTAACAATATATGACCCCCTCCAGATCCGTTCTGTGTGTCCGAGCCTGGCTATGACAATCTCGAGAATATGTACAAGCAATTTTCAGAAAAAGCTATGAACTTTGTACAGCATCTACGAACCATCATAGGTCATTCAAAGGTAAGTTCTGTTGATGAATCAGATGCCCTACAAAGGTTGCTCTTTTGGCTACACAGCTTGCATGTACTTCTAAGATGAGCATAACGGGATGCAGGAATGTATAAGTATGCAACAATCATTATTACTTCCACATACGAAATTCGTTCTCTGAAAGCAAAAAATTGATCATATAATGGTCTGTGGAAGTGACGAAAATAGGTAGTGTGTCGAATAGAAAGGAAATTTCAAGACGGTAATACATGCGTTGCGGTTTGCATGAAGTACTATTTTTGTCAAACTGAAGTCTCTTAGCTCTGTCGTGTGTAAGAACCATTGCGTTCTAACTGTATCTTGGGCGCTCTCAGTTCAAACTTATCAGTCCCGAGTAAGTTTCTTTCGATTTGTATTCTGCACGAGAAAGGGCTGATACTCATCTGACATCTGAGGTAAGATTATCACACTAGTGATTTCTTTATACACGAGAGGGGCTGACATTCATCTGACATCTGAGATAAGATTATCACACCAATGGTTTCTTAACGTGTGTATAGGTGCGGATCCACGGGGGGCGGGGGAGTGCAGGGATCATGAAACCGCTCGCTAACAAATATTCAAAAGCATTCTACTAACAATTGATGCAGACAATTTACGGTTATGTTAAATTTTGTATACATTTTACTTACAGGTATATTATTATTAAAATCTTAGGCATCGATGCACGTTAATGTAGATTTTAGGGCAAGTTATATTTGGCAGGTGTGGGAGTGGGGAGATGGTGAGAAGTAGTAAAAGACTGTGACCCCTTCCCAGACCCGAACGCTGGATCAACACCTACATGTCTGCCTACGTGGATCACTGCTGTGCAAGCATCATCGCCGTGAATCTTCAATTTTACGATAACTGCTTTTTCTGTTCTTTTCGTTTATTGCCTATACGCAATATAGAGCATTTATCGTATACATATAATGTGGAAATGTGGAACCTAAATTGACATCTCTAATGTCTTACATTTTTATCGATGAACAGAATGTTTGCAAGCAGAATTTAACGAATAGAATTGTCTGTTTTGGAGGCACAGAATGCGCCGCTTCCTAAATAGGCTGTTTGAATTGCTTAAATAAAATTCATCGTTTATTGTCTCAATAGGAATCAGGGATACACGATATTGGAGACTACATTCTTATCGATCGTTTTATAGCATGTCACGCAACGTTCCCGGAATTCCGATTGCCTAACAACGTGCAAATAACAGTGTTTATAAGACAGAAGCTCATTGTCAGTGCGCACTCACGCTGCGCTAGGTAGTTCCCATCGTGCCATTCTCGCAGCATCAGCAGACTGCCGTCAAGACAGCAGCGAAATCTGGTGAGCAAAGAAATCAACTGTCACACGTGAAGTTTTTATGTATGGCGATGCATATTGTGGCTGACAGAGGATGTTGTTAACTGGCCCGTGATCGCACTCGCACTGTGAGAGAGTTGAAGTTACAGTGTAGTTAAGATAATGCAAATGCTGTGTTAATTCAAAGTTTTAGTCACAGGTTGATGGTTATTACACCAGTACGTAACACATAACAGGACACGCCCTACAGTATAAGAATACTAGCACCGGCATGGCAGCTTGCTGATATAAGTGAATTTATCTAGTCAAGAATGAGATAAAAACTACTACCGGAACATGATCGTGCTTCTGATACCGTGTAAACAATTTAGTTAGCCACGCTAGAAATTGTGACGGCGCTAAGTATTTCAAGATTTTGCCACAACGATACTTTATTTCTGTTTCTCACTTCGCGTTACATGTGTAAGGACCGTAATATACGACTCCTAGTTTTTGCTGGCATGCAGAAAATGTCATTTTTAATGTAATCGTCAAAAAGTTTGGACAACAGAAATAAATTTACATGTCTTCGTCGTCACGTGAAAGTAGAGCAAATGCCCCAAGCTACTGTATACATACATGAGCCTGTGGCATTTTCACCATAATATTTCAAAGTTTTTGATAATCGTGGAGAACTATAAAGCCCAGAATACATCATGAAAAGGTGCCTTCCCATTCGTTGTTACAAACGCACCTCGAATTCTTGCAGTGTGTGTGTGTGTGTGAGCGAACAGCCTTGCTAAGGAAACATACGCATAGAATCATTTATTCATCCATGGTTGAATGTACATTGTACAGATGTCATCAGTGCATGGTGCAATGGTTTTTATTAAATAAAATAGACTTTCTTACTTTTCTTTCTAACTCTTATAATTAGACACACAGTATTTCTAGTTACATGTTCTTATGCAACACATGTTCATGGAAGTAAATTTACGTGTTACGTACTGAAGCACATTATTTAGTTATGAGGGCATATTAAGTATTCATTTACATTTTAAGAACTGTTACTTAACAGATGCTCTTTTAAGCCTTTGGTAAAGATGCTGGAACCTTTTACATCTTTAATTTCCAGCTGCAGGCTGTTGTACAGTTTTAGCCCATGATAGAACATACTGTTGTTTGGCATTTTTCTGTTTAGTTGTAAACTGTGACTTGCTCTGGCCCCATGCTCATGTATTGAGCAGTTTGTGGCTTACAGTTGAATACTTTCCCTAATATACATTCTATTCTGAAATATATATTCACACAAGTTAATCAGAATTTCTAGCATTTTAAATAAGCGAGCTCAATGAGTCCTGATGCTGCTACCAGTATTTTTCATTATATGCACAACTTCTTTCTGCTCTGGTTCCCAGCACATATTCTCGGAAACATGATTATGTAACCGAGGATTGAATGCATGTATCCAAAAGTTTGCTTTAAGGCATGAAATTTAGCAATCTGGAGTAAGTATTCAAAGGGCATAACAAGCTATACATACTCTCTTTGCCAAAATCTTCACTTATTACGTCCATTTCAGCTGGCTCTCCAAAGTTCTAATATAGCACTGTTGACTTTTAGTCTAGCAGTTTTTTGTTTCTTTGTGGAAGATCATATACTCTATTGTCCAGTGACTATTTGTGGATATCTTTGAGAACATATATTTTTTTTCCGTCTGTGATGATGTATTATCTGTGATTGGTACAGTGCTGCTGTTAGCAAACAGTATTTTCTCTCCATTTTGGGAAATCATTAATACAGATTAAGAAAAGGTGTGGGCCGAATAAGCACCCCTGAGGCACACCTGTGTTAACATATTTTGAGTCTCGTAAGTGTTTTACCAATAATCTCTGTGAAGTATGAGAAACTCCAGTTCATTTTGGATGTGACCCACTGTTGGGTGATGCAAGCTGCTGATGAATGATCGCACCCAAGTAGATGGAGAACTATGAAATTTTATTAGTTTTCTGAACAAATACAGTAAGAGTTTCTTAAAACATAAAAAGCTTATCATTATGCTTTTTGTAGTCTCTCACACTGCCGTGATCTGTTGTAATAGTTATCACTGACTTAGCTGGGAAGTATTCATATATGGTTGATACACTCACAATGACCCAGTGGCTTGGATGTGGCATGCGAGGCAGTTATCTCTGATTAATGGGCAAGAGGTGTGGCTGGCTTAAAGGCCGGAGAATGGTGAACTCTTGATGTCGACTGGAATGGCTGGGGGATTTGCTGTAAAACCATTCGATGGAAGAATACCAGGGAATTGTGATGGTGGCACTTAACTTGCAGGGGCAAGATAGTGCTGACGATAACAGTGCTGCATACGGTGAGCATAACACCACTTGGTACCATGGTGGCTGCTGAAGTTGTGGTATCCCACGGTTGCATTGCTGACATACTTGAAGGGTGGCATCCCAAGGCACACTGCTCTGTGGCTGGAGGATGAGACTTAGGTGACAGCTGATGGTACAGCATCCCTCTTTCCTAAGGAGAAGATGGTAGAGCCATTTTGCTGTGAAGCTGACTGTTGTGACATAAGTGACAGCCAAGGATACAGCAGTTTTCCACTGTTTTAACTCAATTATTTGTCTCACCTCTTATTCCTAATATATCTAGTTATGTGATAAGATTCTGTGGTCACCTGGGTCAGAAACCTTTGACAGATCAAAGAAGTTACCTATTATGTGGCCACCTTTGTCTAATGCTTCAAGAACCTTTGACTGTGTGAATCGCAGCGTTCTCTTAAGTAAATTAGAAAATTATGGTGTCACCGGCAGTGCTGCAAAATGGCTAGAGACTTGCCTAACTAACGGGAAACATAGTATCATTGTGAAGTACCTGTGGAGTAAGCAATCGGTCTTCATCTGATTGGGAATTAATTACAAGTGGTGTTCCTCAAGGTTCCATCTTGAGTCTGTTCCTTTTTCTTGTGTACCTGAATGACCTGTCGTGTGTTACATTGTGAGATGCTAAGTTTATTGTAGTTTGTAGCTGATACAAACATTGTTATGAATAGAAAGTCAAATACAGATTTAGAAATGGCTGCTAATCAAATTTTTGCTGGCATTAATAAATGGTTTAAAGCTCATTTTCTGTCATTAAACTTTGAAAAGGCCCTTTATATGCAGTTCAGAACCTGTATGAGTTTACCTTCCAACATGAAGACATGCAGGTAGAAGAGGTTGATAGTGTTAAATTTCTGGTATTACAACTCGGTAATAAATTCATTTCAATTGCTGAAGCATTTAAACAGTTCTGTATTTGCAATGCAAATGACTTCAGGTGTAGGAGACAATGCAAAAGTTTTGAGTGCTAAAGCATGTAATAAGACTCATTTGTTGTGTAACTTTAAGAAAATCATGTGGAAACCTGTTCAAGCAACTGGGAATTCTAACCACTTCTTCTGAGTATATTCATTCCTCAATGAGCTTTGTTGCAAATACAATGCCTCTGTTTCCAACCAATAGCTCAGTACATAGTATCAATGCTAGGAATAAAAACAATATACATAAATACCTAAAATCACTTAACCTTGGTCCAAAAAGGGATGATATTTAGGAACTCACATGTTCAATAAGTTGCTAGCAAACATTAAAAACTTGGTTTCAGGTAAAGCACAGTTTAAACAGAATCTGAAAAACTTTCTGGTATGCAGCTCCTCCTACTCTATAGACGAATATCTTAACAGGATCTGTTAGACCAGCTTCAGTGAAAATGCCTGTTAGATTTCAGTTTTGACAGTACTTGATTGTAACAGTCAAGATAAGATATTTTGTGCATAACTACGTTGTATTCTGACAATGTATTAATTCTGCAAATATTTTCAGTTACAGTTTACTGTAATGTATTCACATATTTTGACAATCTCCTGACAAATGATTAGGGAAGTGAAAATTATATTCAGATGGTTTTTTTATGTTATACTCTCTGATATGTGGAACAACCATGTGAATCATCTCTTTTTGGGTCTTGGGAATGAAAACTGAATCTCATCAAAAAATTTTCATAAACTGGGCTGCAGCAAACCCAGCACCTGATTTTGTCTGAAAACCAATTGTTCATTGCAAAGAAGATTAATTTTATTCAGGTAATTCATTAACTTCAGAATGGGAGATGGGGTGTTCTCCTGGCTGCAGATATGAGGACAACCAGAATGATTGCCAGGTTTCCCACGAATATTTAGGATCTGTCGTTATATCTACCAATATGGGCACCCTTATCTTTATCACTATAATTTATGAGACAATATGTCTGCTGGGTGTTTTCCTGAGGTATCCTTGTATTAATTATTATAATTCATGATCCAGTATGGCCGACACAATGTCATTGTCAGGCTGTGCAAGGTAAGTAGACACTGTGTTGCAGTAGATTCGTGGAAAAAAAGGGGCAGGAAATTAAAAGAAAACTGTGAGGTAGCTTGGTCTGTTTATGTAGGAAGATTCAACACCATGCATGATGTAAGTTAACTATGAATAAATAAATAAAAAATGATTAATGTCTTATAACTTCCTGACATTAATAATCACGAATCAAGGGGTTTTTTTTTTTTTTTTTTTTTTTTTTTTTTTTTTTTTTTTTTTTTTTTTTTTTTTTAGAGAGAGAGAGAGAGAGAGAGAGAGAGAGAGAGAGAGAGATACATAACCACTGGAAGGAGGATAAACATATTAACTGCCTCACCCTGCACCAGGGGCTGACAAGTGTCACAAGCCAGCCAGAGGGAGCGTCTTAAGAAAGCTGATATTGCTTAACATAACTACGTATAATTCCAATACTTATTCAAACAGTGTGGATGCACAAACTTGTTTCCCCTCTTAGTTGCTCATATTGCACTGTGTGACTGCGACTGCACATACACTACCTGATGAAAATTATCTGGACACCGATTAGTGGAGATTAATATAAAGTATGTCTACCGGTCGAAACACACACCATACTTAAAAACACTATTATGACTGACAGTGGAAAAGAAAGTTATTATGTAAACAGATCCATTACTTACAAATCATTATGGAGATGCAACAAAGTTTTGCCAATTAACAAAAATTAATTGTAGCTTAGAGCCCTAAGTTGATACATGCATGGGATTTGTAACCATTTTCAGATATACTAATCAGCCTGAGAGTTCTACAGACATCCACTTATGGAATTCCTGAGCTGTTTCCTCATCTCTGCATTATGATGATTCCTCAGACATTATTTCCATATGTTACACACATCTTGGATCTTTTAGAGTAGATAAAAAGCTTTGATAGCCGCAGTTGATCAGTATTCTGTATCAGTGTACGGAAAAGTGAAAGAATGGGTGTAACCTTTGTTATGTGGTCAAGCAAAAGTTTGTAAGAATCAGTATGCTTAAAGCTGTATTTAATGAAGCTAAAGTCTGCATACCCACCTTTGATGTGCTATTAAACATTGTGACACTCTACATTTCCCCCACAGTCCATGTGTTCTAGTGTAAGTAAGGGATGGATTAGACATCTAGCATTGTGTTAACATAAGTTTTACTGGATAGACATTTGGGGGGGAGTAGTAGTAGTGCTCCCAAAAAGACTTCATAGACACATCTGTCTAATGGGTGGAATGCTAGAGAAACCAACCCACACCAAATTTTTAGTAATTTTTCTCTCTACATTTACACACAGAAAACAGTTGTTTCTCTATGATTGTTTGGCATGGTTCGATAGTATCCAGTTTAATTTTTAAATATAATGCACTAAATACAAACAACACACCACCTTGAATTCTGATGTCTCTTTTTTTTTCCTGTAAACTATCTGCTATATCCCCTTAACAATTAGCTCTGTTCCTTCTTACATTGAGGGTTTTTAATTTGATTTTTATTTCTTGCATTATACTATTATTATAGCATTCCACATTGTCTTGGGTGTTCATTGACAACTTTTCTCCTCCACTTCCTTGTAGAGCTTTGGAATAAAATTCCAAGTTTGACATTTGCAAACCACCAGATAAATATAGTTATTTCATCTGTTTTAAAGGCCACAAATGGATTTTCTGTTGCTAAATGCACAGTATCCAGTCCACTGCATTTAGGTACAATGCACTCATCCTTTTTAAGCAGATCCAAATGGGAATCGACATTTATAGTATACATCAACATAACAAACTCTCTCAAACCCTTCATTTTCGGTAAGAACTCCAACGTATGGCAATTTTCTGTTGCTGTTTGCAGTAAATGCAGATAGCTTGTATTGTACTGTTGTATCCAGATTTTTCTGTACACTGTGTTTAAAGTAATCTGTCTTGCCTACACGTCTGTAGTAGCTTGCTCTTTCTCCAGTAGCAGTTTATATTCTTCCTTTGCCCCAGTTGTTTTCCCCATTTCATTTCTGAATTTGACCCTTTCCATTTCCTGTTTCCTTTTTCGTACACGCAGCGCATGAACGTAGTTAAATGAGTAATTTCTTTAATAAGGAATGGTTTACATTGGAAGACACATTGGTTCATTTTCTTAAGACCTGTGGAGAAACATTCTTTGTGGCAGCCAATCGTTATTCGTTAATATCCATATTTGATGGTATTTAGGAGAATGATGTGCTGGATTGGAAAAAGAAAGTCTCTCTGCCTTTAATATAACACATCTGTGTAATACTTACGCCTTCTTTGTTGGGGTCTGTATTAGAGTCTGCACAGGATATGGTGGCCAGTTTTCATCCAAGCACTGGGCGAGTCACTTTGTTTGCCTGCTTTACACTGGTCGACGATGACAGAATTGAAGCCCATGCCCTGCAGTTTTTCTCAAATGGTTTTACACAAATTGTGTGACAAAAAAATCATTTTTGCTTTACTTACAGCTTTAAGTGTCAGCTTCATGATGACATTCCCATCACTGCATTAATGGTCAGTTATTCTGATATTTGCATTTAAGTAAGACACTGTGTGAAATTTAAAAAAGTATGCAATGAAGAATAGAGGTTGCTGTGATTTTACATTTGGTGGATATTACATAATGTGTTGCTATGTATGAAATTTAAATAACATATTGAATTATTTATATCTAAAAACAAAGATGATGTGACTTACCAAACGAAAGCACTGGCAGGTTGATAGTCACACAAACATACACAACCCCCTTTCTGTAGCAGATTTTTAAGCTTTCTTCTATTTTTAGTTTCTCCAATTTTCTGACTTTGATCCCATTGCTGCTGGTTTTCAATTTCGGTTTTTTACTGTCTTAAGTCACGGGCTGGGCGTTAATGACCATAGAAGTTTTGCGCCCTGAAACCACAAAAAAAAAAGAAAAAAAAAACATACACACAAAATTCAAGCTTTCGCAACCGACGGTTGCTTCATCAGGAAAGAGTAATGGGGTTGTTGTGGGGATGTTGTGAGGGTGACATGGTAATTAGAAGGTGGAAAGTGTGACATGAGGCTGAAATGAAAATGAAAATAAAAATATATGGGGAGAGATTTTTTTCCCACATCACTGAACATTTTTAGCCACTTCCCACAGGTTTTAATGTCATTATTTGTTCGTCAGACAATTGTTAGGCGCATTTTCATAATCTGCCACCACAAAACCTCTCCTTTTAATACATTTGCACGCAGTTTTATCGAAATTTTCCCGAATTTCTCCACCCTTTAACGTATTTTGGCGGCAACACAACCACCTAACCTTTGTGCACATCGTTGTTTACCAACCCAAGTTCACCAGAGGATCAACATAGCTCAGCTTTTACCAACACTTTTTCGCCTTTTTTCACACCAGATCTGCAGTTGCTTTCTAGTTCATCTTTCTCTCTCCCCATATATTTTTATTTTCATTTCAGCCTCTTGTCATACTTTCCACCTTCTAATACCATGTCACACTCACAACGACCCCATTACTCTTTCCTGATGAAGCAGTCGTTGGTTGCGAAAGCTTGAATTTTGTGTGTATGTTTGTGTTTGTTTGTGTGTCTATCAACCTGCCAGCACTTTCGTTTGGTAAGTCACATCTTCTTTGTTTTTAGATATATTTTTCCCACGTGGAATGTTTCCCTCTATTATATTCATGAATTATGTTTTAGACTTGTGTGGAGGTCTGTATCTGTCGACAATCGTGAGAAAATTGATATGATACAGCACACACATTTGCAATCGCACGCGCTGGTGATACAGCCAGAATGAAATATCCACAACATTTCTCACATTTCATAATCGATTTGAGATATCGAATTAAGATTTTGGCAAATGATAGCATGTGAAGAGAAGTTATTGTGCCATATAGTTAATAGGCAAAACATTCTTTAGCACATTATTCCACCAGCTACAGACATTCTTTTAAAAAAAATAATGTAATTTTTACGAGCCATTGATAGCCGATTAAATGAGAAATGCTGTGGGTTTTGGAACAATGTAAGCGAAGATATTACTCGTTTATTTTTGTATCAAGGATGTGCTTCATCAGCTGTTGACCTTACTTTTCGTCAGTTTCTCACTTAATAAATCACTGTTCCAAAATTCTCTTGCAATTGTGTTTGTACAACATGTTAATGAAGTGACATTGTGTTTTGTCAAAAGAAGCAAGTTTTAACATAGCAACAAGAGAAATGTAGGTATTACTCAAAATTCGCCACTCATTATGCTTCTCTGAAAGTGACAGATAGTTAACAAGCTAGGCAAAAATAAATCTTTGCTTTTGATGCATTTTCAGTGGAATTATTTTTAGATACTAACCAAAGCAGAGACAACTGTAGATCTTTTTTGAATAGTCAGCATGCAAGTTTGGGTGTTGATGCATTCCATTTACAATAAAATATGAATATAGGCTTCAGTTTAGAATGGCACTTCCCCTCAAGTGCTTGGCATTTTCTCCTACACTGCCAGCACACAACCCCCACCGCTAACACACTCCCCATGTGTGCTCACTGTGCATCTACTGGCCACGTTATTCTGCATGCATTGTAACAGTCTCCACATAGTTTATTGCTGCTGTTGTTGTTGTTATTATTGTTGTCATTGTCGTCTTCAGTCTGAAGACTCGTTTGATGTAGCTCTCCATGCTACTCTATCCTGTGCAAACCTCTTCACATTGAATAACTATTGCATTGTACTTTGTTATGAATGTGCTTGCTGTGCCAAAAATTTCTTGTCCCCTCAGTTCTGTTCAGTACTTCCTCATTAGTTACATGATCTACCCATCTAACCTTCAACATTCTTCTGTAGCACCACATAGTTTACAGGTAAATCATTAGAATTTAAAATTTAGATATCATAAATGTTATTTTAACACTTTCCTGAGAATTTTCAAAGTGTGAATACAACATTAGTACTGGTAAAAAAAAATAAAACTTCTATGTACACCAACCATCAATTTTTACGTATTGTATTAATTAAACTAAATATTATGTCCTCAGTTTACAATTTGTTACAAAAATGAAATTACAATAATGTGAACACATGTAAATTTGAGCTGTAAGAAAACTGAAAAAATTGTCCAAAGCTTTGAAAGGATTTTGTTGTATGTCCCTCTTCTCTCTCTCTCTTGACTTGCTGTTGATGTCTACACCAAAGGGCTGTCACAAAGCAGGCAGGTTTCCACATAAATTGAAGAGTCAAAACGAGTCAGTGGTGGGCCATTCAACTTCAGAAAAAATATTGAAGAAACAGTTTTTGGTAACAGAGAGGCTATACTGTCAGTAACTATCAAATTCATTTTTGAAAACCGTCTCCCACATTAACTAGATGGCACTGAAATTATCATGATGGTAGCTGTCAACCAGAGCAAATTTATGGCATATTTTGTTTTGTTTTTACAGTGTCCACCAAATTCTAACAATTGTCAAAAATGTATTCGCAAAATGCTTAAATCATATCTCTTTTGCTCAATTGAAAGCAAACTGCAAGTGACTCAGTCTCTTTTTCCTCAAAAGTATTATTGTCTTTAAGGTCTTTGGGGCAATTTCTGTATCATGTGGGCTGAGTTGGCGAAAGCTGCATCTTCCCATCTCAGCATTCTCTTTTCAATCGCTTGTGAATGGTTATCATAATAGTCAACAGGATTAATGGGCAGTTATTTAGTTTTCTCATTGCTCATAATAAATTTCTGGACTGCCTTTCTGAGCAATAAAGTGTGTTAACAAACATCCGAAGTTTTTTATTAGACCAAAATAAACGTACATCTCAGTGTTGCAATTCCTTACTAACTTATGAAAGTTCTTGAAACGCATAACACCTCAACGCAAAATCCAACACAAACATGTCAATGTTACTTTCCTAAGTAGGCCTTCATACTTTCATCTATGTGAAGCATCATGTGTTAGGTCGTCTTTAGCTGCTATAAAATGGTTTGCAAGAACCTCATAGTTCTCCCAGACTGCTGAAACTGTACAAAAACTGGACAAATCCATCTTGTGTCTAAAGCCCTTCCAGTTTTCAACAATTGAACACCAACCTCATCTGCAAACACATGCAACTCTAAGCTGTTTTTTGGTAAGATGTGATGTGGTTGTGGTCTTCATGCAGCTCTCCATGCTACTCTATCCTGTGGAAACCTCTTCAGCTCCCAGTACCTACTGCAGCCTACATCCTTCTGAATCTGCTTAGTGTATTCATCTCTTGGTCACCCTCTATGATTTTTACCCTCCATGCTGCCCTCCAGTACTAAATTGGTGATCCCTTGATTCCTCAGAACATGTCCTACAATGCAATCCCTTCTTCTAGTCAAGTTGTGCCACAAACTCCTCCTCAATTCTATTCAATACCTCCTCATTAGTTATGTGATCTACCCATCTAATCTTCAGCATTCTTCTGTAGCACCACATTTCAAAAGCTTCTATTCTCTTCTTGTCTGAACTTCTTATCGCCCATGTTTCACTTCCATACATGGCTACACTCCATACAAATACTTTCAGAAACAACTTCCTGACACTTAAATCAATACTCGATGTTAACAAATTTCTCTTCTTCAGAAACGCTTTCCTTGCCATTGCCAGTCTACATTTTATATCCTCTCTACTTCGACCATCATCAGTTATTTTGCTCCCCAAATAGCAAAACTCCTTTACTACTTTAACTGTCTCGTTTCCTAATGTAATTCCCTCAGCATCGCCCGATTTAATTCAACTACATTCCATTATCCTCATTTTGCTTTTGTTGATCTTCATCTTATACCCTCCTTTCAAGACACTGTCCATTCCGTTCAACTGCTCTTCCAAGTCCTTTGCTGTCTCTAACAGAATTACAATGTCATCGGCAAACCTCAAATTTTTTATTTCTTCTCCGTGGATTTTAATGCCTACTCTGAACTTTTCTTTTGTTTCCTTTACTGCTTGCTCAATATACAGATTGAATAGCATCAGGGAGAGGCTACAACCCTGTCTCCCTCCCTTCCCAACCACTGCTTCCCTTTCATGCCCCTCGACTCTTATAACTGCCATCTGGTTTCTGTACAAATTGTAAATAGGCTTTCGCTCCCTGTATTTTACCCCTGCCACCTTCAGAATTTGGAAGAGAGTATTCCAGTCAACATTGTCAAAAGCTTTCTCTAAGTCTACAAATGCTAGGAATGTAGGTTTGCCTTTCCTTAGTTAGTCTATTTTCTAAGATAAGTCGTAGGGTCAGTATTGCCTCACGTGTTCCAACATTTCTATGGAATCCAAACTGATCTTCCCCGAGGTCGGCTTCTACCAGTTTTTCCATTTGTCTGTAAAGAATTCGTGTTAGTATTTTGCAGCTGTGACTTATTAAACTGTCACATCTGTCAACACCTGCTTTCTTTGGGATTGGAATTATTATATTCTTCTTGAAGTCTGAGGGAATTTCGCATGTCTAATACATCTTGCTCACCAGATGGCAGAGTTTTGTCAGGACTGGCTCTGCCAAGGCTGTCAGTAGTTCTAATGGAATGTTGTCTACTCCCGGGGCCTTGTTTCGACTCAGGTCATTCAGTGCTCTGTCAAACTCTTCACGCAGTATCTTATCTCCCATTTCATCTTCATGTACATCCTCTTCCATTTCCATAATATAGTCCTCAAGTACATCGCCCTTGTATAGACCCTCTATATACTCCTTCCACCTTTCTGCTATCCCTTCTTTGCTTAGAACTGGGTTTCCATCAAAGCTCTTGATATTCATACAAGTGGTTCTCCTTTCTCCAAAGGTCTCTTTAATTTTCCTGTAGGCAGTATCTATCTTACCCCTTGTGAGATAAGCCTCTACATCCCTGCTTAGCCATTTTTGCACTTCCTGTTGATCTCATTTTTGAGACGTTTGTATTCCTTTTTGCCTGCTTCATTTACTGCATTTTTGTATTTTCTCCTTTCATCAATTAAATTCAATATTTCTTCTGTTACCCAAGGATTTCTACTAGCCCTCGTCTTTGTACCTACTTGATCCTCTGCTGCTTTCACTATTTCATCCCTCAAAGCTACCCATTCTTCTTCTACTTATTTCTTTCCCCCATTCCTGTCAATTGTTCCCTTATGCTTTCTCTGAAACTCTGTACAACCTCTGGTTCTTTCAGTTTATGCAGGCCCCATCTCCTTAAATTCCCACGTTTTTGCAGTTTCTTCAGTTTTAATCTACAGTTCAGAACCAATAGATTGTGGTCAGAGTCCACATCTGCCCCTGGAAGTGTCTTACAACGTAAAACCTGGTTCCTAAATCTCTGTCTTACCATTATATAATCTATCTGAAACCTTCTAGTACCTCCAGGGTTCTTCCCGTGTGTACAATGTTCTTTCATGATTCTTGAACTAAGTGTTAGCTACGATTAAGTTATGCTCTGTGTAAAATTCTACCAGGCGGCTTCCTCTTTCATTTCTTAGCCCTAATCCATATTCACCTACTATGTTTCCTTATCTTCCTTTTCCTACTACCGAATTCCAGTCACTCATGACTATTACATTTTCGTCTCCCTTCACTACCTAAATAATTTCTTTTATCTCATCATACATTTCATCAATTTCTTCATCTGCGGAACTAGTTGGCATATAAACTTGTACTACTGTGGTAGGCATGGGCTTTGTTCCTATCTTGGCCACAATAATGCGTTCACTATGCTGTTTGTTAAACTGTTTTTGGCATATTGCTGGCTTTAATACAGCATGCAAGTAATTGTTCTTGTAAAATAAACCAATGTCTGTGCAATGTGATGTATAAATGTTTATGTGCTACAGTAATTGCATCAACTGACTTGTCCTGTATTACTTGTACACTGGCTGTATAATATGTAATCGACAGGACCAAATAAATAAATAAAAAAAAAATAGTACCTTACCCGCAATCCTATTTTTTTATTCATTATTAAACCTACTCCTGCGTTACCCCTATTTGATTTTGTATTTATAACCCTGTATTCACCTGACCAAAAGTCTTGTTCCTCCTGCCGCAGAACTTCACTAATTCCCACTATATTTAACTTTAACCTATCCATTTCCCTTTTTAAATTTTCTAACCTACCTGCCAGATTAATGGATCTGACATTCCACGCTCCGATCCGTAGAACGTCAGTTTTCTTTCTCCTGATAACGACGCCCTCTTGAGTAGTCCCCTCCCTGAGATCCGAATGGGGGACTATTTTGCCTCCAGAATATTTTACCCAATAGGATGCCATCATCATTTAATCGTACAGTAAAGCTGCATGCCCTTGGGAAAAATTACGGCTGTAGTTTCCCCTTGCTTTCAGCCGTTCGCAGTACCACAACAGCAAGGCCGTTTTTGTTGGTGTTACAAGGCCAGATCAGTCAGTCATCCAGACTGCTGCCCCTGCAACTACTGAAAAGGCTGCTGCCCCTCTTCAGAAACCACACGTTTGCCTGGCCTCTCAGCAGATACTCCTCCGTTGTGGTTACACCTACAGTACGGCTATCTGTATCGTTTAGGCACGCAAGCCTCCCCACCAGCGGCAAGGTCCATGGTTCATGGGGAAGGGGGGGGGGGGGGTGATACAGAACATGAAGTTTTTGAGTGGATACTTTAAATCAGTTGATAATTGTCATTCCTTACTACATCTCTTACACAAAGTTCAAGCTTATGATTATAGTAAAGCCAGACAATGATAGACGGCTCTTTAAAAAGAGCCCCAGCTCCAGATATTCACTGCAACTCCATCAAATGGCACAGAAATTAGTCTACTCTTCAAAAATTTTTCATCTCATTTTTAGCCTTCAAGAAATTGAACTGCAGTATGAAAAGTGCAGACACACATCACACATTAGAGTTCCTGTAGGTCCAGAAATAAATTTGCAGGCAATTCCATACTCAGTTTTGCACAGCAAACTCTAATGCAGCTACGAGTGAACTCTATACATTTTTAGAAGATTTTACCACATTTTTAAAGTTTTTTAATTGGATGTACAACAATATAGCTGATTTTTTGCTTAAAGTAGTTGATTCATGGATGATGGTTGCAAACTTATCATCTGCTTGTATCATTTCCCATATAATATGTTTTCTCATTTCTGCACTGATAGGGTTAATGATATTCACACACATCTTATTTGAGTGTAGAATTTGGCTAATATTTAATCAACTGAGATCTTGAACATTGATTTCTGATTCAAAGTTGTTTCACAGCTGTTCTGTGTGAAGCTATGTCTTTGTGATCAAATATCTTTTTTCTCAATGAAGTTTGTTGCTAGGCTCAAGTTTCCCCAAAAACTAGTGATATTATGTCCAATCCATTGCTTGGATATTTTCATATCAGTTTTCATCCCCCCCCCCTCCCCCCCCCCCCTCCCCCCCGAAGATGAATTGATACTGGATGAGGTAGGCAAATGTGACTCCATTTTCACTGTTTCCAGGATGGTTTTCAGTTTCTTCAACTATATTTTTTTCTCCTTCTTAGGTTTCTTACTGAAATAACTAGTTTATCCATTGTACACAGTGAACAAAATTTTTTTTCACTTTGATTTGAAAATGTTACTTGAGAGAACTGAACAAGCACAACAGACCAGTGACCGGTAGAATGGGCATTTTACATACACCAGTCAGAGTCGAATCAAATAAACCGACTGAAGTGACATATGGCATCTACACATATGTCAGATCCCTTTATTCACTCCCAGTTTAGTATCACAATTATTTATAGGTTCACTTAGAAGAAAACTACATATAGATGAAGCAGTTAGTAGCAGAAGCTGTGGAGTTTTAAATGTAATGTGTAATGTCACTGATCAGCTGCAGACTTCATTTCTCCGATATATCTCATATTGATCAATATTTTCCCCCAAATTCGTTTTGTAGCCACTTGTATATATACATACGTACTAAAATATATCTAAAAACAAAGATGATGTGACTTACCAAATGAAAGTGCTGGCAGGTCGACAGACACACAAACAAACACAAACATAAACACAAAATTCAAGCTTTCGCAACAAACTGTTGCCTCATCAGGAAAGAGGGAAGGAGAGGGAAAGACGAAAGGATGTGGGTTTTAAGGGAGAGGGTAAGGAGTCATTCCAATCCCGGAAGCGGAAAGACTTACCTTAGGGGGAAAAAAGGACGGGTATATACTCGCACTCACACACATATCCATCCACACATATACAGACACAAGCAGACATATGTCTGTATATGTGTGGATGGATATGTGTGTGTGTGCGAGTGTATACCCGTCCTTTTTTCCCCCTAAGGTAAGTCTTTCCGCTCCCGGGATTGGAATGACTCCTTACCCTCTCCCTTAAAACCCACATCCTTTCGTCTTTCCCTCTCCTTCCCTCTTTCCTGATGAGGCAACAGTTTGTTGCGATAGCTTGAATTTTGTGTTTATGTTTGTGTTTGTTTGTGTGTCTGTCGACCTGCCAGCACTTTCATTTGGTAAGTCACATCATCTTTGTTTTTAGATATATTTTTCCTACGTGGAATGTTTCCCTCTATTATATACATACGTACTAATTTTTACAATTTTTCATATAATAACGTACAGGGTGTCCCACCTAAACTTTTCAATGCCAATACTTTGGGATCATAATAGATATTGACAAACGGCTTTGACGGGTATGAATGTATGGCAGGGGCTCATGAAAGTCAATATTATGAGGAATTGTAAACCATGTGCAAATGTTGGTTTCAACACAAACTTGTGCTGCTTTTTAAATGGACACCCTATATTATTCTATTCGCAATCAATAACATGAGAAATCACAGTAACAATGGTGTTTGTTGCATCACAAAATGTCAGTTACATCCAAAGAAATTGGAATGCGAAGTTGACGCCTGAAATGAATGAAATGCGCCACTATTGCATCTCCTGTGATGTAAGCGTGACCCAGACATTGCTCTTAATTACGGTGTGATTGACGTTCTACGATGTGACAGATGCCGTACTGACAATTTGCTATGTACACCTTTAGTATGTGGCATGGAAAATATACAGATATCCAGTCACCCACAATGAAAATAAGAACACACTTTACTTGTACGTGTTTTATTGAACTTTTCAACAGTAACAGTAATGAAATAACAATAACCATCGGCCAGAGTAAACAATATTTATGGCTGTCAAAGGGTCACACAGAGGGATACATGCTATTTGTACGTAGTTGTACAGCAATTACAAAATGGTACATGCCACTTGCTGAACATCTTTAATGACTACTACAAAATTGAACCATTGCAGATGATACATAAACATATAGTAGTACCAACAAAACAAACGTGTTCTCTGTAATACAAAAAAGCATGCCGGTGTGCGGTCACACATCTCACAGCCGAAACGCTACAGTGTATGTTTGAAGAGATTGCCATTTGGTTGGCAACACTGCTGGGCACATTCCATTGCAGATCAACTCATGGCTGTCAGTGTTTGTGGGGTTATTGCAGTGATAATGTGGCTTTCATGTTGGCCATTGTTATTGGGACCTACTTATACACATCTGTCACATGTCCTCAGAGAAAAAATGTCCACGGGGGTTAGGTCCGGTGACCGTGCTGGAAGTCTCTGTATGTGACTGCCCCGTCCAATCCATTAATGTGGGAATTGTTCGTTTTGTGCCTGTTGCGCCACTGTGGCATTATGTGATGGGCGTCAATCGTGTCGATAACACATTATTTGATGCAAATGAAGGGATAGGTCTTCCATCAGTCAAGGTAAGGTACAACTCGGGAACCACTCGTACTGTCGCCCATTAAGAATGCCATCAGTGAAATACGGGCCAATGATGTGGTGTTGTACAATACCACACCGTGCAGTGACACTCCACTGACATTGATGCTCAACCCTACGAATCGAGTGCAGGTTTTCTAGTGGCCAGTAGTGTGTATTATGTACGTTTACATTCACATAGCTTGTGAATATGGCCTCATCAATAAACGGTATTCGACACATAAAGTCGTGGTCTTACTGCAGAACCCACTCACAGTATTCCAGGTTATTGAGAATGTTGCCACGGAGGCTTTGATGTATCACCAGATGATATGCCTGTGCAGAATCCGCATCATGCTTGTCTGAGGGATTCCCATCTGTCCCTCCATTTCACGAATAATTACACGAGGGTTTATTGCAGTGGCTGTCAGAACAGCTACCTCTGCTGCTTCATGTGTTCTTCCTCTGCTCCAAACACACATTCAAGGCAACAGCTGCCCTGTTGCACGAATTCTTCTAACAATGTTCATGAAGGTAGGGTGGGTCAGTGTGTGCCAGTTTGGTGACATTCTCCATACAATTGATTACGAGCAACATGAGAGTCACACTTGCATCGCGGGAAGTGCAATAGTGGCATTTCTCCAGTGGAGTGGAGTGAATGCTGTTTACCAAGTCATGTGGATTTTTCCTTTTGAATAACACTAGCACCAGACTTTGCACATTGTAATCTTACCCTCCCACACATCACTGTTAAAATTCTGTCTCTGCACAAGTTTCGAAAACTTAGAGAAGTGTAAAATATACAAAAGAAAAACTTTTTACTTATCTTCATTTTCTCTTGTTGTTGTTATTATTGGCCGCAGTTCTTGCATCTAGGGTTCCATTCTTGAGGCTGTAATTTGATTTTTGGGTTCCTGTTGAACTGCATAATTAATGAAATTCTTTCTGTTGCTATGAATATGTTACTATTTTATCCCATTCTTTTATACCACATTGACTTCACAATCTCCATTTTTCATAAAACCATCAATTACATTGCTGTAGACAAAATAAAAAGAAAAAAAAAAATTCTTGCGTGTCCATCAGTGGCATGCCCACTACCACTTACATGTCTGCCTACTTAGTTGAGTGGTAACGTGCTTGCCTCCCGTGCAGTGGGCCCGGGTTTAATTCCCGGACGGGTTGGAGATTTTTGCTGCTCGTGAACTGGGAGTTGTGTTGTCTTCATCATCATTTCATCCTCATCACCGGTGTGCAAGTTGCCCAATGTGGCGTTGACTAAAATAAGATATGCACTCAGCACCCAGACTTCCCCGGATAACAATGCCACACGATTCCCCCCCCCCCCCCCCCCCCCTCCTTCTTATATTCTGCAGTACTTACACAGTATTCCAAAACAAAAGAGTTTACAAGCTTTCTTGACAAAAGAAGAATCTTCAAAAAGCCACATCATTATTTTATAAATGAGTCCATAAATAAATTTAATAATTAATATCAGATTGTGCAATTAATAATATGAATTTTAAATAAGCAAAATATTTTATAATTTCAAATATATCTAAAAGAAGAGTAATTTTAACTGTACATTCAGAGTACTAACAAATTAATTCATTTTTATACATTTTAGCCTGAAATATAATAAATCACATTCAAAATCATATGAAATTCGTTTAGTGAAACAGCTTAGATAATTTTAATCTATACAAGTTACATGTTATCAACTATATAGCCCTCACAAAATTTGGAAACAATATGATTACAAGATTTTGTGACAGATTTGCCAAACAGTGTACAAAATGATGCCCAGGATATGATGTAGATGTATAGAAGAATCTGATATATAACATATTACAGGAAACATAAGAAAAATATCTACTATACAAGCCATATCAGGATATGGCATTCAGATTTTCAGATCTGTGGAAATACTGTCACAAGACAAATAATACAAAGTCGAAACTACAACGTTACATAATTAAACTATAGAAACAATTACAGAGACAAGGTAAATTACTAGAATTACAAATTTTAAGTTTAATCCATGCAATAAAATCTTCAAAAGGGAAGAGAAAAAAAAAATCTGAGCGTAAGTATACAATGAGTGAACGGACTTGAAAAACTCACGATGACAGGTACACACCAGAAGAATATACTTGATCATAAGTAGGAATATAGTACAAAATCAACCAGCCACTTAAACCAGAGTATTTGAGGATATGTTGATTCATGAAGGAACAAAATAATGGCAAAATACCAGGTCCTAAGTTTACGACCCAGGGATTGACCCATGAATCTAAACCACACCGGGTACAAACCAGCAAAAAAATCTTATGGCACAATAAAATGGATAAAGTTCATAATCATGTCAATAAGTTCAATTCAATTCAAGGAGTAATGGTGAGAAGCATCTAGCCCCAATCAATGGTTGTACGCATATACACAGAGAGTCGTGATGATCAGGGGTACCCAAAACACAGAACTAAGCATGAGTCTGTCCACAATTCAATATCCAATCAGATACAATACTCGGGATCAATACAGGTAAGCAGAGTCATAGTTTTGAATGATGACATAGTCCAGTAGCTTGAGGACCAAAATCAGTGTATAAAAGCAGATATACATCTTGATATATTGTCCATACTAGTAAATATGTTCCGCACTATTTGCTACTTGTCCATACAAACTAAACTACATACATAAAAGCCTAGAAAACTCATTTACAAATGATAAAAAAAATACATACTGATTTAAAGTTACATAATGTATGGGAAAGTCAATCCCCCTACTTTAAAAAAAAAAAAAAAAAAAAAAAAAAAAACATGCATTTATGCTGAATAACAGTCTTTGGCAGTCTTGGCTAACAATTCACAAATATCAGTCACAACACAGGTCCAGTTGACAGATGCTCAAGTACGTTACCCAGCACCTACGATCTCTTGCAAAATGACTGGTACAACAGGGTACAGCTATACAGCAGTGTGGAGAGTGGACCCGCACACATCTTTCAGTTTTCTCCTTAGAGTTCTCATCACATGCTCCAACGGATAGGTACTTTCCTGTCTTTCATTCACATCAAATCCTGGAACATTGTTTTGTGTACTAAATATGCTGTTTAATACCTTCTTTACTCGGGTGGTAAAGGATAGCAGCTCACTGATAGATAACTTCTTTATAGACCAAGATAAGTTTAACCAGATAAATGCTCAGCCTGTTGAGAATGGTCTTTCTGATCATGATGCACAGCTAGTTACAATATATGACATAGCTCCATTCAGCAATACTAAACAGTCCTCCAAAGTAGTACGTTCAGTCAACGATTTAACAATTGCAAATTTCAGGGAAAGCCTACAGCAGTTAGACTGGGATGAGGTGTACCGTGAACCTGATGCCAATTTAAAATATAATTTATTTCATGACATTTTTGTAAATGCATTTGAAAACTGCTTCCCCAAGAAAATAGTTAAATATACTTGTAAGAGACCTTGTAACAAACCATGGCTTACTAAGGGTATAAAAATATCTTGTTACCGGAAAAGGGAAATATATCTGACAGCAAGAAAGAGTAGTGACCCAGAAACTATCAAACATTATAAAAACTACTGTGCTATATTAAGAAAAGTTATTAAAAAATCCAGAAGTATGTGTATCATGTCTGAAATCAGCAACTCTGATAATAAAATTAAAACAATTTGGAATATTATTAAAAGAGGAACAGGTCAACCAAGAGCACAGGAAGACAGTATTACCATCAAATTGAATGAAAACTTTACGAACAAAAAGTCAGAAGTTGAAAATATTTTTAATAATCATTTTCTAAATGTTGTGGATATAGCAGGATCCAGGTGTTCATTAGAAGATGCTAGGCAGTTAATGGAAGAGGCCATACCTATGCAATTTGATACTATTGAAATCTCACCCACTTCTCCCTCTGAAATTAGGAAAATAATAAGCTTGCTTAAAAGCAAAAACTCACATGGAATTGATGGCATTTCCAGCGAAATACTAAAAGTTTGTTCTCAACGGATAAGTAAGATTCTCAGCCACCTGTGTAATAGCTCTCTGGAACAGGGCATTTTCCCTGATAGACTGAAATATGCTATTGTTATACCTTTGCATAAAAAAGGGGATAGATCTGATGTCAACAATTACCGTCCAATCTCCCTTCTAACAGCTTTATCCAAAATTTTTGAGAAAGTAATGTATTCAAGAGTAGCTTCACATATCTGAAAAAATGAAGTACTAACAAAATGTCAGTTTGGTTTCCAGAAAGGTTATTCAACAGAAAATGCCATATATGCTTTCACCAATCAAATTTTGAATGATCTGAATAACCGAACACCACCCATTGGGATTTTTTGTGATCTCTCAAAGGCTTTTGGTTGTGTAAATCATGAAATTCTGCTAGACAAGTTTAAGTATTGTGGCATGGGTGGGACAGTGCACAAATGGTTTAATTCGTACCTAACTGGAAGAGTGCAGAAAGTTGAAATAAGTAGTTCTCATAATATGCAAAGATCAGCACATTCCTCAAACTGGGGAACTATCAAGAATCGCGTTCCACAAGGGTCAGTCTTGGGTCCTTTGTTGTTCTTAACATATATTAATGACTTGCCATTCTATATTCATGAAGAGGCAAAGTTAGTTCTCTTTGCTGATGATACAAGTATAGTAATCACACCTGACAAACAAGAATTAACTGATGAAATTGTCAATAATGTCTTTCAGAAAATTACTAAGTGGTTCCTTGTAAACGGACTCTCACTGAATTTTGATAAGACACAGTACATACAGTTCCGTACAGTAAATGGTATGACGCCATTAATAAATATAGACCTTAATCAGAAGCATATAGCTAAGGTAGAATATTCAAAATTTTTAGGTGTGTGCATTGATGAGAGATTAAATTGGAAGAAACACATTGATGATCTGCTGAAACATTTGAGTTCAGCTACTTATGCAATAAGGGTCATTGCAAATTCTGGTGATAAATATCTTAGTAAATTAGCTTACTATGCCTATTTTCACTCATTGCTTGCATATGGCATCATATTTTGGGGTAATTCATCACTGAGGAATAAAGTATTTATTGCACAAAAGCGTGTAATCAGAATAATAGCTGAAGTCCACCCAAGATCATCCTGCAGACACTTATTAAGGATCTAGGGATATTCACAGTAGCTTCTCAGTATATATACTCTCTTATGAAATTTGTTATTAACAACCAAACTCAATTCAAAAGTAATAGCAGTGTGCATAACTACAATACTAGGAGAAAGGATGATCTTCACTATTCAAGATTAAATCTAACTTTGACACAGAAAGGGGTGAATTATACTGGCACTAAAGTCTTTGGTCACTTACCAAATAGTATCAAAAGTCTGACAGATAACCAACAAGTATTTAAGAAGAAATTAAAAGAATTTCTGAATGACAACTCCTTCTACTCCATAGAGGAATTTTTAGATATAAATTAAGAAAAAAGAAAAAAAAAACAAAAATTTATTAAAAAAATAAAAAAAATAAAAAATAAATAAGTTGTTATATTAACTTAATTATGTTGTTAAATTAACTTAATTATGTCATGTATTGGAAAATTTGACTCGTTCCACATCATTACGAAATATCGTATTCATGATCCATGGAACTAGTATTAATCTAATCTACTCTCCTTAGTTATTTTTCAAAGTCAGATTTATGTCAGGTGAAATTGAAGTGTTCAAACATGAAACATCATTAAACAGAGTTAAATGCAATAAAAAATGGACTAATAAGGTATTACACACAGATATGCTCAGATACTATTCCATTCTTTTACGTACAAATTATGAATATTTCAAAACTATAAAAAGATTTACTCATTTAGTCTCATGGCATATATGTATCAAATTCTAAAGCACAAATCTATTATAGAACACAACTATATAGTGTATCAGTACCAGAGAAGGAAAGTTGTTACTCACCATATAGCGGAGATGCTGAGTCGCAATAGGCACAATAAAAAGATTCGCACGATTAAAGCTTTTGGCCATTAAGGCCTTTGTCAGCAGTACACATACACAGACTGGGTGGGGGTAAGGAGGAGGCTGGGGCGGGGAGGGGGAGGGATAGTATGGTGGGAGTGGCGGACAGTCAAGTGTTGCAGTTTAGACGGAGGGCAGGAGAGAAGGTGTGGAGGGGGGAGGGTGTAAGTAGCGGAAAGGAGAGAAATAAAAGAAATTAAGACTGGATGTGGTGGTGAAATGATGGCTGTGTAGTGCTGGAATGGGAATAGTGTATCATAATTATAACTCAGTCAATAGATAAGACAACAACTTTAGAAATCACATCATCTTACATACAAAATGCCAGACAAACAAAACACAATTACATAGTTTTATGAATCTACAAATAGATTTAAGCCCAGTTAATGGATAAGGCAGAACTCTAGAAATCCCATCATCCTACATACTAAATTCATGATAATGGAAAAAGAACAAACAAATAAAAATTAAATACTTATGGACCCTGTCTCTATGCTTTCAGTTCAGTGGTATTGCATAACCAAACAACTTCTTAAATTTAGGATACACAAGCCTGTAGGCATTAGGATGTGGATTTTCAACAATTTTGAATGGTCCAATATAAATATCGAAAAATTTCTCCATCTCAGATGTCAACACCTAAGATTTCTCTTTGGCTTTCACCAACACAAGATCTCCTACCCCAAACTTAGAAAATCTACCTTTACCATCATGTCTCCGCTTCCCCCCCCCCCCCCTCCCCCCCCACCCCCGCCCCCCAAGAGGCTCTTCTCTCTCTTGCACTGACAGAGTTTTACATGGTGGAAACTCAACATTTTCAGAAATGAAGTTAGCTGGTCTGCAATTAAAAATGATTTCAAATGGCGAAAAACCTATTTAAGAATGTTCTATGCTGCTCATAATATCCTCAAAATCACTGACATAATCTATCCAACTGGTATGATTCTTACTACAATACGTTCTAAACAATCTTCCAATTTCTCTCATACATCTTTCTGTGGGTTCACTTGAAGGATGGTACACCGAGTTTAGAATATGTATTATTTTTGCATCATCAACAAAATCTTTCCAAGCTTGTGATGTAATTTGAGAATCATTATCAGATAACTGTTTTAGGAATACCCACCTGATGAAAATATGTGTTTTCAAACTTGGAGATGATTTGCTTACTGGTAGGAGGAAACAACTTTATGAACTTCAAAAACACATCAACCATCACAAAAATGTAACAAAATCCATTCTTAAACTTCGGTAAAGGTCCATAAATATCCACAGACATGATATCAAGGTTGCTATTAGGCAGTATGTTTTGCATTTGGCCTCTGCTTCTGTGGTTACTTACCTCCTCTCTTTGACATCTGTCACAGCTGACAGTCTTCTTCTTGACTCTCCTTGTTATGAAAATAGATATTTTTCTGAACCTTTTGTGTGCATTTGGTTGATCCACAATGACCAAAATTCTCATGTGTATAAATAATTAAAGGATAAATACATTGTTCCGGGCAACATAGTTTGCAATCCTCTGAGTAAGTCTTATGTCTCCTGAATAAAATACCCGTGTATACCTTATAATATTGTTTCATTTTTTTCTTCTTCTTTCATACCCAACATGCTCTTAACCAATTTCCAATTTTGATCATGATTTTGATACCTGCGGATGTCTTTGCAAATTTTCAAGATATCTTTTTCCTCTTTCACAGCTTTCAAGTACATAATTTTAAAATCTTTTTCTCCTTCTCCAAAGTTGTTAGATGATTCACTTCCTAAAGGTAGCCTAGACAAAGCATCAGCAACTATATTGTCTGTGCCCTTAGTGTATCTGATTTCATAAGTGAGCTGCTGTAAAAACAAGGCACAACGAGTAATTCTGTTATGGTACAGTTTACACACCTGAAGATGACATGATGGTTTATCAGTATAGATGATAAATTTGTGACCTAGTAAATTCTTAAATTTGTTGAATGCCCAATGTACACCTAAAAGATCTTTCTCACTTACAGTGTATGTCTTTTCATGTTACTGAAATACTCTACTAGCAAACACAAGAGATCTATGTTCAACACCACCATCAACTTCAACCTCCTGAAATAAATGAGCACCCAATCCAACATCACTACTGTCTGTCATAATACAAAAAGGAAGAGATAAATCTGTCTGAACAATATCTGTGTTAATGCGTCAGGATTGGCCTGGAGGGGAAAACAGTAGGCACCCGTTGAGGTGAAAAATCAAACATATTTTTAACTGCATGAAAGTTTAATGCCATAAAAAGGAAAGGTAGGCCTAGAGAAGCTGCCAATACCGAATGGGTTGCCTCCCAAGAGAGCAGGAGAGGAGAACATCTGGTCGGGTCGGAAGCTGCCAACAGAAGAGACCGGACGATGTGTCCGTTCCCAGCAGCTGGCCGCAGTCCCACCCCCACTTGACCACCTCCGAGCCTTTCTATTGGTCGGACAAGTCAAAGATGCACAGTTCGGTAGCGTTACCTCATCAGCAACACGTGAATTTAGCTGCTGACGGTTCAACACGTGGGTTTCAAAGTGGTTATGACCAGTTCCGGGCAACGTGACTGAGACGCTGCAACTAGCTGCCAGGCGAAGGCACTGACGAACGTAGAGTGAAAAATAAAAATCAGATTTTTATACTAATAAATCCATTCGTTATCGGTCCCCACTGTACACCCTTCTCCCCCCTGCTGAAGTGAAGCATGGGGGAGGGAGGTGGTAAATTGACAATTACTGTGGGGCTCCTTCGAAGGATGGCCTTACATAATTTAGACAATACACTTCGATTTCTTTCCTTTTTTTAATTTGCTTTCGTTTAAGAAAGTGTGACAATGTTTGCGTCGGCCGACGAAGACTCGCACGACAGAATTTGGTCGACGGCGGACGGTGCGGCGGTGGTGTGAGACGTGGCGAGTGGTGGTGTCAGGTTCGGTGGTCAGCTGTTTGTGCTAGCAGCGGCGAAGGTCACTGGCCACGGTGGAGAGCGGCGTGCTGTGACGCACTACAACTTCTGCCGGAGAGTATATGTGGGGGGTTCCGAAAGGAGCGATGCACAGATCACGAGGGGGGGAAGAGGGTTGACACTTTTGAATCACTTCCCACACATACTTTGTTGCTTACCCCTAAAGGAGGGCCGTGCCTTTTCTTTTGGGTGTATTTTACTTATGTACTATTCCTTTCTATTCACAACTACAGTATGGGGGCAGCAAGGAACACTCTTGTTCCCATTTCACAACTTAGGCACGGTATTCCCCAGGAGGTTGCTGTTCAGGGACAGCAGGAGGGGGTGACCGTAGTCACGCAAACAGCCCGTAGGTATAAACCAATTAGGATAATTATTAGAGGGGTACATACAGAACTAGAAATAACTATACGACTGAGATACTGGTGGTGGTGCCAATCCGTGATGTGCGTGGTGGAATGGTCTAGCGTAATATGCCCTAACTCTTTGTTTACCAGGTCAGTTAAGGTCTGGACCAGCTGGGAATGTGACTGACTGGGGAGGAATGGCCAGCTGTCAGGCAACGGTAGTAAAATCAGTTTCTCTGGTAAATACCACAGGAGAGGAAGGAGTTGCACATTTTAGGTGTAAGATAAGCGTGCAAACACTTCCTCGGTGGGGGTAGTATGTCACAGTGAGAGCTATTAAATAGTAAATCACTACCGTCGACTAACATACGCTCGGGCCGGGTTGCTCGAAAGTATTTGTAGCCTACGATAGTGGCTGTTACTGGGTGGGGGTATGGTGTATAAAATACTGTTGCCTACAGCTACGAACTAATCCCGTTAGCTGCAGCTAGTAGTTATTTTATGGAAGGGAAAAATTACAGTGGATGAAAAAGTACTGAGTAATTACCTGAGGTTGTAGTGGAGGGTGAAATGGCGATGGTTAACAGACTTGTGTGCACTGTGTCACTCGACTATGACTTATAAATCGTATGAAAATTAGACTTAATTACGGCAGACGAGACAAAGAGTAGGGAGAGAATTGGTAGCGTTTGGGGGCGTGACTGGCTTATTGCAAGGTGACAGCTGTGCCAGTCCAGGTGTTCGCACCGTGCTCTGCTTACAGTAAGCGTTCACTGATAACATAACGTGCAATTTAAAGGACTCCAAAACTTTGCATCGACTGGAAACTCGCTGCACGGTAAAATGAATCGTGGCTAATGGTTCTGCTCTGACCTCTGGGGTGGCAGCATAAAACAGACTGTTTAACATCACTTACCACAACACACACAGGAACTCTTGCTTGTTCAGTAATAACCTGAATAAAATGACGTATTACATATCCTCGTATCAACAAAACTTTGCTGTCCTCTGGGGGATAACAGCCAGAAGTCATTTATCCTTTGTTATCAACTTACATGGGTAGAACAGATCAATTCTCTTTCATAACTTCATGCACTGAGTTAACCAGTCAAGGAACTTATTAAAAAAAAAAGGCACAGACAGAAAAAGAATAAATGGTCGGGAAAGGTTCCAAAGAACTGCAGGGGTATCAGTTAGTAGCAACGGGTTGGTGAGGGAATGAGGAGGGTATGGTCATGCTGAAAAGAGGCTTACTCGTCATCTTGATCAGCACGAGTGCAAAAATGCGGGATTGCATTAATCAATGCCTGCAATTGATTTGTAGGTGGAATTTGTGGTATTTTGTGGTTTCATAAGTGATTTGCTGAATCAGCAGCTTTAGTTATGGATGTTGGAGCTTAGGAAGAAAAGGGATTTGACCAATGGGAAAAATCATGTTGCATTTAATGCAGGATTTTTTCTGGGTATAATCTTGGACAGCTGTCCGCGATCGCGATGCCGAGGTAGCCTGACGTATAGACCATTTATGCTGAGTGGCCCACCTGCAGCAAACCAGAAGGGTGTTTACCTTGAAGAATAAGGACCGGGGTATGATCGGGAACAAGTTCAGGTAACAGGTTTCAGAATAAGAATGATTAAGCGGTGATATATCCACTAGCCACAGGGTTTTTCTTCCCCCTCCATCTGGGGGAACAACAACAACAACAACATATGATATAGCAAGGGCATTGCTATGCAGCAAAATGATTATGAAATGCTTAAACCCAACATAAAACCATAAGGGGAGAAAAATGCAAGTTATTTGGTACCAATTATTAATCAGCTATCAACCGGTAATGCATAGTGGGTCGGACATCGCTAAACACCTCTAATCATACAAAAGGTGCCTAACACTGAGTGGTAAAACAATTTATCAAACTTGGTACTTGATGAGGCTGGTAGCGTTATGAAACTGGCAAGAGGCAGAAACAGACAGAAGCAGGTGTCAAGTTAGTGCTGATATTGTAGAGCAGCAGTGCGGCATGTGGAGCGCTGAGATAGCGGAACAGCTGTGCAGTGCATGTAATGCTGAGATAGCTGGGCAGCGGCACATGTCCTGAATGAGCGACACCTTGATGCATTGGAACAAACCATTTACAAAACACAGTCCACGTAAATTAGTAACATTAGAATGGATTTAGTGATGGTTGTGATGAATATTCCAAATCCTTTCGAGAATGAATCGATACATATGAGTTGAATGGGCCGTGATGGGCACATAATGGTGAAGCCATTTATGAATTTGGGAAAGGAACAGGTAGTCGATTATTAAGGTGCATCAACTAGACGGGAGATGGTAGGGTGGTACTATACTTCGAGGGAGGCTCGGAAATGCAAAGCGACACCAAACTAAATGGCGGTGCACATAAAACATCCCATAATGGCGTGCTTCGTTATTGCGATGCTTTTCCATTTCATGTTCCATCAGCTGGAGGTCGCTTGCTTCTAAATTCCCCTCAGAGTTGTAGCTTCCCTTACTTTAGGGCCTACCACACTTTCAAAATCCTGATCCTCGGGCTCATCAAAACCTATATTATCATCAAACACCTAGTACTCACCTTGGTTCACAATGTTTTACAAATAGTTACAACTTTTCCCACAGTTTAAGATACAGAAATTAGTTGTCATATGAGTATTACTTTTAGGTTCCAAAATAAACAATTCCTTATCACTCCATCCAAAACAATCCTCAACTTTCACTATCCAATCCATTGTTGTTGTTGTTGTTGTGGTCTTCAGTCCTCAGACTGGTTTTATGCAGCTCTCCATGCTACTCTATCCTGTGCAAGCTTCTTCATCTCCCAGTACTTACTGCAATCTACAGCCTTCCCAATCTGCTTAGTGTTTTCATCTCTTGGTCTCCCTCTATGATTTTTACCCTCCACACTGCCCTCCAATCCATACTCAGAATTATATTTTCTTCCAACACTAAGCATCTTTGTTCAAAGGTCTTGTCTTCTATACTAAAAGTTAAAAGTACCTGAGATTTTACTGCAGTCTAATGCACTGCTTCCCGAGCAGGAAGGTGTGTCAGTCCCTGGCACGAATCTGCCCAGAGGATCAGTGTCGATGTCCGGTGTGCCGGTCAGTCTGTGGATGGTTTTTAAGGTGGTTTTCCATCTGCCTTGGCGAATGTGGGTCGGTTCCACTTATTCCGCCTCAGTTACACTATGTCGGCGATTGCTATGCAAACCCTGTCTCCACGTACGCGTACATCATCATTACTGTACTACACAAACATTAGGGTTACACTTGTCTGGAATGAAACATTCCCAGGGGGGTCTGCTGGGGGCGGAACTGAGAAATAACCCTGGGTTCGGTGTGGGGCAGTGGTGGGGTGAGTGGACTGCTGTAGCCTGTTGTGGGGTTGTGAACCACTGAGGGCTACGAAGGGGGGTGAAGCCTCTCCATAGTTTCTAGGTCCTCAGTTGAATGATTACATACATAGATATATACATACCTGAGATTTTACCAGTTTGCTTTGCTTACTTGTAGCTCCTCTTGTCTTTACACCTACCACAGGCATTTCCACAAAATTCTTACTATTTTTATCTTGTCTCTAAATTGTTCAGATGTACCACGAATCGGATGACATGTGTTAGTCAAACAGTTTTTGTCCTACTGATCAATCTTACATCCAAAATCTGAATCATCATCTTTGTTATTGGACACTTCATGTAAGAGGTCACTTTCAGTTTCATCAAATGCTACATCTGGACTGTTGGAGGGTTTTATCAACTCTACTGTTATCATAGCTTTACTTTGGTTACACATATTGTCAGGTAAAGATTGAACACACTGATTGGATTCCATAACACTGGTAACATCACTTACTACAGAAGAAACAAAAAAATATATTGCTGTCAAAATTATATTTCCTACTTAGATCTTCTCTTACTTCATTCCACCAATTTGGATACAAATTTTGACTAATGACAGCTTAATTACTCCAGAATGCACGTTTATCTATGTTATCATCAATCTGGTCCCAAACAAATTTCAAAAAAATTTCACCTTTATTCTTTAGGCTTTTAGATAACTCACCTTTACTGTTTGGATCATTACTCTGCATGACATTAATGAAAAACTGCTTTGACTGGACTGGTATTCTGCGACTCTCACTTACATCGTTACAGACTCAGTAGGCATAAATACTACGTATAAATGGACAAGTGAAAAGTTTGAGAACAAAAGACGTCATAATATTAGAGGTGTAGCTGAAAATTAATTTCTCATAATTGGCGATTCCATGTTGAAAAATGTTTAAATGCCAGCCTGTGAAGTTGATGTCTGCCCAGGAATTAGGTCCCATCAGCTCAGTAACTATTTCAAAATTATTACAAATTCAAGAGAAAATATTGAAATAGAAGCGAACAAAAATTACAAAGCTTCTCTTCATCCATGTGGGAACAAATTCCCTCTGAGGATGCAGTGAAGAGGAAATTATTAATGAATCAAAAAATATAATCCGATCAGCCAGAAAAATTTACCCTGCTTCCAAGATAGTGATCAGCGGAATCATAAACAGGAGGTTGGTGAGTGACGATTATATCAATCGAATCAATTGCAGAATTAATGAGTATTGTGACAGACTAGGTGCAATATTTATAAACTCAAATAAGTTTTTGGGCAAGGAATGTCTAGCCAAGGATGGACTGTATCTAAACAGACTAGGATCGATGACCTTCAGCAAAATGTTTATGGATGTTTGTAAAATCATTAAAACTAAGGAAAACTAATATTTACTGGAAGGGGTGTAAAAGAAAAATGCCTGTTAACTGAAAAGAAATCTGCTAAAAGGTGTCTACGAAACTGTACACTTAATAAAATTAAAACAAGCAAAAGTTCTCATTTGATGCACTGGAATATAAATGGCTAATGTTCTAAATCTTCCAGCAGGCTAAGCTACAAACTCGATGAGTTACAAATTCTTCTCTCAGAATGTAAAAACATAAAAATTATTTGTTTAAATGAACTCTGGCTTAGCTCTAATACAATAAATATTTTTAAATAAAATTGAAAGCTTCAATGTTGCAACCACCTATTGCAGGAAGAAGAAATCTCACAGAGGTTGCTGCGTGCTCCTGGACTCTTGTGTAAGCTATGAAGTGGAAAAAGATTTTAATTGTTTAAATGAAGATTGCATATTCAAAAGTTGTGTACAGCTTAAAGACATCAATATGTTGATCATTTCAATTTATAGAATTCTGGAAAGGGCTTTAGTCGTACCATTCCTCTCTAAATTCCAGGGCTTGCTAGATAAACTAAAGAAAGAAAAGAAAAAAAATTGTAATACCAGCAGATTTTAATATAAACACTGCAAATGACAATAAAGAATCAACAACATTTATTGATTCAATTAAAAAATCTGGATTTAAACTAAATTTTTCAGAGTTCACCAGAGAAAATATTCACTCAGCAACATGCATTAACAACATTGTAACGAGTTACTACTTTGATAATGTACATAAATTCTGTCTAGACTTAGAACTTTCTGATCACTCAGCCTTACTTTTCTCACTGCCAAAAACTGAAACATAATATAAGAAAAACATATATCAAAAGAAGTTTCAGTAAAACAAATACTGAAATATTCTATGAGAAACTAAGTAAAGTGGTGTTTTGGGGATGGTGATTCAACATATGATAACTTTAGTACATTCTTAAACAATTTTCTTGAAGTATTTAATGAAGCTTTCCCACCAAGATCATGTTGTTGTTGGTGTGGTCTTCAGTCCTGAGACTGGTTTGATGCAGCTCTTCATGCTACTCTATCCTGTGCAAGCTGCTTCATCTCCCAGTACTTACTGCAACCTACATCCTTCTGAATTTGCTTAGTGTATTCATTTCTTGGTCTCCCTCTATGATTTTTACCCTCCATGCTGCCCTCCAGTACTATATTGGTGATCCCTTGGTGCCTCAGAACATGTCCTACCAACCAATCTCTTCTTCTAGTCAAGTTGTCCCACAAACTCTTCCCCAATTCTATTCAATACCTCCTCATTAGTTATGTGATCTACCCATCTAATCTTCAGCATTCTTCTGTAGCACCACATTTCAAAACCTTCTATTCTCTTCATGTCTAAACTATTTATCATCCCTGTTTCACTTACATACATGGCTGCACTCCATACAAATACTTTGAGAAACGACTTCCTGACACTTAAATCAATACTCGATGTTAACAAATTTCTCTTTTTCAGAAACGCTTTCCTTGCCATTGCCCGTCTACATTTTATATCCTCTCTACTTCGGCCATCATCAGTTATTTTGCTCCCCAAATAGCAAAACTCCTTTACTACTTTAAGTGTCTCATTTCCTAATCTAATTTCCTCAGCATCGCCTAATTTAATTTGACTACATTCCATTATCCTCATTTTGCTTTTGTTGATGTTCATCTTATACCCTTCTTTCAAGACACTGTCCATTCCGTTCAACTGCTCTTCCAAGTCCTTTGCTGTCTCTGACAGAATTACAATGTCATCGGTGAACCTCAAATTTTTTATTTCTTCTCCATGGATTTTAATACCTACTCCGAATTTTTCTTTTGTCTCCTTTACTGCTTGCTCAATATACATATTTAATAACATCGGGGAGAGGCTACAACCCTGTCTCACTCCCTTCCGAACCACTGCTTCCCTTTCATGCC
The DNA here is from genome assembly GCF_023864275.1 of Schistocerca cancellata. Taxonomy (NCBI): domain Eukaryota; kingdom Metazoa; phylum Arthropoda; class Insecta; order Orthoptera; family Acrididae; genus Schistocerca; species Schistocerca cancellata. The sequence goes on along the minus strand of NC_064626.1, from coordinate 1,286,838,592 downwards.
CCTCGACTCTTATAACTGCCATCTGATTTTTGTACATATTGTAAATAGCCTTTTGCCCCCTGTATTTTTCCCCTGCCACCTTTAGAATTTGAAAGAGAGTATTCCAAGATCATATTGCAACAAAACATCAGGTAAGATATGATGGATCACACCAGGAATAAAAATATTGAGTGAGAGGAAAAGGAAGGTACACAATCAACTGAAGTACAACAAAGATCCTGTTTTTGTAAAATATGTTAAAAACTATAAAACTATTTTTAAAAAGTTGTGAAAGCCTTAAAACGAATGGAAAATAACAAATTCATTCTAGGACAGAAAAATAAAACAAGGGCAGTATGGTCTGTAGTTAAGTCTGAATTAGGTGTTCAGAATCATAAACAAGACATTTTAGAAATCAAACTTAAGGAAAACTCAGTTGTAAATCCAGCTCAAATATCTGAGTGCTTCAATGAATACTTCATAAATGAAGCAAAATCTGATTTAGACATTGCAAATTATGAGTAGAAATTATATGGATTCGGGTTAAAAGGCAATACCAGTGAATGTTTCAAAAAATTCAACACAGTCTCAGCAAAATTTGTTGAAAATGTCATACTCTCCTTAAAAGGCAAAAACTCTGCTGGCTGGGATGGGATACCCACCAAAATAATTAAAAAAGTTTACAGCATAATAACTCATCCTCTCTCTCATAATAAACAAATCCTTTGAAGAAGGTTTCTTCCCTGATCTCTTGAAATACGCAGAAGTAAACCATTGTTTAAAAAAATCTTCAAAAGATGATATGGGAAGTTATTGCCCCATCTCTATATGCCCTGTCATATCAAAAATATTTGAAAAAAAATTGCTGCTTTACAGATACAAAGCTTCATCGCACAGAATGATACCATTTCCCATAAGCAATTTGGCTTCCTACAAGGCTAAAACATAGTAGATGTGATAAACGAGTTTATTGAAAAAATTAATTCATCACTAGATAGGAAAGCTAAGGTCACATGAATATTATGTGATCTTACAAAAGCATTCGACTCTGTAAACCATGCCCTGATGCTTTTCAAACTAAACAGGTATAGAATAAGGGATGTTGCTTTGAAATGGTGTGAATCATATCTCTTGGAGAGGAAACACATCAAATGGAGCAAATCACTTCTCCAAGTGGAAAACTGTGTCACAAGGTGTTCCTCAAGGCTCAATCCTTGGACCCATTTTATTCATCTTCTATGTAAATGACTTGCCTCTCAATATAAATACTCATTTAACTTTTTTTTTGCAGATAATACTTCTACCCAAGTGGAAAATGAAAATTCTGACAATATACCACTGAGTGTCATGAATATGTTAAGTAACCTGGAAACATGGTTCAGTCAAAATGGCTTAAGGCTAAACATTTCAAAAACCCACAAGATCAGTTTTAAAACCAAACATTCAAAAACTAAAAAAATCCATGTCACTCACAACAATCAAAAAATGGAAGAACTTGACTCAGTCAGGTTCCTGGGAATAAACTTAGGCAGAACTTTGAGTTGGAATTCTCATATAGAATATCTAGCAAATAAATTAAACAGCCTTGCATTTGCAATGGAAATTTTAGCCTGTGCCACTGAAATGGCCGCCAGGAAAATAGCATATTGTAGCTACTTTGAATCAGTTATTCGATAGGGAATACTTTTTGGGGAAACTCGGGAAAAGTTACACGAATTTTAAAGTTGCAAAAAAGAATCATTTGCAACATGTGCTCTGCACAGCTAAGGGCATCATGTCAACCATTATTTAAAGACCTAAAATATGAACTGTCCCCTCTTTATACATCTTTGAGGTGGTTCTATTCCTACGCTGCAGAGCTGATATATTTAAAAAAAATCATTTTGAATGCTCATATGACACAAGACATAAAGAGAACTTTATGCTTATGTCTCATCGCTTAAAACTGCATGCTCAGACTCCTCAGTATATAGCCATGAAAATTCAAAACACAATAAAAGGGTGTGACATAATGAATATGAAGATAAATATTTTAAAAAGCAAGTTACATGATTTTCTAACTGAATGATGCTACTACTCTGTGAAAGATTTCGTGAAGGATGAAGTGATACTTTGAGCTGGATCCCTAAAATGGAATAAAAATTTATGATAGTTATAGTAGATGTAAATACTGTAAGTCTGACAAATTGCAAGTAAGTAAACTCTCCACAAAGTATTATTGTAAATGTGACAAAATTTTAAATAAGCAAACTGTAACCTTGACATGTCTCCTGTACATCAGACATATGTTCTGAAATTGTGTATGTTATGAGATGAATAAAGCACATTTCACATACATCACTTAACTTACCTGTATCTGCAGATAACTCTGAAACTTCATTATTCGTAAACTCTACAAATACCTGATGCTCATTATTATTATTATTATTATTATTATTATTATCATCATCATCAAGGTTTGTTAAGATGTGTTCATTTCTTAAGTTGATTCTTACAAAACTCCATCTCTGTACCTATAATTGGACCATTCAGAAATTCACTTTTAATTCTCCCTTGGTCAACTCCAGACTAAAATATATTTAAAAACTTTTTTCAAAATTTTGATATGATTCCCAGTAGCTGAAATTTAGATTTACCCATGACAGAGCTTCACCTTCAAGACATCTTCTAACAAATTTAACTTTCGGTCATCACTTATGCCTGACACAAAACTACCTCTACAGTGGTGTAGAAAAGCCACTGGATGTAAACTGTCTGATGGAAAACTTTTGATTGGAATGTTGGACCACACAATACCATTGTTTGAATAAAGATTTTTGTGAATAAAATTTTGCTGAACTACTGATTTTTTTTTGATCTAAAGCATTTACATTAGTTAGCATACTGTTTTCAACATTTAAAATTTTTTGATCCAAACTACTAAAGTTCTGCTCCATTTTTTCCACAATGGTCTTCTGTTCAACTATACATCATTAACATTCTTCATCTGTTTTGATGATTGTGCAATTAACTCATTTTCTAAAACAATAAATTTATTTTCTAAGACAGTGACTTTTCATTCACACTTTCTAATCCCTCTGACAACCCTTTTTCAGTTCCAAAACCTGATTACTAAGTTGGTCTATTTGGTATTGTACTCTGTCCACTTTACCTTTGCTTTCAGTTTTCAGATCATTTAATTGTCCTTATAGTGAAGTAAATTTTTCGGTTAACTGATCATTAACTGCACAAAATTTGCTATTGTTATCTGTTTTTATTCCTATTAACTAATTATGAACTCCACTCGATTTTGCCAAAATCAGCTGAATAATATTGGTTTTCACTGTTTCTTTGCTTTCTGCACTTTAACTTGGTTCAAATCCGTCTAGACTACATCCTACAGCTTTCACTTCATCACCATCGCCCTCATCTCTATTCATTTTCCTAGCGATCACATGATCCCACCAAAAATATTAATTTCACAAATAGTCTGTACTTATCTTTTTTTAAGCCCTTCGTTGTAGTTGTCAAGTCCTCTTTCAATTTGTCCGGTCCGTCGTTGTTGATATCATATGAAATTCTCATCACTGGTCTTCTTTCATTGAGTGATTGGAGTTTCCATAAATATATGAAAACTGGAAATTATACAAAGCACTAAAGTACTGTCCTGTTTTCTTCTGCAACAGACAAGACTTGGTTATCAGTCAACAGATCGCAGCTGACGCCCACACTTGTAATCTTACCCTCCTACACATCACTATTAAAATTCGCTTAGTCTCTTCACTATTTTCAAAAGCTTCAAGAGGCATAAGATACCCAAAAGAAAAACATTTTGCTTATCTTGATTATCTCATTGGTTTTGACTCCAAGTCTTGCGTCTAGGGTACATTCTTGAGGCTGTAATTTTTATAACCTTGTGGGTTCTTTATTCAACTGAATAAATGATGAAGATTTGCCTGTTGCTATGAATATATGTTTATTTTACCCACTCTTTTATATCACACTAACTTTACAATTCCATTTCAGAAAAGCCAATAATTAGATTGTTGTTTACAAACTTAGAAAAATGTCTACTTCTATCAGAGGCATGCCCACAACTCCTACCATTCTGTGGTATTCACAATATTCCAAAGAGTTTACAAAGCAAAAGAGTTTACAAACTTTCAAGACAAAAGAAGAATCTTCAAGTTATATCATTATTTTATAAACGTGTCCAGAAATAAATTAAATAATTAATGTTAGATTGTGCAATTAATAATATGAATTTTAAATATGTCGGATATTTTCATAATTTCCAGTATTTTTAAAATAAGATTAATTTTAACTGTACATACAGAGCATAACAAATTAATTTCTTTTTATTCATTTTAGCCTAAAACATAACACACCATATACAAAATCATATGAAGTTCATTCAGTTAGACAGCTGATACAATGTTCACCTATACAAGAATCGATAGTATACACGGTATCGGTTATTCTATAAAAAGAAAAGGTAATGTTGGAGGAGGGTGACCCATTACAACCTGTGCAATCCACCTGCTTGGCTCTTCCAATTCCAGCCCTGTCACATACTTACCCTACCCCAGCAGAGGCTGGACCACCTGGAAAAGCAGCCACGTCATATACCAGCCAGCTGTCCCCCATGATGAATTGCCACTTCCAAACTGTGGCAAAGAACAAAGTGGACCATCCTGTGGCATAACATGCAGCTGAACATAATATACCTGATTTCAATGGCGGTTTCACAACCTGTGTTATCTGGATCCTGTCCTCCACCACCAGTTTTTCTGGAACTGCGCAAGTAGGATAGATCCTTACAGTACATTCTCTGCTCCCAAAATTATCTTGGCCTCAACTTACGGTAGCCTGCTATCCCCACACCTTCCACCCAACACCTCCTCCCAGTGCGGGCCCTCTTACCCTCATTGCCTGCCACCCTCTGCCAATGCATCCACTGATCTTTTCCCCTTCTCTGCTCCTCTGTTTCTACTCCACGTTTCCCCTCCCATTCAGCCTCCCGATGCTGCATCTGGCAGCCTTGTACTGCTGCCATCTAGCCACTGCATGCTCCACCAGATTGTATCTCCCTCTCCCCCATCAATATCCTGGTATCCCTCCCCTTTCCCTCTCCATTCCGGATTGCTGCTTTTGAGAACTGAATTCTGTCTGGAACGACCAGAGATAATGATCATATGTGCATGAAGTGTGCCTGCTTATGTGAATGTGTGAAAGTTTTCTTTTCTGAAGAAGGCTTTAGCCAACAGCTCAATGTGTAACACTCTTTCTGTTGTGCCTGTCTGCAATTCACTGTCACCTTTACAGTGAATACCATTCTGTCCCTTACATAATACTGTTGATATGCAAACCTGGTGTTATCATTGTTAATAATTGCAAGACAAGTGTTCTGCAATAACAGCATTCAAGGGATGCTTTTAGGCTCTGATCTGCACAAAAATTGATTGTTTCCATGTTTTTTACTTACGTAGGTTAGAGAGAGAGAGAGAGAGAGAGAGAGAGAGAGAGAGAGAGGAGAGAGAGACCGACTGATTGACTGACTGTATTTCATGTTCTGCTGCTTCTCTCTTTGGCTACGACATATTTCTTGCATTTACATAAATGTTCTCTATTTTTTGAGCAGGTACTTACTCTGCACAAAGGAGGAAATGTCTATAGACAATGATATGAGGTCGGCAGTGTACAAAGGAGATGTTGATGTGAGTAGGCAGCACTTACCTTGGTTTTTCACATAACATGCAAACAAACATTACGTTTTTTGCAAGTTGCTCTTAACATTTCTAATATAATTAATGGATTCTGTTTCGAAACCATCAAAAGCTGCAATTGTAGATGGTGATTTTCTTCTTGTGAATGGTTGTAGTCAGTGACTGGACTTCAACTTATGTGCTATATTTGTGTATAAATGTAACATTTTTAAATGTATTAAATGCTTGAAAAAGATAAAATTTTACAATATCATGCAAAGGAAAGTTGCTTCTCAACATGTAGCGGAGATGCTGAGCCACAGATAGGCACAATTAAAGGACTCTCACAATTAAAGCTGTTGGCCATCAAGGCCTTAGTCACACACACAAATGTAACTCACACACACAACTGCAGTTTCAGGCAACTGAAACTGCACTGCTAGCAGCAGCACCAGTGCATGATGGGAGTGGTGACTGGGTGAGGGGAAGGAGGAGGCTGGGGGGGGGGGGGGGGGAGGGGGAGGAATAGTGTGGTGGGGGTGGCATACAGTGAAGTGCTGCAAGTCAGACAGAGGTTCAGGGGAGAGGTGGGGAGGGGGGCAGTAGTGGTAAAGGAGAGAAATAAAAAAGACTAGGCGTGGTGGTGAAATGACGGCTGTGTAGTGCCGGAATGGGAACAGGAAAGGGGCCGGATGAGTGAGGACAGTGACTAACAAAGGTTGAGGCCAAGGGGGTTATGGGCATGTAGGATGTATTACAGGGAAAGTTCCCAACTGTGCGATTCAGAAAAGCTGATGTCGGTGGGAAGGATCCGTATGCCACAGGCTGTGAAGCAGTCATTGAAATGAAGGATATCATGTTTGGCAGCATGTTCAGCAATGGGGTGGTACACCTCTTTCTCGGCCACAGTTTATCATTGTCCTTTCATGTGGACAGACAGCTTGTCGGTTGCCGTGCCTACATAGAATGCAGCACAGCGGTTGCAGCTCAGCTTGTAGACCACACGATCGGTTTCACAGGTAGCCCTGCCTCTGATGAGATAGGTGATGTTAGTGACCAGACTGTAGTAGGTGGTGGTAGGAGGACGTATTGGCCAGGTCTCACATCTAGGTCTATTATAGGCATATGAGCGATGAGGTAAGGGATCGGGAGCAGCGGTTGTGTAAGGATGGACAAGTACATTGTGTAGGTTTGGTGGATGGTGGAATACTATTTTGGGACAGGTGGAAATGATGGGCAGGACATTTCTCATTTCAGGGCACGACAAGAGGTAATCGAAACCCTGGCGGAGAATGTAATTCGGTTGCTGCAGTCCTGGGTGGTACTGAGCTATAAGTGGAATCCTCCTCTGTGGTCAGACAGTGGGAGGTGGTGGGAGACCAGAAAGGTAAGGGACAGGAGATTTATTTTTGTACAAGGTTGGGAGTGAAGGCATCAGTGAGACCCTCAGTAGATTTCGAGAGGGTCTGTTCACCGCTGCAGATGCAAATGCGTACGATGGTGCCGTGAGGGTGCTCATAGCTGTACCCTGGATTTGTTTGTACATAAAGCCTTCAAAGGAGAAATAATTGTGAGTGGATATAGTTAGTCATGGCAACTTGGAAGTAGGTTGTTGTTTTGGAATGAATCAGGTGACGGGAAAGGTAGTTTTTGATAGTGGTAAGGAAACTGTGGAGAGTTGATGGGGAAAAGGTTGCTATTTTTTACGTAAGAGGATAGGTTCTGGGTAATAGGTTGAAGGTGTCGGTCTACGAGAGCAGAGATTCTCTCAGTGGTGGCACAGTAACCTACCACAATGGCGTGTCTGGGTGGTTAAGTTTATGGACTTAAGGAAACGTATAGAAGATAGGAGTGTGGGGAGTGGTAAGGGTTAACAGAGAGAGGTTCTGGGACGTGTAAAGTGCCGGGACATGTGCTTTTATTGGTGCCTCTTACTAGTTCACGTCACAACCGGATGTACCGGTATTGAAATATTTCCTCACCCAGTAGATAGTGCGTAGTGTTCTCGACCTACCTCGCTTTGCTTATTCGACATTGTCTTCCCAGTAGCTGCGTCCATCTCACCTAAATCACACTGAAATTAAGAAGCCGGGATTCTAAATTAAGTTTTCCAAAATAAAAAGTCAAGATCGTATGCATTGTTGAACATTTGTCAACCACAGTGCGATTTATTTGTTATCACTCACACACACAATATTCGTATGACCAGGCCTCTTACACTTAATCGACACATTAGGTAGGTCAAAAACTTCCAGTCTTTAACAAAGTTCACTATTACAATTACCGAAAAATTAACCGACTTGCCGGCACTTTTGCTCCGAGAGAATCTGACCGAGAACTAACTAGAGCTGCACCAGCTCGGACCTTATATAGACGAGCGCTTGAATATTTGACTATTTCTGTTAATATATTATAGTTTATAATTTCCCAGTGTTAAAATGATCCTTTATAACTGGTTTTGAAGTTAACTATTGGGTTTTATTATTTAAATAACACGAGTGAGCTGTATCAATTTAAATACGCGGAACTAACTTGTGCATCCGCCGTGGAAATTCCCGACTTATAACCGTGGCAGCCCTTTTGAACAATAATTTTTACATATTCGAATTTACGTAATTCTTAATTAATGCACTTACAAAGTTGAGACTGGAGTCATTTTATGTAGAAAAATAAAGGTAGCAAAAGTATCAAAACAGATCTCAGAATTATTCGGTAATTTGGTCACAATTGGCACTGAAAGTCATACAGGCTACAGATTTTAAGTCTTAATATCTATTTAACTAACAGACTTTAGGTTAATTTAAACACTTTGCTGGAATCAGTAAAATTTAGGCTTTCTTTTGGATGCAGTCTTATAGCTGAATTTGATCTATTAGCTCACTCGAATTTTATTTAATATGTATTGCACAATATATGTCATTGTCCATAACTGTTAATAGTATGCATTTCCAATAAAACTGATTAGCTCATTACTTTCAGAATAAATATTAGACTGTACTAAAATAATAGATTTTACTAGTGGAATTTTATTTAAACTATTTCTGAATTCTGTACTATGAGGCTGAAGGCCACAGAATCTGTAGTCAGAATCTGAGTAGTGAAAATGAGAAAAAATAAAAGTTCATTGCTTAACTAAGTCACTGAAGGAGTGTAAAACCAAAACAGGATAGCAGTGGGCAACACTGTTTCGTTACAGATGGGCCTAAGTATTTGAGTATTGACTAGAGATCCTGCTGGATTATGGAATGGGGTCACTGTGGCAAGGTTTTTTAGATGGAAGTATCTGACAGCTGGCAGAGTCCTTCCCCAGGTAATACTTGCAGTTAAAAACGACATTATTGGGGCCTCTGTCCACATGTAGGATTATAATATCAGTTTTTAGATGGTGGGCTGTGGTTCTTTTTGCAGATGTAAGGTTAGTTTGCTTGTTGAGGGATTATGGGAATGATACTGAGGCAAGGTTCAAGGTTAATAAATTCTGGAAAGTTAACAGGGGGTGTTTTGGGGGCATTGGGGGTGGATAATGGTTGGATGGAGGAGTGAACCGAGTTAGGCAAGGTGCAATATTCGTCTTTAGTTGAGTCTGATTGGTAGGGTTGGTGGCGAAAAAGTGTTTCCACTGTAGGGACTGGTAGAAGGAGAGAAGGTCTTTAACAAGTCCTGCATGATTGAATTTTGGAGTGGGCAAAAAGTGAGGGCTTTGGAAAGGATTGATATTTCTGTCGGGCTTAGGCTTTTGGAGGAAACATCCACGATGGTGTTGCAGGTCTGTTTAGGTTCCGAATTCTGTGACACGATGGGAGGGAGCTTCGGAGGGTGGGGTAAGCGTAGTAGGTCTGCGAGACAGGGTTTGCCCATAATTACTTCTTATTTGAATGCATTACCTACAAACAAATCTGCGGTATGACTATGGGCACCTGCATGGCACCATCCTATGCCAACCTATTCGTGGGCCATCTAGAGGAATCCTTCCTAAAATCCAGAATCCTTAACACCTCACTTGGTTCAGATTCATTGATGACATCTTTGCTATCTGGATCGAAGGTGAGGACACCCTGTCAACATTCCTCCAGGACCTCAACAACTTATCCCCCATTTGCTTCACTTGGTCCTACTTAATCCATCAAGCCACCTTCCTTCCTAGATGTTGACCTCCACCTCAAAATGGCTACATAAGTACCCCTGTCCATATCAGACCTACTATCCACTGCAATATCTCCAATTCGACAGTTGCCACCTGTTCCATATGAAGAAGTCTCTTCTGTACAGCCTAGGCACCCATGGTCATTGCATCTGCAGCAGTGAGCAGTCCCTCTCGAAATATACCGAGGGTCTCGCTGAAGCCTTCACTGACTGTAATTCTCCTCCCAACCTTGTATAAAAATAAATCTCCCATGCCTTATCTTTCCAATCTCCCACCACCCCCAAGTCCCACTGTCTGACCATAGAGGAGCATTCCCCTCATAACTCACTACCACCCAGGACTGCAGCAACTGAATTACATTCTCTGCTTGTCCACCAAACCTACACAATGTAGTTGTCCATCCTTACACAACCGCTGCTCCCAATCCCTTACCTCTTTGCTCATATCCCTGTAATAGACCTAGATGCAAGACCTGTCCAATACATCCTCCTACCACCACCTACTACAGTCCGGTCACTAACATCACCTGTCCCATCAAAGGCAGGGCTACCTGTGAAACCAGTCATGTGGTCCACAAGCTGAGCTGCAACCGCTGTGTTGCATTCTATGCAGGCATGACAACCAACAAGCTGCCTGTCCGCATGAATGGCCACCGACAAACTGTGGCCAAGAAATAAGTGGATCACCCTGTTGCTAAACGTGCTGCCAAACATGATATCCTTCATTTCAATGACTCCTTCACAGCCTGTGGCATATAGATCCTTCCCACCAATACCAGCTTTTCTGAATTGTGCAGGTGGGAACTTTCCCTGCAAGAAATCCTACATTCCTGTAACCCTCCTGGCCTCAAACTCCATTAGTCATTTTCCTCACCCATCCAGCCCCTTCCCTGCTCCAATTCCAGCACTACAGCTGTCATTCCACCACCACATCCAGTCTTTTTAATTCTCTGCTTTTCCGATACTCCCTCCCCCCCTCCCCTCCCCACCTCTCCCCTGCCCTCTGTCTGACCTGCAGCATTCCACTGTCCACCATCCCAATGATACTATACCTCCCCCTCCCTGCCCCAGCCTCCTCCATACCCCCACCCAGTCGGGACTCCCATCATGCACTCGTGCTGCTGCTTGGAGTGTGGTTTCATTTGCCTGAGACTGCAGTCATGTGTGTGAGTTGCATTTGTGTGTGTGTGTGTGTGTGTGTGTGTGTGTGTGTGTGTGTGTGTGTGTGTTTGTTGGGTCGTGGTTAGAGCCCCAGCTTGATTGTCAGTGTCCTAGAGAATATTACTTCCGTTTGTCGAATCTGGCATTTGTCTTTATTCATCACTGGCCTCAAAAATAAGTCAGAGATGTTCCTCAAGCTCTTGTGGAGAAGTTTGTTTTTTTTTTAAAAAATGCTGAAATGTCATCCAAGTATGGGAAACTGAATTGAAATTTGGGGAGAATATTGTCAATGAAGCATTGCCACATTTTGACTTTTGACTCCATTTTTAAGCTGTGAGACATGAACAAGAATTCATAGAGCTTGGATGGTGTTATTATAGCAGTTTTGCGTATGTCCTCAGTAACAATGGGAATTTTCAAGTGTGCTTTTTTACAGTTTAGAATGCTGAACCTGCAAGTACCTGCCAAGGCATGACTAAAGTCTTGGATATATGGTATGGGGTAATGAACAGGCACTGTATGTGAATTTGGGGTGTGGTAATCACCACATCACCATATAGACTATATGCTATGTCTTTCTTACAAACTAAATGTACAGGTGAAGCCCACAGACTGTCGAATGACCTGAGAATGCCTGCCTGTAGCAATGTATTGATAACAGTTTGGCCATTTGAAGTTTGTCTGGTCCCAGCCTGCATGCTTTATGGTAAACTGGCAGACTAGTGTGACATTAATTTTGTACACTATGTCAAGACTGATGCCTCTCTGTTTATATGTCATGTACATTAGATGGAGAACACAGGAGACATATGTAAGGGGTGCCCACACACCCTGTTAGAAAAGTTCACCATACTGACCTGTACCTTTGGTGAGTCATCCAGTGCAGTCTGCACAGACTGTTCATGTGCAGTTCATTGACATAACCGGTTGGTGCTTTCTTGTTTGCACTAGGAATTTTCAGACAGTGGTGGTGTTCCCTCTTTAACTCTCATATATAATATATTGTAGCATCCAGTTCACTGCTTAATGAATGTGCCCAAGGTTTTAATTCGAAATTATCATTGTGTAGTCTGAGCCTCTCCTTCTTTTCTTTTTCATAACATCATCACTGCTCGTAGCTTGGTCTCCAAAACATGATGGTTACTAAGAAGTTACAGTGGATGTCTTAGGTAGAGTTTGAAGAGGGATGTACTGGAACAGTCCCCTCTGAAACTGCATTTGAATGTGCTGGTGGACTGCCAGTGATACCAGATGCTGTCTGGCCACTTTCAGTTTGCCTAAGGATTGCTAGCATTTGGTCAGGGGAGAGGTGAAATCAATGAAATAAAAAACCCATGGCCAAATCAGTTCACAAATCTCTGTGACCACAAACTACCATGTAAATTTCTGATGCAAACTGAGGTCCGCAGTGTGTGAGATGGTTCCAAACAGCCTGATATTAGTGGCATTTGCTGCATGCAGTTGGATGACGGACATCTTATGTTCTGTTTGTGGCTGTACCCTGGGAATTGTGCTCGCTTTAGAGCCAGTGATATGAGAAAATATTGATTTGTTACTTTGTCTAACACAATCAGTCTACCTCTGTCACTTATAGATGGGGCAGAACTAGTTAGGCCCCACTTGCTTGACCTGTAGAAAACGTTTCTGTCCATTGTGATCCACAGCACCTATTGCAGACAATTTCTTGCATCTGGACGGTTGCCCAGTGTGGAGCAGTTGCATCCCTGATCACTTGTTATGTCAAAACAGATGCTGCTGTTCACTGTGGGGTCACCACTATAGATATTCTGGTGTGGGTGGCTTACAGAATGAAGCTTGAAGCTTGCAAATAAAGTTAACATGACTTTTTTTACTAACAATGGAGCATACAGAAAGTTTGTGTGCACATAATACAGTCATTTACAGTGTACTGAGGTTGGCTTGAGTGAGAAAGATATTCCTCCCTGAGAGAAGGCTAAACTCATATCACTGGCAACGAGTTTTATTTATGTGATATTTTGTGTTGTTGGCAGTCATATTCCCAAAAACTGAATTGGAGACACCTGAAAATAGTTTCTTTATTCTCACTTGCCTTAATTGCATGAAAGAGGGTTATGGTGTTTTTCTATTCCTGCTTACTCTTGTGAATGCTATAACTAGGGAAACTCTGTCAACTTTTGCTAGATAGAATGATAATGTTCTAATATTAAAATATCAAAAGGAAAATTTGGTTAAGAAAATAAATTACAAGGATATAGGTTGCTCATATTTGGAGGGAGCCATCTGTCATTGGTGAATAGGACAATCTTCTGCATTGATATTTTTATTTTATTTCACATTGCTGTCATCATTGCATCTTCGGGAAATCTTAACATCGTGCAGATATGCCACCAATACAATGAGAACAATTTTCTTTTTTATGAAACCACACCACACAGGCTTCTCAAACACATGAAAAAAGAATGCATAAAATATCCATTACACCATCTGTGTGCTCAGGATTGGAAGTGAACATATAGAAAGTGCAGTCACATGTGTTTGAGAAGCCAATGTGATGTGGTTTCCTATGAGCAGAAATTGTTCTCATTGTATTGGTGGCATGTTCACATTTTAATAAGATATTTCAAAGATCAGATGATGAAAGCAAGATTCTGCCAAACTGGTCATTTTGAAGTAAAATAAAAATACCAAGCTATCGTAGCTTCAGAAGATTTTCCTATTCACAAATTACAAGGTGACAGAATGGCTGGCCATTTCTTACCTTCAGGAAGAAACACTTAAAAGTAGAAGACACTATTATTTACTTTTGTAACTCGTATTTTCCTTCCTCGAGGATGTTGGCTTGGGGGAAGGAATGGCAGGTCACTCAGACTCCAGGTTGAGAGGAAACTAGATCTTTGTCTCCTCTCTTCCTCACAACAGGTATATTCCTCTTAGCGTCTGGTCTGAATGAAATGCCCTATTCCCTCCATCCTTTCTTTTTATAGTCTTCCTCAGTGAATCACTGTTTTCTTTTTGAGGAAGGCAGTAACAAATTCTGAAAGCTAGGAGGTGTTTGTATAGCAGTACTTTGGACATTTTGTTATCAACACAAGTACTACTTAACCATTCTTTCCCTTTGTGACAATAACATACTGTATGCACTTATTCAGAGAACTATTTGAATTAATTGCTCAAACAAATAGTATTTATTCTTTCCATTAAATTTTAAGTACTGTAAATGAAGCATTTGATACACAGCAATAACCAATCATTACAAACTATTATGTCATTCTTTTGTGTGTTCTGTTGTAACTATCAGTTTTGTGTGTGCACCACTCCATGCTTTGTGTGTGAAATCTGTGCTTGACTCGGCCACTAGAGGCCACTTGGCCTTCTAATATGAAAGAAGGTGCATGTTCAGTTTGCCAGCAGTACCTGCTCTGGGAACTAATACCTACATAGACTGGAGTACAAGCCAGTTCCACTGGCCACTTGTGTATTGCCTTCCATGTGTGTGCACTGTTAGAGAAATAAATTACAGTGTTCTTGGGTTAGAACACTTTTCTGGGGTAACTGGTTCAAGGCCCTTTTTATTGTGGATTTCACCTTGCATGTACCAGTCGTTGTGTCAGCTCACCCCCTTACAAGAACCCTCAAGTCTTTCGTTCTATCAGATGTGTGAGTCACTTTGTAGGTGTCACTGTAAATGTGCTCAAGCTATTGCTGCTCATGTTGAGTTTTACTGCTGGCAAAAGTGGCCAAAACAGTCATACAAGGCATGGATGGCAGAACTACATGAACTTTTGTTGCAGGGGTCAAGTAAAAGCAAAATTAGATCATCTTGCTGTTATTCTTCCAGTGAATATTCATCATCACTGGTGATAGTCAAATAACCTTCCAGTAAGTTACACATTTGTGGTGATTAAAAAATATCTGTTAATGCACTGTTAATCATTGATACGTATCTTTTGCCACATTGCCACATCCCTTGTCTATCAAGGAATTACAAGCATTTTTAATCAAAGCTGGGTACTACCACAAATTCATACTGATTACTGCTGCTGTAGCACAACTACTACATGCTTGTTACTTAAAGATGTACCTTTCCACTGGTCTCTGGCTTATGACTAGGCATTCCAGTTGTTGACATGTAAACTGCAGTTGGTCACTTGCTAGTCACATTCCAGCTGGACCAGAACCTTGTATTAGCAATGAATGCAACTCAGATGGGCCTTTGCTGGCACAAGGCCCTTGCTCATAAGCGCGCAGACAACTCCCCCCCCCCCCCCCCCCCTCCCGCCACCCCATGAACCGTGGACCATACCATTGATTGGAGGCTTGTGTGTTTCAGCAATACACCATACTGTAGGTGCAACCACAATGGAGGGGTATCTGTTGAGAGGCCAGACAAACATGTGGTTCCTGAAGAGGGGCAGTAGCCTTTTCAGTAGTTGCAGGGGCAACAGTCTGGATGTTTGTCTGATCTGGCATTGTGACATCAACCAAAACGGCCTTGCTGTGCTTCTACCGCACATGGTTCAAAGCAAAGGGAAACTACAGCCACAATTTTTCCCAAGGGCATGCAGATTCGCTGTATGGTTAAATGATGATGGTGTCCTCTTGGATAAAATATTCCAGAGGTAAAATAGTCCCCCATTCAGATTTCCGGGCAGGGACTACTCAGGAGGATGTCATAATCAGGAGAAACAAAAGTGGCTTTCTACTGATAGGAGTGTGGAATGTCAGATCCCTTAATCGGGCAGGTAGGTTGGAAAATTTAAGAAGGGCAACGGATAGGTTAAAGCTAGATATAGTGGGAATTAGTAAAGTTTGGTAGCAGGAGGAACAAGACTTCTGGTCAGGTGAATACAGGGTTATAAATACAAAATCAAATACAGGTAATGCAGGAGTAGATTTAATAACGAATAAAAAAATCTACTATGAACAGCATAGTGAATGGATTATTGTGGCCAAGATGGACATGAAGCCCACCCCTACACAATAGTACAAGTTTATGTGCCAACTAACTCCACAGATGGTGAAGAAATTGGAGAAATGTATGACGAGATAAAATAAATTATGTACACTATGTGGTCAAAAGTATCCAGACACCTGACTCTAAATGACTTACAAGTTTGTGGTACTCTCCATCAGTAATGCTGGAATTCAGTATAGTGTTGGCCCACCCTTAGCCCTGATGATGGCTTCCACTCTCACAGGCACACATTGAATCAGGTGCTGGAAGG
Organism: Schistocerca cancellata; assembly: GCF_023864275.1. Classification (NCBI taxonomy): domain Eukaryota; kingdom Metazoa; phylum Arthropoda; class Insecta; order Orthoptera; family Acrididae; genus Schistocerca; species Schistocerca cancellata. The sequence continues at coordinate 1,286,822,418 of NC_064626.1, read as the reverse complement.
TTTCTCGGGGAATGGCAGCCCATTCTGTGGTATAGTCAATGCCCACGCCATGGCGCCTGCAGCTGCGTGGCCATGGTCTTTACGTCATACAGCCAATGGCCAGCACGCCCTGCTTACTCGCAGCTCTGCACAACTGTACAGCACAGGCGCGGGCCTCACACACTGAATGCCTCCGCACTGTTATCGCAACCTCGGCTGGTGTCCTCCTGAGAGATAGTTACGTGAGGCATTTCCTCCGCCACTCGCCCTATATAGCCACATATGCCGCCACACCTGGCAGTGTCATGTTGGGCTACCTACTTGCTATGTCGACATCGCACCCAGAAACAATGCTACACTGTACTATGACTGTTTACCATACCAGACTTGGACTCTGCAGCCCAGTCGCTGCTCTTGATCAAGCACCAAGTTGTGTTATTATTGTGGAACTGTTGGCAATAAACAGATTTTGGAACTCACACCAATCATTATTTGTTGTTTCTCCAATTACGGATACAACACATTCTTCATAGAGTGTTGCACTGATGAGAGGTATTGATGTCAGTTGGTGAGGCCTGGCATGAAGGATTCAGGTGCACACCAGTCCATTACAGGGATGTTATTGTCGTGTAACCACTCTGCCACAGGCCGTGCATTATGAATATGTGCTTGATCATGTTGAAAGATGCAATCGCCATCCCCCCAATTTCCCTTCAACAGTGGGAAGCAAGAAGGTGCTTATAACATCAATGTAGGCCTGTGCTATGATAGTGCCATGCAAAACAACAAGGGGTGCAAGCCCTCTCCATGAAAAACACGACCACACCATAACACCACTGCCTCTGAATTTGACTGTTGGCACTACACACGCTGGCAGATGACGTTCACCGGGCATTCGCCATACCCAAACCCTGCCATTGGATCGCCAAATTGCGTACTGTGATTCGTCACTCCACACAATGATTTTCCATTGTTCAATCGTCCAATGTTTACGCTCCTTACACCAGGCAAGGCCTTGTTTTGCATGTATCGGCATGGTGTGTGGCTTATGAACAGCTGCTCAACAATGAAATCCAAGTTTTCTCACTTCGCACCTAAATGTCATAGTACTTACAGTGGGTGGATTCTGATGCAGTTTGGATAGATGTCTGGCTATTACACATTACAACCATCTTCAACTGTCGGTGGTCTCTGTCAGTCAACAGACGAGGTCGGCCTGTACGATTTTGTGCTGTATGAGTCCCTTCACATTTCCACTTCACTATCACATCAGAAACAGTGGACCTTGGGATGTTTAGGAGTGTGGAAATCTTGCGTACAGACATATGACACAAGTGACATGTTCAAAGTCTGTGAGTTCCATGGAGTGCCTCATTCTGCTCTCTCACGATGTCTAATCACTACTGAGGTTCCTGATATGGAGTACCTGGCAGCAGGTAGCAGCACAATGCACCTGTTATGAAAATCTTATGTTTTTGTGGGTGTTCAGACACTTTTGATCACATAGTGTAGATAGTTAAGGGGGATTAAAATTTAGTAGTCATGGGGGATGGAATTCAATAGTAGGTACAGGAAGAGAAGGAAAAGAAGCAGGTGAAGATGGACTGGGGGTAAGGAATGAAAGAGGAAGCCACAAGGTAAAATTTTGCATAGAGTATAACTTAATCATAGCTAACATTTAGTTGAAGAATCATGAAAGAAGGTTGTATATGTGGAAGAGGCCTGGAGACACTGGAAGATTTCAGATAGGTTACAAAATGGTAAGACAGAGATTTGGGAACCATGTTTTAAATTGTAAGACATTTCCAGGGGCAGACGTGGACTCTGACCACAATCTTTTGGTTATGAACTGTAGATTAAAACTGAAGAAACTGCAAAAAGGTGGGAATTTAAGGAGATGGAACCTGAACAAACTGAGAGAACCAGAGTTTGTAGCGAGTTTCAGAGAGAGCATTACGGAATGACTGACAAATAGAGGGGAAAGAAGTACAGTAGAAGAAGAATGGGTAGCTTTGAGAGATAAAATAGTGAAGGCTGCAGAGGATCAAGTAGGTAAAGAGGCGAATGCTAGTAGAAATCCTTCAGTAACAGAAAAAGTACTGAATTTAAATCATGAAATGAGAAAGTATAAAAATGCAGTAAATGAAGCAGGAGAAAAGGAATACAAATGTCTCAAAAATGAGATCAACAGGCAGTGCAAAAAGGCTTAGTAAGGATGGCTAGGGGACAAATGTAAGGATGTAGAGGCATATATGCCTAGGGGTAAGAAAGATACTGCCTACAGAAAAATTAAAGTGACATTTGGAGAAAAGAGAACCACTTGTATGAATATCAATAGCTCAGATGGAAAACCAGTCCTAAGCAAAGAAGGGAAAGCAGAAAAGTGGAAAGAGGATATAGAGGGTCTATACTATGGCAATATACTTGAGGGCAATATTATGGAAGTAGAAGAGGACATAGATGAAGATGAAATGGGAGATATGAAAATGTGTGAAGAATTTAACAGAGCACTGAAAGACCTAAGCCTAGAAAAGGTCCTGGGAGCAGACAATGTTCCATTAGGACTACTGACAGGATTGGGAGAGCTACCAAAGACAAAACTCTACCATCTGGTGAACAAGATGTATGAGGCAGTCGAAATTCCCTTGGACTTGAAAAAGAATAAAATAATTCCAATCCCAAAGAAAGCAGGTATAAACAGGCATGAAAATTACTGTACTATCAGTTTAATAAGTCATGGCTGCAAAACTCATCTACTACACAAATTCTTTAAAGACAAATGGAAAAACTGGTAGAAGCTAATCTTGTGGAAGATCAGCTTGGATTCTGTAGAAATGTTGGAACACATGAGACAATACTGACCCTACGACTTCTCATAGAAGATAGGTTAAGAAAAGGCGAACCTACGTTTATAGTATTTGTAGATTTTGAGAAAACTTCTGACAATGTTGACTGGAATACTCTGTTTCAAATTCTAAACATGGCAGGGGTAAAATACAGTGATCAAAAGACTATTTACAGTTTGTACAGAAAGTAGATGGCAGCTATAAGAGTCAAGGGACACAAAGGGGAAGCAGCAGTTGGGAAGGGAGTGAGACAGGGTTGTAGCCTATCCCCGATGTTATTCAATCTGTATATTGAGTAAGCAGTGAAGGAAACAAAATAAAAATTGGGTGTAGGAATTAAAGACCAGGGAGAAGAAATAAAAACCTTGAGGTTTCCTGATGACATTGTGATTTTGTCAGAGGCAGCGAAGGACTTGGAAGAACAGTTGAATGGAATGGACAGTGTCTTGAAAGGAGAGTATAAGATCAACATCAACAAAAGCAAAAAGAGGATAATGGAATGTAGTCAAACTAAATCAGGTGATGCTGAGAGAATTCAATTAGGACATGAGGTACTTAAAGTAGTAGATGAGTTTTGCTATTTGGGAAGCAAAATAACTGATGATGGCCAAAGTAGACAGGATATAAAATGTAGACTGGCTGTGGCAGGGAAAGTGTTTCTGAAGAAGAGAAATTTGTTAACATCAAGTATAGATTTAAGTGTTAGGAAGTCTTTTCTGAAAGTATTTGTTTGGGGTGAGCCATGTGTGGAAGTGAAACATGGATGGTAAACAGTTTAGACAGTAAAAGAATAGAAGCTTTCAAACAGTGAAGCTACAGAAGAATGCTGAAGATTAGATGGGTAGATCATGTAACTAATAAGAAGGTACTGAATAGAATTGGGGGGAAGAGGAATTTGTGGTGCAACCTGACTAAAGGAATGGATCGGTAGGCAGGACATTTTCTGAGGCATCAAGGGATCACCAGTTTAGTATTGGAGGGAAGTCTGGAGGGTAAAAATTGTAGAGGGAGACCAAGAGATGAATACACTAAGCAGATTTAGAAGGATGTAGGTTGCAGTAGTTGCTTGGAGGTGAAGGGGCTTGGATGTGGTAGTGCAGCATGGAGAGCTCCATCAAACCAATCTCTGGACTGAAGACCACAAGAACAACAACAAGTGTGTAGATGAATCTGAATGTCCTTTTGCATATGCCTCTAAATCCTTAAATTCAGCACAACAAAGAAAGAAGTTTTGGTGATTGTGTATGCTCTCAAAAATTTCATGTGTTTCTATGATGGTTGGAACTTTAATAGTAGCAACTATTTATTTACAGCTCGTACAAAATAGATACGTGTTTCAAAGTTTTACTGACCTTCAAAGTAGTTACCAGCATTGTGTCTAACCCGTTGCCAGTGATGTGGAAGTCGTATGATACTCTTAGCAGTGCCAGTTGGTTGGCAGTTCGAGCGGTGCGGTCTATTGCCCGACGAATTTGTAGGAGTTCTGAAGTGAATGCCATGAAGTGTTTCCTTCAGTTTAGAAATTGAGTTGAACTTAAAAATACGAGTGCAGTAGGTGGTATAGCACTTATCAGCCCCATCAGTCAAACAAATCAGTAACAGCTTGCACTGTATGTGCTTGAGCATTGTCCTGCAAAATGATGGTCAGGTCCTGCAGAAAGTGTCATCACTTCTGTCTCTATGCTGTTCATTTTTGCAACACAACCTATGACTAGCTTAGAGACAGAAGTGATGACACTTTCTGCAGGACCTGAACATTATTTTGCAGGACAATGCTCAAGCACGTACAGTGCAAGCTGTTACTGATTTGTTTGACTGATGGGGCTGATAAGTGCTGTACCACCTAGTGCACTCCCCTGACTTAAGCCCTCATAAGTTCAACTCGATTTATAAACTGAAGGAAACACTTCAAGGCATTCACCTCAGAACTGCTACAAATTTGTTGGGCAATAGACCGTGCCGCTCGAACTGTCAACACAACTGGCACTGCTAAGAGTATCCTGCGACTTTGACATTACTGGCAATGGGTTATACAAAATGCTGGTGACTACTCTGAAGGTCAGAAAAACTTTGAAACATGTTTCTATTTTGTATGAGCTGTAAATAAATAGTTGCCACTATTAAAGTTCCAACCCTCGTACATGGGTCCAAGTTCCACCTTATCACACACCAAAACCACTGGCATCTCTTTTTAACTCTTTGGCATCCTTGCCTGACAAAGCCCCACATCACTAACAGTGGTGGGCTCTTTTTCCTATCATGATACAAATATGAGGTACATTTTTGATGTGCGGCATACCGTGCAAATGTTGATGCCTTATCGAATCTGCCAATTCCTCTGGATCCAGAGTTTGATAAAGAGAAACTGTGTTGTTTTCATTTAGGCATGGAAGCTCAAAATGTTGCTGATGGTTGCCCTATTACTAGCAGTAAAATTGCAGCCAAGATAACCACAGAAGTTGTTCCTTATGTGCAACATGGCAGGCCATACGGACTACTGGGCTGTGCTTCTGATCCTTTGAGAAATTATTTTGTGTTTCAAAATCATCTTTCTGTTTGGGATGTAGTGCTGCTTTAACTTGTAACCTCCCCCTCACTTACCGACCTTAATGACAGTGAAAAATGAAACTGCGTGTACCTAATGGGAGTTTTGGAAAAGCAATCGTCACCGAAGTTAACCTGTCGGTAAAGAGGGAGGAAAGGGTTACATCTAAATGAAAGGAAATGTGCTAATGAAACTGGTGGAAATTAATTTTGAAAAGAGGTAAGGTTAATAAAGAAAGTAAATGTGCAGCCGTTACGTTAACAATTAACTAGCGGTAATTAGGTATTTGAGATTTGGGGGAAATCACGGTCGCCAGTCCTAAGGACAATTACTATAGTAACTGAAAAAGAAAGGTTATTACACATATAATTAGCACTAGAAGCGTGGCAACTGAAGGTTGACACGTGTAGTGTGAAAACTGAAAGTTTGTCAGAAGTAATAAATTTCGCTACACCCTGACTTAATTTAGCAAAAGAATTATTAAAACCGGAAAATCGAAAGTTAATTTAGTGACTGAAGTTAATAGTGAGCTTTCTTTCTGAAGCACATCGAAATTCAGTAAAATACGGTTAGTCTTGGACTACCTCAACAATCATTTCAAAAACTACTTGAATCTACGCAATTTAGAAATAAGAGATTTAACTTTGAACTTGAATTAAATGATTCCGAACAATTAACAATAGTAAAATTTAGTACGTACCAAGCTGAGCTGCAGTCACAGGTAAGCTAAAATATGGTAACAAAACTCGCACTCTTAATTTGTGCTTGTGTAAACTAAATAGTGTAGCCAGCTATAAATACTTTAACCGAATTTTGAAATTAAAGCAGTGAAAACAAGTTAGGCTATATTACTTTAATGCTGGCGTTTGAATTTCAACGACACTCGGGTTCATTTCGGAAAAGGAAGGGACTCTGCTTGGTAATGCAATTGGGACAATGAGCAACAAACGTTCATGCTAAGTTGCTGTAATTATAGTGACGAAAATGGAACAGTTTGAAAAGCTGAGGTCTGCCATACAGTTCTAAAACTTTACGTGCGTCCAGTCTTCCTTGTCGGTTGATTGAAGGTTTGAAGCCGTCGGTCGAGGAGGTGGCGACAGTCACTCATTGTCGGCCGTCGCTGTTGCAGAAGCTGGATGTTGGCGCGCCTTCTTCTCGACACGGTCACCAGACGAAACGGGCTCTTGATGTGCGCTAGTTAATGTTTCCCGTCCGCGACACCATGTCAGAAACTATCATCGCAAGTCGATCGCAATTACATGCTGCCAAACCCCGAAAGCGTGGCAACTTGCGGGAGCGTCACACAACACACCTGCTCCACTCGCTACTACAGCCAGACCCCTTCTGCTCAGCCCGCGCTCCACGCGGCAGAGTTAACACTACCAAAGATCCTACACACTTTGATTCTTCACACGACCTATCGACGTAATCGTTCGATAGCAGTCTTCCCTAGGCAAGACCCAGCATAAAAATTCAAATAATATTTACGAAACAACCAATTATACATCGACATAAATGCATAAATATATATATATGTTCAAATTGTGCCCCACATATCTCGAAGTTGACAAAAATCTGTTTTGTGACCGGTTTACTGGCCTTCCCAGTAGCACCGATAATTTTCACTCCTGTTACTGGCATAACTACGATGCCAGGTCTGTCTTTCAGTAACTCAAATATTTTCCCAGATACAGCACTCAATTCTGCACCAGTGTCAATCAACACGTTTAGTTGTAGGTCGTGCATATTAACAGACACTACTATCTGTCTACACTTGTCCTCGACTGTATCTTTATTTTCCCACAGTAAATCCTCGTCTATATCCAGGTCATTCCAGAAAAAACCATCCGGCTTTAATCCTAAATCCGGCTTATCTGGCGGCCTTTTCAGCCTCTGTTCACATACAGTTTTAATTTCAACACGTTTGTCCTGAGGCTTAGTCTGTAGCTTCGCCTCCAATACCGAAACCTTTTCCTGTAACTCGTCAACTAGTGAGTGTTGCTTTGCTATCAATTCATTAATCGTCACCTTCGTTGATTCCACTTTGGTCAGATTAATCTCATCTGCCAATCTACCTGGAGAAATGTGCCCAGTAGTATCTGCAATTACTTCCTCTAGATCTGCGCAACCCACACTGTTATCGTCTGACCGTATAATGTCAGCTCTAACCTCATACACGCTGTAATCTATGTGCTTTTCTACCAATTGCGTCCGGCTATCACTAAAATTTTCGTAATCTTTCTCCTTAATACTCTCGCAATGTTTAAACTGGAAGTTTGCGTCGGATGGGTCGGTTACTTCTACCACTGAAACTTTCGGTAAAGTCTGCCGGTTAGGGCCAGAACTTTCCGTTACTACTTTAACATCTAACTCCTGCAGGACGAAACACGACGAATATTGCTCGTGCTCCCCCTTAACACCAACTATTTCTAGTAAAGTCTGCCGGTTAGGGCCAGAACTTTCTATCATTTCACAAACACTATCTTCCTGCGGAACGAGACGCGGAAAATCCTGCACGCGCTCCCCATAAACACTTCTCCCATACAAACCCCTATAATCTCTTAGTTCGTCGTATAAGCGACCGAACTGCCTTAACCAGACCTCATCCCTCTCTGCATCCCCTCGCTCGATGACGGACGTGTTATCCGACATCTGATCTTCTCTCAACAATTGCGAATCATTCTTAAACTCAATCTCCAGTTCCGCTGTGGGTATTACAGCTGCCACTTTATAATCGATTTCCGGAACACTACTTAAATTGTTCTCACTGACAGTGAATGTACTACCTACTGCCGTGTATACAGCTGATCTACTACTTGTGGGCGCACTCCTTTCTCCTAACACTGGCACACACTCCCGCCGTTGATTATTCCACACGGAATTTTCATAATGACGATACGTGGGTTTTCTCCTGTTATTGGGCCGCCAAAATTTCTCCACGCCCGCTCGGCCCCTCACCGGCGCGGCTAATGGTTTCCCTGTCTCGTCCCAGCAGATACGCTCCCCGGATGCTGCTGAGGCGGCTGATCACACCCTCTGGCGTTATTACTATTCTGTGAAGCCCGTATCACGTTAGTATGATACTGGTTTCTGTCATTCCTGTTATTATTTGCATTGTACCGATTGTTATTACGGTCCGAACCATTATTGTTATTGCTGCGGTATGCATTATTCCCATGGTTATCGTTGTTATGGTTGGGGTGGTACCCGTTGTTGTTACCACGGCCTCTACCACTATCGCGATTACTGCGCCAATTGTCCTCGTCCTCAACTCTTTCCAGGAAATCATTGATTGTCCTGTAATTGCTTCCTACGTAGCGTTTTGTATCATCTGGAAACTTCTTGTAGAGTTCCCAGACTATTTCGGATTCCGTGCGGCGATCACGCAAATATTCCAACTTGCGGATCCAGCCCTCACAAAACTCCCTCATCGAACCGCGCGAATTCGCATCGAAAGGCCTCGATACGACAAATTCGCGCCAGACACTTTGCTGTTTTTGCTCTGACCAGTATTCAGCCAGAAACAAATTTTTAAACTCGTCAAAAGTCAGGTTCGTAATGTTGAGGTTTAAGCCCCAACGCTTGGCATCACCAGCCAGCACATCAATAACCGCATTAATTTTTCTCTCATTAGTCCATGATCTGGGTAAAACTCTTTCACAATTTTTAATGAAATCCGTCGCGTGTATACCGCCTTTTTTCAAGGGGTCGAACCGCTCCTCTTTTGTCAACAATTCCGAACTATGTGCACAGATTGGCACATAGCTCTGTTTTTCGTCAAGTTTCTTTTCTAATTCCGACACTCCCGTAATTACTTGGCAAGTGGTTGTCGCAAGCGTTTCCACTTCCCTCTTTTTCTCTTCGCAGGTATTAGCCTGCTCCCTCACTTTAGTGTCTACTTCGGACACTAAAGCCTTTAAAGTTTCCACCTTCTGTTGATCCTCTTTTTTCACTAATTGAATTTGTTCCGTCACCTTATTCTCGATTATCGGAGCAACTGCTTCTCCTACACTTTTCTCGATTCTGCTAATTTCGGAATCAAAACGAGTATTTATGCTCGCAATTTCCGCCTGAACGCCTATCATTTCCTGTTTAAGATTACCGATTTCGGTATTAATTACAACAATATCTTCTTTGATTTTATCAACTTTTGTATTAACAACCCCAACATTGTTGTTAACAACATTAATAGCTTTGTTCTGATTGTCTAGCTTTCGTTCAATTTTTTCAGACTGAGCTTCTTGCTTGGCAGACTGAGCTTCTTGCTTGGCAGACAGAGCTATAATTTCTGTCAATTGACTCTTGATTTCATTAATCAAAACATTCAATAAATCAGTTAAATTCCCGGAGACTACCGGTTTTACTTCCGTAGCTGGTTCCTCTATATATGTTCCCCCGTATTCATCATCAAGGGGTACAGATTTGATTTTCGCTTCCAATTCCGAAACATTTTCTAAAGTTTGGAATTCCATTTCTGCTCTTTGTTGCGTTTCGGCGGTCGCGTCTTTCATGCTAGCCGCCTGCCCCTGAACAATGGGAACCGCCGTGCGCGTTTCCCACTGTTCGACCGATTGTTCCGTATCCAAGTCTACCAAATTTTGGTAATTGTTGCCTTCACTCATTTTAATAATTTTCAATATAAATGACAAATCTCAAATATAATTAGGATTACTCCCACTACTTATTCTCGCTGACGTAACGGCCTGTACGTAACCAGTACTTTGTTACGAGATTTGCACAATGCAAAATTCGTGTCCAGAACAACCTCAAATCCGAAGATTGTCCTGTCACCAGGTCGCCACGTGTAACCTCCCCCTCACTTACCGACCTTAATGACAGTGAAAAATGAAACCGCGTGTACCTAATGGGAGTTTTGGAAAAGCAATCGTCACCGAAGTTAACCTGTAGGTAAAGAGGGAGGAAAGGGTTACATCTAAATGAAAGGAAATGTGCTAATGAAACTGGTGGAAATTAATTTTGAAAAGGGGTAAAGTTAATAAAGAAAGTAAATGTGCAGCCGTTACATTAACAATTAACTAGCGGTAATTAGGTATTTGAGATTTGGGGGAAATCACGGTCGCCAGTCCTAAGGACAATTACTATAGTAACTGAAAAAGAAAGGTTATTACACATATAATTAGCACTAGAAGCGTGGCAACTGAAGGTTGACACGTGTAGTGTGAAAACTGAAAGTTTGTCAGAAGTAATAAATTTCACAACACCCTGACTTAATTTATCAAAAGAATTATTAAAACCGGAAAATCGAAAGTTAATTTAGTGACTGAAGTTAATAGTGAGCTTTCTTTCTGAAGCACATCGAAATTCAGTAAAATACGGTTAGTCTTGGACTACCTCAACAATCATTTCAAAAACTACTTGAATCTACGCAATTTAGAAATAAGAGATTTAATTTTGAACTTGAATTAAATGATTCTGAACAATTAACAATAGTAAAATTTAGTACGTACCAAGCTGAGCTGCAGTCACAGGTAAGCTAAAATATGGTAACAAAACTCGCACTCTTAATTTGTGCTTGTGTAATCTAAATAGTGTAGCCAGCTATAAATACTTTAACCGAATTTTGAAATTAAAGCAGTGAAAATGAGTTAGCTATATTACTTTAATGCTGGCGTTTGAATTTCAACGACACTCGGGTTCATTTCGGAAAAGGAAGGGGCTCTGCTTGGTAATGCAATTGGGACAATGAGCAACAAACGTTCATGCTAAGTTGCTGTAATTATAGTGACGAAAATGGAACAGTTTGAAAAGCTGAGGTCTGCCATACAGTTCTAAAACTTTACGTGCGTCCAGTCTTCCTTGTCGGTTGATTGAAGGTTTGAAGCCGTCGGTCGAGGAGGTGGCGACAGTCACTCATTGTCGGCCGTCACTGTTGCAGAAGCTGGATGTTGGCGCGTCAGAAACTATCATCGCAAGTCGATCGCAATTACATGCTGCCAAACCCCGAAAGCGCGGCAACTCGCGGGAGCGTCACACAACACACCTGCTCCACTCGCTACTACAGCCAGACCCCTTCTGCTCAGCCCGCGCTCCACGCGGCAGAGTTAACACTACCAAAGATCCTACACACTTTGATTCTTCACACGACCTATCGACGTAATCGTTCGATAGCAGTCTTCCCTAGGCAAGACCCAGCGTAAAAATACAAATAATATTTACGAAACAACCAATTATACATCGACATAAATGCATAAATATATATATATAAAACAGTAAAACAATTACAATATATAAAGAGACAGAAATGTCATATCTTGAGGTAACAAAACAAGGAAAAAAATTATAGTACAATAGATGGAAATAGGAGGATATGCATTTCCGGCGTTACAAACTATAGAGCACACCACTCCTCAGGTGTAGTCCCATTGGCCCTTCGGCACGGGGTTGTGAGTTTATTACTTGTGGACCACTGGGGTTTGTCTCCTACAAAACATTAGCATGCAGATATGTTTTTTGGCCAAGCATTGATGGGGAAATAGTGAGAGTTGTTGCAGCCTGCCCTGATTGTGCCATCCATCATGTAGCTCTCTGTTCTTCTTTGTCACTGTGGCCAGATCCACGGCAGTTTTGGGAATGAATTCATACAGATTTTGTGGATGCTGTTTTGAATTTCTACTGACTTGTTGTAACTGATGCTTATTCTAAGTTTCCGTATGTAGTGCAGTCTCGGTCTACTTCTGCGGCGGCAGCAATTTCAGCTTTGTCCAAAATTTTTGCAGTGGCAGTGGAGGGTCTTCCATGTACTTCAGTTATAGACAACAGCCCCCAATTCAAATCTCAGGAATTTGATGATAAAACATGGTGTTTGCCATGTCACAGCCCCTCCTTTCCACCCTCAATCAAATGTGGAAGCAGAACAGTTTGTATTAACATTTAAGATCCAGATGAAAAAATTCATTTAGGATATGTCACCGAAAGTAGCTGTTGGCCAGTTCCTCAGTTGTTATTGGTTCACACCTTTGGTGATAAGAGTCCAGCCGAGTTGTTGCACGCTTGTCAGTCCAGGACTCTGCTACATCTGCTTTGGCTGATGCCAGGCGATTCTCCAGCACTGGCACTGCACTGCTACGGGCCTGGCACAGCTGTTTGGGCTCACAGTTTTGACCGCTGACCAAAATCATTGCCAACGGTAATTGAGAGTACCCGTGTCCGACGCCTCTGTGTCGTCTGCACGGCTGAGAGGAGGCAGTCGCAATACATTGACCACGTACGACCTCGTGTCGGCAGCTGCGCACTAGGTGCGCCTTCACTGCCCCCACGTCCTCTGTCTGTCCGACTGTGTCCTACTTCGTGGCCGATGCCCTTGCCTTCTCTACCGCCACTGTTGACATTTTCACAACTATGTCCTCTGCTGTGGGTTCCCCTTTCAGCTGTCGAGGGCTGTGGTGGATCCCCAGCTCCTGTGCTGTCACAGCTGACACCTCTGCCGCTGCTACCTCCATCACAGCAGGCACCACCGGTTCTACTGCTTTTGCTGCCACCTCCTTGTCTGAGACCGGACTCAAATAAGGAACTGGTAGCTGTGCCGACACTGCCATCGTACCGCACAGTCTCTCACAGGTGGGTGGATGCCGCACCTCTCCACGCTTGTGCAATTTCTGACTCTACGCGCTGGTGGCAGTGTCTCACCTGAATCAATAATCTACATTGACCACAGAAGAAATGGATTTGAACACAGTGCTCATTTGTTCACCGAGGAAGAACAGAGCACTAGTTACCAATTTTCTATGTACACCGCTTCAAAGTGCACATGTGAACTTTATGATTGATTCAGCCGATAGAGATCACCCAGCCTGAAAATATGACAGCAATTGTTTGCACAGCCTGCCGACTGTGCCTCCTTTTGGAACAAATGTCTATAAAGGCTAGAGCGCTGCCAACCACTTATGTATTGCTAATTGTATTGTACTTTGCCTTATGTGTGTGTACTGTTCAAGCAATAAATTATTGTTTTTGTGTTAGAACAACATGAATTAACAAAAATACTGTTGCTGTTTTAACTTTTTGTTACCATCTTTTCTTGTAAATGCAGATCATGTTAATAATTTTGCAGTGACATTAAAAAAATGTTTTCAGACTCGTTTAAAAGTTGTTTACTGTGAACTTCAGTTTGTTGATTTTTGTTCATGTAGGCATTAAAAGAACTGGTATCAAAAGGTGGTAACCCAAATGCAAAAGGCTATAATGATGAACCATTGCTGTTATATGCAGCTATCTGTAATAAAGTGGAAGTCATCAGATATCTACTGAAAGAGGCCTGTGTTCCAATAGAACTGTGTGATAAACGTGGCCGCACAGCTCTTTTGACTGCAGCATCGTATGGAAACCTGGATGTAAGTTCCATTAAAAATGTTATGCACTGGCATATAAGAGAACAATTAAATTTTCATTTATGAATTTAAGTCAATAAGCATTTGCCCTTTTCTTCTTATCATCTTAAATTAAGCAAGACAGCTTAGCGTGTCCACCAGGCACTAAATGGCACTCTTTTTTTGCTTGTGGAAGGTTTCAGCCATGTTTTATTTGTCTGTGATATAATTTTTTTTTCAGTTTTCTGTTATACACACAGTTCATATATAAAGTTCATACAAAAGTGGAAAATTCTTATACACATTGAATATCACCAGAATTTATTGTTTACAGGCTAGTTTTCAGACTGTTGATGATAGTGGTATATTTAGTTCATATGGAAACATTTTATTTAAAGAAATATTCATAATTTATGATACCTGTAACCAGAGTGTGCTCAAATCCACTAAAAACTGTTTGTATTAAGATTTACGTAGCTTATTTGAAAGCCCCTTATTCTCCTATTCAAGCAAATGTATCAAGCACACATTACTGCCGACCCTGGCAACTTGGGCTAGAATGCATCTGTCACATGGGACACAAGCAGCAATCTGGATGGGGGAGTTAAGAGGAAGGGATAATAGTGTATGGGTGGAGGGAGACAGGAATGCTGTCTGGGGGGAGTGTGCAGGAACTATAACGCCAACAGGCACAGCCTCAGGAGGTTGTGGGGCAGGGGGTTGGGAGAGAAAAGGAGTGAAAAAGCAGAGGAGTGTACAAAGATGGGTGGGTGCATTGACACAGGGCGGCAAATAAAGAGGGTGGCAGATGAGAATGGGGAGGAGATGATAGCACACAGGGGGTGCAAACGGTTGGGTGGATGATGTGGGGATAGTATGTTACCCAAGGTTGATGGCAGATTAATTTCCATTGAAATCAAGCACGTTATGTTCAGCTGCATGTTGTGCCACAAGGTGGCCACAGTTTGGCAGTGGCCATTCATCCCAGTGCACAGCTGGTTGATAGACATACCAATATAAAAAACTGTGCAATGATTGCAGCAGAGCTGGTAAATGACATGGCTGCTTTAGCAGGTTCCGAAGTTCGCCTGCTTTATTTCTTTATTGATAGTCCTTTCTTTACTTTCACTGTTCACAATCCCCCAATATTACATGATTATATGACCAATTCACTATTGGTAATTTTTGATAAGACTCATTAATAGCTTGCAGGCAAATATCAGCATACTGCTACAATAGTTTGCTACTGAACGTCTTGAGCAATAAATACCTAACCACACAGTTCATGGTTCTTGCAAAAGAATAAAGTATGTGTGACACTATTTTTCAAATAAATTGAACAGACAATGTCATTATTTTAACACATGATCTATTTATGTTACACTAATTCCACTGTTAAGTTAATGCATTATTGTTACTCTAACTGATACAGACTTCCTGTCTGAAAATCGACTGTGAACTGTCTGACTCAGGGACCTAAAATCAGGCCTTTATGTATTGTCACAATAATAGGTGCTGAAACTATACATTGTTTGATGTTTAATTTACAGAAATTAAAATTAAAACATAACTCATTCAATTAACTAAATACATTGAAAAATTCTTTCTTTTTAACAGTTTCTTCTACCACAAAGGTTAGGCCAAATTATTTGTTCAAATAATGAAATTAACAGATATTGTTATACAGACAATACTTTTGGCAAACCTGGTAATTATTTTGGCATTAATTAAGGGCTGACTTTGTTATTGTGTTTTCGAATAGAGCCAAATAAATAGCATCCTAGTAGTTCTTCTTCCAAATGTTTATAATTACTACATGTCTGCTTGTGTCTGTGTATATGCGGATGGATATGTGTGTGTGTGCGAGTGTATACCTGTCCTTTTTTCCCCCTAAGGTAAGTCTTTTCGCTCCCGGGATTGGAATGACTCCTTACCCTCTCCCTTAAAACCCAAATCCTTTTGTCTTTCCCTCTCCTTCCTTCTTTCCTGACGAGGCAACCGTTAGTTGCGAAAGCTAGAATTTTGTGTGTATGTTTGTGTTTGTTTGTGTGTCTATCGACCTGCCAGCGCTTTTGTTTGGTAAGTCTCATAATCTTTCTTTTTAGATATAATTACTACATAATTTATATATGTTTATAAGGTCACAAAACAATTACTGATTTCACCCTATAACAAAAGTATTAGCTACGAATGGTCAAAATGAATTAGGAAATTAATTTCATACACAAAACTAAGCACAAAATTAGATCTGGTGGTATATTCATTAAGACTGAGTGCCAACCTTTCTCTTTTATGAACATGTAAAGTATAGGCAAAAATGAAAATAAAATGAATTTAAGGAGCCAGATGGCAAAATGAGAGGAAGTTAAAAGATTCCAACATGCCTCATCACAAGGTGGCTTGACCCCTGATTAAGTAGCATAAACCTGTGACAGGACCAAAATAGGAAGTGTTGGGTGGGTGGATTGGGCAAGTCTTGCACCTGGGTCATCCACAGGGATATGATCCTTGTGGCAAGAAGGTGGGATTGGGAGGGGCATAGGGATGGACTAGGATGTTGTGCAGGTTGGGTGGGTGTCATGACACCACTTTAGGAGACGTGGAAGGGATCTTGGGTCGGATGTCCCTCATTTCAGGGCATTATGATAGGTAATCAAAGCTCTGACAAAGGATGTGTTTCTGTTCTTCTAGTCTGGGGAGATACTGGGTGATAAAGGGGGCACTCCTTTGTCTCCGGTTCTTCAGGGTGGTGGAAGGATTGGGGATATGAGGGGAAATGACATTATAGATCTGTCGGTGGGCTAGGTTTGCGGGATAGTGCCTGTCTGTGAAGGCCTTTGAGACCCTCAGCATACCGAGCAAGGCATTTCTTATCACTGGGGATACTCCATCCTCTAGTGGGCAGGCTGTATGGGAGGGATTTTAGGTGTGAATGGGATGACAGTCAAAATGCAGGTACTGTATGTGGTTGGTGGGCTTAATGTGGACAGAGGTGAGGTGGTCAACATCTAGGAAGGTGACACAGTGGGTTGAGGAGGACCAGATGAAGCAGATGGGAGATATGGTGTTGAGGTAGTGAAGGAATGAGGATAGGATTTCTTGACCCTGAGTTCATATGATGAAGATATCATCAGTGAACCTGAACCAGACTAGATGTTTAGTGTTTCGGGAGGCTGCCGTGGATTTGTTTTTATAGCTTCCCTTTGAAGCAGAAGAAATTTTGGGGTAAACGTGTATCAGTCAGAAGGGTATTGGGAAAGGTAGTGTTCAATAGCAGTAAGACCATGGGCATGATGGATGTAGGTATATAGGGAGGTGATGAATAGGAAAAATTTGGAAATTTGTAATAAGGTATTATGGCGCTGTTGGGTCTTTATGGCCTGTTCGGATGGAGTTTAGTTTAGTTTTAGCTTATGGGACCAAACTGCTGAGGTCATCAGTCCCTAAGCTTACACACTACTTAATCTAACGTAAACTATCTTATGTTAAGGATGACACACAGATCCGTGCCCAATGGAGGATTCGAACCTCTGACTGGGGGAGCCATGACGAGACACCTCAGACCGTGTGGCTACCCTGCGTGGCTGATGAATAGGGATCCAGGAGGCAAAGGGGTGAGGATGGTGGAGAGTCAGTGAAGGAAGTGTTTGTATCTTTGACATGGGTGGCTAGATTACAGGCAATTGGTTGGAGGTGTTGGTCAATGAGGTCCAAAATTCTTTCAGTAGGGCCACAATAACCAGCCACAATAGGGCATCAAGGATTGTTGGGTTTGTGGATTTTGGAGATCATGTAGAAGGTTGGTGCATGGAGGTGGTTTTAATTGGAGGGAAATGGATTCAGGGGAGAGGTTATGGGAAGGATCTAAGGCTTTAACCCGGGATTGGACGCTGTGGAGGTAGTTCTGAGATGGGATCACTCTGACCGAGTTTATAGGTGGAGCAGTCAGATAATTGGCAGAGGCTTTCTGCCAAGTAGTTACTGCTAAGGTGCCTCTTGAAGGATGGTGTGACTGTGTTAGAGATAAGGTATTCCTGAAAGTTGACCAGTGGATGGTTATGGGAGGGGGATCACTGGGAGGGGCAGGGTTCAATGTTTGAATTAGGTTGGTTTTGGTTGGAGGGATTGGTGGCAAGGAAGTCTTACATTGCAGGTATCAGGAGAAGGAGAGTAAGTCTTTGACCAGTCCAGCTTGGCTAAATTTGGTTGTAGGGCTAAAGGCAAGGCCTTTAGATATGACTGAAACTCCTGTGGCACTGAGGGCTTTACTGGAAAGCTAAATTTATTTATTTATTTCTTTCGTGTTCCGTAGATCCAGTTAGTGAGTCAATCACAATGATATGGAACGTGTCAAATTGTACAGGTTTCAATTTAAACTTACAATAAATACAAGGGCAATTCAATGACAAATTGTACATAGTTTAAGTAAGACATACTATAAATACAGTAATAGATACAACGTCAGCTAGATAACGTAACAACCATTTAATAGAAAAAGGAGTTTCAAATAAAGGTTAAAGATAAGAGCACAAAGTTAAACCAGATATTAGGCCTACAAGAGTAAATACATATACAGACAATCTGTTGTTACAAAAAGTGTGCTAATGCTCAAATGCACAATAAAATCAATTGAACTACTTCTAGACACAGTAAGTTTAGTGATGGTATATATTTTATTTCAGATATTCATCCACAGTATAAAAAGATTTCTCTGTCAGGCAATCTTTGAGAACTTGTTTAAATTTTGGCAGTTCTGTATGAACACATTTGATATGTTGTGGTAGAGCATTAACAGCTTAATGCTGGAGTAGTAAACTCCTTTTTGTACCAGAGTGAGATGTTTCATTTCAAAATGTAGATTGTTTTTGTTTCTGGTGTTATAGCCATGGAATTTACTGTTTTCTTGGTAGATAGAATAATTTTTGCACACAAAGGTCAGCAAGGAAAAAATATACTCTGAGGCAGTTTTTAGGATACCTATCTTCCGAAACAAGTGCCTGCAAGAGTGTCTTTGGTGGGCCCCACACATTATTCTGATTGCTTTTTTTTGGATGGTGAAAACTTTTTTTGCAAGTGGTTGGTTCCCCCAGAATATGATAGCATATGACATCAATGAGTGGAAGTAGCCAAAGTAGGCAACCTTAATGGTGTCAACTTCAGCCACTGAAGAAATTACCCGTAGTGCAAATGTTGCCGAGCTAAGTTTTTTACATAGATGAAGAATGTGAACTGACCAACTACATTTACTGTCTATGTAAGCACCCAGTGTTATGGGAATGTTTCAGCTCTGGATTTGGTGGAGTGTTGATACAGAGTTTTGGGGGCTGTGGCTAGTTGGGAAGGTCAGCTATGCAGGTTTTAGGAGCTATGAGAGGTGGACAAGGAGAAACATTCTGGGTAGGGTAGGGGTTGGGTAGCGATGCCCCGAGGTGGCAGTAGTATGTCAGCAGGTTGGACAGCTTATGGAGATGGTGTTTGAAATGCTCCTCCAGGTACTGGAGAGTGAGAGATTCAGTTTTGGAGATGTGAGGTATGAACCAAGGATTGCACAGTAGTAGTGCCGTGCAGAGAGTGCAGAGATTGATTTGGGATGCCTGTGCCATAGAGATGTGTCTGTGTGGTACCAGGTTTGTGAGGGCCGGGACTGGTAGAATTCGAAAAGTTGGTCATTGTGTAAGGAGAGGTGGGATACAGAGAAAGGATTTTTTATGGTTAATCTGTTTAGAAGGATCCCTCGGTTTAGGCAGAATGTGTGAAACACGATGTGGGATTGAGTTTTAGCTAGAGAAAGGAATGCTTTCTGAACTGGTGCAGAAAGATGGAGCAGAGGTCCATTGTGACAGGAATGGTGTAAAAAAAGGGGGAATTTCATGGAAGTGGGTCTAACAATACCACCATTTGCAAAGTAGGTTAGAAATCAGATTAATAATGTTGCTCACGCATCATATGTTCGCTTTATCGGGCAACAACAAAGTTATTGACTGTGGATGGTATCATCAGAATGGAAATAATGAACTCACCGTAAAAAAGTCATTAATTTTGGCACTTATCTTGAATGGATTCCCACGTAGATTTTGTCAAAGTTGTTATGGCTCATCTTGTTGATTCTAGGGTGATTCCTCTTTGACTGCTAGAAGGTCCAGATCTGTATTTTAGCAATATTTGAAGACCTAACAAATGCGTTTTTCAGTAAATTCTTAATGATCAAACAATCCCAGATCAGAACAATGGTATGGTAGAAATAATTTTTGACTTGGTGTTCACGATCCACTTTTTTATTAAACTTCTTGTAAATTCACATATACTTCTTCTTAATTGTCACATCATCAAGAAAACAGTTTTGTATCAATCTTCATATATTTAATTTCCACTTTAACCAAACACAAGACTTGACTGTACTGTTACAAAGTGAAATAACAACTTAACTTCTGCAAAGTGAAACAAAGACTGCTCTGTGCGCATTCGCGCCAAAACGGTTAGAAGTAAGTCAAAGATTATAACAGTCTCACAGAAATGAATACACACAAGAACCATATCATTGTAATATATCGATACATTGGAGTACCTATACATTAATAAAAACCAAATGTGAATATAGTCACAAAAATATGTCTGTTACTCCACAGGAAAGTTGTACGATATTACTGGTATTGAGAACTGGGATTGGAGTGCCGTAATGGTCACCTAAATAAAGAACCATTACATGGGCAAAATACCTGGTTGGTGTGTACCAATAAAGCATAAAAACATTGATTTTGCAGCCATTTACAAAACTTTATCCACAACATTTTTCTAGATTTACCTTTTACTCATTGTGCATGGTCTCTCCCAAAATACTCTGCTCCACAACTGATGCACCACACCCAACACTGTTTCCACTTCAGGAAGCAGTCTTGGTACTCCTCTTACTGGATTGTGTGAAGTGACATCTGCTAATTTTCTTTCATCTCATTTATCATTGCAAATCTTCATCCCTTCAATGGGGTTTTCAACTCTGTAAATAAAAGAATGTCCAAAAAGGCCAGGTCTGGAGAGTACGGAGGATGAGGCAGCACAGTGATTTCGTTTTTTGTGCAGTAGTCACACACCAACAGGGATGAATGTTAGGGTGCATTATCGTGATGCAAGAGCAATGAATTGTCTCACCTCATTTCAGACTATTTCCATCTCACATATTCTCACAGGCATGCCATCATGTCCCAGTGGTACCATAAATTAACAGCTTGTCCCTGTGGCATGAATTCATGATGAACTAATCCTTAAAAGTCAGAGAACACTATCAGCATGCCTTTGACATTTGACCTGACCTTATGAGCTTTTCTTCATCTCGGAGAACCTTTACCTACCCACTGTCAAGATTGAACCTCGGTCTCAACATTATAACCAAAGACCCACGTCTCATCGCCAGCTATGATTCTCTTAAGGAACATCTCTTTCTCATTTGCATGATCCAAAAGCTCTTCACAGATTGTGAGACAAAGGTCTTTCTGGTCTTCACCCGTGAGCCGTGGGATGAACTTGCTGGCAACACAATGCATTCTAAGATGGTGTGACATGATACAAGTGAAATGTTACATCCTTCTGCAATCCTTGAACTGTCTGTCTTTGATTTGCATGCACACTCCAAAGGAGTTGCCAGACAAAACATGGAATGCATTTAAACAAAAGTGGTAAAATTCTACTTGGTAAAAAAAATTCTTCATATGTTAGAAAAACTCAGTCAATAAGAAAATGGTACCTCCATCCCAGTGATGCTCTCAGGAGCAAAAGAGCAGCCTTCAACATCAAATAACTGCCAATACAAATGCGATGATACTGCAAATACTACTCTACCGGATGCACAAACACAGACAAAAATAACAGAAGCAACTGGACAACACATAAGAAAGAAAACAACAGAAACTATAACCAAAACAGTTAAGCAGCCATTAGCTTCTTCAGCAGATAAAGACACTCCCACAGCAACAAAAACAGTCAAGCAGCAATCAGTTTTTCCACCAGCAATAAACAAAAAGACACCAACAGCAACAAAATCAGTCAACATGCCATCAGTCTCACCAGCAGCGATAAACAATATGACACCTACAGCAGAGAAAATGGTGGTCAACAGAAGAACTGTTGTTCCACCTCCCAGATTCAATGATTTTTTATGGACTGGACTGAAGAGGAAAAAGCCACCACCCAGTCAGCTGCAGAAAGTAAGGTAGAACCAAAAATTTCTCAACTGTGTTCAATACTTTCTGACTCTTACAATCAGCAAATTTTACTTCCACAATGTACAAGGACTCAGAAACAAAGTGAGTGAAATAGAAATTTTAATAAATAGTAACATGAACAATGGACCTTGCCATTTGTGAGGAGGCTTGCATGCCTCAGCGATACAGATGACCGTACCGTAGGTGCAACCACAACGGAGGGGTATCTGTTGAGAGGCCAGACAAACGTGTGGTTCCTGAAGAGGGGCAGCAGCCTTTTCAGTAGCTGCAGGGGCAACAGTCTGGATGATTGACTGATCTGGCCTTGCAACACTAACCAAAACGGCCTTGCTGTGCTGGTACTGCCAATGGTTGAAAGCAAGGGGAAATTACAGCTGTAATTTTTCCCGAGGGCATGCAGCTTTACTGTGTGGTTAAATGATGATGGCGTCCTCTTGGGTAAAATATTCTGGAGGTAAAATAGTCCCCCATTTGGATCTCCAGGCGGGGACTACTCAAGAGGACGTCATTATCAGGAGAAAGAAAACTGGCGTTCTATGGATCGGAGCGTGGAATGTCAGATCCCTTAATCGGGCAGGTAGGTTACAAAATTTAAAAAGGGAAATGGATAGGTTGAAGTTAGATATAGTGGCAATTAGTGAAGTTCGGTGGCAGGAGGAACAAGACTTCTGGTCAGGTAAATACAGGGTTATAAATACAAAATCAAATATGGGTAATGCAGGAGTAGGTTTAATAATGAATAAAAAATTAGGAGTGCAGGTAAGCTACTACCAACAGCATAGTGAACGCATTATTGTGGCCAAGATAGACATGAAGCCCACGCCTACTACAGTAGTTCAAGTTTATATGCCAACTAGCTCAGCAGATGATGAAGAAATTGATGAAATGTATGATGAGATAAAAGAAATTATTCAGGTAGTGAAGGGAGACAAAAATTTAATAGTCATGGGTGACTGGAATTCGAGAGTAGGAAAATGGAGAGAAGGAAACATAGTGGGTGAATATGGATTGGGGGAGAGAAATGAAAGAGGAAGCCGTCTGGTAGAATTTTGGACAGAGTATAACTTAATCATAGCTAACACTTGGTTCAAGAATCATAAAAGAAGGTTGTATACATGGAAGAATCCTGGAGATACTAGAAAGTATCAGATAGATTATTTAATGGTAAGACAGAGATTTAGAAATCAGGTTTTAAATTGTAAGACATTTCCAGGGGCAGATGTGGACTCTGACCACAATCTATTGGTCATGAACTGGAGATTAAAACTGAAGACACTGCAAAAAGGTGGGAATTTAAGGAGATGGGACTTGGACAAATTGACTAAACCTGAGGTTGTACAGAGTTTCAGGGAGAGCATAAGGGAACAATTGACAGGAATGAGGGAAAGAAATACAGTAGAAGAAGAATGGGTAGTTCTGAGGGATGAAGTAGTGAAGGCAGCAGAGGATCAAGTAGGTAAAAAGACGAGGGCTAGTAGAAATCCTTGGGTAACACAAGAAATATTGAATTTAATTGATGAAAGGAGAAAATATAAAAATGCAGTAAATGAAGCAGGCAAAAGGGAATACAAACGTCTCAAAAATGAGATCGACAGGAAGTGCAAAATAGCTAAGCAGGGATGGCTAGAGGACAAATGTAAGGATGTAGAGGCTTATCTCACAAGGGGAAATATAGATACTGCCTACAGGAAAATTAAAGAGACCTTTGTAGATAAGAGAACCACTTGCATGAATATCAAGAGTTCAGATGGAAACCCAGTTCTAAGCAAAGAAGGGAAAGCGGAAAGATGGAAGGAGTATATAGAGGGTCTATACAGGGGCGATGTTCTTGTGGACAATATTATGGAAATGAAAGAAGATGTAGATGAAGATGAAATGGGAGATACGATACTGCGTGAAGAGTTTGACAAAGCGTTGAAAGACCTGAGTCGAAACAAAGCCCCAGGAGTAGACAACATTCCATTAGAACTACTGACGGCCTTGGGAGAGCCAGTCCTGACAAAACTCTACCATCTGGTGAGTACGATGATGAGATGAGTGAAATACCCTCAGACTTAAAGAAGAATATAATACATCCAATCCCAAAGAAAGCACGTGTTGACAGATGTGGAAAATTACCGAACTATCAGTTTAATAAGTCACAGCTGCAAAATACTAATGCGAATTCTTTACAGACGAATGGAAAAACTGGTAGAAGCCGACCTCGGCGAAGATCAGTTTGGATTCCGCAGAAATGTTGGATCAAGTGAGGCAATACTGACCCTACGACTTATCTTAGAAAATAGATTAAGCAAAGGCAAACCTACATTTCTAGCATTTGTAGACTCAGAGAAAGCTTTTGACAATGTTGACTGGAATACTCTCTTTCAAATTCTAAAGGTGGCAAGGATAAAATACAGGGAACGAAAGCCTATTTACAATTTGTACAGAAACCAGATGGCAGTTATAAGAGTCGAGGGGCATGAAAGAGAAGCAGTGGTTGGGAAGGGAGTGAGACAGGGTTGTAGCCTGTCCCCGATGTTATTCAATCTGTATATTGAGCAAGCAGTAAAGGAAACAAAAGAAAAATTCGGAATAGGTATTAAAGTCCATGGAGAAGAAATAAAAACTTTGATGTTCGCCGATGACATTGTAATTCTGTCAGGGACAGCAAAGGACTTGGAAGAGCAGTTGAATGGAATGGACAGTGCCTTGAAAGGAGGATATGAGATGAACATCAACAAAAGCAAAATGAGAATAATGGAATGTATTCGAATTAAGTCGGGTGATGCTGAGGGAATTAGATTAGGAAATGAGACACTTGAATAAGTGAAGGAGTTTTGCTATTTGGGGAGCAAAATAACTGAAGATGGTCAAAGTAAAGAGGATATAAAATGTAGACTGGCAATGGCAAGGGAAGCGTTTCTGAAGAAGAGAAATTTGTTAAAATCGAGTATAGATTTAAGTGTCAGGAAGTCGTTTCTGAAAGTTTTTGTATGGAGTGTAGCCATGTATGGAAGTGAAACATGGACGATAAATAGTTTGGACAAGAAGAGAATAGAAGCTTTCGAAATGTGGTGCTACAGAAGAATGTTGAAGATGAGATGGGTAGATCACATAACTAATGAGGAGGTATTGAATAGAATTGGGGAGAAGAGGAGTTTGTGGTACAACCTGACAAGGAGGAGGGACCGGTTGGTAGGACATGTTTTGAGGCATCAAGGGATCACAAATTTAGCATTGGAGGGCAGCGTGGAGAGTAAAAATCATAGAGGGAGACCAAGAGATGAATACACTAAACAGATTCAGAAGGATGTAGGTTGCAGTAAGTACTGGGAGATGAAGAAGCTTGCTCAGGATAGAGTAGCATGGAGAGCTGCATCAAACCAGTCTCAGGACTGAAAACAACAACAACAACAACAACAGTGATTTATCAAATATCCAAGTACTATGTATTACTGAGCACTTTATGAGCTGTTCTGAAATTGAATGTGTTATGATACCACAGTTCGCACTGGTAAATCATTTCTCAAGGAAAAAATTCAGGGGTGGAGGGAGCTGCATATTTGTAAAAAACAATACAATTGCTCTACCACTGGACATATGCAACTCTGACAGCACTGAAAAAGACATAGAATTATCAGGTATAGAACACACTGAACATCGTATTTACTTAATATCAGTATATAGATCACCCTCAGGCAACCTAAGCTGTTTCTATAAGAACTTGGCCTTAGTATTAGAAAAACTAACAACAAGGAAATCCTACAGAATTGTAATCTGTGGCAATTTTAACATAGATTTCCTAGTAGAAGATAGTGACCATGTAAACTTAAAAAAAAAACTTTATGAATCTCTACAATCTGGAACTAAAGGTTAAATCCCCAACCAGAATAACCAACCACAGTGAATCTTGTCTTGACCAAGTAGGTAATGACACAGAATGCTCTGTAAAGCTAGAATCCTCTGGCCACAATGCCCTAGTTATACAGATACCAGTAAGCAAGCCCCCTCAAAAAAAGTTTACAACACAAACTAGAAATTTCTGTCAAAGCAATATCCACACCTTTCTGTCCCACATGCAAACAGAAAACTGGCAGGATATATATCAGTCTCAAAATGTAGATGACAAATTTGAGACTTTTCTAAATTATTATAGTTATTATTTCAACTACCACTTCCCATTAAAAACAAAAAAAAATATTTCCAATAACAG
Source organism: Schistocerca cancellata (assembly GCF_023864275.1). NCBI lineage: Eukaryota > Metazoa > Arthropoda > Insecta > Orthoptera > Acrididae > Schistocerca > Schistocerca cancellata. The sequence goes on along the minus strand of NC_064626.1, from coordinate 1,286,796,310 downwards.
TAAATCCCCCAAGTGGATAACCCCAGGTATTATCACCTCAGCAAAAAGAAAAACAGAACTCTTCAACCTCAGCAAGACCGAATTTGGAAATACTGAAGAATTTAAGAATTACTTTGCCAAATATAAAAAAATCTTCAGAAACATCGTTAATGCAGCCAAAAAACTGCAAAATGATAACCTGCTCAAATTTTCAGCTAACAAAAGTAAGTGCATGTGGAAAATCATTATACACACAGTGGCAGAAATCAACAGCGGACAAGTAATATGAACCTAAAAATAAATGGCAAATCAATCACAAACAAGAAAAAAATAGCAGATGAATTTAACTCATGTTTTATTAAAATTGTTGAAAGTCTCACAGACCACCTTAAAAATAGTCATCTCCCAAACTTAAAACAAAACAACTGCACCGACATGCTGTTCTTATTACTGACAACAGAGGCAGAAATAGAAAAAAATTATTCTTACAAAAATTAAGAAAAAATCATCTGCAGGACAAGATCAGATCCCTGCATTCTTCTCCATAACTGCAGCAACCTCATAAGTAAACCACTGTCCCACATAATAAACTCTTCATTCCTCAACAGCATATTTCCTAATAAACTCAAGATAGCAAAAGTCATACCAATTCATAAAAAATGAAGTAAAGATGATATCAGCAATTACAGGCCGATAGCAGTACTCTCAGTATTCAGCAAAATATTTGAATACACTATGGCAGACAGACTAAATTCATTTCTGAAAAAAAAAAGTGCCATATCTTATGCTCAGTTTGGTTTCCAAGGAGGAAACACCACAACAGATACAATATAGCAACTCTTAGACTACACCTTAACACCAGTAGACAAGAAGCTTCCAGACATAGGCATTTTTCTTGACCTAACAAAGGCATTTGATATGGTCAATCACAATATACTGCTCCAAAAAATGTATACCTATCGAATAAGGGGCACTGGCCACGACTGGTTTAAAAGCTACGTCAAAGACAGAAACCAATATGTCCAAATAAATGTAACCAATCGACCAAGAATTGCTAATACTGTACAGTCATCTACCCAAATCACAGAACATTTAAGTTCCCCAAGGCTCAGTGTTGGGACCCTTATTATTCTTACTTTATGTAAATGACCTCCCCTTAAATTTACACAGTAACAGAACCTTCCACTTTGCTGATGATACCTCAATTATGATATCTGACTCAAATTAACATCTTCAAGGCACAATGAACAGGAGCACAGCACAACTAAACTCATGGCTTAATTCAAACGGACTACTCTTTTTTAATTAAAAAAGACAGCTGGTATTAATTTCCACACAGTCCAAAATAAAAACCCACCAGTACCAAATATATCACTGAGTGATGATAAAATCAACTATGTAAAGGAAACCAAATTTTTGGGGGTTACCATTACTGACACACGCTTTCATTTCAGGGGTCAGCATCTAGGGTACCCATCATGCAAATGCCAAGCAAAGCAATAATGTGACCCACATGTTCTTGTGAAATGCCAATTGTGCTTGCAGTTTCTCTCTGAGTGATACGACGATCGTCCTGAATCAATCTGTCAACATTTTACTTGTGAAACTTGATGGTTGCTGTCACAGGACGTCCATCTCTTTGTTTGTCTGTCAGATCAGATGATCCCACCTCAACATCTTTAAACTTACTCACCCAATAACACACATTACTCACATCAACAGACTCACCATAAGCTGCTTTCATTCTCTGATGAATTTCCTTTGGAGTGACACCTTCTGCTGTCAAGAATTCAATGACTGCATGTTAAATCACATTGACCGACTGTCTGCACAGGGTTCCATACTTTACACTGTAACAACACAACCATTCAATGCTAATGCTTTGTGCCAACTGGAACTGTAGAGAAGAGGTTACAGAACAAGCCAGTGCCTGTCGCATACCAATGCTGCCAGCTGTTGTAGAGTTATGAAGGTGGAGGCATTTCTTTTCAGTTGACCCTCACACATGCTGACCCCTGAAATGAAAGCGCACAGACCCAAAATTTGCCAGGAACTCCTCTGGCATTACGAGAATGAAGGTGATGCCTTTCTCCATTCAGTACTCACATCAACACAATCACCATAAACTGCTTTCATTCTCTGATGAATCTCCTTTGGGATGACACCTTCTGTTTGTACAGAACCATCAAAGCACAACTCCTACTTGCAATTGTCAAATTTGTTCTTATTATTTTGCATTTTCTAATTTTCTTAAATAAATAGTTTTGTATGAATTAATGGGAATATTCTCCATCTGCTACTTTTTTTTGTCATTTAACATATTTTCATCACTACAGATCTTCTATCAAAATATATATAATTAATTTTATTTATATTATATATCACAGGTACAGGTGAAGCATGTTTGATTAGAAACAAAAAACATTCTGTTGCAAAAGACTGTATTTTTCTTATGTATATGATAAGCATAATTGAATTACTTACTGAGAAAGAAGCGCTGTGAATATTAGCAGCAGGATTGTTCTTGTTTAATATGGTGCAATGGTGTACCTGCATGGGCTTTGCATGCAAAAATGTGGGGAATGAAGAGTGAAGAGAGTGTTTATCCTGTGGGCCTAAATATGGTGTGGAAACTGCCCCCAGCACCAGCACTTCCCTTAATATCTCTTTCTCTTTCTTCTGTCTTCTTTTTTTTAAATACTCAATTTTCAGCACCTGACCTAAGCTGCACTAAGATTTTGTCACTGTTTCTATTGCTCATGGTATTACAGAGCCCCAGTAATATGAAGCTTGAGGTAAGATAGCACATCTTTGAAGATGATATAATGTCCTTTCATAAGGCAATATTTTACAATCACTGAATTTTATATTATGATTATGTTCAGTAAGCTTATCCAAGCCCATCCAGTTAGCTGTGCAGTCTAACACGCTGCTTTCTGGGTTGGAAGGCACGCCAGTTCCCAGCACAAATCCACCTGGTGGATTAGTGTCTAGGTCCGGTATGCTGGCCAGTCTGTGGATGGTTTTTAAGGCAGTTTTCCATCTGCCTCAGCGAATGCAGGCTGCTTCCCCTGATTCCACCTCAGTTACACTGTGTCGACGATTGCTGTGCAAACACTTTCTTCATGTACGCGTTCACCTTAATTACTGTACCACGCAGACATTGGGGCTAAATTTGTCTGGTGTGAGACTTTTCCAGCGAGTTCCACTGGGGGCTGAACCACACAATAACCCTGGGTTCAGTGTGGGATGGCAGTAAGGTGAGTGGACTGCTGTAGCCTGTTGTAGGGTTGTGAACCACTGAGGGCTACTGTGGGGACGCAGCCTCTCTGTCATTTCTAGGTTCCCAGTTCAATACAATACAATACAATGAAAGCTCATCCAAAATAACAGCCCATGCACAGAAATGCATGCTCATCCTGAGTGCTACGGGCTTCCATCCCTTTGTTTTAAGTAGTGGCATTCTCAATTGACATTTGCTACATTTTTACCTCTTTTTTGTTTTATGAGAGTACCTTCTGGCAGCCTGTGTTTGGACATTTCTTTTGCTTTGATTCCTTCTTTGTTTATGCAACTATTTCTTTATTGGTACTTTAATGAGAAGCTATTGAGTTTGAATGCCTATGTTTGTCAAATAATTCATGATACTTATACAATCAGGTTATGCAAGATATGTGTTTGTGTGTAAGATCCAGCTATAAAACTCCACATTTCCTACCACACTGTTGCTGTTCACCATGGACACCCGACCACTACTATTGCCCCTTGCCCTACCATGCTGTCTGTGCAGGTATAGTCCAAGAATTTTTGTATACACTCTACAATGCTTGGACACAATGCAAATTGTCTGCTCTAGATAATTTTCACCATATTCCTATGGCATATTATAAACTCCCAGATCTTTGCAGAATTCCTTCTTTCACCCTATCAGACTCTCCTGGTAATCTGTCTCAATAATGACTTCTATTGTGACATTTCTATCATCTTCCCCCTCTCAATGTACCAAATATGATCAAAAACCAAAATGTCACCCCCAAACTTCACTTTTACAATGAGTTAGTTCAGGTCAGTTTTCTTCAACTTATTCAGCAGTTGAAGAGCAGAGGTGACAGATTATGAATTGTTTATCATTTGCAATAGCACACTGGGAAGTAATTATTTTGTCTCATCTTGTTTCTTGAAAATTTCTACATTTTCTTCATGTTGTTGGCACAGTGGTCTGTGGGTATGTTAGATTCCTCATTGGTGCAGAAAGTTATTGGGTATGTTAGATACCTCATGATGCAGAAAGTTATTGGGTTCAAGTAATGTTAAGTATTAATATTTGACTGATTGGTCTGTTTCCATCACTTTTGTACATAGTTACAAATTGATATCGGACAAGTCAATTTTTGTGAGATGATGAGATGAGACAATGTGAATTTATGTGATGACTGTAAATTGTATATCTACTACAAAATTGATAAGTTCACATATATAAAACTGTAAGCAAATGTATACATACATGTTAAATGTCTTCATGCTCTTCTGAGGAACTTATATCAGTTTTCCAGTTAAAAAGCAAGAGGATTTTTGTATCATTGTGTTGATAGTACCTTACAATTTTTTTGTAAAAGAAAATAAATTTACATTAAATCATGACTTTTTTCTTAAGAGTTAACAACAATTACTGTTAACAAATAAAAAAAGTGGGGTAATATTTACAGTTTTTGTGGCATGTCTATGACTATAGTTAATAGATTTTACATTTGTACAAATGGCACAAATTTAAAGATTAGAAAATATTTACAATTTATATGACATACAGTAACATTGTTTCTGTTACTGAAGTATTCTACAGGAACTGATCCAGACTTTAGAAAGCAGCTTGTTTCACTAGCTTGTATATAGTTTAATATTATGTGTATTCATCAACACTATAATACAGTTTATTTAAAAGATACATTTTTAGAATCATTTTAAAATTCCTTAAATTTTTTGTGTCTTACTGTGGTGTGGTAACTTACTGTAAAGTTTTTTTTCCTGCTGATAGGGACCCATCTTGTCTGAATTTTGTTTTTGCATATTCACTAGGCAGTTCCATTTTCTGTTGTCTATTGTACTTATGAATTGTTTCTTTTTTGTAGTAGTTGATATCCAGCATCCATTATCTTCTTAATGAAACATGTAACTTCCAAAATGTGTAAGAAGGTAGTGGAAGAATTTGTATGTTCTTAAAATACTGGCCTGCATGAACTTCTTATAGTTGCATTTTCTATGGTCCTAATAATTCTTTTTTGGACAACTTAACCTCATTTGTTCTGTTATGCAGCCAGTAAGAGTTTTCATACTGTAGCAGGTGGTACTTAATTTCTTATAGGTGAAGCTTACATGTTTGTCCCACTTTGGGTTTTCTTGAATCCAATTCCAAGAAATTTAGTGCTGTTTACAGTTTATAATTGTTTTCCAGATAACATTATGACAATGCTTGACGGGTGTATCCTTTGTGTTGTATGTAAATCCATAGTTACTGTCTTTTCTGCATTTATGATAAGACTGATTCTGGAGAACCAAATCAGTTATGTATAATGTGCAACTTTGATTTCATTCACCTCGAAAGCCAGAGACATCGAAACCAACCCCGACAAACTACGACAGCAACAGCCTGCTGTCACCTTCCTCGGGTTCCGGGGTATCGGCTGACGGTATCTCACCTCAACCGGAGAAAGTACAGTCCATCTTAGATCTACCGAGACCCTCGTCCTTCCCCTCGGCTACGGGCTCTCTGCAGGATGCACAGCCACACTACCCCTACTGCTACTTCCACACATGTTTCGGTGATGCAGCAAGGAACTGCAGACTGCCTCGCTGTTTCCCAAACACCAGTCGCAGGTGGGTCGGGTGCCGCCTTCTGTGCACAAGACGGGCACCTCCCAGTGCTTCACTCATTTCGTGAATGACCTAACATTTGTGGACGCTTATATGTCAAAGACATGTCTTCGGGACAACTGTACCTCATTGACACGGGTGCTGATGTGTCCCTACTACTCACGTCTCTAGCATCCGAGAACATTCGTTCCCACCACACGTCACTACAAACCGTCAACTCCACTAAACTGCAGTGCATCGGTTTGACATCCCACTCTGTAACGCTCTCTCCAAACTGCAAGCTCGAGTGGACTTTCCTAGTCTGTGATGCTGACGAACCTATCGTAGGCAATGATTTCTTGTGCCACCACAAACTTTCCCCGGACATAGTGCGCAACACCGTGTATCGTCACCCGACAACCACTCACTTTCCCTGTGCTCTGTTGAGCCCTCGCTCCCTGGATGCACGTGTTCATGCTCATCTAGTACACACACGCTCGTCTCTTTCGCCTGCGCTGCAATAAATTACACACGAGTGCTTCGTCGAGCGAGAACAGGTCGCTTGCCTACGCAACGAAAATTTTGAGCTCGCCCGCCGGATCCACGAAAAGCAGTTCGAGCTCTCCGTCGCTCTCAAGAAATTAAAAACACTTCAACAAGTACAAATCGAGGTTAGTAAGTGCATCGACTGTACAGACAATCCTACTTCTGTGTGCTCCTCATCCGTCACCTCTATCTACTGTGCTATCACCGCAATGTCGTACGCAGACATGTGTAAACTAAGCCCCTGTACTGCTGTCGCCACATGTACTGACAGCCCCGTAGTGCCGTGCCCTCCTCACGCCACAGTTGTTGACTCTGACTTGTGTACCACTGTGCATGCGCGCTGTGCCTCACTTCAGCCTGGCCTGCCCCCAGTGGATGATCTTGCAAACTGTGAAACCGCTGCTCCTGCACGCCACCGTGTGAACCCGATGCACAGACAGTGCACTTGCACCTGAACGCAATTCACACGTTTCGACCGAGACCGTGCTGCCACAGGCCGCTGTGCCTACTAACGATTCACTAACCCGACCGAACTTTCACGATTCCGGAGTTTGCGCTTTGGGCCGGTGGCCGTCTTGTTGCGCTGACTCCCAGGACACATCACCACCTCGGCTTCCTTTGGAAAAGCTGACCTACACTGAACACAGTAATCCTGCTCTGCCTGACTCGCATGACGCGAGCAGTAAACAAACGGCCTCCCTCGTGTCAGGCAACTTCGCTGTGATTACTAACGGAACAATGCACAGATTGTGTCTCACACTGGGTCCTCCCATCTCTAGTAAACCCGGAGACTTTGCACCGAGTGCCTTTGTGATCTCAAAAAGCAAATGACAGAGCTCGTAAACACCGGTGTCATTGAACCCTCCGCCAGCTGCCAGTCCACTCCCAGTCGTATCACACCCAAAAAAGACGGGACCTGGCGCATGTGCAGGGATTACCATCACTAGAATGCGAGAACTATAATGGACAACTACCCTGTACCAAACATTGCCGACTTCACCAGCACGCTATCGGGTGCATCTGTTTTTTCCATCATGGACTGTAAATGGGCTTACCACCAAATTCCAATGGCCCCTGAGGGTACTGAAAACCTCGTGATGACTGGGTGTTGTGTGCTGTCCTTAGGTTCGTTAGGTTTAAGTAGTTCTACGTGCTAGGGGACTGATGACCATAGATGTTAAGTCCCGTAGTGCTCAGAGCCATTTGAACCATTTTTGGTATTGAAAAAACAGCAATCACCATGCCCATAGGCCTCTTTCAATTCTGATTCATGCCTTTTTGACTCAAAAACACCACACAGATGTGGCAACACTTTATTAATGAGGTTCGGCTTCATATTCTGTTTTGCTTGCCTCGACGACATACTTGTCTTCAGTTCCTCTGCGAGGACAATATACATCACGTGCAGACTGTTCTAGACACCTCGAAATCCGCAGGCATCGAAACCAACCCTGACAAACTACGACTGCAACAGTCTGCTGTCACCTTCCTCAGGTTCCAGGTATTGGCTGACGGTATCTCACCTCCACCAGAGAAAGTACAGTCCATCTTAGATCTACCGAGACCTTCTTCATTCAAAGAACTTTGGCGTTTTCTTGGCACTGTGAACTGCTATCGAAAACACCTACCCCGAGCCACAGAAATCCGAGCCCCGTTAACCGACGCTTTGGCAGGAAAAAACACCTCCAGGACCCAGCCTGTGCAGTGGACACCAGAAATGACAGACTCTTTCTCAGAACTCAAGAAACTCCTCGCCAAAGCCAGCACAATCGCATATCCCCACCCCGATGCGCAACTTTTCATAACAACGTACGCCAGTGACTCTGCCGTCGGTGCCGTTGACAGCCAGACAGTCAACGGCCAGACCTCGCTCCTGCAGTTTTTGTCCCAAAAGCTCAACATCGCCCAAAACAAATATTCTGTGTTCGATCGCAAACTGCTAGCTGTGTACGAGGCGATCAAACATTTTCAAACGGACGTCGAGGGGCGCTCATTCTCTGTTCTCACTTACCAAAAACCCTCGGCAGCTGCTATAATGAATCCCCTGGCCGTCCCTCCCCCACGTCGCTTCCGTTATTTCGACTTCATTTCACAATTCACCACTTATGTCAGGCACATAATGGGTGCCAACAATATTGTTGCTGATTTTCTTTCCCGTATGCTGTATCTTCCCTTTTGGATCTTTCTGCTGTCCCTGAACTCCAATCCTGTGACGAAGATACACAGACATTAATCTCCGACCCAGCTTCTTCTCTACACCCCGTCCTTACCCATCTTTCCCGGTGTTTCAGGCGATGTCTGGTGCGATGACAGCACGGGCACACTACGCCCCATTATCCCCACCGTGCTCCATCGAGCTGTTTTCAATGCTCTTCACAACTCGGCTCACCCTGGCATTCGAGCTTTAACTCGTCTAGTTGCAGAGCACTTCGTTTGGCGAAACGTCAATAAAGACTCGCAACAGTGGGCACGCAAATGCCTAGCGTGTCAATGCAGCGAGGTACGCAAACACACCTCTCCCCCTCTCAGCACCTTCCCTGTTCCCCCTGGGCGATTTGAGAACGTGCACATCGACATTGTGGGCCCTCTTCCCACCTCCGATGGCTTCTGCTACATACTTTCCACCATTGATCGTACTACTCGTTGGGTCGAAGCCACCCCTCTTCCTAACATTACCACAGAAACTGTCACTCGTTCTTTCATCGAGTTGTGGGTATCACATTTCGGTTGTCCCGCAGTCATTACCACTGACCAGGACTGTCAGTTCGGGTCGGCCCCGTTCAGTGGCATTTGCCATATCTACGGAATCCGACGCATACACACGACTGCTTACCGTCCACAAAGCAATGGCCTCGTCGAGCGCTGGCACCACATCCTCGAGGCGGCCCTCCACTGCCACAACTTCTTATGGGCAGAGGCCCTGCCGTTTGTACTTCTCAGTGCTCATGCAACCTACAAGGAATACATCAAAGGGTAGTTGCAGAATACATATATGGACAAACCCTGGTCCTCCCAGGAGAACTCATCTGTCCTCCTGCCTGGCACTCGCTTTCACCCCTACTCTCCTTCACTGAACGTGTGAAATCCCACTTCTCCAACCTGCTGATTCCCCCCCCCCCCCTCCCCAGTCCACTCACACACCTCCAACGGTCTATGTACCCGCATCCCTTTCCAACTGTAATTTTGTCATCCTCCGGGACGACTCCATGCAAGCATCTCTCCAGCCCCTGTACTCTGGCCATTATCGTGTACTTTGATGATCCACGAACACATTTGACATCCTGATAAAAAAATTCCTCCGTCACTGTGTCACTGAACAGACTCAAACCAGCTCATGTCGAGCCCGAAACTTCGCCATCACCTGACACGAGCACTCCACTTCACCTACCACCACACGGCGCTCCACCTTTCCTCCCTCCCTCGAGCAGTCACTCACCGTTGTGTGCATCTCAGAACTCCTCGTCGAGCTCGTTGCTGAGCTCCCCACCGACCACACTCTCTCGATCGAGCTCACCACCCACAACCGTGAACTGCTCACTGCTACCTTTGTTGAGCTTGTCCCCACTCTCGCCTGCCTCACCGTGTCGAGGTTTTTCTCCCACTGCTCCCCTGGTCGACACACCCTCACTCGAGGTGACAGTCTCTGTGCCCTCTGACATCATGAAATTTGTATAATACTAAGGGACAATTTGCTATTTATTGCGTGTTTCTCATCTCCCAGTGTTCCCGGTGATAATTCTGTGATACCGTGCCACTTAATTAAGTCGACCTCGAAACGCTCCTGGCATTCGCAACACCTTCAGCTGACATTGTCGTAATTGCTCCGTACGAGCCCGCCTCCTCCCAACACACACGGCCTGTGAGATGACCTGCTCGCTTCCACGGTTTCCACGTCAACTGGCCAACCCTCGCAGCTCTACGACTTCCGACACCACTACCGGAGGACTCTGTTGAGCTTACTATCGTTCGTCTACCTCACACAACTCCACCTGATGCCATGGTTACCCCTCCTCCAGTCTCTCAACAGTACTCCATACTGGGAGGGGGGACTATGTGGCATCAACGATAAACTCATCACCAGAAATATCGATACATAAAGAAACCATCTTTGCATTTATTTCATCTCTGATTTCTTTGCTTCCCGCCATGTTAAAGTTCAGTTCCATATGTGTTGTTCTGCCATGATGTGCAATAAAATATATTTCTCAACATGTTGGTGTATTCTCTGGAGAAAACCACCCTGAATCCACCACAAAGTCATTCAAACAGATAGACGGCACCATTTTTTCTGCTGCACACAATATTTGACCCTGTGTCTTCTGTTCTGAACACCTTCTCTCCTTTAGCTGGTGTTCTGTAGATTTTATTGAAACTGTAGCTTTTCTAGTTACTGTTGGTGTCGGTCAGATGTTCCTGACGTTGATGACAGCTCAGCTGTTTCTGTTGAGACTGAGGCAGATGTTTTTCTGTTACTGCAGCTTTTGTAGGCTTCACTGTCTCATTTGGAACTATTGCTTCTGCTGTTTTTTGTTTCTGTGGTTACTTCATCTGGGATTGCTGTTACTGTACCACTGATTTTTGGGTACCCCAGTGGGATGGCAGGTTTATACAGACTGTTTTCTTGCCAGCTGTATTTTTCTAGCAATTCACTGAGTAATTTTTGGACACTTCTGTTCAGATGCATTCCATGTTTTTCATAACTGTATATTTGCCAAGTCTGTGCTAAGGAAATGGGCATGAAAAATAAGTTGCTGGTGTTTATATTTACTATGGACACATTTATATTTTCCAAATTATTGTACCCCCCCCCCCTTCCCCTCCCCAATAAACAATTACAGACACAATGTAACATAGGCACAATATAAACCCAATTTTCAGATTTCACTTCCCACCAACATGTGACTTCCAATTTCTAGCAGATAACACACATATGAAAGAAACTCTTTTATATATCAAATAAGTATTTATCAATAATCTTTTGTGGGATCATTTTCAAAGTTTATATTTTACAACTTTAATGCCAGTGACTTCAGATGAAGTTAAAAATGGCTAACAAAATTTTTAAATAAATCCAATATATGAAACATAAGTATTTTGAAAAACCCTAAAACCATTATTATTCATGTTAGATTCATGCTTGAACACACATCCTGTATGTTTGTTGTTGTGCTCTTCAGTCCTGAGACTGGTTTGATGCAGCTCTCCATGCTACTCTATCCTGTGCAAGGCTCTTCATCTCCCAGTATCTACTGCAACCTACATCCCTCTGAATCTGCTTAGTGTATTCATCTCTTGGTCTCCCTCTACGATTTTTATCCTCCACGCTGCCCTCCAATGCTAAATTTGTGATCCCTTGCTGCCTCAGAACATGTCCTACTAACCGGTACCTTCTTTTTGTCAAGTTGTGCCACAAACTCCCTTTCTCCCCCGATTCTATTCAATACTTCATCATTAGTTATGTGAGCAACCGATCTAATCTTCAGCATTTTTCTGTAGCACCACATTTCGAAAGCTTCTATTCTCTTCTTGTCCAAACTATTTATCGTCCATGTTTCACTTCCATCCTGTATATAAGTGCACAAAACTGTTTTATTGATGTCATAAAACTATACAAGATGTGAAATTAAAATTTTTTGAGCTTGTCTGTATCGTATAGTAATTTTATCAATAGTATCAAGTAACCCATTCCCTTAAATGTATCACCAAGTACAAAACATAGCAAAAGAAGAGCCATTGAACAGTTCCATTACAAACTCTGTGTAACACTGCTCCCCCCCCCCCCCCCCCCTCCTTCTTCCTGTTTCATCCTTCTGCATTACACATTTACACATACTTTTCCTTTCACTTCATTGTTCATTCAGTAGCTCTCGGTGAAGAGACTTTGGGTTGTGTAAACTCATATCTCAATGTAATTGTTGCCAGCATCTGGAAGAATTATAAGGATGCCTTGTAGAACTATTTTCAGAAGTAATGGTGCCATTCAGAAGTATCATTCCTGTCCCTAGGCTGTGCAGTACCTGCTCTCAGCTGGTGCCAACATCCTGGCCAGAACTGCACTGGATGAAACAGCACTGCACCTCTCCGCACGCACCAAGTCAGTGGAGACTTTCAAGTTCCTCCAGCAGTCAGGCATTCCTGTGGATGCTCTGGACATTCGAGGCAGGACTGTCCTCCATCATGCAGCCAAGTCTGCATATCCGAAGATGGTAGAATGCATTCTTGAAGGGGATTGGCTGCATGTTGACTGCCAAGACAAGAATGGGCAAACACCACTGATGTTGACAGCAGACTACCCACGGAGTGAGGTACAAATTCATCTTTAGTTATCACTTTGTATAATATGTAAAAAGACATTACTAATTAGTGTTAACTGTGTAACATGTTTTATGCTACTGCCTTCAAACACTGTTTCATACCACTCTATGGCTTCTTATCCTTTGCTACCCTAACAGTGGATCCTAGGAAAGCTCTGCCAGTAGACGAAAGTGCCTATATTCCCTAATCAAGTAGTTTGTTTCTACTTTCATACCTGTTTTCAGTCACTCCTATTTAATTTATAAATCATTCTATGATCTCCAGGGGGGAACATGCATGAATATGTTTTCATATAATGTCTATGTAATGTCTGGCCTCACCAGCCAGAGACTGTGATCGTGTGTGTATGCGTTGTGTTTTCATGAATGTGTGTGTGTGTGTGTGTGTGTGTGTGTGTGTGTGTGTTGTCTAATTCAGAAGAACGCCTTTTGGCCAAGGGCTTACTTGTTCAGCATATTTTTGTTGTGCCTGTCTGTGTCGCACCATCCCCACTATATGGTGAATAGTAGTCTATACTTTCCATAATGCTATACTGTCTGTTGGTGACCCAAGCATACTAATCAAGGGCCTGTCATGCACAGTGCAAATGATAGCTGGAGGAGCCTGTAACTGGATCTCTGCAAACAACTTAAGTCTTAGTCTCACAAAGATTATGAAATTTAGGATCTAGAAGTATGGCTCCCTGATAAGATACGACTCAGTGAGAGGAGTTAATTGGGACTATCAATAAAAGAAGATGCAGAACATCCACAAGTGAAGGCAGAGCAGAGGAATAAAGTGCATGGGCAAAAGTATGATTTTGGGTTTATGTCGAGGATGGGTGGAGCCGCATCAAAATAGCAACTAGCAAAAAACAACTACAATTTACGTTGTTGGGTTGGGGTTGTTTTGGGGAAGGAGACCAGACAGCGAGATCAGCGGTCTCATTGGATTAGGGAAGGACGGGGAAGGAAGTTGGTCATGCCCTTTCTGTTGTGACGTATAAGGTTGCTATTTAAATGATGGCATCAAATACAAAAACACAGTACATGTGAAATTTTTTGTGGTCTTCAGTACAGAGACTGGTTTGATGCAGCTCTCCATGCTACTCTATCCTGTGCAAGCTTCTTCATCTCCCAGTACCTATTGCAACGTACATCCTTCTGAATCTGCTTGTGTATTATCTCTTGGTCTCCCTCTGCAATGTTTACCCTCCACGCTGCCCTCCAAAACTAAACTGGTGATCCATTGATGCCTTAGAACATGTCCTACCAACCGATCCCTTCTTGTAGTCAAGTTGTGCCACAAACTTCTCTTCTCCCCAATCCTATTCAATACTTCCTCATTAGTTATATGATCTACCCATCTAATCTTCAGCATTCTTCTGTAGCACCACATTTCGAAAGCTTCTATTCTCTTCTTGTCCAAACTATTTATTGTTCATGTTTCAGTTCCATACGTGGCTGCACTCCATACAAATACTTTCAGAAACAACTTCCTGACACTTACATCTATACTTGATGTTAACAAATTTCACTTTTTCAGAAACACTTTCCATGCCATTGCCAGTCTACATTTTATATCCTGTCTACTTTGACCATCATCAGTTATTTTGCTCTCCAAATAGCAAAACTCATCTATTACTTTGAGTGTCTCATTTCCTAATCTAAATCCCTCAGCATCACCTGACTTAATTCGACTGCATTCCATTATCCCCATTTTGCTTTTGTTGATGTTCATCTTATATCCTCCTTTCAAGACACTGTCCATTCTGTTCAACTGCTCTTCCAGGTCCTTTGCTGCCTCTAATAGAATAACAATGTCATCGGCAAACGTCAAAGTTTTTTTCTTCTCCATGAATTTTAATTCCTAATCTGAATTTTTCTTTTGTCTCCTTTACTGCTTGCTCAATATACATATTGAATAACATCAGGGATAGGTTACAACCCTGTCTCACTCCCTTCCCAACCATTGCTTCCCTTTCGTGCCCCTTGACTCTTATAACTGCCAACTAGTTTCTGTACAAATTGTAAATAGCCTTTCACTCCCTCTATTTTACCCCTGCCACCTTCAGAATTTGAAAGAATTTCCAGTCAATATTGTCAAAAGCTTTCTCTAAGTCTACAAATGCTAGAAGCATAGGTTCACCTCTCCTTAATCTATTTTCTAAGATATGTCATAGGGTCAGTATTGCCTCACGTGTTCCAACGTTTCTACGCAACCCACACTGATCTTACCCCGAGGTCTGCTTCTACCAGTTTTTCCATTCTTCTGTAAAGAATTTGTGTTAGTATTTTGCAGACGTGGCTTATTAAACTGATAGTTCAGTACTTTACATATTTGTCAACACCTGCTTTCTTTGGGATTGGAATTATTATATCCATCTTGAAGTCTGAGGATATCTCTCCTGTCTCATACATCTTGCTCACCAGATGGTAGAGTTTTGTCAGGGCTGGCTCTCCCAAGGCTATCAGTGGTTCTAATGGAATGTTGGCTACTCCAGGGGCCTTGTTTCGACTTAGGTCTTTAAGTGCTCTGTCAAACTCATCATGCATTATCATATCTTCCATTTCATCTTCATCTATCTCTTCTTTCATTTCCATAATATTGTCCTCAAGTACATTGCTCTTGTATAGACCCTTTGTATACTCCTTCCTCCTTTCTGCTTTCCGTTCTTTGCTTAGAGCTGGGTTTCCATCTGAGCTCTTGATATTCATGCAAATGGTTCTATTTTCTCCAAAGGTCTCTTTAATTTTCCTGTAGGCAATATCTATCTTACGCCTAGTGAGATATGCCTCTACATCCTTACATTTGTCCTCTAGCCATCCCTGCTTAGCCATTTTGCACTTCCTGTCGATCTCATTTTTGAGACATTTGTATTCCTTTTGCCTGCTTCATTTACTGCATTTTTATATTTTGTCCTTTCATCATTTAAATTCAATACATCTTCTGTTACCCAAGGATTTCTACTAGCCCTTGTCTTTTTTCCTACTTGATCATCTGCTGCCTTCACTGTTTCATCTCTCAAAGTTACCGATTCTTCTTCTGCTGTATTTTGTTTCTCCATTCTTGTCAATCGTTCCCTAATGCTCTACTTGAAGCTCTTTACAACCTCTGGTTCTTTCAGTTTATCCAGGTCCCATCTCCTTAAATTCCCACCTTTTTGCAGTTTCTTCAGTTTTAATCTACAGTTCATAACCAATAAATTGTGGTAAGAGCCCACATCTGTCCCTGGAAATGTCTTAAAATTTAAAACCTGATTCCTAAATGTGTGTCTTACCATTATATAATCTATCTGAAACCTTCCAGTGTCTCCAGGCCTCTTCTGTGTATACAGCCTTCTTTCATGATTCTTGAACCAAGTGTTAGCTATGATTAAGTTATGCTCTGTGCAAAATTCTACCAGACTGCTTCCTCTTTCATTCTTTACCCCATTCCATATTCACCTAGTATGTTTCCTTCTCTTTCTA
This sequence comes from Schistocerca cancellata, assembly GCF_023864275.1. Classification (NCBI taxonomy): domain Eukaryota; kingdom Metazoa; phylum Arthropoda; class Insecta; order Orthoptera; family Acrididae; genus Schistocerca; species Schistocerca cancellata. Next base: position 1,286,780,174 of record NC_064626.1, on the reverse strand, counting down.
TTCCTGCTATTAAATTCCAGACACCCATGACTATTAAATTTTTGTCTCCCTTCACTATGTGAATAATTTCTTTTATCTCATTATACAATTCATTAATCTCTTCGTCATCTGCTAAGCTGTTTGGCATATAAACTTGTACTCCTGTGGTAGGCGTGGGCATTGTGTCTATCTTGGCCACAATAATGTGTTCACTATGCTGTTTGTAGTAACTTACCCACACTTCTATTTTTTTTATTCATTATTAAATCTACTCCTGCATTACTCCTATTTAATTTTGTATTTATAACCCTTTATTCACCTTACCAGAATCCTTGTTGCTCCTGCCAGCGATCTTCACTAATTCCCACTATATCTAACTTTAACCTATCCATTTCCCTTTTTAAATTTTCTAACATACCTGTCCAATTAAGGGATCTGACATCCCACGCTCTGATCCGTAGAACCCCAGTTTCATTTCTCCTGATAACGACGTCCTCTTGAGTAGTCCCCGCCTGGAGATCCGAATGTGGGACTATTTTACCTTCGGAATATTTTACCCAAGAGGATGACATCGTCATTTAACCATGCAGTATAACTGCTTGCCATCGTGATTAATTGTGGCTGTTGTTTCCCCTTGCTTTCAGCTGTTTGCAGTACTGGCATGTCAAGGCCGTTTTGGTTAGTATTATAAGTCCAGATCATTCAATCGTCCAGATTGTTGCTCCTGCAATTACTGAAAAGGCTATTCCCCTTCTTCAGGAACCACAAGCCTCCTACCAACAGCAAGGTCCATGGTACATAGAACACAAAATAATCACTGCTCAATGGATGTATTATCAGTTGATGACTGGCACAGTTCTTCCAACAGTACTAAAAACTCATAAGCATATAACACGAGCTTGCACGTGACCAAGTTGCGATGTGGATGCTCCATAAGCTTACGGGTACAATATACAAATCTGAAAGTACCCATGCTCTTGATGTTCAGGTAGTCAAAACAATATGTGTTTCTTTCATATAGAACTTGCATTTAGGATCATACCAGTTGTGACAACATTCGACCTTTTATTTTTTTTTTTTATTTTTTTTTTTGTTGTCCTCAGTGTCAACATACTGGCTGAAAATTAGGAGGTGGAAGTGGAACTCCTGTCTGCTGTAAGTGATGTAGCTGACAGTTGCATTTCACAGTCTTTTACTTTCACTGTTTACAACCCCCCAATATTACACAGTTATATGGCCAGTGTACTATTCTTTAACTTCCGATAAGCCTCATTAATAGGTTGCAGCTGAACATCCATATACTGCTACAATAGTTTATTGTTGAACATCAACATGTAGTAAAACCCTAACCTCACAGTTCTTGAAGAATAACGAGGTACCTACGGAACTGTCACTGTCATTGTTTTTATTCACGGCCTAATTGTGTTACACATATTTCGCGGATGCATTGTTGTTGATCTAACCAACACAGGTTCCTTGTCTGAAACTCAGCCATAGACTGACTGTGGCTTCACCAAAAATCAGGCCCTTATATATCATCACAATAATAGGTACTGAACTTACACATTGTTCAAAGTTAAATGTACAGAAATTACAATTAAAATGTAACTCACTAAATTAACTGAATACGTCAAAAAATTGGTTCTTATTAACAGTTTCTTCTACTACAAGAGTTAGTCCGAATTATTTGTTTAAATTGGGAAATTAACAAATATGGTTAAACAAACAATACTTTTGACAAAACTGTTAATTACTTTGGAATTAATTAAGGGCTGGATTTGCTAACATGTTTTCGAATGTAGCCAAATAGATACTTTAAGATTACTAGTATTTAGTCTTCCAAATGTTTATAATCAGCACAGAATTTATATTTGTTTATAAGTCAATAATAGAAATTAAGTTACTAAACAATTACTGATTTCACCCTATAACAAAAGATACTAACTAGGAATAGTCTAAATAAATTAGTAAATCAATTACATACATAAAACTAAGCACAAAAGTAGATCTGGTATTAAATTCTTTAAAACTGAGGGCCAATCTTTATCTTATATGAAAATGCAGATTATAATAATGTATGTTAATAGTAATTAGTTAAAATTGAAAAAATGAATTTAAGGAGGCAGATGGCAAAACAAGAGGGGAAGTAAAATTATCCAAGCTTGCTTCGTCACATTTATGCATTTTCATCATAAGTGATGTCCTTTTTGGGTAAACAAAGATTACATTTTAAAGATACATATCATTTGATGGAAGCCCTGTCTTGCTTCAAATAATAAATCCTCATGGGTTGTAATAGACTGAAAATTTCACTTGCTCAATGTTTAGTATTTTTCACAAGCACTTTCACACTTTTAATGAGCTTTTATGCACAAGCCTTCAGCAGGTCCAAGTGGCAGTTAATAAGGAAATGCAAAGCTATCAGTTCCCTTGGAGGTGGTTCTCTTCTGCGACAATAGATGAAAAAATGAGACAAAGTTAACCTACTATAGTACACTTACTTTTACTTCTAACTTAAGTATACGAAAAAATATTTAGCACTAATGGCAAATAATGGCCATTACTTCATAAATAAATACATTACATAGTTCTTGTAACATTACAATAATTAGCACTAAAATTGACTATAGTACGAAAGGTGGTGACTAGAAAAAATTTTAAAATCAAGTACACATTACACTACAATATATTACTTAAGTCATAACTATTTGAAACTGGTTAAATTTGAAAGATTTGGTTATCTTTTACATTTGCAAAATAGCAAAAACTCAAGATGTGCAGTAGTATAGATTTATTAATCATAACTATATGAAAAAAGACTGGTCACCATCATATACCTTAATTACTATTCAAATCAAAATTAAGGGGATGGAAGTTGTACCAAATCATAGCCCCACTTGTCTACTCAACTCTGAGCACTATTCTCACTCAAGCGGAAAATTAAATCCTCATAAAATGCTACCAAATAGTTGACCTGTCAGAAATATTCATATCAATCTAGCACCACAGTTATCAGTTAATCAGAAAAATTACTTTTCTTCATCCCAGTGTTACCACTTTAAGCTCATAGTTCCTCAAAACACTAATAGAAGTTTACAGATAACCTCTAGCTCAAATAATGCAGCATTGTATGACTTGTACATCACTAAAATATTGCTTTCTCTATTAAGCTCTTATTCCCAGCTGCAGTGTCATGAATTGTCTAATATAAACAGTACCCATTGCTTTCTAGTTCAAAATTTTTATTTTGAATACAGTTACACCACATTTGTTTGCATACAGTTACCTTTTTCATTACTCATGTCTGTCAGCTCCATTACTTTACCTATCCTTCTTACCTTGGTAATTAGTGGAGTGCATTCTCAAAAAATATCCCTACTGCAGCGACAGGCTCCCTAACCATTGAAGACCCTAACTTTATTCATTGTTTCTTTTATTTCCTTATTGCTTCATTATCTAATAAATAAACACCTGCTCTGCTTATTTAATGCAAAATTGACTCTACAGAAAAACACTCCACAGGAACAGATCCTTATACTAAGCCAAACTTAACTCTCATTATCGATCTGACAAAATTATCACTTAGAAAAACTGTTATTTGCTTGACATTCTAGCCTGAAGGGCAATATACATACAAACCTTGCTTATTCTTTCCACATACATTACTCCAGGCAACTATGTCTAAAGTTGTAATTCCTTAACTTTAGAAAAGGCTGTACCATGACACCCTTCTATAGGTATATATTTATCTCCAAATACTGACTGCACTGAACACAAACACTCCTATTACACTACAATTAATATTAATACCTTGTATCCAAGATGGTTTATAATGCATATTGCCTCTGCTGCACCACCAAAGTATATTATTTTCACACATGAGCTGATTACTTCAGATGTTAGTTATCCTCCACATAACCTTTCATGTTCAGTTTACCTTACCTCTTTGTCTGACAGAAATTCTTTAACCTCTTATGATTTTATTACTTATAACTAACACAACATAAAAATGCAGAGAGGGAAATTTGCTACTCACCACTTGCCGGTGTGGCTGAGCGGTTCTAGGCACTTCAGTTTGGAACCGCGCGATCGCTACGGTTGCAGGTTCGAATCCTGCCTCAGGCATGGGTGTGTGTGATGTCCTTAGGTTAGTTAGGTTTAAGTACTTCTGAGTTCTAGGGGACTGATGACCTCAGATGTTAAGTCCCATAGTGCTCAGAGCCATTTAGTGAGTAGCAACTCTCGTTCTCTGGTATTGTTACATTCCATCCTGGATTTTCCATTGTCTGTGATAGATAACACACAATACTGGAGAAACCTTTCTAACATATCCCTATAATAAAGTATCCTATTGTACAAAATTACATGAAAGTAGAATATACAATGTTTCTGATTCACTTATAAACTACAGATAGGATAGTAGAAGAGTTTGACTGTCTCAGGAAACATGAAAAATGAGACAGACAGCTGGGGTAAGCATTATTGCCACACAATGAATCCAACACAGATTGTTGAACCCCCTACTTGCTATTTGCACAAGAAATTAGTCCCAAATATTATGTCAATGCTGAGTTTTTGAATCACCAAGAAATTGTACTCCAACAGCTGTCCAGACAATTCCACAGTTAATAGTACCTCTTGTTTCAAACTCTTTGATAGCTTACCAGTAGCACCAACAATCTTTATTCCAGAAATGTGCGTCACTACTATACCCTCTGTATTCTTAATAGAATCAAAAAATGCCTGCGAAATGCCATTCAAATCACTGCCACTGTCCAGTAAACACTTAACATGTATACCTTGTACACTTGCTGTTATTACAGGGAGCCACACATCCTATTTGCTCACCAAGTGATCTTCAAACAAAAAATCCTCATTAATCTTTTCCCTGGAAAAATCCTGCTTACCAAAATGATTATTCAACCCACTGTCACTTTCCCTGTGCTTTAGATTTTATACCTCTTCCATATTTATATCCATTTCAGTCAATTTTGAATTTACATTTTCATTTAATTTCTCCAGTTTTTCCTCTACCACTATTGCACACTTCGTTTCTACCTCAGTTTCTAAATCATTTTTAATCTCATCAATTTGGTTCTCAAGTTTAACCCTATTTTCAGCACACTGTTACTCGGAACCTCCACCTTCCTACTATTGTCATCACAAAACTTCTTTCTCTCTTCCACAAATTTACAACTCGATGTTAATTTCTCATTAGTATTATCACAATCTTTAACTACTGCATCAAAATTCTTATTTAATTCTGTAAGATTAGAGTTGACTACCTTAATTTCTTTCTTTAATTCATTCTTTAAGCTAGTCATGGCTTCTTTCATACACATACTTCTCAAACTACTCATAATTTGCATAAACATCACTTCCACTTTTCCATCTGCATAAACTTTTGCCCTTGCTGATTTTCGCTTCTAGGTTCCTCCTCCTTAACCTTAACAACCTCATCCACTTCAGTACTATTTCATACATTTTGCTCTTTACAATAGCAATTTCGTCCCCATCCTTCAAAGTTACATTCCTGTTTGATTTATGGTCACCATTGTCTTTAGAACCAGTCGCACTTATGTCCTTCTGTTCATTTAATAACTTAACCTCTACAGCTTTGTCATCAGTCACACTGTCTCTTTCGTTAAGGCCACTCATTATTTGTCACTTAATACAAAACAGCTTTTGCAATGAATTACCTTGTTTTTAATCACTCATCAGCAGCTGTTGCTCTGCTGTGGTTATCTCGACTCACCGTCTGCTGCAAGATGTAATTCTCTTGGCAAGCTGTGTCCACCTGCATGCTGATTGGCTGCTCCTGATCTCAGTGGCTGCTTCCATAGAACCCGCTTGCTTATTGGCTTCTTTCATACTGTGGCCATGGAACCCAAGCCCTGATTGGCCGTTGCATAACTGCACTGTAAACCGCTCTCGATTTCACTTTTCAAAGTTCGCAAGTCCTCGTTTATTGTGGTTACGTACAATCCAGTATTGCACAGTTATAATGCTATTGTTTAACCTTCATTAAGCCTCATTAACCCTTTGACTGCTGGAGGCGCACGATCCGCTTGGCACGCTGAGGTGCTGCGGTCTGCACTGTCATCCGTACACCTGCGCTAGTGTGGCTGACCCTCGAGCTGCCGCCTGGGGCGGAGCACCCCTCCCTGCCCCACCCACCCTGTGCTGAATATTTCTGCAGTGACTGCGACTCCGTGCGAGATAGTGTGTCCTCTTACGGCTGATACAGAATACTCATAAATGCTCTCACTACATAGTTCCCCTGCAGGTGAATTACTACAGAATCAAACTGTCTGGTAAAACTATTTTCCTTCAAGAAGAATGATAACTTGCTTGTAGTTTTCTTGCACTATTTTTGTAGATTATGCCGAAAGCAACGTGATTCATTAGCTTTACATCAATAGTTTATTGTTCTTTCGTGGATACTCGTTTATAATGTCTGCATTTATCTATGCGTTCCTCACTGTACTAACTCGAGGATGAATAAAATAAGCCATAGACTATAGATTACTGTACGTTATTTTTGTTGTTCAGAACATCATATTACGTCATTTATAGGAGAAAGCGACATACAGATCATCTTTCATATCGCACTACAACATCGGAATTTACTGTGAGCGACGGTAAGAACAATTTTACTTCACGTCGTTAAATTCGTATTCTGGTGTGATAAGAGTTTTCACATGGCCTACTGTTTGTATCACTGAATTGCCCGAATATTTGTTGCACTTTGTAATTACCCGATTATGCGTAATTTTGTTTCTTTGATGAAATTTGTACAATACTTGTGATTGTTGTACATAAATGTTCAACAGATTTTCCAACATTTGAAAGCTGTGAAATCTCTGTCTTTTTGTTAGCACATTAAATTTACTTATAGAGAAAATTCAAAGTCATGAACTGTAAATTTAGGTGTTACTTTTACACTTTGTGAATATGTTTCCCATTCTTCTTTTTGATCCTGGCTTTGGACTGGCACTGGCAAAGTTAAAAACATTTTTATTTTGTTTTTCCCTTTTTATAACTTTTTTTTTTTTTCGGTTTCGAAGTTTTTTTCTAATAGCATTATTGTATTCGTTCTATGCTGCAATTAGTAATTCTGTTTTGTGTGGTATTTTTCAAAACAGAGTATGAGACACAATGGTACGTTGCAAGTTTTACATTCATTCGTGCTTTCTCGGCGCACTTTTTGTTTCCAGCAAACAATGCATCTACGCATTAGCTCACTTTTCTTGGATTGCTCACTTGTTATAATGTCTGAAAAATGCCTTCCCACAAATCTTAGAGGATTATCATCAGAACACCTTCTTCTGACAGTTTTTCTGCACTCTAACGCATACATTTCTGTAAGTTCCCTTACCAGTGACAGATGAAACTCTGCTATTGTCATTTTACAACCTGTTAGTGATCTGTGTAGGACATGAGCATTTAAAACACACAGATCTAGAATGTGAAAAAAGAACTTTTCATACCACTTCATTGTTTTCCGTATACAAATGGTTCAAATGGCTCTGAGCACTATGGGACTTAACATCTGTGGTCATCAGTCCCCTAGAACTTAGAACTACTTAAACCTAACTAACCGAAGGACATCACACACATCCATGCCCGAGCCAGGATTCGAACCTGCGACCGTAGCGGTGCCGTGTACATCCGACAGACCTAAGCAGCATATCATAACGGTCAACTGCTCCCATATTCAAGTTATAATCTACAATGCTTTGTGGTTTCTTAATTTTTTCTCCAGTATTTCTGCCAGTCTTTCCTGTGTCAACTATTTCTGTCATGTTACATGTGGTCAACATCCACACTTCCCTTTTGTTACAGCACTTTATAGCAAGCATTGTATCAGTCCACATAAATTGAATATCTCCACGTTCCAGTTTCTTCTGAAGTTTCAGCATGTTGCGTCTGTTCTTACAAATAGTACCACATGCGTTCGTCCCTTGACTGTGAAGCCAGGCAAACAAGTCTGGGCTTGAGTACCAGTTATCGACGTAGAGGGTATGTCCACGTTCTAAATAGGGCTTCATAAGTGTAGCCACTATGTCACCACTTTTCCCCAAATTGTGGAACTCAGTTTCTGTTGATGCCCCTGTGTAAACAATGAAATCCAAGACATAGCCAGTCTTACAATCACATAACACAAATGTTTTTATACCGAATCTACTCCATTTTGATGGAATGAATTGTCTGAGAGATAAGTGTCCTTTGAATAATAACAAACTTTCATCAATGCATAGTTTCTGATGCGGATTAAATGCACAACGGAAAGCTGTACGAACTTTATTGACAATGTTCCTAATTTTGAATAATCTGTCTCCTCCAGTATTGGCAGAGTTGTCACTGAAATGTAACATTCTCATAAGTAACAAAAAGCAGTTCCTTGACATGAGTTCACTAAAAATTGGTGTATTTAGAACATCTCTGGTCCAGTATTCGCTAATTTTCAGTTTTTTCACGCGAGGCATCAGAAGACAAACAGCTATGAAACAATACATTTCTTCATATCCAGTATCTTTCCACTTTGAGATTCGAGAATGCACTGATTTGGGAGTATTCTGATTCGTTTCATCAGCTATATATTTCATCAGTTCTTGTGTAAAGAATAACATGAAAACTGACTCATTCCCTATTTGACACACATGTCCCGACAGCGTATCATCAAATGCGTGATTAACTGCCTGAAAGTCATTTTCTTTCCAGTCAAATATATCACTAAGACGTGTTTTCTTCGTAGGCGTTTCACTATCACTTTCTGATTCTTCAGATTCAGAACAACTAACATCTCTTGTTGACACATGAGACTGCTTTGACACCCCTGCTGACGTGTACGGTTTATGAACAGAGCTTTTGGAATCTGCGGAAGCGCTATCACTTTCGTCAAAATCAAGTAGTTCACCCTCACTGTTGCTCCTTGTAAGAATCTCCATGATTTCTTCCTCGGTGCAACCACGATGTCTCGCCATTTTCCTTGTAAAATACAGGACGCGAAGAACACTGATGTAAATTCCGATGAACAGTGAACTGTAGTGCGAAGCCTAGGCTCACAACAGACAAGCTAGCAGCTACTGAGACATGGGACAGGAAGTCCGCTGTCCGAGTTATCTCGTCATCAGCACTCAGGTAGCGGCGCGCCTATACTCGTCATCGGCGCTCAGGGGCCGGGAAGTGGGTGTGACTAACTCATCAACAGCGCTCAGGGGAAAACCGGCGGCCGCAACTATACTCGTCATTAGCACCCAGGGAGCGGCATGCAGCATGACGAGTAAACTCGTCAACAGCAGTCAAAGGGTTAATAGGTTGTAGGTGAACATCCATGTACTGCTACAGTAGTTTGCTGTTAAACATTATTGAGCAGTAAAAACATAACCACACAGTTGTTGAAGAATAACAAGGTATGTATGGAACAGTCAGTGTAATTGTTTTGACCCATGGTCTAATTGTGTTACACTCATTTCATGGACGCATTGTTGTTGATCCAACCAACACAGGTTCCTCGTCTGAAACTTTATAATTAGTACAGAATTTATATTTTTTTATAAGTCAACAATAGAATTTAAGTTAGTAAACAACTACTGATTTCACCCTATAACTACAGATACTAACTAGGAATAGTCAAAATAAATTAGTAAATAAATTACATACATAAAACTAAGCACAAAATTAGACCTGGTATTAAATTCTTTAACACTGAGGGCCAACCTTTCTCTTATATAAAAATGCAGATTATACTCATGTATGTTAATGGTATCCCCCCCCCCAATGAACCATGGACCTTGCTGTTGGTGGGGAGGCTTGCGTGCCTCTGCGATACAGATAGCCACACCGTAGATGCAACCACAATGGAGGGGTATCTGTTGAGAGGCCAGACAAACGTGTGGATCCTGAAGAAGGGCAGCAGCCTTTTCAGTAGTTGCAGGGGATACAGTCTGGATGATTGACTGATCTGGTCTTGTAACACTAACCAAAACGACCTTACTGTGCTGGTACTGCAAACGGCTGAAAGCAAGGGGAAACTACAGCCGTAATTTTTCTTGAGGGCATGCAGCTTCACTATATGGTTAAATGATGATGCTCTCATCTTGGGTAAAATATTGTGGAGCTAAAATAGTCCCCCATTTGGATCTCTGGGCAGGGACTTCTCAGGTGGACGTTGTTATCAGGAGAAAGAGAACTGCCGTTCTACGGGTCAGAGCATGCAATTTCAGATGCCTTAATCGGGCAGGTAGGTTAGAAAATTTTAAAAGGGAGATGGATAGGTTAAAGTTAGATATAGTGCGAATTAGTGAAGTTCAGTGGCAGGAGCAACAAGGATTCTGGTAAGCTGAATAAAGGGTTATAAAAAAAATCAAATAGGAGTAATGCAGGAGTAGTTTTTTTTTTTTTTTTTTCAAAAAAGGAGTGCGGGTAAGCAACTACAAACACCATAGTGAACACATTATTGTGGCCAAGATAGACACAATGCCTACGCCTACCACAGGAGTACAAGTTTATATGCCAAACAGCTCAGCAGATGACGAAGAGATTAATGAATTGTATAATGAGATAAAAGAAATTATTCACATAGTGAAGGGAGACAAAAATTTAATAGTCATGAGTGTCTGGAATTTAATAGCAGGAAAAGGAAGAGAAGGAAACGTAGTAGGTGAATATGGAATGGGGGTAAAGAATGAAAGAGAAAGCCTTCTGGTAGAATTTTGCACAGAGCATAACTTAATCATAGCTAACACTTGGTTCAAGAATCGTGAAAGAAGGCTGTATACACAGAAGAGGCCTGGAGACACTGGAAGGTTTCAGATAGATTATATAATGGTGAGACAGAGATTTATGAACCACGTTTTAAATTGTAAGACATTTCCAGGGACAGATGTGGACTCTTACCACAATCTATTGGTTATGAACTGTAGATTAAAACTGAAGAAACTGCAAGATGGTAGGAATTTAAGGAGATGGGAACTGGATAAACTGAAAGAACCAGAGGTTGTAAAGAGCTTCAGGTAGAACATTAGGGAACAATTGACAAGAATGGAGAAACAAAATACAGCAGAAGAAGAATCGGTAACTTTGAGAGATGAAATAGTGAAGGCAGCAGATGATCAAGTAGGAAAAAAGACAAGGGCTAGTAGAAATCCTTGGGTAACAGAAGATGTATTGAATTTAAATGATGAAAGGACAAAATATAAAAATGCAGTAAATGAAGCAGGCAAAAGGAATACAAATGTCTCAAAAATGAGATCGACAGGAAGTGCAAAATGGCTAAGCAGGGATGGCTAGAGGACAAATGTAAGGATGTAGAGGCATATCTCACTAGGCGTAAGATAGATATTGCCTACAGGAAAATTAAAGAGACCTTTGGAGAAAATAGAACCATTTGCATGAATATCAAGAGCTCAGATGGAAACCCAGCTCTAAGCAAAGAACGGAAAGCAGAAAGGAGGAAGGAGTATACAAAGGGTCTATACAAGAGCAATGTACTTGAGGACAATATTATGGAAATGAAAGAAGAGATAGATGAAGATGAAATGGAAGATATGATAATGCATGATGAGTTTGACAGAGCACTTAAAGACCTAAGTCGAAACAAGGCCCCTGGAGTAGCCAACATTCCATTAGAACCACTGATAGCCTTGGGAGAGCCAGCCCTGACAAAACTCTACCATCTGGTGAGCAAGATGTATGAGACAGGAGAGATATCCTCAGACTTCAAGATGGATATAATAATTCCAATCCCAAAGAAAGCAGGTGTTGACAAATATGTAAAGTACTGAACTATCAGTTTAATAAGCCACGTCTGCAAAATACTAACACAGATTCTTTACAGAAGAATGGAAAAACTGGTAGAAGCAGACCTCGGGGTAAGATCAGTGTGGGTTGCGTAGAAACGTTGGAACACGTGAGGCAATACTGACCCTATGACATATCTTAGAAAATAGATTAAGGAGAGGTGAACCTATGCTTCTAGCATTTGTAGACTTAGAGAAAGCTTTTGACAATATTGACTGGAAATTCTTTCAAATTCTGAAGGTGGCAGGGGTAAAATAGAGGGAGTGAAAGGCTATTTACAATTTGTACAGAAACTAGTTGGCAGTTATAAGAGTCAAGGGGCACGAAAGGGAAGCAATGGTTGGGAAGGGAGTGAGACAGGGTTGTAACCTATCCCTGATGTTATTCAATATGTATATTGAGCAAGCAGTAAAGGAGACAAAAGAAAAATTCAGATTAGGAATTAAAATTCATGGAGAAGAAATAAAAACTTTACGGTTCACTGATGACATTGTCATTATGTCAGAGACAGCAGATGACTTGGAAAATCAGCTGAATGGAATGAATGGTGTCTTGAAAGAACAATATAAGATGAACATCAACAAAAGCCAAACGAAGATAATGGAATGTACTCGAATTAAATTGGGTGATGCTGAGGGAATTAGATTAGGAAATGGAACTCTTAAAGTAGTAAAGGAATTTTGCTATTTGGGGAGCAAAATAACTGATGATGGTCGAAATAGACGGGATATAAAATGTAGACTGGCAATAGTAAGGAAAGGGTTTCTGAAGAAGTGAAGTTTGTTAAGATCGAGTATAGATTTAAGTGTCAGGAAGTCTTTTCTGAAAGTATTTGTATGGAGTGTAGCCACGTATGGAAGTGAAATGTGGATGATAAATAGTTTCGATAAGAAGAGGATAGAAGCTTTTGGAATGTAGTGCTACAGAAGAATGCTGAAGATTGAATGGTTAGATTGCATAACTAATGAGGTGGTATTGAATAGAATTGGGGAGAAGAGAAATTTGTGGCAGAACTTGACTAGAAGAAGGGACCAGTTTGTAGGAGATATTCTGAAGCATCAAGTTATGACCAATTTAGTATTGGAGGGTAGCGTGGAGGGTAAAAATCATAGAGGGGGACCAAGAGATTAATACACAAGCAGATTCAGAAGGATGTACATTGCGATAGGTACTGGGAGATGAAGTAGCTTGCACAGGATAAAGTAGCATGGAGAGCTGCATCAAACCAGTCTCAGGACTGAAGACCACAACAACAACATGTTAATGGTAATTAGTTCAAACTGCAAAAAAAATTAATTTAAGGAGGCATATGGCAAAACAAGAGGGGAAGTAAAATTTTCCCAGCTTGCTTCGCCACACGCTCCGCATTATTTTTCTGTAACCGTCATGATGCAGCTGATTGTTGTTCTCCTGACACAACACACAAAACTGGGAAACATCACCTTTTTGATAAACATTGATACTGTGCCATGAACACTGATATTAAATGCAAAACTTGTGTGGCAAACATGTAAGATATGTGCTGCACCCCTGGCATCAGCACGACACTCCGTCCATGCCCCACGAAAGTTATGCCACAGTTCCCCGCTGTTACTTTGCGCTCGGCAGAGAGGCAACTATCGATAGTCAATGATACAATTCTATGCTTACATTCCCACACACAAACGTTTTTGAGTTCCAGTACAGAATTGTGAAAAACAAACAAAAAATGAAGCCCCTCTGGTGGTGGCAATGAGGAGGGTGGGGGGAGGGGAGGGGGTTGTGGAACATCCCATCCCGCATATAGTGCCACAGTCGACTCATTGCTGCAAAGCCATACCATGACATGCAAACAAATGTTAAGAAATGTAATATTATAGTACATACAAGGAAATCACAAATACTTGCAAACCTACCTACAGTGCATCCCGGTATAGAAAAGCATAATTACAAGATAAAGAAAAATACAAAAGTAAAATATAATATCATTTAGTTCCTGAAAAAGAAGGGTTAGATACATAAATGCTACATAATGATTTTGAATACACCGCTGACATCGTCTGAGCAAGATTTTTTTGCACATCATCACTTGTATTTTTTTTAAAAAAAAACCTTCATTATTCACAGCCCTGCACACCTAGAGCGTTCATTACACAGAAAAGCTGGTCTGTTGAAGCACTGCCAGCTTGCAGCCACAGGTTACATGCCCGCTGACACAGCAACACTGTACTCGGACAACCAGACATCGGATCCCTCTCCTCATCTTGCAGTAATCCCTCCATCATATCATCATTGGGTTGTCTGACTTGTGGCAGACTTTGACTGCATAGCCTTCCATGCTTTTGTCTTCTGCATTCCTCTTCATTCTTTGTTACCCTTCTTGTGGCATGCTGACATCGTCCATCATATGGAACCTTCTTGTGCCCTTCCCTCTCTTTCCTGGAACGAAACCTTCAATTGCCTCTATAGAAGGCAATATCTTTAGATTGAACACTGTGTGAAGAGGCATGGCACTGCACTTTGGCACACCTAAGACCTAATAACATGTTTTACATTTCCTCGAAGATATTTATTTTATGTATCAGACTCTTCAGAAAGATGTGTGCTACAAAATGAACATATCTTTGAAAAGTCCTATCTCAGATGCTCGCTGGAGAGGGGGGGGGGGGGGCATCACTGTCTGTAAATATCGTAAATCTGGGGCAATGCACAGAGAAATCTGCATTGTAGTAGGGACATTTAGTGATTTTGCTGTTTGCTCTTAGTTTACTGCTCTCATGTAAAATAAACACAGAATGGAATGGCCGGGAGCTATCAAGTGAATTAAAATGAGGTCACATAATTATGGAAGGCTAAAATGTATTATTAGTATTAATCACCTTGCAGAACAACAAAGTTCTTTGTGTCAGTTTGCTACAGAAATTTGGCTTTTATTAATCTTTTCCGCTGAGGCAGTCAATTTATTCGAAACAAAGTGTTTAAGTCCACACTATTGGCTAGTTTCAACTGTTTGCTGTGTTTAAAGTGCACGCTTTCATCTTCTAGTACATATGGCATTATGCCATAATTAAGAAACAAACATGAGATAATATAGTACTGGTACTCCAAGAAAATATACATCTCGAAAGCCACACTGGAAAGCTTAATATCAGGCCAAGGCCTATACTTCATTGGGAATCTGAACATACAAATGTGCACTTTAAGCCAAATTATGCATTTTCGTCTGGTTTACAAAATTCCGATGCTCTTGGAGTATCGTCTGATGTCTTATTTCTTTTATGACATTTTGTAAGATCTTTTATTGTTTTACACGTATGAACAGACAGGCTTCCTATGTCATCGTAGCTGTGCAAGCGCAGTGACACCTTTTATCTGGCACTCTCTGGCAACTGCTGGAACAAACCTGTTTCTAACAGGTCACAGGAAAATATTGCCAATGGTGGTTTGAAAAGCATTACTTTCAAAGTAAATTTCCTTTTACTCAAGATGAACTTTACAAGATAATGTATGATGAATTTCTTAAATCACAGAACATTTGACTCTGATTTAAAAATCAACTCTTTGATGACGAGACATTTAGAAGAATTTCGAGCACAGATGATCAGACATGTATATTTTTATTAAAAATTTTGCTCTCATTGTTATGTGATGTGTCTTAAAGTGTAACAAGCACAAAAAAGTTCAACATTACATGTGAAAGAGTAGCTTCTATTGCAGCTTATTAATCTAAGAGACCAATACTATATGTGAAAGATTTGCTTTTCTTGTATCAACACTATGTATATTCATTTACACCATTAACTTTTCATATTTGTGTGTTCGTTCTACTTAAGAGTGATGTTGCTATTGGCTGACTACATCACGTATCTTATGCTCTGATCATCCACTGTCGCCAGCTGGCGAGATCACGTGACATGAGCTTTACATAAGTGCATTGCAATCTGTATTTCAATCCTTCAGAAAGTAACATGTGGTGTTTAGTGGAATTTGAATTTAAACTTTCATAATATGAAAATATGCAGGGTACATGTTAGTGCACATCAAAGAACTTCACGAAACGCCCCCCCCCCCCCCCTCCCCACAAGTTTCGTTTTCACCATAACCATTCAAAGGATTGATACCTCTTACAGTTCCAATGGAAAGTGTATGCTCACTTAACATGGGAAAAGTGTATTTTCACCCAGGAGAAAATGTATTTTTAACCAGGAAAGACCAGGAATTGTTTTCCTTGTCCACGTATACACCCTGTGTATGCAAGGGTTATTGTTGCTACCAACCACTTTCATGTTTCACATAGAATCTAAATTATTCCTGCTGATTTGTAGCACTAAACAAACCACTAGTAAAGTCACTGCCTTGCACTTGGAGTTAGCCAGACTGTAAATGCACAGTGGCTCCATTGTTGGACATAGGTGAAGAGATGAAGTATGCTGAGCAATTGCACAAATAGCTATTATTCAGAGTGAACTGCCAGCTAAAGGTGGAGCCTCAGCAGAGTTCTGCCCACTGCCCACAGAGTTTTCTAAGTTAGTTGAAGGTTGAGTCATCACAAATATCATCAGCAAAGACCAATAATTTAACATCAACACCTATGCTCACACCTCAGTCAATTAATTACACTTTTTAGTGCATCCACCAATACCAAGTGAAACAAATTTGGGGAGTTTCAGTCTCTTGCTTTACACCCATCTGCACCATAACGCATTTAGATTTCCTGTTTTTGATGTTCAGTTTACTTTTAGTTTCCTCACGTTTACAAGACACTTGTGCAACTGGTCTTACAATTTGGGGACAAGATGTGGACTCTGAGAAGTAGATGGAGAGAAAAATAATCACCTATGGAAGAAAAGAGCTAGGAGAAAATTTTGGGCCATTTTATGAGTATGAATGCTTCAAAAGAAGAAAAGGCATAGAAATGGATGCACTATACAATGAGCTATATTTAGCAGCATGAATGAGGAGTAGTGTAGTGGCAGCCGCCAAGCTGAGAGGACGTGCAGCAGCAGCACTTGTCTGATAAACAGTTTTTTTTTTTTTTTTTTTTTCCCTCCCGTGTGCTTCTGCAAAGAAGTGAGCTATATGTGTGTATCTTCCACTATAGGCTGGTGGTTAGAAAATTAATTGCAGTTTTTGTTTTTGCATAAGTCTTGTGAATATCCTTGTGTAGGGTGGCTTCCTAGTGCATGCCACAAAGGTTTAATTTTGTGCTAGTAGACTGAATACAGTGTAAATCAGTGCATTATAGTTTGAATATTTTTCTCTTGGAGTAACTTTTTGGTAAAGAGGACTTCTAATAACATGCATCTGTAAATACATCAACTTCATGAGAGACATTTATTTCTGTTTAATAGCTTGCAGTCTCAAAGTACAGTGAGGAATCTGCAAATCAACTTTTAGTGTTACTTTATTCTCCTTTGGTTTATTTTGTATACATTTCAAACTCAGTAGTGCCATTTGAGACCTTATATCTATTTTATGCACAGTGCAATATGGCTAGGGACTGTGCTTGTGAGCGGACACAAGCAGAGCTGGCTGCTGTCCGTAAACAGGTGGAAGCTACATTGGCTACTGTCGACAAGCTTATAGCTAATTCTCAAAGTTGCAGTGATGTTGGGGCACCAGTGATGAGACCTGCAACACCTTTGGTGCCACTGGAATCCCCTGGTGACCCGGACACTGCTGCAGCTTCTGATACACATCTGAACAGTCCATCCTCACTCCAGAGTGTGTGGCAGACAGTGGTGGGTTTGCATGTCACTGGGTCATGTGACTGGTTCCCTATGTCTTAGAAACAGGTACAAGGTGCTACCCAGTGTTGATGATAACTCTGAGCCAGCACAGTATGCCTCTCCTGTTGGGCCAGTGGTTGACTTTCCTGCCCTGTCTGGACAAGTATGGGGGGTGGATATGCTTGCCATTGGGAGCTCCAATGTTAGGCGGATGACGGATCCCTCTGTAGATAGCAGGCAAGGCAGGAAAAAATCTCAGTGTGCATTCAGTATGTTTGCCAGGAGGTCTCATCCCTGATGTGCAGGAGGCCCTGCCGGTGGCTATCGAATGCACTGGGTGCAACCAGCTGCGTGTAGTACCACATATTGGTGTGAATGATGCCTGTCGCTTGGGTTCTGAGGCCATCCTTGGCTCCTTTCGGCGGCTGGCTGATTTGGCAAAGGTAACTAGCGACACACACGAGGTGCAGGCTAAGCTGTCTATTTATAGCTTCTTACCCAAGGTTGATCATGGTCCTCTGGCTTGTAGGAGAGTGAAAGGTCTAAAGCAGAGGCTCTGACAACTACGAGACAGTATCGGATGCGAATTTCTTGACCTCCACTATCAGGTAAAGGACTGTAGGGTGCACTACATGCAGGAAGCGGCTACTAGGGTAGCAGTGTATGTGTGGCAGGCACATGGGGTATTTTTAGGTTTGAGAACCCCTCCTGTGGGATCAAAGATGATGTGCCTGTTAAATCATCCACAGCGACCTCAGACAATCTTGGTCCTCGCAGATTAGAGATAGAAAAGATTAACATGATTTTAATAAACTGCAGGAGTGCCCAAAGAAAGGTTCCAGAATTAGTATTGCGTACTGAACATTATAATGTACAGATAGTATTGGGAACAGGAAGCTGGTTGAAACCAGATGTCAATGACAACAAAATACTAAGTTCAGATTGGAATGTTTATCGTAAGGATAGGTTAGTCACCAGTTGTGGCAGTGTGTTTATTGCAGTAAAAAATCCAATAAAATCTAGTGAGGTTATCATGAACTTCAAATGTGAATTAATCTGGGTGAAATTGAGTATCAAATAATGGTAAAAAATAGTGATCAGGTGCTTTTATAGAGCACTTCAGATGGTACTTGCAGAATATCATTAGTAATTTTCCTGCTTATGCCACTGTAATGGGGGCTGACTTC